>NC_072826.1:5120000-5797500 GCF_027744805.1 Dunckerocampus dactyliophorus
TAACTACTGTATATTGCTGAAGCCATGGCAACAAAATGCATGTTTTATTGCCATAGTAGATTGAGAAATGAATGACTTACTACTACATTCATGTCAGTAAGGGCCGTGGGGGTGGCGACAGTACATTTTAGCCCCCCTTTTTTTCACCGCTCTCAACTCGCCACCCTCAATCAGAGTGAAATACAAGAGTGTGGAATAATGTGTGTGTTTCAAAATGGGGAGGGTAATATGATGTGTGTTGTTGCTATTTACTGTGTTTGTGTGTGTGTGTGGGTGGGGGTGTGTGTGTGTGTGTGTGTGTGTGTGTGCATGTGTGAGTGAGTGAGTGAGTGAGTGTGCTCTTAAGTTAAATTGTAGTTGTGTTTGTAGTGTGTTCTAGAAGGAATGTGTGCTTTTCTTTGTCATTTGCTCCTCTGATATTTTCTGCCTTCCCCTCAGATGACAACATACGGAGCTTTTCTCCATAAAGGAGCTTTCTGCAGGAATTACTTCAACCTTCTGGACTTGTTAGTAGTGGGAGTGTCTTTAGTCTCCTTTGGCATACAGTGAGTATGAATGAATGAATGAATGTATTTCTATGCACCCACCAATCTACTTATTATTTTTGCCACAAAAAGTTACCACCAAACAAATGACGACTTATCAAAAAGGCTACTAGATACAATCCAATTTCATGAGCCCCCAGTAAATATGTTACGACCCAGGGGAACATAACAGAGGACACAGGAGGAGGGAGAATCAAGTCACCAGTTTAGTTTATTGAATGAAAAAACTAAAAAAAGAAATCCTCACGTGCCCAAAGAAAAGGTTTTGGGGGTGTGTTCTGTGAAAATGTCTCAACCAACCCAGGCTTTGTGATGGTATTGCAACAGTGTAACCCTCGGAAAAGGCGGGAGTGCCATCTCCCGGTCGGTGATGAGATCCTGCCCCAGGTGGAGGAGTTTAAGTACCTCATGGTCTTGTTCACGAGTCAGAGGAGGATGGGAGATCAACAGGCGGATCGGTGCGGCGTCTGCAGTGATGCCGACTCTGCATCGGTCCGTTGTGGTGAAGAGGGAGCTGAGCCGAAAGGCAAAGCTCTCAATTAACCGGTCGATCTATGTTCCTACCCTCACCCTTGTCATGAGCTTCTCTGCAGTTGATTAATTAAATGTGCCTGTCCCCTCACCATATAGTGAAATGTAGATATTTATGTATAATTGCCCAACAAATAAAGGCCAGACCTTAAATGGACACTCCTCACTTTATATTTTTTAAGTCATTGTGGAAAAGTGATTAAAAGATATGTATATAATGTTTATCCAGCTAAACTCCTTACCCCGAATAGACACCTTCAGTTGAGTAAATAAATGCCTTTCTTATCTATTCCTGGATGTTTTGTGTTCTCATCAAACAGGTCATCTGCCATCTCAGTGGTGAAGATTCTCAGGGTCCTTCGTGTTCTGAGACCCTTGAGAGCCATCAACCGAGCCAAAGGCCTGAAGGTGTGGTTGCTTGTAGCTCAACATGAAAATCTGTATATCTAAATCTACGTATGTCCTTGTCCAACAGCACGTGGTGCAGTGTGTGTTTGTGGCCATCAGAACCATCGGTAACATCATGATTGTCACCACTCTGCTCCAGTTCATGTTTGCCTGCATCGGGGTGCAGCTCTTCAAGGTCAGCACTGACGTTCAAACGGATAGATACTTTATTTATCTCCAAGAGAAATTCACGTAATAAATAACTAATTAATAAATAAACAAAACCACAGCGTACAACAATGCAAATATGTTGTTTTCCTGCACAGGGAAAGTTTTATCGCTGCACAGATGAAGCCAAGTCTAGCCCAGAGGAGTGCAAGTTGGTTTTCATCGTCTTGTACCGGCACAGCATTTGTCATCCTGGTTTAAAACTGAACCCCTGTGACTTGTTTGCATTTTCAGAGGCACCTACATCCTGTACAAGGATGGCGATGTGAACCAGCCCACCATCCACAAACGAGTGTGGCACAACAGCGACTTCAACTTTGACAATGTGCTCATGGCCATGATGGCTCTCTTCACTGTGTCCACCTTTGAAGGCTGGCCTGCGTAAGACAGGCCCCGAACCTTATACACTGATCCCTCATTTATGGCAGTTCATTGGTTCCAGACCAGGCCGTGATAAATTCATTTCTGCAAAGCAGGATTCCTTATTTATAACTGGAACATTTTCTTAGTTAGGGCATAGAAAATACACTTTTTAACATTATTAGAACCCTCTAGACAAGAACTAACTCCCCTATAGTCACCTTTACACTCAAATTACCGAATATACAAGTAGTAGCCATTATAAGGGAAAATTAGACATAAATAAGACACAATATAGACTCACATGTTAGCAGTGAGAGAGTTCCTTGTTCTTTTTCTACCTCCTGTTCTGGACAGTACTTCCTGCAGTGGCTGTTGTCTCATTAATGTAACATTACTGACACCTAGTGACCAGTGTGGAATACTACATATCATCACAACATCTTTGAATGAGTCTTCTGAATGCCTTATATTGTATTTTACTTCATTTAGCCATTTGTATGCTGAATTTATGCACAAAATACGTACAATTTTCTTAAATATGCATATTTTTGGACTAATAGTAGGCTGTGTTCAACCACAAAACAGCGCTGATTTATTAATGGGTAAAACCATGATAAAGTGAAGCCACGAAATTTGTGATTACTGTGTATTAAATGAATATATATATATATATATGAAATTTTATGAATAAGGAATAGATATGGAGTAGCATTAAATGTATATGATATATATCCCAGGAATTGTAAGTATTGATGTGGTCTGTTCCCAGGTTACTTTACAAGGCCATCGACTCCAACAGGGAGAACCTGGGCCCTATTTACAACTACCGTGTGGAGATCTCCATCTTCTTCATCATCTACATCATCATCATCGCCTTCTTCATGATGAACATCTTCGTTGGTTTTGTGATCGTCACGTTTCAGGAGCAAGGAGAGAAAGAGTACAAAAACTGTGAACTTGACAAGAACCAGGTCAGTAGAACCTGCAGTTTTTGTGTATTGACTGACTTTGCTTGTACTGCAGAAGGAAAGTAAAAAAAAAAAAAAAAGGTCTGATTGAGCTACATCTTGGATTAGAATGAATTAAATTGTGGCATTTGTGCAGCGTCAGTGTGTGGAGTACGCCTTGAAGGCCCGTCCTCTGAGGAGGTACATCCCCAAGAACCCTTACCAGTACAAGTTCTGGTATGTGGTAAACTCCACTGGCTTTGAGTACATCATGTTTGTGCTCATCATGCTCAACACACTCTGCCTGGCGGTACAGGTAAGACAAATAACTATTTTGTACACTAAATCACTTTAACAACAATCACAGTTGAAAACAAAGTGCTGAGACAAATAAAATGGACATTCATTTAGTTTCTAGTACAATTTTAAAAATGTCCGAATCACTTCAAAACGTAATAACTACTTTAGCAAAATGCAGTTTGTTCAAAATGCAAAAATTAAGAGACAAATTCTAAATCACTAAACAAAATTAGCTTTTTAAATGATAACATAAAAGGTCAATAAAGGAAATAACTGAATTACTAACCAAACAGAAAACAGCATGATGCAGCCAAGCATCTGTAGGGAGCAGAGAGAGCAGCCAGATGTGGCATCCTCCTAGGTGCTCCAGATGAGGGCAGTCAGGATGGATGGACTCCATGGAAACCTCAGGAAGACAGCACATTAGTAAATGTGACACACAGGTCCCTGGAAGCCAGAAATGCAAGTAAACTAGAGAAAAGAATGTTGAAATGACCTTGCTACCCGCGTCTTGCAAGCAGCAACCCTGGCACTTAAGGAGCACATTAAGGAAACAAAAAGAGAAAAACAAGGAGCATAAAAGGACATTCATTGAATTTGGAGCATGTGGCAAATGGATATCATCCATGCATCACTAACTTGCATCTTCTGTTTTGCTCACGCTTTCATGCCCTCTTGTGGGGGAAAAGTGCTGCAACAACTATTCATTTCTTTGAAATAATAATAATCACGCAAAATAAAAGTTTGTAATATATTTCTTTCTGTTTATTTCTTGTCTATGAAACTAGCACTACGGCCAGTCGGCGCTCTTTAACTATGTCATGGACATCCTCAACATGGTCTTCACGGCTGTTTTCACTGTGGAAATGGTTCTCAAGCTCATTGCTTTTAAACCCAGGGTGAGTCAGCCCATCACTGCCTCCACTGTTTCCAGACTACACATTCACTCACAAATACGGTGGAACCCGCTCATCTCCACATAGCCCAAATCACAAGCCAGGCTCATCATTGCTTGCACATTTACTTGGGACTTTCACCACAGACATACAAAGGATGTATACTTCTGAACTGTGATTCAGAGGTTGGACTATAGGGGGCAGCGGTGTTTGCCTGCCAGTTAGAGACAGACCAATAGAGAAGAAGGGTTGACCAGCTGCGTTGGCCGCAGTGAAGTGTGGCGTGCATCTTGCTGGAAGGTATACACAGCTGTTGTGTAGATTTGTGCAAAGTCATTCTGCTTCATTGTCATTCCGCTGACATGACAATATTTAATCTTACAACACGGCTCCTACACTACTTTTGTTGTATGTCTTGTCTACTGTCACAATGAAGCACTCATACATGCGCAAATGTGTCTTCAAGCTAAACAAATACTGTATATAAATGGCTGGGGATCTTCCTTCAATCTAAACAAATATCTAAGTGGCCGTAGAGTGAAGCTGATGCACTGAACAGGATACAGTCTAATAGCGCTATCATAAGCGGAATATTAGCAATAATCCGCTTGCGCACGGCCATGTAAACACTGATAACCCTTTTGAAAAAAAATATGCTCATATTCCGTTTTTAAAAAAAAAAAAAAAATATCATGCCTGGGTTACTCCTTTTCTAACCCAAATATTGGGTCATGTATACACCTACCGGGGTATCCCGATTGAAAGGAACATTAATTTGTATTCTGCGCATGTTCTGTTCGAAAGGAATCTTGTATCTTTGGCAGGAACTTCTCGTGGAGCGAGGAGGAAACAAGCCACATACTTAATGTGGTGAAAGACAGGAACATTATGTCTTTTATAGACGTTAGAAAGTACCGCGCTAGCGAAATCTATCAGAAGGTGAGTGAAAACTTACGCGAAGCAGGGGGAGCCTGTGGTGGATGTAGCATGGATATGGATGGCACAGCTCTGGCTCCATTTCCAATTTCTTCACGTTCTCACCTTCCGTTAATGAAGAAAGTGAGACAGAATAGTGTCAAGTACTGGTGGTGGGTCCGTACCAGCAGCAAAGCTCAAACAAAGGCATTCGTTGTCCGCCTTTCCAGTGGTGGTGGTGTTTTTGGATACAGGAAGAAGCAGCAGAAATGACGCACCGTTGTCCGTGCATTTTTGTTTTTTTTTTGTAAACGGGTTTCCAAATGTTTTAGAAACTGGAATATTGACCTTGAACCGAATATTAACTGCATGTGAACGTAGTGACTGTGTGCAGCTTTTAATGTTGTTTAACTTTCATGCTGATTAGCCATAATTATGACGTTAAGAATACTCCAACACATAAACAGAACAATTATCATTGACATGACCCCTTGGATCTCACAGTTTATGTGGAGAAAAGTGTATGTGGATGTGGACTTGAGCAATCACTTTTTAATAATAGCAATAACACTTGATGAGTTGTTCCACATACACGGGTTGGTGGCATAAGCGGGTTCCACTGTAGAACAACTTAAGGACATACATCTTACTCAGGGGTGTCCAAAGTCCGGCCCAGGTGCCATTTGTGGCCTGCAGCTCGTTTTTTATTGGCCCAGACAAAATGAAACTTCGAAACAGTTAAAAACTTTTTGCTTTGTCATCTATAAAAGTGGTTTTAACTCCCTCATGCTAACCCTTTTTCTCTCTTTAGAACGCACAGAAAAGGGAAAGAAATATGTGTTGATGCTTCACATAAGGATTGTGGATGATGGGCAAAAAGTGCAGCTGACCATTGGAAAATGTCTCTTAATGAGACCCCTGATCTATAACACAAAGCCGAGTGAAATATGTCTTACCACATAACATATTTGCATTGTTATATTTGCAATAATATCGAATATCATGCTTCTTGTATGTGACCTTAGGTGGAAAAAGCCCCCCCCATGTACATCATGTGCATAAAAATGAAAAATACCAAAGTAATTGTTTTTTTTTTTTTTTTGCTTTGCCCTCAACTGCTCATCAGCTATTTGTTGCCAAGAAGGACAGGATGCTAGTAAGAGCGTGTGGGGTGCAGTGCAGACATTTTCCCAAAATAGCTCTTAAGAGTTTGCATGCAATATTAATATTAGTGGTTTGGTGCAGACAACCACGTGAGCTGTTCAACTCAGGTAGAAAGCAGTTGTGTGTTTTATGTCCTGCAGAAGGTGCAGAAACCTACCTTGAGGTCTAATAATTTGACTTATGGGGGTATGTTAACTCTTAGGAGTCCACGACCTCGTGTCGTATGTCGGCGTAGCATGATAGGCGATGTTGCATGATGCTCCTTTTCCACGGTGTGCAGACTTCACACTGCTTACAAGTAAATGGTGTAAATGGGTCAAATAAAAGTACACCCAGCTATGATTAATAATATTCACCATTCACCATTTTTATTCATTTGCATACGCTTTGCTTGGGTGCAGCGCAATCTGCTTTGAAAGCCAAAGTAAAGCCAGCAATGAAACTTGAAACCTTCGTATTGGTGGTCAAAACTCACCATCAGTCAATCAAAGCAAGAGTGGCTGTTTGGTTGCAGGGGGGCTAAAATACATTTACTTTGTTTTTTAGCTAGATTTCTACATGATTTTTAAAAATAATATATTTTGTATTTGCATGAAGTTATAAGCAGGATTGTACTGAAAAGAGGAAACCAACTGACAGGCCAGATAAAGGTGAAAAATAAAGATAAACACAAAAGTATGTAAGAGGACTCCTAAGGGTTAACACAGGTTGTACCTTAAGGACCTATGTGTTTGTGACATGTGTGAGGGCAAATAAAGACTTTTATGTTTCTGTTGGTCTTACATCCAACTCGGCTACCACTCGCATCAACTTCACTCAGGGCTATTTCGGAGACGCATGGAATGTGTTTGACGCCCTGGTTGTGATTGGCAGCATAGTAGACATTGTTCTCAGTGAGATTGATGTAAGTAAAGTCAGATTTCAACTGGCTGTTGCTCTCTTCTACCCTCTTCCTGTGTGGATCACTCTGTGGGTGTCTTCCATCTTTGCCTTCTTATGGGATTCCTTCTAAAGCTTCTCCTTTTTCTCTCTCTTTTTGTCCTCAACTCATCCTTTCATGTCTTCTTTGGAATTGTTTCTCCCTTCCCTCCGCATCTTCACCTCGTGCGCTGACTTCAGCACTATTTCGCTGATGCTTGGAACACTTTTGATGCCTTAATTGTCGTCGGTAGCGTCGTCGACATTGCTATTACTGAAGTGAACGTAAGTACGACTTCACTCTTGACTTCGGAGTCAAACTGAAGCTTTACGAGATCATTATGCAGCATTGTCCGAGTACTCTGACACATGCCAAAAACATGCATGCTAGGCTCATTGGAGACTTTAAATTGTCTATAGGTGTGAATGTTTGTTTGTCTACTGTACATGTGTCTTGTGATTGATTAATGTACGTATAAGACAGACAACATGGGGCATGGGATTGAACCTTGCGGAACTCCACAAAAACATGCATGCTAGGATAATTGGAGACATTAAATTGTCCATTGGTGTAAAAGTTTGTCTACATGTGTCCTGTGATTGATTAATGTGCGTGTAAGGCAAGCAACAGGGGACCTGGGATTGAACGCTGTGGAACAGAAACATGCATGTTGGGTTAAAAATATCAATGTGAGCTTGAAAGGTTGTTTGTCGAAATGCGTCCTGTGATTGACACAATCACAAAAAAGTATCTTATGTAAAGCTTCACTTTGACTTTGTCCTATTCTTTTTCTAAAGTGATTGAAATGTGCTTTGTTACTTCCTTGTCGCTGCTTTGCCATGTCTGCTTCAGTGTAATTTGTTGCCCTAAATAACAAAATGACAAAACACGGTGTGATGATATGACCCAAGGCCTGTATTTGCTTCCAAGAGGATGTTTTCTTAATTCATGCGGTCCTCTAATTCTTTTTGCTCTTGTTCATTTTGTTTCCATAGAAACTTGTAGAGGCAAGTATTACAAAAAAAGTTGTTTTTGTGTCTACCCTACTGTTGTTCATAACAACTTTATCGTCGAGGCAACCACTTTATAATAACAGATACTGTAAATTAGTTATTAACTTGGGTAGTTGTTGTTTTTTAAAAGTTAATGGGTCTTTTAAAATCTATATTATATATAAAAATATGTTTTGCTTCATAAACAAGGACAAGTTATAATACATTTGAGTATCAGGGCGACATTGAAACAAAAGTTGCACATTTCTGAGATTAAAGTCATAATATTACAAGAAAATAATTCAATTAGTTTTTTTTAAAGGTTATAATAATTTGAGTAAATGTCAAAATTCCCACATAAATAAAACACAAAAGTCTGAGACCAACAAACTACAGTCTTTCGAGACACTAGGCATATATTAATTAGGGGTGCATGACAATTATGAGGGAATATGAGAGACATCATACCGATAAATCCCATAACATTAAAAATCGCTCAGATAACCGATAATTTAAAAAAATGCTCCAATGAGGCTAGATTACCCGTGTTATGCGAGTGAGCAAATCAAGCGCTTCTTTTTTCTCCTGCCTGTGACGTTAATGGCCTGTCGTAACTTCCCACTGAGCTCACTTGTAAATATTAGTTTTCCAAGGAAGACACCTTGCGTGCTAGTTGTACCAAATGCTCCGCGATGAGGGGGTGGAAAAAAAACTCCATTGAGCACACAAAAAAACCTTATCAGCCAACTGAAATTCCAGCATCGCTACCATCGCTACCACTGTTGTGCCGTGGCATTTGAAAGGTGCAAAAGGTTTGCCGGAGACCTCTGTGGCGTCACACCGGCTGCTTGGAGTGTGTGCCCGAATACAGTGCACCTTACTGCGCCACGCCAGGTAGCTCCTTCCGCTCTATACTCCGCTTCTCTTGACCTCCGTGCCGAATATAGTGCACTTTGTTGGGCCACGGCAAGTGGCTCCTTCCTCTCTATGTTCTGCTTCTCCTGATAGTAGTGATGTGGTAGTAGTAATGTCATGATATTCGATTAGGACAAATCAACAGGTACAGTTGGTCAAATCCTAATTTGTTCCAGCGCTTCTTAGAACCAGGTGTGCACAAACTACTGTACATTTAATTCTACATTTAAAAAGTATATATAAAAAAGTTATTGGTTATCGGTATCGTATCAGTCAGAAGCAGAATGTTATTGATATTGATTTGAAAAAAGACATAAAATGCATCTTTTATATATACATATATATATATATATATATTGTTACACTGTAATATGACTCCATTTTCTTTAAAAATATGTTTTCCCTTCTAATACAATTTTATTTTCATTTTTAAAAATTCACAACTGTCATAAATCAAAAATCTCCTTTTATATTCCAACTTTCATAAATTAAGATTTCTTCCCTGCTATATTACAACATTATTCATGTAAAATAACTTTTTTTCCCTCCTGCAATATGATAACTTTAGTCCACCCTGTATATTACAACTTTACTCTCATAGTTTTTATTCTTTTCAGTGTGGCCCTAATATTCCTTAGTACATTTCGTAATGAAATGATGTTGTAAAAAGCCCCCGTTAGATGATTTAGGTGTGGGAGGTGTGATCCCCACCTGTTTCTGTCTGAGCTGCAGTGCTGCTTTCCTGGAGTTTTTCTGGAACAGTATTCCATGTCATGTTCTCTCATTGTGCATCCTGAGTGTGTGTCTGCATGATTTGATTTTAAAGTGTACACAAAAGCTAATGTATTGTTATGCATGTGCAGTAGTGTGTTTAAGGCGTTGTTGGTGGTGTGTTGAGTGCTGTTCAGTTTCACAAGAACATGTAACATGAACGGTCTTTGTGAGGGAATTTTCATTCAATACTTTCTTCTGTGGTTTGCACTGCATGTGGTTATCGTGCATTGTGTGTATCAGGTATTTCAACTGCACGATGCGGTCATGTCTAATGACTGATGTGCAATAGGTTTTAAACTGTGCACAGTGGACCCTTGGAAGTCGAACACAAGCCCTTTTAGGAGGGTGACTCAACATTTAACATTTTCTAAAAGGGGAAAAAAAAGGTTAAGAAGGTATTTATAAATAAATTTAAAAATACCGGTACTTATTAAATAATGAAAGAATAAATACAGGAGTAAATATTGACAGAAATATTGCACAGTGAATGAGTATAGAATATTTAGTTAAATATATTTCAAGAAGATATGATATCAGACACTATGTTACCAGAATTTTGCTTGTTTTTGGACCATATTTTTATCATATTTGACCTCAATTGTTCCAGTTCCGTGGGCCCACAGTATTTATTTCCTACTTGCATGTCTTCATGCATTCCCACCATGAGCTTGATTGTGACCTCTCCAAATGCATGTGATGAAGCGTCAGCAAACACCATTAGCTAACATCTTTTCCATGTCCCGCCTCTCCCAGATGGCCCTCGGCCACCCGCTCCATGCCCCCCCGGTCAGTTGTGTTTCCCCAGCGAGCCTTGCTGTGCTGTTTGTCTTCACGCTCTCTCGCTCTCGCCTTCTCATTTGACCTCCAGACAGAACGCCCCTGAGCTCAAGAGCTGCTCGCAAAACGTTAAGATCCGCTTGAGTAAAAAGTGATATTTAGGAAGTTAAGTGCAGGGCATGGTTCAGGTGACATCTTTCGGCATCACTAGGTACACCTGTGCAAGCTAATGGTATCCAGTGCAAGAGCCTATTCTTCACTGTGATAATCCAGCTGGTCTTAGATGTCATTTGCTTGTGCAGGTTTACATAAAGTCTAGCTCACAGCCGGACCTCCGATTTTTTTGGTCGTGCGATTTTTGGCGTTCCCCAAATCGCTGTGTGTTTTCACCACGCAGTCGACGTACAGCCTGTAAGTTGAACGTGCGTACCACGCACCAAATCTAAGACTTCTCGGACGTACGACTGTTGCTTCATTCGTGCAGCTAATGCACGTAAGTTGTAAGACCAACGTCTGTCAAACTTGCAATGAAAGTACTGACCTTGCGTTCCATGCAGGCTTTATATGAAGGTTGCAAGAACTACACGTGAGCTGTTTGTCGTGCGTGCCATACACGTTCATATCCCTCCCCCGCGATTGGGAGCGATACATATATATTCTGTGTGTGCCAGGTGTTTTCCTTTCCAGCATGTAGATGGTCTTTATTCACTAACCATGACATCATGCACAGATGCACACACATACGTCATATCCGCTCACGTAAATATCAATATGCATTGCAACAGGAATCAAATGTAAATATATATTTACATATATATTACAATAGAGACATAACCAAGAGTGAAAAAACAAATATGCCTAAAGCATATAAAAGAAAGAGGTAGGCTCCCCAGCAGCTTTAAATTTCCTGCCATTGATGCACTCTCACCGTACGGGCAACACACGACCGTCTTACTCGACATGCATGGAGCCCGTACGAAATATCTGAATGTGTGTTGGCTGCACTAATTCCGTATGTGGGGTGCACGTGTGGCACACGACACACATATGGAGTCCGCAACGTACGGAAAAATGGACATTTTACCCAAACCTGACAACAGCAAAACGAGCAAAAGACACACGCTGGCCGTATGGACGACGCACCCGTAGAGTTTGTTTGACATGACAAAGGACCTCTAGTCGGTCTGCAGCCAGTCTTCACCTCAAAAAACAGCACGTCACACGGGTGCCCTGCGGTTTTGTGCATGTAGACCGACTGTAGGAGCCGTTACGACCGGTGTGACCTCGGCTTAATGTAGAGTCTTGTCAGAAAGAAAAAGAGATCATTGACACTCAAGCGACCCCCACCCTCACAGGTAAGAGCGGTCGTGATTTGACCCCAAAAAGGGCTGAGTTTGAGGTTCTTTGTTGATCTTGTGATTGTCTCTGTGTTTTGTCCTGTCTTCCTGTAGTGAGCTCTTAAAGCTCACAATGGAACTCATGCGTAGCTCAGGTGTGTAGACCCCAGTCAGGTGCATGAATACCTCAGCAGCCCCCACTCCTCCCTGTCCCCCCTTTTTTCCCTGCAAGTTCACCCCAGTTACTCCTCCTCGTCCTCCTCCACTCGAACCCCAAGATCTACTTGCCTTCTTGATTCCTGTCCAGTCACCTCAGTGTGACAACCCCTGTCCGCCACCCCCCACTCCCTACCCCTGAGCCTTTCCATGGTAGTCTTGCTGCATGACTTTGGTGCATTGCTATGAGGAGCTCCTTATCATCCCCGACGTCTTGTGTATGCGTGACATGATGCTTGATGCATGCTCCATGGATGCCGGGGCCAGGATTAACTGAAGAACCTCCTCAAGCTAAATGACATTAGACTAGATTTGAACTGTTGAAGCCACATCTGTCTGGAGGCTTGGAGCCAATCTAACCACTGTTATTCATATTTTTATTCTGCACCCGGACTGTGTGAACAAGTGCTCGCTGAATACTTCCTGTTTATGGCATGCATTACATAATGAATGCATATGTACTTGGTGTGTGTGTGAAACCTGTGTGACTGAATCTTATACAGTAGGTCTGCAAGCATTTTTCTTTTTTTTTGCAAATTCCATTTATGCTGCTTTAAGATGCATGCAGTTCATTAACTGTATTGATGGCCCACTCGCCATAACATTAGGTACACCTGCACATGAATAATGAAATTCAATACAAGAGCCAGTTGTAAAAACAAGAATGTTCAATATTAATTCATATGTTCAATGAGGTGTTCATTTAACAATGTTTGTCAAACTGACATATTTTCTTGACCATATTTTGCTACATCAGAGGAAAAATATTAGACTTTTTCATCTAGTAATCCCTCGTGTATGACGGTTGATTGGTTCCAGGCCCGACGATGATAAGTCAATTTCCACAAACTAGGATTCCGTCTTTAGAATTTGAATATTTCCATAGTTAGAAAATCTTTTTACCACCTTCTTAATACACTTTTTAACATTGTCATTGCCATGTAGACATGAAATAACACCCTTATAGTCACATTTACACTCATCTTACCCAATATAGAAGACATAATAAGAGAGAATAAGACATATTAGACATAAATAGGACATATTCTATTTAGCCTATTCACTGAAGAAAAACAAAATGGTCAAACGTACAGCTCCCACGTCTGTAGCTGACAGTGGGCAGAGCTCCAGGCTTAATTTTAAGATGTGTAGTAAAGCCTGTTTTTTTCTGTGAAGTCGTGGCCTTATACACTGTGTGGACTTATCCAGCCAGAAGCGGGTCAAAGGCAGTATCATGTCCAAGAGGAAGGACGTTATGAAAATCTTGAAAAGCGAGCGTTTAAACCAGTGCTTCTCAAATAGTGGGGTGGGCGTGGTGAACTGGGCGTGGTTTGTTGTATTTCACTGGTTTCAGTTTACAGTTCAGTCTGTACAGTACAGATAAATATATATCATTTTCTCAGTTGTATTTCAAATGAGGTGGAGGGGTGTGAAAACATTTCTGTCACCGAGTGGGGGCATGACGGAAAATAATTGAATTAAAAAGTCTCTCTTTCATAATGGGGGACTTTTAAATGAATACCTATTTGACATGTCATGGTTATCTTCATAAACGTATGATTTTTGATCCAGCTCTTGTATTGGATCTTTTGAGACTGTGCAGGTGAGGTTTCCTGACTAGGAATCAAGTCAATGTTGCAGCTTTCTTAAAAATCTTAAAAATGTATCTTCACATGTGAACCCAATGGTTGTGTCCAGTCTAGCGGGGTGATAAAGTTGTGTCCCAGTTTTTCAGTTCTAAGTGATTACATGTTGTTCATCACTGGTTCTGTCCCACATAGTGTCGTCCATAGTGCTTAGACAATGTTGTCTGTCCTATCATCACAAGTCTGAGGCCAGTAGTGACCCTGATGTGTCTTTGTCATACTTCATCATATATAATATTTCAATGCGTTAGTGTTAATTAGTGTGAGGCGCTGAATAAATCATTAATTCAGGTTTTTGATTTTAAAGCCAACAGAGACTCCTCAGGTGGATGAACAGGGGGTAAGATGCTCCACCCCCACAACTCCCTTCTCCTCTAGGGCCATGCCATCATATTTGTGTTCTATGATCTATTTTATTTCATGTTTCTCATTCTAAGGCTTTCTTATTTTGTATTTTGATTTCTCCCTTCTGGTATGGTTTGCTCATGTACAGTGGTCCCTTGTTTCTGCGGTGATTTGGTTCCACACCTGACTGCGATAAGTGAATTTTGCCAAACTAAGATTTATTCATGGAATATTTTTGTAGTTATGGTATAGAAAACCTTTTTACAACCTTCTAAACACGGTTTTTACCATCATTAGAGCCCTCTAGAAATGAAATAACACCTCTGTAGTCACCTTTGCACTTGTATTACCCAATATAGTAGACATAATTATAGAACATAAGCCATCTTAGACATAAATATGATAAGATAGATTCGTACTTTAACATTGACAGAGTACTTCGTCGTGGTTATTGTCCTATCAATGTAACCTTGCTGACACCTTACGATCCACTTCAATGGCTTTATTAACAAGGAGAGAACACATGCAGTGAACATTCACACAGGAGCTGCTGTCGGCCACTCTCTACACTGCTAACCTGCTGCTAGCACTCAGCTAACAGTCAACTCTAGCTAGCTGATGTCACACACGTCACTTCCCAGGTCCCGCTTCTTAAAGGCACACACAAGTCACAGATACTGTATTACACTTCATATCATGTCTTTTGAGTGGCTTATATTTGGATTTTCCTTCATTTAGCTATTTTTATGCTTGAAACTGCTCCATTTAGGCCATTAATACATACAATTTGCTTAAATATGCATTTTTTTTTGTGCTCATAATAGACGGTAATCAACCACGACACAGCCATCATTTATTAATGAATTAATTAGAATGAGGGCACGATGTTGGAACCACGATGTAGTGAGGGACAACTGTACTTTATTTCCCAATATTTGGATTTTTCTATGACGCGTGTCACTCAAACGTGGCGCCAGGTTTTTCCCCAGTGAGGTGTCAGCTGGTTTCTCACGTTTGTAGTGTTGACACTGCTACATGGGGGTATGACCTCCCCCCGCCCCTTCTCCCTCTTCCTGGGATAAAGTCACCTTTCTCTGACCTGCCAACCTCCTGGCTGACCCGTTTGGGGTTGGTTCCACTGTGACTCCGCATGCAGTGACTCTGGAGTGAGGGTGCCATGCTTGTGCAGACGTGTCCTGTCAAGTATGGCAAGGTTTTTTCTCCAGCATGCCCTTGCTTCCTCTCCTTGTAGGTCAGCGACACTGCTCCTGACAGTGCTTTGGACATGGACCCACAGAAACATATGAGCTGCAGTTACACTTTGGACTATAGATATGGCTCGATGAAGCCATTATTTGCTTTTGTAGAATAGAGATGTTAATTATAATCAAGGTAAAGCATATCAATCTCTCAAATTCACATTTTCTTCAACTATGACAATGCAGTGCTGCTCCTCCATTCCATATGTTTCTGCCCCTGAGTTCAGAACTCATCCCAGTCCAGCACAGTTAAGGGCTTCTGTGTCTCATGCCGTAACGCCGCCCGCTTCTGACCTGGGAATGTTTATTCCCAGAACACGGAGGACAGCGCCCGCATCTCCATCACCTTCTTCCGTCTCTTCCGGGTCATGCGGCTTGTCAAGCTGCTCAGCAGAGGGGAGGGCATCCGAACTCTCCTTTGGACCTTCATCAAATCCTTCCAGGTGTCTTTATTGAAAAGGTTCTAGCTTCATGTGTACTGCTCTTTTGACTGTTATTCTGACTGTCTTTTCCTCTCTTCAAGGCTCTGCCGTACGTCGCTCTTCTGATAGCAATGCTGTTCTTCATCTATGCTGTCATTGGGATGCAGGTTGGTCCCCAAACTTGATTAAAAACCCATTTCTTCTCCTCTATGTCTTTGGACTCAGGGAGCCAATA
The DNA here is from genome assembly GCF_027744805.1 of Dunckerocampus dactyliophorus. NCBI lineage: Eukaryota > Metazoa > Chordata > Actinopteri > Syngnathiformes > Syngnathidae > Dunckerocampus > Dunckerocampus dactyliophorus. Next base: position 5,136,114 of record NC_072826.1, read on the forward strand.
ATGCTTTTTCAGGTCTTTGGGAAGATTGCGATGGTGGATGGCACGCACATCAACAGAAACAACAACTTCCAGACCTTCCCTCAGGCCGTGCTCCTCCTCTTCAGGTCTGTCTGATTTTAACTCTGCCCTGCAATCTCAACTGTACCGTAATTCCTCCTTTATTGCGGTTCATTGGTTCCAGACCCAATTGTGCCAAGTAGGATTTCTTATTCATAAATGGAATATTTTCCTAGTTACAGCATAGAAAACCTTTTTACCAAGGTCAAGGTCAAGGTAAATTTTATTATCCCCGAGGGGCAATTTGTTCGACAGCCAGCCATTTCACACGGACAAGAAACCAACAATAAATACAATATTAGAAACAAAAACAGTGAATACAGCACCAACATTACAGTTATTCAGCAGAACAGTGGCTGCCGGAACCAAAGACTTCCTCATCCTCTTGGTCCTACATGTAGGAACACCGTATCTGCGACCCGATGGAAGCAACCTGAAGTCATCATGCAAGGGATCACCGCGGTCATCAAGGACTGATTGAGCCTTTTTCAGAGTCCACCTTTGATACAACACAGTCAAGTCATTAAGCAATTCTGCTGCGCACTTTAGTGATGCCCTGCAACCTGTTCCTGTTTTTGAGGGTGAGCAGTCCATGCCAGCTGATAAAAGAAAAAGTCAGCACTGACTCAATAAAACAAGAATAAAACATTTCCATAAAAGTGTTATCCACTTTGAAACCCGGAAGCTTGCGATAAAAATACATCCTCTGATGAGCTTTTTTACATAGGGCATCTCCCTGAGACTCAAATGTTAGCCTGTGGTCCAGCACCGCTCCCAGATATTTGTACTGCCGAACCATCTCAGCAGTAGCTCAGCAGTATCTCTTAATGACAACAGGTGAGAAAACTGTAGGATTCTTCCTAAAATCTACAATCATCTCCTTGGTTTTTCACACCTAAAAAGGACGTGCTGTCCCAGTCCATAAATTCAGACACTACAGGGCCATGATCATCCCGAGTCATCTGCAAATATGAGGGCCGAGACACTGCAGGTTTTTTCTCCAACCAGTTTCTCCAGCAGGTGATTTGATTGATGAGCTCCTTCCCTCAAATTAGAGGAGGTGGTGATCATTAAAATCACCTGCTTTAGTGACTGGCTGCAAAGAAAACCTGAAGTGTCTCGGCCCTCCATGGCACGAGTTTGACACCCCTGTGCTAGGAGATGAGTTGGGGGCGGACATGCCGTGGGTTACGGCTGCAACAGTAGCCCATGTTAAGGATCATTGTGCCTGTTTGAAGATAATTCAAAGCCTGTTGTTCTGGCATTCAAGTCTGATGCTTGTGTGTCTCACCCAACATTACAGTTACATTACTGACACCTAGTGACCAGTGTACAATACTAGATATCATCATCACAACGTCTTTGATTGCTAACGGACATAAAGAGCTGGATTACCTCAAAGTTTTTACTATTAAATTCAACTGTCCCAACTGTCAAGTTCTTTGGACTTTCACCAGCCTGAACTTGAAAAAGAGTTTTATTTCACACCTCAACTATTTACAGGAGCACAGGTTAGGTTGATAACCTTTGAATCAAAGAGGAGTAGCATCAAATTACTACTAATTACTACACAGTTTGTAACTTAGGGCAAGTTAGTTGCTACATACCAGTGCAACACTTACTTACCACTCCTAGAATTTTTAGAAGTAGAATCTCCCAGACTCAATCCGGGGGGCAGACACCCTCTCTTTATTTAAAAGTCAACTCAAAACTTACCTCTTTGCCAAAGCGTATAGTTAGAAGTGAGCCCTGACACGCTGATATGTATGTACAAGTATGTTTCTTAGACTAAGACTATGACTTCTGGCTTAATCTACCATCTATCCCTCTACTCTACTGTATTTTTATATCTCAACCCAACCAGTCGAGACAGACGGCCGTCCCACAGAGCCTGGGTTCAGTTCCAGGTTTCCTCTGTGCAGGTGGCAGGTGGCAGTTTGAGGACTAACTATGATTTGGCGCTATATCAATAAATTGAATTGAATTGAATTTTTATTCTTAATCTTACAAAAAAAAAGTAAAATTGGCTCAAATATGCATATTTTTGACCAATACTAGGCTGTATTGAACCACAAAATGTGAACTTAATAAAGTCTCTATCGAAACAGCATGCTTTATAAATGAATATATTTTTGAAAAACAATGACAGAGTGAAGCAGTGAAATTGGAAGCGCAAAGTGGCGAGGGATTACTGTATAGACATATTTGTCTGCTTTTCCAGGTGTGCCACTGGGGAGGCGTGGCAGGAGATCATGTTGGCCTGCATGCCGGGGAAACTATGTGACCCCGAGTCGGACTACAACCCTGGCGAGGAGATGACATGTGGCAGCGGATTTGCAATAGTTTACTTCATCACCTTCTATATGCTGTGCGCCTTCCTAGTATGTACATCAAATTACATTCATGGCCCCCACCAGGAGTTATTTGGTGTATAGTTTGCGAGTCAAAAAGTTTGTCCAGCCCTGTTTTATCGTTCTTCTTGTGCCCCTCCAGATTATCAATTTGTTTGTGGCCGTCATCATGGACAACTTTGACTACCTGACAAGGGATTGGTCCATCCTCGGTCCACACCACCTGGATGAATTCAAGAGAATTTGGTCAGAGTACGACCCAGAGGCCAAGTACGACTTAAGTTCATAACATTCCCTTCATGTCTGCTTGGAGCAATTCATCTTTGCAAATTATGTCTTGTTTCCTTTTCATCCAGGGGAAGAATTAAGCATCTTGACGTGGTAACACTTCTTCGAAGAATCCAGCCGCCTCTTGGCTTTGGCAAACTGTGCCCTCACAGAGTGGCTTGCAAGGTCTCTCTTCTTTTTTCTGCTTGGACACTTGAAGGTCCCATATCATTGAGTTTTCATGATCGTTTATTAGAAGTGTGTTGGCCTTGATGCTACAATTTAGAAGAAAAGTGCTTTTAGTAAGTTGGCTAATTAATGCACGTAATGGAACACACCTATTCCGCCAAGAAAGGCCCCAATTAAGTAACAGGTACATTCATGATAACATGTAATACTGACAGTATTTTGCTCACTTTAAGTATGAGCGGAACTTCCCTTCTGGGTGCATTGATTCCACATAGCAACATAGAAAGCACCTGCGACCCCTGGTGGGCACTCAGCTGGACCCCCTGCAGTTTGCTTACTGGCCTCGGATCGGAGTGGACGACGCAGTGATCTACCTGCTGCACAGATCACTGCTACACCTGGAGGACAGCGGGAGCGCTGTGATGGTCATGTTTTTTTACTTCTCCAGTGCCTTTAACACCATCCAGCCGTCACTACTCAGAGTGAAGATGGAGAGTGTGGGAGTAGACCAACACCTGACTGCATGGGTTATAGACTACCTCACCAACAGACCACAGTATGTGAGGCTTCGTCACTGTGTGTCTGACATGGTACTCTGCAGCACAGGTGCCCCTCAGGGTACGGTGCTCTCCCCTTTCCTCTCCACCCTCTACACCTCGGACTTCACACACAACTCCACACAGTGTCACATCCAGAAGTTCTCCGATGACACAGCCATTGTGGGTTGTGTTTCAGAGGGGAACGATCTGGAATACAGGACGGTCATCAGGGACGGTCATCAGCTGGAGTGAGCTTAACCAGCTGCAACTCAACACCAGCATGACAAAGGAGATGATCATTAACTTCCAGAGGAAAACATCTCACTTCACACCGGTGAACATCCAGGGAGCGGACATAGAGTTGGTAGACAGCTACAAATTCCTGGGTGTTCACTTTAACAACAAACTGGACTGGTCCGTCAACACCCACGCCCTCTACAAGAAGGGCCAGAGTCGCCTCCACCTGCTGAGGTGACTGAGGTCCTTTGGTGTGTGCAGGACTCTTTTAAGGACCTTTTATGACTCTGTCGTGGCCTCAGCCATCTTCTATGCTGTGGGCTGCTGGAGAAGGGGCAGCACGGACAGAGACAGGAGCAGGATCAATAGGCTGATCAGGAGAGCGAGCTCTGTCCTGGACAGTCCTCTGGACTCTGTGGAGGAAGTGGGGGAGAGAAGGATGTTGGCTAAGCTGACGTCCATCATGGACAACACCTCTCACCCGCTACATGACACTGTGGGTTCCCTTGGCAGCTCCTTCAGCAGCAGACTGTTACACCCACGGTGTAAGAAGGAGAGGTTCCGCAGGTCCTTCATACTGACCGCTGTCAGGCTCTACAACACCTGTACCACCTGAACCATGTTGTAGTCAATATATGTATTCTTTACACTGTATTCTTTACTTGCGTATCTTGCTTGCTGCTGTAACAAGTGAATTTCCCCGCTGTGGGATAAATAAAGTACAAATACAAATACAAAAAGGAACGCTACACCTCGCATTAACTTTTCCAAACTCAAGCAGTGGTGGCAGCTCCAATATGTAGCGTTACCTTTCGCTAGTGGCCTGAGGCATTGTGAGCGAGTGGGTGGCTAGTAGTTAGCCGGTGTGGTGTGGCGAGGTGTCACTACACAAGTAACGTAGTTCTTGGGTGTAACAATGTTAATAACAATAATAATAATAATGATAACAATGTCGCTGTAGCTTGGTTAATATGCAGGTCACATTATGTAAATGGAGTTTTGTTGGCGTTTTTTGGAGGTTTTTTCAGAAGGTTTTATAGGCGAAATAGGTGTGTCCCATAACGTGCATTTTTAGCTGTTTTTATATCTTTAGCACGCACAGAAAAGACAAGACGTGTGTTCATGTCTCACATACGGATTGTGGATGATGGGCAAAATTCCAAAAAAGTGCACTGTTCCTTTAAGGAATGGGACAAGAGGACACAAACATTAGCAGCACTAACATAGCTACAGTATGTGAGCTACAGCGCTAACAATACACGCACATATTAACAGCAACATCATGCCGGGTTAACCTATTATAGGGTTCCTACGCAAGTATGGAAAAGTATGGAAATTGATTTGATCAATTTCCAGGTCTGGAAACGTACGTTAAAATGTTCATGTTTTCAAGACTGTTAGCACGAATACATCTGTATTCTTGTAAAATTATTGCTATTTTTTCCATTTTTGCTGGGTTTTTTTTGTTTTTCTTGCCTTGTGTATTTTATTTTCAGAATGTGCCAAGGGCCAATAAAAAACAGACGGGGGCCGTAAATGGCCAAAAAAGACATTTCATCTCTTCTCTTGTGTGTACTTTCAGAGGCTGGTGGCGATGAATATGCCTCTGAACAGCGACGGCACAGTCATGTTTAACGCTACTCTCTTCGCACTGGTGCGAACAGCCTTGAAGATAAAAACCGAAGGTGACAATCTACATTTGACAACTAAACCAATATATAGAACAACATACAAAAGAATAAATCACCTCTGATTGCAACCCATGAGCTTATGTGCTCATTTCCTCGTGCTCCAGGTAATCTCGAACAAGCCAACGAGGAGCTTCGAGCTGTCATCAAGAAAATCTGGAAGCGAACCAGTATGAAGCTGCTGGATCAAGTGGTGCCGCCTGCTGGTGGTCAGTGGAATGACATTGCTGTTCGTGTATCACGGTGTTTCTGCTCATGTTCTCCTGGTTGCAGTGTGTTTTGCCATCCATGTGTGTTCGGCCCGTCCTGGACCCTGATGGAGGCTGCAGACGTGGGGCTTGCATGGCCTCCTAGGCAGCGGGGCTTTACTGACTCATCTGTCTTGATGTCTTCTTAATTCACTGCTTTTTCTTCTCCTCACATTCTTATGCCTGTGAACTCTTCTATCTGTGTTTGTGTGTATGTGTGTGTGTGTGTGTGTGTGTGTGTGTGTCCAAAACATCTGAAGCACTTGAGAATATTCTGAAGCAGTTCTGTTTTAGGGTGGTGGCATGGAACTAGCGTTGCCTCTCTCTTTCGCGTGCTCTTTCTCTGATTTCTGTCCCCAGAGTGCTTGGTTCAAGTGATTCAGACCCCTGTTTCATAATGATTCTCACACACTTTTGCACACAAATATACTCTAAAGTAGGGGTGTCCAAACGTTTTCCAGTGAGGGCCACATACTGCAAAATGAAAGGATCCAACTTTGCTGAGTTGATATTTAGTAAAAATAAGTAAACAAAGTAAAAAGTAAAAGTAAAAAGTAAATTTTCTTTTCATAATATTATGCCTTAATTGCCATAATATTTTTTTTTAACATTTCAGCTCTACACTACTAAAATGATCTGATTTGTTTTTGTTAATTTTGTTAAATTGCAACTTTTTTCTCGTGAAAATACGACTTTGATTTTGATATGATTTAGATTTTATTCTTATAAAATTACCGTTTGTTTTTTTCTTTCAGCTGTTTGAACTTTGTTCTAGTAGTTTTTTTTATTCCCATATTTTCACTTTATTCTCATAATTATCTATATCTATATCTATATCTATATCTTATAGATAATTATCTAATTATCTATAACTTTTTCAGCAACCTAATTTAGACTTTATTCCTGTAAAATTGCTGCAGATTTTTCCGTTTTTATTTATTGTTTTTTTGTTTGTTTTTTTTTTAGTTTCTTTGTCACAATATATTTTTAGAATGTTTTGCGTGCCAATAAAAAAACAGGTGCGAATGGTACCTGGACTGCATTTTGGACACCCCTGCTCTAAAACATGCAGAAACATGATGGGCATTTAAATTGGAGCTACCACTCCTACCTGAAGTCTTTAGACAGCAAACTATGGTAGTTTAGACTGCAGCCAAGTAGTGCACTGTGCAATATCATTGCAAAATTTAATACATTGAAGTAAATTTATACAATGAAAATTAGAGATGCTTGATATTGGCTTTTTACCAATATCTGATATACGGGTATTGATGAGTACATGAATCGGTATCACATTTTTACGCCAATATCCGCCGATAATATTTGACATCCCTAACTGAAATAGTTTAAATGAGCAAGAACCTCGTGGATGATAACATCAATCCAAAATTAATAGAAAGAAAGAAACAATCAGCAACATCCTTAGTCATTTTTCACTAATAAGAAAAATCTATCTTTTCTGAGATAGTGATTCAACTTGTAGTTTGCAACTGCACAGTGTCGCAGTGCATTATTGCAAAGATTTTCAGTACAGTGCTTGTGTTAGTGCTCCTTAGATGTACCTAATGTCGTGGCTGATTGCGTTAACAAGAAAGCACATGCAATACTAGAATACAACATAAATGATGCATTGGAACACTTTTATGCAATAAATTGTCCAAAATACACCATTTTTTTGGTTTGTTTTCATGATGCACAATGATGCTCATTGTGTTTTTATCTATACACCATCAGGATGGATGTGTACAATATCATTTTGGTCTGAGAGGCCTGTGGTGAGGGTGGCAAAGACGCCCCCCACCCATCACCACCAGCACTACTTGGTTTTGTGTGTGCTGACCTGCTGACACAGGAAGCATTTGTGTGGTCTGTTCACTCAGATGATGAGGTAACCGTGGGGAAGTTCTATGCCACCTTCCTGATACAGGACTACTTTAGGAAATTCAAGAAACGTAAAGAGGAAGGCCTGGTGGGTGCGCACCCCTCCCAGAACAGCACGGCCATCGCACTGCAGGTGAGTCTCAGCCAGGTCCACGAGGGACACTGAGGATGTGTGGGCCAAGCAATGTTGTCTTTGTGTGCATTCCATTCAAGTGTGCTAATTTTATGGTTTGTGATCCAGCAGGACGTTCATAATCTTGCTGTACAGTATGGATATGTTCTGTTTTTCATGTGTTGTGAAGCTGTACTTTAACGTGTGTCCCTCTTTCTTTAAACTTCACACATGTTGATGTTAAGCATGCGTCATTGTCTCATGGGATTTCACCTTTCAGCTCATCAACTTCACCTCCAAAGCTTTATGTTACACACTATTATTATTATTATTATTATTATTACTATTACACAGCAAAAACATTAGCTTCCCTTGCATAATCCACTGAGCTCCAATACAAGAGCTGGCAAACTCCATACAGCCCTCCAGTGGGAACAGCTGTTTGCTCACAGGGTGGTGATGCAACATTCCTCATACAAGAGGGAAGGCGAGTATGAGCGCTGACTTTGTGAAGTGGCCCAAAAGGAAAAAGGAGAACAGATTTCAATTACAGTGGAACCTCGGCTAGCGGTCATTAATACACTCCAGAAGGAACACAATCAGTTTTTCCCCATAAGAAATTATTTCTTATAATCCAAGTAATCCATTCCGGCCAGCTCAAAAATGTAAGTTAGAGAACAGAGAAGAGAGAACAATTTCTAATTTACAATGATGACCTGGCAAGTGGCCTCAGCATAAAGTAAAAACAAAACATATGCATAAATCCACAATGAAACCATACAACCAATGGGGAAAAGACAGTGAAGTAAATAAAGACGACAGGGAAGCGTCATTTTTGATGTAAATCAAAAAATATGCTAACCAAAGGTCCACCTTTCTGTTTTATTTGGATTCATTTCTAGTTATACCGTGGAACCTCAGTTAGCGTCCGCCCGGGTTAGCGTGTTTTTTGAAAATTTACACGACAGTTTTGCCTCGGTTTGCGTGCATTTTCCGGTTAGCGTGCAACATGGCGCGTGTCTTTTTGTCTTATCAATACACTGCGTGAGTCCAACTGTATTCTTTACGGGTGCATGATAAATATCGGGCCGATATGAGGGAATTATGACGTCATACCAATAAATCCGATAACATTAAAAATAGCTCAGATAACTGATCATTTTAAAAAACACTCCAATGAAGCTCGATCAGCCATACTGTGCAGGTGAGTGTATCAAGCACCCCTTTCATTCACTTTAAGTGGGACAACATTGTACCAAATGCTCTGCGACGAGGGGAAAAAACCCCATTGAGCACACAAAAAAACCTTACCAGCCACCTGAAACGCCAGTGTCACAGCGTTTGAAAAGTGCAAAAGGTTTACCGGAGACCTTCGTGGCATCCCACCGGCTGCTCAGAGCGTGTGCCCGAATACAGTGCACCTTGCTGGGCCACGCCAGGTGGCTCCTCCTGCTCTACACTCTGGTTCTCATGATATTTGATTAGGACAAATCAACAGGTACAGTTGGTCAAATTCTAATTTGTTCCAGTCCTTCCTACCGCTAGCTGTGCACAAACTACAGTTAAACCTAAATTTTAAAAAGTCATTCTAAAAAAAGTTATCAGTACCATATTGGTCTATCAGGATCAGTTTGAGAAAAAAAAGATATTGTGCATCTCTAACAAAAATAGTTGCTGAAGTATATCTAGGCAAGAAGGAATCATCACTTCCAACAGTCATCTAGGGACTGTTGCAGTTTGTTTAAACAGGTGTGGGAAGTGGCGGTGACAATGCATACCCGTGCAGGAACAGTGCATGTCACGTGTACTACTGTTGTGCACTGGACGTAAACACTGCTTAACAAGGTGTACATAAGTCGTGCGGGAGCGTGGTCATTTTGTGCCAATGCACACCACACGAATCGTGTGCCAAGTGCGTAATTTATGCGGAAACAGAACGCAAACAGTGCACAAACGAGTCTACACGCTTTTCAGGCGTGCCGTAAATACATAAATAATAAATAAACACGCATTGCTCCAACAATGCGGAGGCAAAATATGTGCAAGTGTAAATAAGAAGACGTCACTTTGTTGCAGTATTCAGGGAGTATTCAGTCCCCTCTAAATACCCTTTTCAAAAAAGTGACTTTCCTCTTCTTAATGGAGACTTTCAGAGACTGACATGAACGCATGTATCTCAACAAGCAGCGGGTGCTGCTGTGTGCCCCTGCCTCAACTAAAAACACTCGCAGGCAGCTCTGTCTTGTTTGTGACATTTAAAAAAAAACGACCAACTGAAAAAGTTCTAAACTTACAGTGGTGTGAAAAACCGTTTGCCACCTTCCTGATTTAAACAAATTTAAATATCGGTCATTGACAACACAACTGCAGTTTTTAAATGAAACATTTTGTTATTAAAGGAGGAAAAAAATCCAAACTTACATGGCCCTGTGTGAAAAAGTGATTGCCCCCAACCCAGAAAGAAAGTAATTGAGATCTATCAGTCTGGAATGGTTTATAAAGCCATTTCTAAAGATTAGGGACTCCTGCAAACCACAGAGAGAGCCATTATACACAAATGGAGAAAGCATGGAACAGTGATGAACCTTCTCTGGAGTGGCCAGCCAACCAAAATTACCCCAATAGCGCAGTGACAACTCAAAACCCACGACAACATCCAAAGAACTGCAGGACTCACTTGCCTCAGTTAAGGTGTGTGTTCATGACTCCACCATAAGAAAGGCACTGGACAAAAACAGCCTATTGAGATGCTGTGGCATGACCTTAAAAAGGCGTTTCATGCTGGAAAACCTTCCAATGTGGCTGAAGTACAACAATTCTGCAAAGTTGAATGAGCCAAAATTCCTCCACAGCGCTGTAAGAGACTCATTGCAAGTTATCACAAACGCTTGATTGCAGTTGTTGCTGCTGGGTGGCCCAACCAGTTATTAGGTTTAGGGGGCGATCACTTTTTCACACAGGGCCATGTAGGTTGGGATTTTTTTTCTCCCTTAACAATAAAAAATTTCATTTAAAAAAAAAAACTTTTTGTGTTCAGTTCAGTGTTGTCATTGACTAATATTTTTTTTGATGATCTGAAACATTAAGTGTGACAAACATGCAAAAAATAAGAAATCAGGAAGGAGGCAGACACTTTTACACACCACTATTTGTTTACTTTTCATGTTTTTCACACACTTCCATGCACGTGTCATGGTCAATGATGCAAGCCACCACCACAAATAGATTGCAGTCCTGTGGGAAACACTGCATTAGATAGCGCAGGTGAAGTGAAGTCAGTGTACGGCTGTCACCACAAAGCAGGTGTATTGATATAAAGCCTAATATACATAAAACTGCAGGCTTAGGCAAAGACTGTTAAACTGCCATCTTAACTGTCTGTCTGTGCCGTGTCGTCTGCACTGCAAATGTCAGGTGTGGCATCGTCCAGCAGGCATGTGTGTGCGCTCGTGGCAGTATGATGTCCCTATGTTTCAAGATGTAAGACCAAGGCCTCAGCAGCAGTCCTTAGTCCTTCTTTGTTGTCATGGTTACAGGCTGGCCTCCGCACGCTCCATGATATTGGGCCAGAAATACGCCGAGCGATATCATGTGACCTGCAGGACGACGAGCTAGTAGACTTTATACCAGAGGAAGACGAGGAAATTTATAGGGTAATTGATTTGATTTTACCTGGCGTTCACCATATGGACACAAGTTGGGAGACACAAATCCATGAATGTTTTACTTCCTGTGCATACATTGGCCAGGTGTCCGCATACTTCCATATTGTGTATACGAAGCATATATATTTCCATGGTAGTCTAAATCACACACACTCTAAGCTTATCCTGTAGTTTTACCCATTTTTTTGGCACTTTTCTTTTTGCCATGTCTCATTGAAGACAAAGCAAATATATTTTGTCCACATGAGCCATACAGCCGCAGGTGCTTATGCTCAGCTTTCTATTTCTCCTCACATCAATCCTAAAACCAGACTTAACATCAAACACTTTTTACCTGTACTGTCACCCATGAAAGTGTCGTAGGTCTCATTGTGCGTACTCCCTCCCAGCGTAACGGTGGACTCTTTGGCAACCACCTCATGAACGGAGGTCATCGGCGGTCCACCAGCCACCAGACCAACGCCACCCAGCGTCCCCTGCAAGTGCAGCCGCCCCCTCACTATGCTCACATGGAGCAACCAGTGGGGCGGCTGTCCCGAGCCAACGCCATGTCCCACGGCAACCACCGTCATCACCACCACCACCATCACCACCACCACCGCCACCACAACAACTCCTACGGCAAGTCTCTCAAATCCACCAACATCAATCTCAACAACGCCAACAAGTCTGGTCTTCCCAACGGGGGGCACCATCGCTACTACCAACACGCTCCTCCCAATGGCTACCCGGGTCATCGGGGCTCCTACTATGACTATGAAAAGCCCCGCACTCCACAAGCTCAAAGGTACCAACACATGCACCATGTGTTCTACTGCAGAAATAGTTCTGATCCAGTTCATTTGTGCTCATGTCATGTTGTCTTGTTGCTATCACCTGATACTCAGAACATGTGGATTACACATTCAAAAGCCCAATTTTGATTCCCAATTAATTATTATTTTTAACTTGAATAAGAAATTGGAAAGGAAAACATAGGTTTCTTTGACCACAAGGTCATTTACACAGCTCAAAAAAATAAAGGTCACATTCGGTCAACTGTTGCGGCATTATAGCAGTGTATTTATTGCACAACACAACCAATATTGTCTTATTACTAGTAGGGCTGCCAATCGCTTAAAATATTTAATCGTGATTAATCCCATTTTCTACATAGTTAACTCAGAATTAATCACAGGTAGACGTTTTTAGCTCTAATAAGTAGGGATGTAAATCTCTTTTTGGGAAACGACTCGATACGCATCTAGACGGTTAAGATGCCATTAAAAAAACATATATTTTAAAAACAATTCGATACAGTGTACAAACGATATACGTTTGGCATTCTTACAGTATTTTCAAATGTGTAAAAGAGCACATCAGATCCCCAAGCATGCTGTAAGGCAGGGGTCCCCAACCACCGAGCTGCAGGAAACGTTCAGGTGCAATGATTTAAACAAAAAAACAAAAAACACACACAAAAATTAAAAATAAAAGAATTTGTAAATAACTACATCAATTTTTTTTTTGTAAACTGATGTCAATTTTGGAAATATAGCTGTCCTCGGCTATGCCTGCCCGTAACTAGCAGCTCCTAGCCCAAATTTTAGCTTGCAGTTGAAAGCAAAAAAATCAGCCGAGACTGCTTGCACTTTTAGCGCAGGAGGAACTTTCGCTGCGTTCGGGCTGCGTCGGGCTACGGGCACTCAAACCCCTCCAACATGATAAGGTGGTGATACACAGAGTAGTAAATGGACAAAAATGTGTTAGCTCGATGCTAATTTCTATTGAAAATCCCATATGCGTGCTAGGAATTAACATTAGCGATTTTACATGGCAACTTATTAAATAGATAACTCAGATGCACATTCCATGTAAACATACAGTACATAACAAGCACTTAGAAGCAAACACTTTCTAAGGCTCAACAAGAGACCAGATTGGCACATTCAACATCTTAATGCCAGACTGCTACCAAATGTTGGTCTTATAACAGCGGGCTGCAAGTAGCACTACCGACCCTTGTCGCCACCTATAGGAATTTTAAGAGATGATCCTCTGCTGCATGAAAAAATTCCCTTCAGAAGTGCAAGATTATGACGGCATTTTTAGGGCTTCTTCTGGGTGCGTCCATTATCTGTATTGGCTGAGGGTCTTGAAACACAACCCCCACAAATAGCAGGGATCTACTGTGTTGGTAGGTTATGTTTATCGCACATATGAAGCGCTATAATGCTTACCTCTACGGTGTCCCTAAGCTGGAGTCAATTCTGCAGCAAAAAGCCTCATGGCTTTTTTTTTTCTGACAGAATCCAGCTTCTTATCAAGCCTTCCTTTTTTTCCACCAACCTTTATTCATTCCACAATTGATGACAAACAGACTGTGTCACTGACACTTCATTTCTTGAGAAAGCACCACGGCTTCCTTTGGATGAGCGTCTTGTTTTTCCCCATTAAATGTGCCAGACAATTTCATTGCTGCACAGCAAAACAATGCAATTGTCAAGCAACACTGGAGTGAACGTCTACTTCCTCCTACAGTATATGTTCCATATACTGTATGATATACAGTATATATCACTCTTTCTCCAGCCTTTTTCTCTCTGTGTTCTCTCCCTTTCTCCGTCCTAACCCTCTGCTGTCTTGGACAGAAGGCGCTACTATGAGACCTATGTTAGGTATGTTGTTTTTTTTTAGCTTTTGCACCAGCGGTAACGGCAAAGAAGGTCTTTCTTTCCTTGAATTTCTTTCATTTTTCACTTTTGCTTGGATGTGTGAACGGCTGCATCCCCGCTAAACGATGCTAAAGTGCAATATGCTGGTCTGGTTAGTTTACACACCTTACACACGGATGTGAGGTAAAATGAAAATATTGTTCTAAAGTGGCCAGCATATTGCGGACAATATCGCTTATTTTTCTGCATGTGGCTTATGGGATTGTTGGAGGATGTCCACTAGTGGCCACTGCTTCTTGTTTAAGCTCATGAGTTTGAAAATCGATATTGCAGATGTTCTTTACGCCACAAATATCTGCTTGCCGGCTTTTGCTACGATAGCGTACACTTAAATGAGGTTTCACAAGCCTGTGGGCTGGCATCTGCATGGCAGCGCATGACCCGAGTCTGCTAACACTCCCCCTGCCCTCTTTCAACATAACATTGTTTGCACTCTGACCCCTGCTCCCTGGTGTCCCTCCAGGTCCAACGGAGGAGATAGACGCCACCCCACCATCCGCAGAGAGGAGGAGTTTGATGATGACCGCCTGTCTGGCGAGTATTACAGCGGGGAGGAGTTTTATGAAGATGACAGTATGCTGTCAGGGGACAGGTGGGTCATCCACACTAAACTTGTTTCGTAAGAAATCTTCAATTTATCATCATGTCATATGTGGAAAGGTACCAGAACAGTGACACAGAGTATGAGACTCCCAAAGGCTATCATCACCCTGACAGTTGCTATGACGATGATGAGCAGCCTCTCTACCGCGACTCCAGGAGGTCACCAAAAAGACGCTTGCTTCCTGCTACACCGCAAGGATTGCCAGGTATTGATCTGCCTAATCTTCACAAAATGACTACAGCAGGGGGCTTATATGAATGTGAACTGTAATGAAACCCTGCACATCACTCTATTGTTCAATACAACACAATTATCTTGGCGCCTACATTGCATTGAAAATAAAACAAGACTTTGTTAGTTGAGTGTCTTCTTCTGCCCTCAAGTGTCCCTAACAAGTGACTGATGTATTACCACCACCAGTGGTGGGAGGCTGTATTGCTACTCACTGTTTCCCAGATAACAGCCCTTATATACAATCTAACAGCATGAGGCCCTCTAGGTGTGGGCTGCGGCCCTATGGTTAAGAATCTCTGACATAGATTATATGGAAATGAACACAGGTCTCTCACACTGAACATAGAATACATGAAGGACATATTAAATATAGTAATAATAGTATTACATGCAAGAATGAAATGAAAGAGTCGTAAAAAAGTCACAGTGCGTCACTCATTTGGGTTCCAGGGTGACACCACTAATGTACATACCCTCAGTGGACTTCATGAAGTACACCTGCACAATCTACTAGTCAATACAAGAGAAAATGAGGTCACCCAGTTATTAAAACAGCTCTCAGTATGATGCAGTGCACTTGTACACTACTGCAAACTACAATAATAAACATTCAATGAATAGCTTTTTGTGCGTTATTGTATGTCCAGCTTGAGTGTTTGCAGCTTCATTTTACTTCATGAATACCACAACGCACACTTTGGAATGAGTGCTCACTGAGGTCACTGACTGGTTGATGCATGTTTCACAGGTCACAGGAGGCCGTCTTTCAACTTTGAGTGTCTGCGCAGGCAGAGTAGTCAGGATGAGCTTCCACATCAGCGCACTGCCCTACCACTGCACCTTATGCAGCACCAGGTAACTCCCACAAGTTCATGCTGCTCTCCTCCAATGGCTGCAGGAAAAAAAGTGATGCTTTCTAGCCCAGCGGGTGTGACTGCCCTCTTTTTTAATGTATTGACTTATCCATTCAATGATTGCCATTTGTGCCAGGTCATGGCTGTAGCAGGCCTGGACTCCAGCAGAGCCCACCGCCTCTCCCCGACACGCTCCACTCGTTCCTGGGCCACACCCCCCGCAACCCCGGCCAGTAAAGACCAGTCTCCGTATTACACCCCCCTCATCCGCGTGGACCGCGCTCACAGGGAGAGCATTGCCAGCAGCCACGTGTCGGTGCGTAAGAGCTCCTGGTACACGGACGACCCAGACTTCTCGCAGAGGACATACTCGCCCATTCACCTGCAAGTGCCGCCCGACTACCACAACCAGTACCACCAGAAGAGAGGCAGCGCCACTAGCCTAGTAGAAGCGGTGAGGTTCTGCCTAAGGTTTGATTTAGAGTTTTTCATAAAACATTAAGCTGTAAACGTATCAACAAGGGTAGTCAGTCCTGCAAATGTAAACACTAAAGTAATGCATGAAAGAGGTGGGCTAAACTCAGTCATCAGTCTAATGCAGGCTTTTTAATAGTTTGACAGTCAGGGGGAAGAAAGTGTTTTTGTGTCTGGTTGTTTGGGAGGGATTGGAAGAGTTTGTGGGCGGGGTCTGAGCCGTCCCCAGAGATGTTGCTGCCCTCTTTTTGGCTCTGGACCTGTACAGTTCCTCTATGGAGGGCAGGCTAGTCCCGATGACTTTCTCTGCGGACCTGATTGTCCGTTGCAGTCTGCTCTTGTCCGGGTTGGTAGCGGAGCCAAACCAACCTGTGATGCAGGTGCAGAGAACAGACTGTATATGTATTGTAGACGGTTGTTAGCAGTTCCTTTGGCAGGTTGAACCTCTTGAGCAGTCTCAAGAAGTACATCCTCCGCTGTGCCTTTTTCCGAATCCGTGTCTATGTGGGAGGACCACTTTGAGTCCTGGGAGATGGTGGAGCCCAGGAACCTGAAGGAGTCCACTGTCACAGTCCACTGACACAGTGTTGTTGTGGACTCTGAGGGCGGGGAGAGGCCTGAAGTCCACTGTCATCTCCAGAGTCTTAAGCGGATTCAGTTCCAGGTTGTTGTGACCACACCAAGAGACCAGCTGATCCACCTCGCGTCCATACGCAGATTTTGCTGAAATTTGCAGATGACACCGCTGTCATTGTCCTCATCAGCGACAGTGGTGTCATCTGCAAATTTCAGCCGTTTCACAGCTGTGTTGCCTGAGGTGCAGCAATTTTTTTTTTAGGAAAAAGAGCAGAGAGGAGAGGACACACCCCTCGGGCTCACCAACGCTGTTGGTCCAGCAGCTGGACATGGTGCGCCCCAGCCTCACCTGCTGCCTCCTGTCAGTCAGGAAGCTGTTGATCCACTGACAGGCGGAGGGGGGCATTAAAGTTTCAATATTATGCTACTAAAACTGCATTATTCTCAAAAAATATATATTTTTTCTCATTAGAACACACCTTTTTTGTCTTAATATTTTGAAGTCATTCCTGTAAAATAACTGCTGATTTTTTTTTTATCCGAAATATTTTTATTGAATTTTGACAAAGTAAAAAACAAATACACACAATGTTTGCTGGTAGTTTAGGCATAGAACGAGAGAGAGAGAAAACAAAAACAGCAAAATAACAAACAAAAAACCCACAAAGTAAGCCACACACAGCCCAAAGAGACAGAGGTCCGAGTTTGGTAGGACTACCAAATGCAAAACAACCAAAGCAAATGCACAAGTGAATTAAACAACAGATGACAGCAAATAGGCCAGAGAGGGAAAGCTATTGGGGAGCTCAGGTAAATTTAAAATAACTGATTTTTAAAATTTTTCCGCTGTTTTAGTTAAATGATATTTTTAGAATGTGCCGCAGGCCAATAAAAAAAAGCGGCCGCCTGCAAAGGGCCTCCAGGCTGGTCTAGTGTGAATGGTTTGCACCTTTGCTGATTGCAGCCAAGAAGTAACTGCTCCCCCATAGGTTCCAAAGGGCAGGCTTGACATTTTACCAAACTTTCCTCCTTGTTTTTGGAGCAGGTTTTGATATCAGAAGGCCTCGGGAGGTACGCCAAGGATCCCAAGTTTGTTGCCGCCACCAAGCACGAGATAGCAGATGCCTGTGAGATGACCATCGACGAGATGGAGAGCGCGGCCAGCCACCTGCTGAACGGCGGCATGGCGCCGGTTATCAACGGGGTCAACGTGTTTCCTCTCCTGACTCCGGGGGGCTACGAGCCGCAGGACCCGGCAGCAAGCTACAGCGACGAAGAGCCCGAGACGGAACCCAGGGCTCCCTATGAGGAGGACCTGGCAGACGAGATGATTTGCATTACAACTTTATAGCAGGAGACGACCCAATCAGTGGAAATACAAGACATGTTGTATTCTTAGGCTCTGACCAAAAGAAGTGCCTTCAACACTGAGGAGAAAAGGCATGGAGAAGAAGAGAGACACGCCCGTCGTGTGATTTTTGCAAAAAGAAAAGTTCTCTTCCTGCCAGCAAAGGACATCACAGCACGGAGCCCTGCGGAGCACCGAGGGAGCCGACCTGACCTTCCTGTCAAAGGGCTTGGCCTGGGGGTCCGGGCAGAGAGCAGCAAGCGTGGAGGGCGCGTGGAGGACGCTCTTGAGGGCTGCTCGGTTAGGGTGATGACAATCAGATGTACGATGTCATTACCTCAGTCACTTTATTAAGGTTTGGCATATCATGCAAGTTTTCAATGCAAACATACAAAGGCATACCCCACCCCACCCCACCCCCAAGTCTCTCTCCTCCTTTAGCTCATTGGATCCCCTCGTCATGTGATTCGTGCTCCCAACACAATATGCAGGAACTAACATCCAACTTTTGAGTGATAAATGCACTAGCAGGCACACTTAAGAATATTTCATAGTTGTAAATTGTAGGATATGATGCCACACTCTTTGTAAAGAGAGATTCTATATTTGGTAATTATGATCAGCAATATGGACCGTACTGATGTGCTCCAAAAGCAGACATACCATGTCATCTGTGCTCATATGCAGCCTGCTTTTTTATTCCTAATGAATAACATTCAATTGATCATGATTTTAATGCATTTTGCTGGAGTTTGAGGAGGTTTTGCATGTGCGCAATGTAGTACATTGGGACCTCCAAAGTCTTTTGCCACCTTGGTTGACTTCCAAGTAATTTTCCCACAGAAAATGAGGTCAAGTGAATAGATATGCTAACTGCAGCCATCATAAAACCTTTATGAAGTAACATTTGACATGCCACACAAGTCTAAAAAGACCATGTCATAAAAGTAGAAGAAAGTAAAGCTACACTTTGAGAATGTCTGGTAGAGATGAATACTGGCACCTAGTGGCGTCTTATAGGTACTGCTGGAATTATTACGTGAAAAAGCACAACTCAATTTTTTTTTTTTTATTTGCTGACTTCGCATGAGTCAAAGTTTTGACTTTTGAGGTACATTTTTAGCTTGATTTAGCTTGAAATCCGGGCATGCCCAGCCGGGAGAAGGCCCCAGGGCAGACCTAGGACACGCTGGAGGGATTATGTCTCACAGCTGGTGTGGGAACGCCTTGGTGTCCTCCTGGTGGCACTGGAAGAGGTGGCCAGGGACCGGGAAGTCTGGACCCTTTGAAGAACAAACATAACGGAGATGGAACAGCAAAGTGTTTGTGGTGCGATACTGCCACTTAGTGGTGGCTTATAGGTACTGCTAGAATGAATGCGTATGTGTCCAAAAGACACACGTGTACATTAGATGCTTGCTAAGTCAAAGTCTAATACGACATCACTTGTTTCAAGCAAGTTTGTTTTGTTTTGTTTTGTTTATTTTCAAGTGAAACTGCTCTGCCTTTGAAGACACGTCAACAGATGCGTTTGTAGCGCAATACCCCCACCTAGTGGCATCTTATAGCTACTGCTGGAATGAATAAATGTGTGTCCAAAATAAAGACACATTTGTTGTAGTGTTGATGCTCGCTAAGTCTCTTATAGGACGTCGCTTGGTTTTGTTTGATTTTAAAAGCAAAATTTTGGATGGATTCCAAATTCTTCAACTTTTGTGGCATTTTACTTTGAAGGTTCCACTGTACGGCATAAAGTGAAGCTCCCTTTTATCCGTGCAGATGCAACGACAGCATTTGTTTACTTGGTTTGAAAATGCAAAAATGCTGCTTTTGGTTGAAAGCTTAGTTTAGATCGACACTGGTGATAAAAAGTGTTTGCTGCCTTTCTGTTCTTTTTTTTTTTTTGCATGTTTGTCACACTTAAATGTTTCCGTTCATCAAACACATTTAAATATTAGTCAGTGACAACACAGCTGGACACAAAATGCAGTTTTTAAATGAAAGGAAGAAAAAAATCCCAACCTACATGGCCCTGTGTGGAAGTGACTGCCCCCTAAACCTAATAACTGGTTGGGGCACCCTTAGCAGCAACAACTACAATCAAGCGTTTGTGGTAACTTGCAGTGAGTCTCTTACAGCGCTGTGGAGGAATTTTGGCTCACTCATCTTTGCAGAATTGTTGTAATTCAGCCACATTGGAAGGTTTTCCAGCATGAAGCGCCTTTTTAAGGTCATGCCACAGCATCTCAATAGGATTCAGGTCAGGACTTTGACTAGGCCACTCCAAAGTCTTCACTTTGTTTTTCTTCAGCCATTCAGAGGTGGACCTGCTGGAGTGTTTTGGATCATTGTCCTGCTGCAGAACCCAAGTTGGTTTCAGCTTGAGGTCGCCAACAGATGGCCGGACATTCTCCTTCAGGATTTTTTGGTAAACAGCCGAAATCCTGGTTCCATTTATCAAAGCAAATCTTCCAGGTCCTGAAGCAGCAAAACAGCCCCAGACCATCACACTACCACCACCATGTTTTACTGTTGGTATGATGTTCTTTTTCTGAAATGCAGCGTTACTTTTACGCCAGATGTAATGGGACACACCTTCCAAAAAGTTCCACTTTTGTCTCGTCAGACCACAGAGTATTTTCCCAAAGGTCTTGGAGATCATCAAGATATATTCTGGCAAAATTGAGACAAGCCTTAATTTCTTTTTGTCCAGCAGTGGTATTTCTGCCATGTAGGCTATTTTTGCCCAGTGTCTTTCTTATGGTCTAGCCATGAACAAGAGTCATGACCTTAACTAAGGCAAGTGAGGCCTGCAGTTCTTCGGCTGTTGTTGAGTCTTTTGTGACCTCTTAGGTGAGTTGTCGCTGCGCTCTTGGGGTCATTTTTTTGGCCGGCCACTCCTGGGAAGGTTCGCCACTGTTTCATGTTTTCGCCATCTCTGGATAATGGCTCTCACTATGGTTTGCAGGAGTCCCAAAGGTTTAGAAATGGCTTTATAACCTTTTGTCTCTGGATAATGGCTCTCACTATGGTTTGCAGGAGTCCCAAAGGTTTAGAAATGCCTTTATAACCTTTTTGTCACTGATAGATCTCAATTATAGATCAAAAGATCTCAATTATGTTTTGACAGGAGAGGCAATCACTTTTTCACACAGGGCCATGTAGGTTTGGATTTTTTTAAATGAAAAGTTTCATTTTAAAACTGCATTTTGTCTTCAGTTGTGTTGTCATTGACTAATGTTTGACAAACGTGCAAAAAAAAAAAGAAATGGGGAAGGTGGCAAACACACCACTGTATATACAGTAGATGATTAGAGAAGCTGCTGCTTGAAGACGTTCTATGAAATGTGTTAGTGGAGGAGAAGGAGGTGTCCTGTGGGATGTTGGAGAGAGGCTAAGCAATACTAAAAGACGGACCCCCATTCCCTGACCCCCCCCATCTCTCTGGGCCTGCCTGGCGTTGCGTATACCTCGTTTGGTGGAGGTGACGACATATCATGGTGTCATTGTGTCCGTGTCACAGTGTCCCTCCAGACAGGGTTGAACATAAGGATGATGTTTCATCACGTGACAAGAATAGCAAGTGATGCTTTATCATCACCGATATTTACTGTATGTCATCCACCCTTCCATCGTCAATATGGCCGCGTGCTGGCCGCTAGTCAAGGCTGCGTTCACGCCTGTCATGTCTGCTCGGGGTAAAAAGGAACTGTGGTGCGTTTAATCTGCTAGAACTCTGCTGTGCACCAAGCAAGCGGAGCGAGACCGCTTGACCGATGTCAGTCTCGGCCCGCTTGCAAGTGGATTCTGGTGCGGTTGGCTTCACTTGAGCTCATACACACGGACCAAAGGCACGGGTCAGTGTTAAAATGGCACGGTGACCAAAAAGAAAAAAATAAAGGCAAAATATTACAAGACTAAAGCTAAAAAAGAAAAATCACATTTCAATATTACGTACAAGAAAAATGTTGCAATTTTTTTTCCTGATATATATTTTTTAATTTCACAAGAAAAGTTGCAACATTGCAAGACAAAAGTCATAATTTTACGGGAATAATGGCTCAGTATTACAAAACAAAAGTCTAAATTTTACACAAAAATAAAGTCCTAAAATTACAAAAAAAAAAGTAATAATTTTACAAGAATAAGGTCTCATAATGACAAGGAAAAAAGTCATAATCTTACAAGAAAAAGTCAGAATTTTATAAGAATAAAGTCCTAATATTACAAGAAAAAGGTTATAATTTTACAAGAATAAAAACAAAATATTACAAGACTAAATGCTTAAATGAGAAAGATCACATTTCAATATTGTAAGAAAAATGGTGTGATTTATTTTTCAGATAAAAATGTTTTTAATTTTACAAAAAAAGTTGTAATATTACAAGAACAAAAGGCATAATTTTACAGGAATAATGTCTCAATATTACAAAAAAAGTCACAATTTGACAAGAATAAAGCCCTCATAGTACAAGCAAAAAAAAATGCCATCATTTCAGAAAAATACAAGTTTGTTATTACAAGAAAAAAGTCAAAATAAGGAAAATCACATTTTCATATTACAAGCAAAATTTGGTTGATTTTACAAGAAAATTTGTAATATTAAAAAAAAACAATCATTTTTACAGGAATAATTTTAAAGTCATAATTTTACAAGAATAATGTCTTGTTATTACAAGAAAAAAATTATACATTTACAAGAATAAAGCCAAAATATTACTGGAAAAGTTATAATTTTACACGAATAAAGACAAAATATTACAAGCCTAAAAACTAAATAAGAAAAATCACAATAAAAAATAAAGTTGTAATGTACAAGAATAAGGTATAATTACAAGAAAATGTCATAATTTTACAAGAAAGAAGTCTTAATATTACAAAAAATTTTAATTTTAAAAGGACGTCTTAACAAGAAATTTACAAAAAAAATCTGAATTTTACAAGAAAAAACGACTTTACCAAGAATAAAAGCAAATAATATTACAGTACATAACATTATAATTTTGAAGTATTATTATGGACTAATGATGGATGTTACCAGAATAAATTTGCAATTTGGCACTGAAAAAATGTTTTTTTGGTAAAAATGTTTTTGTTGACGTAAGAAGAAGAAGTTTCGAATATTTGAGATGTGTCATGAAAGCTGTCCAATCAAGTCCTTACTTGCCGCACAGCCTTTGGTCACATGACAAAAACACCAGTGTGAGCGCCAAGTGAACCGAACCAAAGTGTGCACCGGTATATACCTTTTTCTTTTTTTGTGTGAACGCAGCCTCGCTGTCTTGACCTTGTAGATTTGGTTTCCATTTCGTGTGCACATTGAAAGGGCTCTTTGAATTGTTTGTAAGTTGAAAAAAAAAACAAAAACAAAAAAACAAAAGAAAAGTGTGTTGTAGTCCTTTTGCGGATGCCAAAAGGAAAGCACATCAAGCGGCACATGGTACTATTCGTAGCAAACTGATGAAGTGAAGATATGCATTCTTTTACACTAAAGATGAAAAGAACTTACTTTTACCTCATGTCAGGGATTCCTGAAGAAGAAGAAGAAAAAAATCTATAAAAAAAGAGTACATAGTGAGCACCAATGGTATTTCAATATTAGCACATAGCTGTTTGTCTTTGCACAAGTAATAAGTGTATAGTGCTTTTCTTCCTCCTTTTTCTAAACTCATTTGTGTATTAAAACACACACACACACACACACAAGAAAGTACCAGTTTACAGCAAAACGTGCCGTTTGTGCGGCGGCGCACAAAGGGACAAACGCGCAGCGACGTCCAAACACAGAAAACACAGGAACGGCGTCCAGCACATGCACCGGGAAAGTACCGCAAACGTATCACATAAACCACGGGTGTCCAAACTTTTGAAAGGATGCGACTTTGGTGTTTTGTAAAGCAACACAAAAAAGTGCATCTCAGCTTTGTGATTTATTAATATCAACTTCACGCTTTGCTTTTTTTTAACATCTTTGCTGTTGTTTTTGAAATGTTTCAGATATTTCAACTTTCTTTCAGTCATCATTTTTTTTATAATATGATGACTTTATTCCCATAATATTTTTCAGATTATTTGTCTCCAGTCTAATTTTCCAACTTTACTTGACTTTGTTTTGTTTGTTTCTCATCATCTTACGACTTTAACTTTACAACAGAAACTCTATGCTACTAAAATGACATTTTTTTTTAAACGTTTTTTCTGACAATATGACTTTTTTTCTTAATATTTTGACTTTATTCTAATAAAATTACAGCTGTTTTTTTATCGAACTTTCTTTTTGTAAATTTTCTTATAATTTTAACTTCTTTTTTTTTTTTTACCAATATCATTTTGATTGTCTTCTCGTAAAATTACTGTTTATGTCCATTTCTGCTGGGGGTTTTTTCAACAATTTTGACTTTTTTACCCATAATATTAAGATTTATTCTCATACTATAATTTTTCTGCTACCTAATTTTCCATAAATGACAACTTTATTCGTTGTTACATTGTTTCTCATAATATTACAACTTTTTTCTTTAAAATTTCAACCTAATGCAACTAATGCTAGCTAATGCAACTTCTCTTTTTGACTTTATTTTTGTAAAGTGACTGCTGCTCATTCCATTTTTCCTTTTTTTTTTCTTTTTCTGTTATTTTCTTGTACATGATACTTTTAAACTGCTCCACAGGTCACAAATGGCCCCCGGGCTGCACTTTGGACACCCCTGATGTAAATCCTGCAGGTTGAAAAACAACAAGAAAAATGCTGCAAAATGACAAAAAAACAAATGCATGAGAGAAATGCGGCAAGTTTATGGAAGAAAAGAGACAATAGGCCGTCATGCAAACCTGAGGGCTATATAGTAGGGATATAGCATATACTTGTAGTATCCCTCAGGTATCCCTCAGGTCTGCATGGTTCGTCTTTAAAGAGTTAAGACTCAGTATTTGACAGTGTTGTACATCAATGTCAAGTATTATGTCTCAAGGCTTTAAAGAATTTACCTTTTTTGCTTTGAGGTTTGAATTCATTCTAAAATGTGTTCCCTTGTTTATCGCGGGACTAATCCGCAGTAAGTGAAGTCCGTGAAGTAGCCAACTTTATTTGTTGACAATGATTATATATGTTTTAAGGCTGTAAAACCCTTCACTATACACTTGATATACTTTTGGCAGACAGACGTTAACATTTTCTCACATTTCTCTCTTGTTTAAACACTCTCAAAACGTTTGAATTGTGATGGTCAGCCTACTAGGTTGGACACAATAAATGATTAAGTTACTCACGAGTATTCACTTCTCTGACCGTGCCTCGTCCTGGCGCCGTTCGACTGTAGCGTTTTAGTATCCTTGTTCAAACATATTGCTCCTGCCGTCGTCCTACTCCTTCAACCGAAGACTAATTGCTGCTGCTGCTTCTTTTATTGTTTATTGGCGGTTAGCAAGCAGCTCGTGCAGTTACCTAGTTTACTAGCGATGGCACAAAGGAGATTGATTGACAATGGTCTACAGCCAATCAGGACGCAGAACACAATGGGCAGGTTCTCCCTTAGCCAATAAGCACTGTTGTGGCTCTATATTTAGCCGGCTATTGTGTACTGTGGGTTCCTAATATGCTCGTACAGGCACGTAAACACACTGAGATGAGGTGCCGCTAAAACACATCTTCAACACGAGTATACAACACCCTCTACTGGTAGCACGAGTAAATACAATAACACACACATACAACAGAGCACCGATAGAGCGCTGTAATACGCCACAGGATTCAGAACATAATGCGCCTTCATACGCTGTTCAAAAAAATATGCAAAAATGCATTTAAATAGATCCGCGAAACAGGGAAGGTGAACCGCGTTGTAGCAAGGGAACACTATTTTGAAATCCGGGTCACACTTTACAATAAGGTACTCAAAAATACAGTAGTTATTGAGGAACTAATGAAGAACTAATGAGGAACTGATGACTAAGGCGCATAAATTTAGTGTAGTTACTGAGGAGCTAATGAAGAACTAATGAGGAACTGATGACTAAGGCGCATAAATTTAATGTAGTTACTGAGGAGCTAATGAAGAACTAATGAGGAACTGATGACTAAGGGAAATAAATTTTGGCTAGTTACTGAGGAACTAATGAACTAATAAGTAGTTACTGAGGAACTAAGGCGCATAAATCTAGAGTAGTTATGAGGAACTAATTATGAACTCATGAGGAACTGATGGCTAAGGCACATAAATTTACACTCATTACTGAGGAACTAATGAAGAACTAATGAGTAGAGTAGTTACTGAGGAACTAAGGTGCTTGAATTTAGAGAAGTTACTGAGGAACTGATGACTAAGTCACATACATTTAGAGTAGTTACTGAAGAACTAATGAGTAGAGTAGTTACTGAGGAACTAAGGTGCATAAATTTATAGTTACAGAGGAACTGATGACTAAGACATAAATTTAGAGTAGTTACTGAGGAACTAATGAGGAACTGATGACTAAGTCACATAAATTTAGACTAGTTACCAAGGAACTAATGAGGAACTGATGAGTAAGTCACATAAATTTAGACTAGTTACTGAGGAACTAATGAGTAGTGGATAGGGTTAGGTAGGTTGGTTCCTCATGAAGTACTGTAATTTAGTGTACCTTATTGTTAAAGTGTTACTAAAATCCTTTCAATGGGAACAGTTTTTCATGTGTTTTTAGCTGGTGCAGGATTTTCCTTTTGCGTTTGTTTGTGATCCTGCAGCGTTGATGTGGTTGTGATATGTAGAATTAGAATTTTCCCCGTGCATGTGTTTGCTGGCGTTTCGGATCACTTCCGTGTTTGTCGTGCGCTTTGGCCCCTGTCGTCCGCCGTAGCTTTTTTTTCTTCGTAGGTTCCAAACACCATGGCTTTTCTTAATGTTCTCAAAGCAAGCTGTATTAAAATAGAAGATGTAAAATATGATTAAAGACCCACGGTAATGTTCTCTACTTGAAAGTCTTGATATTTGCTCTTTATTTTTGGTTTTGGTTTCCATCCATCTTAGTAGCAAATGCTTGAATATAACCTTTATGGTTTTGTAACAATACATTCTTCTTTTTTTGGATTTCTCACTTGTGTTTATTTGAATCATTTCTTTTCTATCATTGAATAAAGTTCTGCTGAGTAATGCTTTGTCCTTTGTGTCGTCGTTGCTGCTTCTTGCGTCATTAGTTGGCTTTCAGGCTGGAGCCACTTTGTTGACGGCCATCTCCACGGTGGTGGCCGCCTCTGAGGTCTCCTCCTCCCCCTCCTTCCACCTCCACGGCGCCGTGCCACACAGCAGGAAAGGCACCACGTACTTCCGGAACTACCACATGGAAGAAAGTCATCACGTGTCAATGCATATGAAGCACTGATCTAAAAAAAAGACTGGATCGAGCTTCTATTGTTTTATTTTTGAAGCCAATGGAAATTTGCGGCGGCCATCTTGGTGAGACCACTTTGCTGTGAGACAACAGTATGGCAACGCACTGGTAAAACTTTTCAAAGCAAAGCCGTTCAAGTAGTGGCACATATATCAGGTCAAAAAAAGGTGCCAAGTAAAAGTACTTACGAGTGGAAGGTTCTTGGGAAGTGCTTTTTAAGTTGTGTTTCCTCATCCTCGCTTCCTTCACTGGCACTCCTGATGTTTTTGATGATTTTTCACTAATTCTTCGTTCGTATACCAGCACAATCACAAGTAAGGTGGTCTCACCAAGATGGCGGCGATCGAAAAAATCTGGCTTCAAATTTTGGCGCGTGAAAACAATAGGTTGCTAGATCCAGTCTTTTTTTTAGATCAGTGATATGAAGGAAACGACATAGCCACCAGTGGCAGAGCTACGTGGTCCCTCTTCGGCCACCCCACCGGCCACCCGGACATCTCAGGTATCAGCTTACTGCCACCCCGATGGAAAACGTCTTTAGTACGATAGTCATATTGTGTGACTGCGGACATAATGCACATATTTGCCTATTATCATATTATTCTTATTATTATCTTCGTTTCCTTTATTGTATCAAGTGATAAAGACGTGTATACATTTCATAAATCAATTCACTTGCATGTTTTGTTTACTTTTTAGGTTTTGTTTAATTTTAAAGATTGATCTATTCACTTTTTTTCTTTTTAGTTTTTATTTAATTATTAAAAAAAAGTGTTTTTGTGAATTAAATCAGGGCATTGATTTATTTACAGCATTTTAGGTTATATTTAATTTTAAATATCAATATTTATGAATCAATTCAGTTAGATTTTTTTTATGTTACTTTTTACATTACATTTAATTATAAAAATGTATCTGTAGGACTCAACTCACTTGTGTTTATTTTTTTTTTACTTTTTAGTTTATTTCAAAATTAATATTTACAAATCAATTCACTTAATTGTTTTTTTGTTTGTACTTTTCAGGTTTTATTGAATTAAAAAAATATTTATAAATAATTCAATTAGAATGGTTTTCTTTTACTTTTTAAGTTTTATTTAATTATTCAAAAAGTTATTTTAAATAAATTTCCTTAAAACAATGCGTTTTTTAGATTTTATTTTAATTTAAAGACTAATATTTGTAAGTCAATTAAATTTGAATGTTTTTTTTTTACATTTTAGGTTTTATTTAATTAGTTAAAAAAAGAAATAATATTTATAAATCAATTCACTTGTAATTTGTAATCTTTTGGGGGTTTTATTTTTATTTTAAAGATCAATAATGATAAATTAATTCACTTAAAATATTTTATCTAATTCTAAAAATATTTAATATATGAATACTTGGAAATTAATTCACTTATGAAATACTGAAGAACATATTAGAGTATTCTTTTTTGAGCATGCAAAACTGTAGTAAGTATTTAAAAATATTCCTACCCAATAGAAAATGTCCTTCAGCGTCTGTGCTGTCGTTGGTACCCACCAGAGGGCGTAATAGAGTAGTTTAATGATTTAGAAAATCGTTTATTTGAATGTAATTATTGTAAAAATAAGTTCACTTATTAAATGTATTTACGTTTTAAAAGTAATTGAATGTATTTAAATTGTATTATTACTCAAATGATCACATTTATTTCTATTTCAAGTCCTTCAAAATAAACAGTAAATTCTTGTGCATTCACTTACCACTCGGTGGAACAAGTACATGACTACTTTTATTTGAAGGCATGATTACTGGATGTATTTACTGTTTGTATCGTTTGGCAGAAATGTTTGCTCTTTTCCGACATTACACCCCTGTGCTTGCCACTGATGACCACCAGATGGCACAATGTTAGCGCTCCTCATTCAAGTCTTGCTCAAGTATAGATGACGTTTTTGATAACCAGCAAGTGTGTGTTTTTTTTACCTGTTTGTTGCAGTAGATGTAAATGATGGGGTTGTACACGGTGCTGGTCTTGGCCAAGTACACGGGCACTGTGGCCACCAGTGGGCTCATCTCCAAGGAGGGGTTGAAGACCACCAGCATGGACAGAGCCGCGTAAGGCAGCCAACTGATGAGGAAGCTCAGGACCATCAGGACCACCATGGACGCCACCTTCAGCTCCCCTTTAGCCACTGCACCACCTTCAAGGCAGGCCAGCTTGGATACCTGGCGTTGGTGGGGGGGGGGACGTATCAAAAAAACCTTTCAATAGTCAAAGATCGTGGCTAATTATTTCAGTGCAATATTCCATGCACTTCCTATAACTACTTCCTAAACAAACAAAAAATAAATATATAATCGTTTAAAGTAGTTTCATCCCTCCCAATAGTGAGCCTACAATTATTGTTGAAATATTTGTTGTATTAATGTAAAAAAAAATAATACACCATCATTATTACCCATAAACAATACCTACAGTGTATGAACGGAGCAGAAAGGAGACAGCATGAAGTTGTTCATTGCTCTGTGTGCCTCATAGGAACAAATAAGGAAGTTTGATGGTTATTTTATACATTAAGAGTGTTTCACCTTGAAGATTTCATTTATATCGGTGAAGACTTGTCACTGTCAGTGGGGATTTACCCCGAAAATGAGGCTTTACAGTTGGTTGTGTGTATTTTTGTACTTGGGATGCTGCTTTATCGGGATTGTTAAACTTTGCCCTTCAATTTGGTATGAAAAGAATACGCGAAGTGAAGCTCAAGCCATTCAAACGGAAGGATTTCCAACATCAGACTGGAATAAAAGATATGTAGGATGATTACTTATCGATTTAACAGTGCTCCTGTCAAAATGTCACCATGCAAAATACAATATTTTTATCCAGAACTACTATAAAATGAAGTAAACAATGAATTATGTTCGATATTTCACATTAAGTATGATAAACGGTTTATGTTTTTGAAGTGTGCAGGACTAGGGGGTACATTGCTTCAGGTCTACGCCACTTTAAAAAATTTGGGAACCACTGCTCTAGCCTGTACTATCATTTATTATTTTATTACTTTTTTTTATTTCAATATTTTGTCTAAGTAAGTAACAGTAGTAGTAAAAAGATATGTATATATAGCACCATAAGAAACATATTCTTCAGTTGTGTGTCAACGAAAAGTGAGTGTTATTATATTTAAAGGTGCAGGTGCCACACTGGCAAGCCCACCTGGTGCAACGTCCACATTAACTTGGAGTAGGACACCAAGATGACAGCAAAGGGGACAGCGAAGCACACGGCGAAATACACCAGGATGTAGGACACATGGTGGGGGTCCCGGCTGCGCCAGTCCGGCGCACAGGACGTCCCGACCCCCTCCGGCTCATACCTGCCCCACCCCAGCAGAGGGGGTACGTTCCACGTGAGAGACCACAACCAGGACAAGGCGATGCCGGCGAGCGCGTGCTTCTGCTGGAAGATCATGCGGCCTAGAGGCTTGCACACGACAAACATCCTCTCCACGGCGATGAGGGCCACGGTGCACAGAGACGTGATGCCTGCAAAAGAGGTGAAAGGCGTGCGGTAGCTTGAATAATGTCACTTTTTGTTGTTGTTGTGTTCACTCACCAAACAAGGACACGGCAAAGCCCTCCATCACGCAGCCTGTTCTTCCCAGGGAGAAGTACCCCTGGGCGTTGTGGACTACAGACAGAACCCCCCCTGTCCCGGCTGAGCCCAGGTCTGCCACGGCCATGTTCACCAGAGCGTAGTTGAGCGGTTGCCTCAGCTGCTTGTGCATCAGGGACACAATGATCACTGTAGCGTTGAGCACGATGGCCGGCCCGGTGAAAAGGGCCATGACCACGGAGAGCAGGATGAAGCCGGTGCGTGACAGCGGGGGCTCCCCCTGCGAGGGGACTGAGGAATTGGGTGGAAAAAGGAAGTGGTGCATGGATGCAGTCCTGTCATGCTCCCACTAGAGAAGACGTTCAACGTGTGAGCGCTGCAGGGGCAGTGCCGAGATTACACGCCTGCAGGAGGAATAAATCCTTAAGATCTGGATTTGACAAAGAGTAATTCCCGCAAATGATCGTCTGCGACCTTTCACCTTGCTTGAATGTGGAGGCGCTCACACAGGATAAGCCCTCAAGTGTGAAAAGTCATCATGCTGAAGCTACAAACTACATTATTGACTTATTTTTTGGAATCATTCATCTCAAGGAAACACTTTGAGCACAAAAAACACTTTGGCCACAGAGACACAGAAAACTCCCAACATTTGTACAAAACTAGTCCCTTTGCCCCGTACGGTATCCTTCCGCAGAATGGAGTGCCAAACAAAGCACCCTACTACTACTACTACTACTACTAGTTCCTAGTACAGCAACTACTGTGCATTTTTTATTGAGTGCGACTGCGAAATAACCCACCATGGGGCCAAAGAAAGTTGCGAGTGCCAGCAATTTGATAAAGAAGGTGAGAAACTATTAAATACCATCACGCCAGGATGTACACTTCCTTGCACTTTACAGGAATGATTTTCCAATATACAGTAGATATTTTCTATAAAATGTTTTTCTTCCTTTTTTGGGGTGTCTGAAGCAGATGAATTGGATTTACATGATTTCCGTTGGCTGCGACTGGCTGGCGACCAATCCAGGGTGTACCCCGCCTCTCAGTCAGTTAGCTGGGATACGCATACCCCCACCCTAGTGAGGATATGGGACAAATTGGTTTTTGTCTGACCTTTTGGAAAATATTAAAGACAAAAACCAAAGTACTGTACCATTATATTGGCATTCCACAAGGTTCAATCCCAGAGCCCCTGCTTTTTTTTTATATAACAAATCCAATCCAACCATTTTCTGTCCTCGTTAAAGTTGCAGGTGAGCTGGAGCCTATCGCTGCTATCTTGTAGGGTGCAAGGCAGGGTGCACCCAATCACAGGACACATGTAGATCAACAACCATTCACACTTTACATCGAGTGGGCCAACATACCTGCTTTACACACCTCATCAAAATGTTAAGAGCAGTTGGAAAATGTCACCAATGTACATTTTGCACATTTTGCAATGACATTAAAACAATTAGAGTAAGCAATTTATTGCAAAGAAGCATTCAGCAGCTGATCAAATGTTTAAGACCATAGCTAAAAAGAACTAAAATGGCCCTAAATTGAAGTAAAATGTATAAAAAAGGAGTGAGTAATGAGTAGCTGTGCTGTTCTTGTTAATGAGCTGAAAAATGGATTTGGGCATGCTTGATGCCAGGTGTCCATTTTTGTAAACTTGCCATCCATCCCCAAATATTCTCCATTGGATTCAGATGAGGGGAACACACAGGATGGTCCAAAAGAGTGAGCTTATTCCTCTGGAAGAAGTCCTTTGTGCAGTGCAGCGTTGTCCTGTTGAAAAAGCCAGTCATTACCACACAGACGAGGGCCTTCAGTCGTGAGGGATGCACCCTGCAACATCTCCACATGGCCAGCTGCCATTTGACGCCCCTGCACAACCTGAAGGTTCCATTGAAGGATCATGACAGCGCCCCCTCCACTGTGCCATGTGGAAAGCATCTCATGTGCGATCTCCTTGTCATGCCAGTAATGTTGGAAGCCATCAGGACCGTCAAGGGAGAATAAAACTTTCTTCCACCTTTCAATGTCCCATGTTTGGTGCTCTCCTGTAAATTCCAAACCTTGAATGAGACGAGGCCTTTGAAGAGCTTTTTTCTTTTTAAAAGCCTTCTCTGGTAGATGGTGTCTGATGGTTATTGGATTACACTCGGCCCAGTAACAACTTTCATTTGGGCTGAGGATGGTCCCGTGTCTTGACGAGCAGCCAATGGGATCCTCCTGCTCAGGACCGGTGACATTTATTTGGGTCTATTTTGTACCATGAGCCTCAGGCTGTTTGAAGAAGATTGAAATGACTTTTTCCTTTTGGGAATTTTGCACATCATCCACAATACTTATGTGAGACGCGAACAGACGTCTTTCTATTTTCTGTGCGTTCTAAAGATATAAAAACAGGTAAAAAGATGCAGGTAATTAATGCACGTAATGGGACATACCTATTTTGCCAAGGTTTTATGGTTTTATATGCAGCTACATTCATGATAACATGCATAACATATTTTGCTCTTTTGAAGCATTAGCGGAACTTCCTTCCTGGGTGCACTGATGTCACATAGCAACATAGAAAGGAACACTACACCTAGCGTTAACTTTTCCAAACTCAAAACAAAAACACAGCAGCAGTGGTGGCAGCTCCAATATGTAGCGTTACCTTTCACCAGTGGCCTGAGGCATTGTGAACCAGTGTTTGGTGAAGCTAGTCGCTAGCCGCCTAGTAGCTAGCCAGTGTAGTAGATCGATCGATCGTGTCACCATGCAAGTAACGTAGTTCTTGGGCGTAACAATGTTAGTAACAATGTCGCTATATGTCTTGGTTAACATGCAGGTCACATTATGTAAATGGGGCATCTCATTACACTGCCTCTTTTTAGCTGTTGTTATAGCTTTAGAATGCACAGAAAAGCGAACGACGTGTGTTCATGTGTGTTCACTATGTTCATGTTCAATGATTGGACTTTAAAAGGCCAAATGTTGGCAAAAATGTGCTCTTAAACTTTTGATCAGCCGATGAACAGCATATTTCACTGCAATGCTTGTTTGCCATCACTCTAAACATTTTGTGTCTCACTCCCATTTCCTCTTTTTGCATTTTGAAGCTCTGCTTCGAACCTCCTTAAGATCCAACAGTGCAGAACGTACGTTCTTCACATTTTTCAGCTACTCTTAACATTTTTATCAGGAGTGTATGATTTTTGCCAAGTGATACTGTATGTTATTTACTGTGTGTAGAATGTACATAAAATGTTCCACAGGGTTTAATCCCTGTGCCGCTGATGTTTGCATCCAAGAGAAGCTGTACATTTGACACTAAATAGCTGAATGAAATGTGTTACACATCGCGGGTGAAGAAAGCGCTTCAGCCTTTATTTGAAGAACATCATGTAACATGTCGGCAGGGCTGTGGTACATCTACTTTCCAGTAAAGCCGTTATCCAAGCCGCACTTACATGATTGGAGTGACACAGAGGTGGTCTCCTTTGAATGACTACGATCTTGAGGTGTAAGGTTAAGCCGCCCAGGATTGAACACGGCTGGAGGCGTCCCGTGTTTCACCTTCTAAGAGGTTTATGTCCACTCAAGTCAAGACGGGGATTACAACTGTTTGGGTTAAGAGTTCGGCACCTCATGGAGTCCCGATTCATTGGAAGTGATTCTGCGTTTATGCAGATCACCTACAGAGCTGCCACAACGGACTGCCAAGACTTGCCCAAGGACACTCGAGCAGGTTTGAGTTGAGGACTCCCTCCCTGGCATTTTATTGGACAGTTAATTAAAGCATCAGAGGCAGTCAGCATTGTGAGGTCACGGCGCCTTATCGCCACATTGCAGACATTTCGGGGCTCCTCACAACTTTGATGTACGACGCAATTACCGAACAAATAAAAGCTTCAGGTTGAAACACGGCAGCTGGTGGCGGCGCTGCCGCCAGTGGTGGCGCTGCCGCCAGTGGTGGCTGGTTTCTCTGGTCAGCGGAGTTATTTTTGACTGAATACGCATCTTAACCTCTCATGTGTTGTGTTCAGGTGAAACAGCTGATGAGATGCATAATGTAGCTGGGTAGAAAAGTGCTCTCTCTGCCATGAATCAGCCACTAAAACCTTCCGTGGAAACGCTCTAAAAACCTGCGTGCTCTCGTTGCTTCAATCCAGCAAACAATCCCAGCTTCATGTGTTCATCCATACTGATCCTGTTCAGGGTCACATGACCTGCTGTACTCCGGGAATCAATCCCTTCTGCACAAGAGTCAAAAGGAACCACTTGGCAACCGATCAGTTTGAAGTGTGTGAGTTACAAATAGTTTTGCATACATAATGCATGCGTGATGTTTTGGTGCATTTGTCGTCTCGGATGTGCAGAAAACCCTCAAATCCAAGAGTCACATTTTATGATACAGCTCCAGTTTGTCGCCTTCATGAAACTGGAGGCACTTATTTGAAGCCATGTTGTTCATTTGGGTCCTAAATGCTGCGTATATAGTGTGATATGCCATAAACAATGCATCCACAATATCTGATGAATTATTACATATATACTGTATATTGTGTGTATATAAATTGCAAGACACGTACATTTATTTGATATTTTCAAAGAAATTCAGTATATATAATATATACAATACAAAAATGAATGTTATATAGGCTGCATATATAGGCTATATATATATATATACTTTATATATTTGTGTTTGTAGGCCTATCATATGTATACATATTGCTCATATTTGATATTGTATATATATTTTTATATCATATACTATCAGAATTTTTTTAAGTTACTGAAGTTAAGAGAGGTATTGATTGTATTATAATTACCAGTACATAAAATATTGAACTGTATGTATTGAAAAGTGTCCTATTAGGTGCTTGGTAAAAATGTGTTCACAACTAAAAACTAAATAAACATCTAAATAAATAAGTCCAATAACTCTAACTAATTTAATGAAATTAAAATGTAACTTTAAAAAAAATATATGATTTCCATGTATCAATAATATGTCGGAAATCGCATTAGTTACATGACAAGAATTCTTCCTTTTATATTGAAAAACAAAGCAAAACAAAGAGCCAATAACGTGTTACGAGTCTCTCTCTTTTTCTCTCTCTCCTCCGCGGCGGGGAATGGCGGGCGGGGGCGGCTGGGGGTCTGTTCACAGAAGGATAACGAAGCCCACGAAGAAAAGAAGAGGGCTCAGTGGGAGGGGGTTGCTGGTCCGGATCGGTCCTCTTTGCTGGGACATGAACATGACGTTTCTTCACGGCGCTTGCAGCGTCCTCCGCCTCCTGCTCAGCGTCTTGGTGGGCTTGAACGTGCTGCTGATGGAGGTGACGGCGTCCCAGCAGGGCATCCCTCTGTCGGTGTGAGTGTAAAAGCATACATGTGTAGTCCGCATGCATCCGTGTTTCTAATATTTGGAACGGAGCACACAGGCCGCATGTTTGTGGAAGAACAGAGATGTTGAGGGAACTGTTCAATGAGTTGCTGTTTCTCTTCATTTCCTGCATTGATTAAATGTTACAAATAAGTAAGAATGCATGCATGCGGAAAGGGGGGTTCACTAGATTGGGAAAATAAGCTTTTTAGTGAAACATTTACAAGCATTTTTCTTATTTTAATGTAAACGCTGCTCAATTGGATGTCGTGCAATCGAAAATAAATCCTTTTT
Source organism: Dunckerocampus dactyliophorus (assembly GCF_027744805.1). Classification (NCBI taxonomy): domain Eukaryota; kingdom Metazoa; phylum Chordata; class Actinopteri; order Syngnathiformes; family Syngnathidae; genus Dunckerocampus; species Dunckerocampus dactyliophorus. The sequence goes on from NC_072826.1 coordinate 5,172,781, forward strand.
TCCTCTAAAAAATATAAAGCAAGGGTAGAATTGCTTCAGAATTTCGTTTTAAAGGTTGTTGCACTGCCATTTTACACAAGCGGGATATTTTAAAAGTCTAATCCATTTTTTTTTTTTTACAAAATGTAAGCAAAAATAAACTTGATTATAAGCCGAAGAAAATACAAATACACAATTTCTGTTACACAATGTTACACTAAAATAACATAATTGTACATCAAATGTAAATAATTATTATTACAGTATAATTATTACGTTTTAAGACGTCCCTTAAAATGGTTGCATGCCAATATTATTCTATTCAAAGGTGTTTTCTTCATACAAAGGCAGGTAAAGGATACGTCATGTATTTTTTTTCATGACTGGTGTTCTTGCATGTAGAAATAATGACTAATTCCTTTAACCAGCTTGTCAGAAGCCTGAAGTTTGCAAGAAAGTTTAGGCTTAAAGCACAGTGTAGATCATCATAATTACAGTAAGGTGTCAGGCATGGGTGAAGGTCAGGACGTGGACCGTGGGCCATTGTAAAAAGTAATAAAAACTGGTTAAACGTTTTGCAAAGAGGGCAGGTTGTTAAATATATTTGATCTGATCTTCGTTTGTCTTAATTGTGTCTTACAGTGTAAAACTCTGGGCTTCAGCATTTGGTGGAGAAATCAAATCCATTTCTGCCAAATATTCTGGATCTCAGCTGCTGCAAAAGGTATTCAGTGTCTGGTGGAAAGATTTCCTTCCATCTGACGCATTCTGATAGTTTTCCATGTGTGTTCCATGCACCTGCCATGCACGGCCCATTAACCACAACCCTGATTTGACATCCCTCCTCTCCTCATCCGGCTCCCATGCTCCCTGCAGTCAAGAGCTTCCATGTCTTGGATATGAATGTGACACGGAGGTAGACTGAACAAGTATGTGTTGGAGGAAGGTTGATATAGGATGAATGAAAATCATTAGCATCCAACCAACACAAGGCCAATGCGGTAGATGTGCTTTGGACCACTTGGTGGCAGAAGTGAGCATCAGGTGACTTGTGATGGGCACTACCATTTTTTTTTTTTTACAGTAAATACAGGTCCACTATCATACCATACGAAGACATTTTCACTCATCGAATAATTTCATGTGTTGATCATGATAATAATCAGAATAAAACACAAGACAGAGACTTTCAGTAAACAAAAAATATTATTTGTGAACAATTTTAATGAACTACAACAATGTAAGATGGTGGTTCTTAATTATTTCTGTCATGCCATATAGTGGACAGAAATATTTTTATGCTGGTGAAGACTTTTTAAACGTGAATGAATATGTGGCGCAATTTTACCTGCAAAGGCTGTAATATACGCCGCAAGAGCAACTGAGACTACAAGTCCCAAATGCACTACGCGCACAACACGTGCCTTTTGACCAGGTTTCGCCCCGCCCCTCCTCGTTAGGCCGTAATGAATGACACTCATTAGCTGCGACGTAGTTCGCTTCAATCACCATTAGCGGTAATGTGACACTTAGATATAGTCTTCGGTGCTATTTTAAAACTCTAAATTAGCATTCTGTGTATACTTATAATTGTTTTGTAAGTTGTGTTTGTCAAGAAAAATGCGAACTCACGCTGAATAGGTCGCTTTTAGTTGTTAGATAGTGTTAGCTTTCTCAGTTAGCATATTGCTACTAGCCAGGGAAGGAATTGCCTTGAATTCATGTTATTAAAATGTATTCTCGATCATTCTTATAAACTACGGTGGTAGTTGCCGCTGGTGAATTTATTTTCACACGCAGAAAAGTCGGAATCTTTGGTAAAAATGAAGATTTACAATGTCCCGTTCTTGATTACTGGCCTGCACAGATCTCTTTACATTCATCCAAAAAGTACTGTACTGTATATTATCTTAGTTTACAAAGTCATCATCTGCTTTGGACAGCATCGTGGAATAGTGGATAGCACATCTGCCTCACAGTCTGGAGATATGGGTTTGATCCTTTCAATGTTTTCCTAGTGTGTGCACGGTTTTCTCTGTGTACTTTGGTTTCCTACCATATCCCAAAAACAGCAGTTTTCCCTAGCTGTGAATGGATGGTTGTTTTGATGTGTCCTGTGAGTGACTGATGGCTGGGATATTTGAGTGTTTGAGTTTTGGCCTGTCCAGGTCCCCTTGCATTCATCACAAAAGTATATAATCTTTCGCTTTTAACCCATTCTCCTTGTTCTAGGAGCTGTGGGCTATCACAGCGCCGCGTCCCGGCACCAACTCCAGCACGGAGACACCCTCCTCCCCGGCCAAAGGCGGCAGCAGGATTAATTCCAGACTCTCACCTGCATGTCCCGGAACATGGGATGAAAGCGGGACCACAAGAGTGAACCCACGCAGATATGGCGAGAGCATACAGACGGCATTCAGAAAGCGACTCCAGGCTCAAAACCAGGGCCCGCCGTGCCCAGAGGTGAGGTGGCATTCAGGGTTGCAAACAAATCTGCATTTTTTTAGAAAGTTTAATGAACATATAGTGATATGCCCTGCAGGTTTGTTGCCTTTTTTAGTGTGGATGTAAGCACTTTGGCTCCTGCTCATGGAGGCGTGTCAGGAGCCAGTCAGCACAAAGCAGCAAGCTGTGAGGGAACTGGAAGGGTCGTTAGGCCCGGTCATTAAGACTGATCATTAGATGCTATGATTTCAGCTAAAGGGAAAACACAGTGGGGGAGCCTCTCCCGGCCCCTGGTGCTCACTTATGAACTTGTCATTATTTTGATCAATAATCATGATCGGTGTTGATTGTTGATGGATGGTGCTTAATCTCATCTTGATGATGAGAGGAGGCGGCACCGGGAAGGCGGAGTGGGGTGTTGAAGGGACACTGGGTGCTGAGGCGAGGAGGACAGGCGTGAAATGAACTGTTCTGCTCCACTGCGAGCCCGCACTCCTCCTTTCAGTAGGTAATTTGTCGCCTCATGTACTAGTGTGTGTGTTTTTGTGTGCGTCCCGTCCCGTCCGCATAATCTGCGGTGTGTTTGAACGGTCTACAAGCAGCTGCGGCTGTGTTTATCTTTGGATAACATTATTGGAGGTGTGTGATGTGGCTCAGTGGGCAGTCTGTGCGCCTGTCAGGTGAGGTGTTATGCAATGTTATAGTCCTCTGAGCTGTGGAGAGCTTTCTGTATCACCGGTGGTCCAGTGCATCCGGCAGAATCAGCATTACGTGAGGTGTACTTCATTACCCGGAATCAGCCAAGCTTGACACGTTATTATCTTTCTCCTCTGCTCGGACTCATTTCAATTACACTCTTACCATGCGTAGCCTTTTGGACGCAGCCCCGCCCATCCCTGGACCCCCCAGCTTGGCAGTCACCATGCAGTCAGACAGAAGGAAGCAGCGTGTGAAGCCAGTGACTGCGACCAGATAAAGACTATCAATCATTTGGTGTCGGATAGTGGGTCTTCTCAAGCGTCTCATCAGAGGCCGGCTGGTTGCCTGCATTTTGTCAACATTCGAAGGCTTATAATCCTTGTATAAGAATTCCTTACAGGGCGGGTGCTATGACACATAAAATGCAGTCAAATGTTGCAGATAAAGTGATAATGAAGCTTTCTTCTTTCTTGACAGGCCTAATTGGACACTTATTTAACTGGTTTAACCACGTGTGCTCAGAGTGGCCCCCAAAGAGATCGCTAACGTTTGCTGGTGCTGCTTGCTTGTTTCTAGAAATACAAGCCACCAGGAAAAACGGTCAGAGTGGAAGAAATCGATGGTGTGAAGCTGGTGAAAAACCTGGCTGTGAAGATGGAGGAAATGTTCCGCAAAAAAGCAGAAGCCACCAGGGTAGGTTGAGTTTTTGGCTGTTTTATGGTTATAATAGTGAGTCCCCATGTAAAAATATACCAAAAACCCATCAGTCTGATAAGGGCTCAAGCTAATTAAAAGATTTATTTAAAAATGTACTGAGAAAATGTACTTTATATGATTTTATAGCACATTTCTGCAGAGACCCGTTTGGATCCAAATTAAATGTTGATCAAAATTATTGTTATAATTTATTGACATATACAAGGCATAACTCCACCCCGAACAGTCCACTTTACACTTCTTCATTTACGTTTAGTTTTTTTCAGGTTACACTAATTTCCGGTGTATAAGAAGCTACTTTTTTCTCGCTTAAACCCTGTGGCTTGTACAGTGATGCGGCTAATTTATGGCTAAAAGAACTACAGTTTCCCACGATGCTTAAAGTGCAGCTTCAGGAAGTAGTGAATTGGACATGTGAAGCGGTAGCTAATATGTTTTGAAGTCTTGTACAGCAATCGTGTTTTGATCCGACAAATCTTAAGTAAGTTTGATCAAGTGTAGAATTGCTACAGCTTCTGTTTGGACTGCTTGGGCCGCGGCAGATATTAAGCTTAAATAAGAAAAGCGTCTCACATCTCATCATTGGGGCTAAGGAGTGACGAGTGGTGGTAGGGAATAACTAGCCGTTTTACATGCACTGTTCGGCAATGTTTAGCTAACCGCGTTGCAAGCACTGTTCTTAACTAGCCGTGTTACGTGCGCTGTTCAGCACTGTTTAACTAGCCGTGTTACATGCACTGTTTGGCACTGTTTAACTAGCTATATTACACACACTGTTCTTAACTAGCCGTGTTACATGCACTGTTTGGCACTATTTAACTAGTCGGGTTTTCTGCGCTGTTTAATTAGCCGTATTACACGCTGTTTGGAATAAAGCATTTATTTAATCAAAAGTTTAAAGAAACATTTCTGTCTAACATCTTTCTGTGTGGGCCACACGGTCTAGTGGTTAGCATGTTGGCCACACAGTCACAGTCTGGAGATCGGGAAGACCTGGTTTGAATCGTGGGTTTTCTCCGGGTACTCCGTTTTTCTCCCACATTCCAAAAACATGCATGTTAGGTTAATTGGTTTATTGGTTGTTTGTCTATATGTGCCCTGCGATTGGCTGGCGACCAGTCCAGGGTGTACCCCGCGTGTCGCCCGAAGTCAGCTGGGATAGGCTCCAGCATAGCCCCGCGACCCTAATGAGGAGAAGCGGCATAGAAAATGGATGGATGGATCTTTCTGTGTACAAAATATCCCATATGTACAATATTCTTCCCTTATTTTTCTGTTTAAATTTAGTGGGTGCGGCTTATGTACCGGTGTGCTCTATAGTCCAAAAATTATGGTAAGCAACAATGATTTAAAAAAACAAAACAAACAAATGTTGAGGACTGAAGCTGATTAGAAGCTTTTTTCAGGGGTAGACCCTGAAGGGATAAATGTATGTTTCCTTAAATAGTGGCCTCTGCTCTGATAGACACCGTGCTTAATTATTGCAGCGTCTAGTTGAACAGATAAATGCCTCTCTCTTTTTTCTCTCTCCATGGCATTAAGTAATCTGTGCTTTTCCATTTTCCAACCCATGAGAACTACATCAATTAAAATAATCCAGTAGAAACAAAATATAAATCAGCATGGTTTCACAGCCGTGCGGCAATTGCAAACTTGAATAGACGTATAACAGTACAGCTCGTATCTAAAGCTTAGCTTCTACACGCATTGTGGGTTGCTTACAACATTGGAGAAATGTTCTATTCCATTTCCATTATAACACGGAAGCAACAACCCTTACACAAGTACAAATAAATGCCTCTTCTCAATTAGATGTCTACTTCACTGCAGTAGAGTAAATAAACTATTTGAGGAAATGTGGTATTATTACTTATACTGCTGTAAATATGCCATGAATGATTTGAAAATGGAAAAAGTAGATTGATGCTTTGCGTTATCAGAGGCCTGAGCTGCAGCAGCCTGTCTACGACCTCTGCAAAGGGGCTGTTAGGGCATGATAACGTTTATCTCAGCCTGCCTGTGCTACAGTTCCTCCTGTAAATTTACACTGTGTGCTGTGAGATGTTTCAACAAAAGAGAAGAGAAGGGATTCATTTTTTTTGTACATTAAAATGAATCCAAGCAGCAGTTTTGGCTGCTATGTAAAAAGGGGCCGCTCATAAACAAAGAGAAAGGTAACGGCAATAGTAAAAATCCTTTTCTTAATGGATTTGTTGGCTTTCATCAACTGCTGACATGGAGAATTTGCCAATGAGGTCAATTGAATGCGTGCGGCAAAGCCTCAATTGTGTTAATAAAGCAGTTATTTTGACATGTGTGACAGATGTTAATTACCTGCTTGCCGTCATTTGCCCGAAAACACAGAGCCAAGCACATTTGTAGAGCGGAGTTATTATAGAGGTGACTGCTGTCTCGGTGCGCTGCGTGAAATCCTACACCAGCTTCCCGCCATCAATCACTGCACAGCACCTCTCCACTGCTGCCTGCAGGCCACTTTTTACACTAAAGGGATAAACAGTTTGGCCGACGAGTACCCATATATTACCGGACACCGGGGTGGCAAAGTGAAGAGCACACAGCAACTTTAGATAAAGCTTATTTAACACATTCAAAACACATGGTTTGAATATTCTCTTGATATTATTATCAGTATGTGAATGTTAAGAGAGGCACTGCTGTTGTTCTTCAGAAATATTTCATATAATAATCTATCCCTTGAGGCACCTGGAGGGACCAGTGATTCATCAACTTTGCTTAAATATGTTATATAGTCTTTGTAATTATGCTCTGCGTTGTTGCGATTTTTTAAAAAAGTGAATAGTAAATTTGCAAAAATGACACTTAAAGTTCATGACGTCAGCCGTGACGAGCTAGCTCTCGCAGTTTAGCCTCATTTCTGGAAGAGACGTCATTGGGGCAATATCACACAGGTAAACAAACATGGCGGTTTACGATACAGTGGATGTTTACAGTGATTATAGTGAAGATTTGAGTGATGTGTCCATACTTTTGAGGAGGAAGAAATATTTGGAGATGAAATAGAGAACAGGAACTTAAGCCTTAAGACATGGAGATGAAGATTAGTCGCCTTCAAAACACAGAATGGTAAGTGTAAATTACTCTGGAGTTGCTTATCCTTCGATTATTGTTTTAAATCAGCTTCTTTATGAATGTAAAGGGGTTTTATAGCCTGTTTTAATGGCTATACCTGTACATGTGGCCTCACGTCGACTATGAATGTTTGCTGTTGCCGCCGCCGCCCCCCACAGTAAACATATGGCTGTGAAAAGATGTTTACATAACGTATAATGCTTTGCAGCCTTGTCGCTATTGTGGAATAGTGTTTAGAAGACATTATGTAAACAAGACATGACTTACTCTTTTGTGCACCACTTTGAGGTAGTTGTCATTCTTTCTTGTTTTGATGTTTTTTCCTGTGTATTAACGGAATAGCATCCTGTTTCAAATTGCGTTCCTTCGAAGCAGTCATCAGTGAAATGATCACTGCAAAGGACAGAACTTAAGGTGGGCGTCCATCTGCCTCGTTTTCTGCACTAGCTTCGTACATTGTTGTCTTAAGCCTTCCTCTTTTGGAAAACAAAACAAACTTACAGTATCACTCAGATACTATCAACATCCAGCAGCAACACCAAGTTTTGGCATGACTACTATTTTGATGAAAAACAAACTGAACCAAGATCAAGCGTTTGTTTACTCTGCTTTAGCTGAGAGGTGTTACCCCAAATGAATGAAAATGAAAATGAAGCTATTAATGTAATTTTTGCAAATTTACCATTCGCTTTCAAAAATGGAACAATGTAGAGCAGGAGTCACCAACGTTTTTCCTTGTGAGAGCTACTTTTACAAAATGAAAATGGCCAAGAGCTACTCATTTTTGTAACATTTATTTTCAGAGCTTATTTTAAACCCAAACAAAGCGAATATGCTTGTTTTACCAGAACATTAACAAAATGCTGGTGTCCACAACTCACACTTGTATTTCAGAATGCATTTCTTTCTACTGTTCTTTCATTATTAACTGAAAACCTGAATGAAAAGCAGGCTTGCGGGCACCTCATGTGGTCGTGGGGGGCTACCTGGTGCCCGCGGGCACCACGTTGGTGACCCCTGATGTAGAGCATGATTACAAACAATATATAACATACAGTTAAGCAGAGTTGCTGAATCATGTCAGGGACCCTTTGATTGATTATTATGCCCATCCCGAGTACAGTTTATTTCAGGTATTTCACTGGTACTCTTTCTTTTTTTAACAGATGTCTTTCTTCTCTACACAGCGGCTGGTAGAGGCAGCGGAGGAGGCGCATCATCAGCACGAAGATAATCCAGACCTGCAGGTAAGGCTGGTCCCACGCAAAAACAACAACAACAACAAAAAAAGAGCATCACTATCATTAAAATGTGATGCATTATCATGGAGTGACCAAGAAGATTCATTTGGCCATGAAAGGGATTAGCGGAGGTGAAAGCAGTGTAATAGACGTGTCCTTCACATGGGTGTCAGCAGTGATACATATTGCGTCCTCGCTGAAGGCTGAAGCTCTATGATGTCACCACTCATCACTGACATGAGTCAAGGAAGGGAATGTTTCACACGTATAGAAGATCTATACCTGATTAAGACTGTCGGTGTACCAGTTTTGCTGGTGGGATTGGTGGGACACTTTGATTTCTTCTAGACTTTATTCAACAGGATTGAAACATCTGCTTGTGTTAGGGACATTGGAGTGGCTCCCATTGCGGATTTTCAAGCTGCATTGAGCTTCCTTAGTCGCTGCAGTGGGAATGCAGTATTTTTGTCGTTTATTAGGGGCCCCCCCCCCTTCTCTCTCCCGCCCTCCCCATCGCTTTCTCTCGCTCTGTCCAGAGGACAAAGATAAATGGAAGTCTTTTTCACAGAGCATTGTTTCACGTACATGACTCCAGATTGGAAATCCACTCGAGCAACAAAACCCTGAAATAACCGCAGTACTTTAAAGTTAATAGAAGCGTTTACAACATTTGAATGTGTTTCGGTTGCCTTGTTACTTCCTGCCTCTGTGCTGTTCACGCTGCTCTCACACTTACACGTCCTTAATGGAATTCATCACAGGACACGGCTCTGATTTCTCCATGCCTATGAATGATCTTAAATTGGTCTGCCACAGCCAAGCCACATTTCAGCTCAGTTTTTTCAAAGAAAATACAGATTTATTGGAATGACAAACATAATAATTAATGCAGTTGGTAGTGGTGCAGTATATCGTAAACATCTCTTGGTGTAATACAGTGCAGTTTTACACCTTTGCAAACAATTATTAAAAGCATGCCCTTCCAACAATGTCAACTTCAATAAAAATTTTTTTGTAAAGGCAGAATGTTGAACACAGCTCCCGTGTTGGATGGTGTATGTGTACCTAATGTTGTGGCCTGTAAATGATCATTCCGTTTCCATTGTTTTCCTATGAAGTGATTTTCTGGCTTGCAGTGTGTGTTAAAAACATTTAAGCAATTGTCGGAATGATGTGGAAATATTCAGTTCACACTTCTAAAGGTACGGAGCATCCGGATGATACTTGATTTTAAAGGCCATAAAAAATAATAAGGACAATACGACATCAAACTGTGTTAATGATGTGATGTCATGACATTGCTCCTCGTGGCATCATTTAGACAGTCCCGCCTTCTGTGACACCGCACATTTTTCATGGCCCATTTCACTGACTGCGATGAGATAAGAGAGGGCCTTCTTATCTGTGGCTTTTTGCATTGACCCCAAGAGGATTCACCACTTCAAGGGAGGACATATCAGGGATGATGTCTCCTATCTTTTTTTTTTTTCGGTGCTGCATCAGCAGGTTTATTAACATTACTTTTGCTTCCAACTTTGTTATAGAAAATGAATTACTTGGGCTGTTAAACAGGCTCACACGGATTTTGTCGCTGAAGAAATTGATTTCTGAAAAAATCGATCTGTTGTATTACTGTACAACATTTTCAAAAGACAGATCTGTTGACTCGGGAAAACACTTAACTTTTTATTTAAATTAACCTCTCCAACATTGACTGTGATTCTCCCAATTTAAAGGTAACTTCTATTTTTTTTGTTGAAATCTCAATCTAATACAGTGCTATAAATCATAAGTGAGCAATGATGATACATGTTTGAATGGCAAGCATCCATGAATGAACCTTGTGTGGAGCTTGGTTATGCAGCAGGCCTTAGCAGGCTGTGCTGTAGGGTGGCACTCTGCAGTGAGGCCTCCAGCCGACTGCGGTGGTGAAGAGTCAGAGTCACATCTTGCAGAGACCTGCAGTGTCCTGTGGCCTGTTGGACTGTAATAACCCTCACGCTTAACAGGCCTTTGTACAGCATCTCTGCTGAGGATGCAATATTCCTCCGCAGCTTCTGCAGCCCCTCCCCTCAGCAACACCGCCACCTCTCCGCAGCTCGTCAGAGAGCTGCTCAGGCGTGGTATGAGCTGTCACGAGCTGCTTGATGGTGATGCCTGCATAGCCTCCCTTCCGAGTGTGAAGCCTTCGACTCCATCACCCATCTTTGCCTCCCCCCCTTCCATCTGCTCTCTTCTCTCAGTGCAGGAGGCCACAAAGAGGCCACTCAGGCAGGAAGAGGTCTTTCTTCTGAAGTCGCAGCCACTGAAGGGTAGCACTGACTAACTATTTCCTTTAGGGAAGCAAGGTGTTTCATTAGTTGCCATACTTCTATTTGCAGCACATGTCAGGACGAACAGATTTTGCACGCGTGGAAAATTTTAACCACTACACAAGGAATTCTGTTCCTCCTGCCGTCCATCCTTACATCTTCCTGGTTATTAAATATTGGTTTGTCTCTAAATTGGGACACAGCTGTTGAGATGAGCTTGCATGCTGCAGATAAAATGTAACTGATGAATTATAGTGTCATTCTATCTTTGCTCATGATGAATTATAGAGCGTATAAGATACATACATACTTTATTCATCTCCAAGAAAAATTCACATTTCCAGCAGCTCTGCAAAAATGCTATAATAAACCTGGAACATGTAAAAAATCAAACAAAGCAACATAGGAGAGATAAGAAAAATAAGAATAAATAAAAACTAAATACGGAACAGATCACTTCAAATTCAAGTGACACATAATACATAATAAGGTAATACAGTAAGTTCAGCCTTGTGTGTGTTTTTATCACTCCCCTTTGTGTTGTGAAAAGCCGCATGGCGTGGGGGAGTAATAATCTGCTCAGTCTTTCAGTGGAGCAGGACAGTGATAGTAATCAACCACTGAAACTGCTCTTCTGTCGGGAGATGATGCTGTGCATTGGATGATGCTGGTTGTCCATGATGGAAAGGAGCCTCCTCAGTGGCCTTTGCTCTGCCACAGATGTCAGGCTGTTCAGCTCAGTGCCAATGACAGAGCCTGCCTTCCTCACCACTTTGTCCAGCTGCGTGGCGTCCTTCGTCTTGAGGCTGCTCACCCAGAACACTACCGCATACAGGAGGGCACTATAGCTACCACAGTCTGGTAGAAGATCTGTAGCATCTTCTTGCATATGTTGAAGGACGCCAGCCTTCTGAGGAAGTACAGCTCTGCCCTTTCCTGCACAGAGCATCCATGTTTAATTTATCATCCAGATGCACCTCCAGGTATTTACTGTATAAGTGTGAACCACCACCACACGGTCACCATTAATTAGAACTGGTTCTGAGTGTGTCCTGTTTCTCCTAAAGCGCACCACCATTTCCCTGATCTTGGTGGTGTTGAGGTGCAGTGGGTTTGCGTCACCCCAGCTGACAAAGTCCTGGATCAGTTTTCTGTACTCATTCTCCTGTCTCCTTCGGTTACATCCCACAGTGGCCGTGTCGTCTGCATACTTCTGTACATGGCAGAGCTCAGAGTTGTACTGAAAAATAATACAGGAGATTCTTGGCCGATGAATGAGATGGAAGTCGGAAGTTATACATAAATGAACACCGAGGTCACTCACACTGTACATGTTGTCCTTCCTCAGTGTACTATGGGCAACGTATGTTTCCGCCATGTGCAGTAGTTTTGTACAGTGCTTCATAACACGAGGAGCGCCTGTCTGTAGTTTATTATGCTGCAATCACTCTAAGCACAAGCAACGTACAATAGTTACAGTATATACTAACAAAATATATGTTTGAAACAAATAAAGTGTTTCCTTCACTACTGTACGGCCATGTGTGTAGTCAGTACTAAAAGGTGTGTCTGTTATATTCTTGCTTATCTTCAACTTTGTCTTTAGTACGAGTACTTCAACGCTGTGCTGATCAATGAAGTGGACAATGAGGGTAACAACGTGGAGCTGGGAGGAGAGTTCCTCCTGGAGCCCAACGACCACTTCAACAACCTGTCAGTCAACCTCAGCCTCAGTGTGGTGCAGGTGCCCACCAACATGTACAACAAAGGTGAGCCTAGGAGCTCTTGTTTTTTTTGTTTTTTTTTTACCTTGGAGTTGATGAACTGAGGGGAAGGGAGTAAGTGGTTAATGTGAGAAATGTCCGAGGCTATTGAAGGCTGGCAAGCGGGGGATCAATACCAAGTCAGGGGCGTAAAGAGAAGCGTAACTCCTGAGCTGCTTTTGTTTGGCTGTAATGGACTCCTTATAAGTCTTATGTTCACGGCATAAAGGGAGGCTGCTGCCAGCTTGTCCTCAGGAGAAGGGAAGGCCATGATTTAGTCACAGGCTTTGTGTCTCCTCCCAAGGGGGTCAATAAAGGACAAAGGTCAAGCACGCACTTGGTTCTGTGAGGAGGATGATTAGCCTCATTACCATTTCATTTACATGTCTCTTTCTCTGTCTTCTGTGTGTCTGCCGTCACATCCTTCATCTCCTCAGATCCAGACATAGTCAACGGGGTCTACTGGTCTGAAGCCCTGAACAAAGTGTTTGTGGACAACTTTGAAAGAGATCCAACTCTTATCTGGCAGTATTTTGGTAGTGCTAAAGGTTTCTTCAGGCAGTACCCTGGTGAGTGATGCGTGTGTGTGTGTGTGTGTGTGTCTGTTTGCTGTTTGGCAGCGGGGGTGTCTCAAGGGAACCATCACAGCAAATGACATCAAATGGCTAAAAGGGTAATTTGGCTAATGTTGTAATTTTACAGACCATCAGAGAGAATGTGCACATACTGAGTGTAATTAATTATAATTTGCCATTGAGCCTCCACACCAAGGGGAGGTGGGCTGCCTGATCCTAACTTATCAGGCCTCAATGATGTGAAACGTGTGTGGATGGTTCACTCCAGTATTTGATCAAAACAACACTGACACAGTGACAATACAATAGACAGTGTCAATGACTGTAATATCCTACAGGCCAATAAAAGAAAAAAATCACATCGGACAAATATCCTAATACCTTTGTTTTACTTACTAATAATTATCTTGTGCGAGTTGCATACATAGATTAAAATTATATGAATTTAGATAAATGGAAGAACAAATATTAATGAAATGAATATTAATGATCAGTGATGATGAACATATTTTAATAACCTAGTAAGAATTTATACACTGTATATAGTCAGATAATGTAAATTACACAGTATGTATTCAACATCTAATACTAGTACTTCTTATTTATATTTGTTTACCAAAATAGTAGTTATAATCTACACTTGTTGACCCTAAACATAACCTGCTTGCACAATTTAATGAAATCCAATGTAAAACATGTATCAAAACGTTACCCTTGATTTATTTTATGGTACGTTTATTATTAGGGCTGTCACAAGATATCGCGAGATTAAAACATGACAAGATTTCTCATTCAGTAAAAAAATATCTCATGGCCTGGGATGATAATACATTAATGAATTAATCACACAATAAATGAAAATTAACTGGATAATTTTGCCGCCCTCAATACATTGCCATGTGCATGCGGGTCTTTTTTCCTCGTCTCTTGCCTCCAAACAGGCAAGAAGAGGATTCTCTCTGTGCATTGGTTTCAGCACCTTGGCATGCACCTTGGCAGTGAGCCCTTTTGTCAGTCATACAGCCTTTGTCTCGGTGGATGGAGGCTGGGCCACTAGCATACACACAGAGTACAGAAGAGTGTAACATAGTAGAAATGATGTTAGTCGATTGCAAAATATTGTCATGTATTTTTTTATGTTTTCTCATTGTATTTTTCTTAAAAGTAATGTTAAAATCTTATCTCATCTCTTAGATCCAATCTTGTGTCTCTGACACTCCTGGTGTTGACTGTTTACTGTGTCATGTATTATCTTTGTAAAGGCATAACCTGTGGTGCCGTCCTTGTATTAGAAACGTTAGTGTTTATCTTAGATTTTATGAATAAAGCTTTAAGGGATTTATTTGTATTTTTTTCTGTAGGGGTAAAGTGGCATCCAGATGAAAATGGGGTCATTGGTTTTGACTGCAGGAACAGGAAGTGGTACGTTTTTACATTGTCTTTCACCAGCTGTGTTCTGTTGAATTACTGATTGTCAGATTTGAAAGTTTTTAAAGAAAGCCTGTGACTCTCCTCCATATCACAGGTACATCCAGGCAGCTACATCTCCCAAAGATGTTGTTATCTTAGTGGACGTCAGTGGAAGCATGAAAGGATTGAGATTGACCATCGCCAGACAAACCGTCTCCTCCATTTTAGACACACTTGGAGATGATGACTTCTTTAACATCATTGCAGTAAGTGTCTTTTCTTTGTGTTTATGTACAGTACATCGCAACTCTACACTTACTCGATACTTGAAAAATCTAATGAAACATGTCGTGTCATGCTCAAGGTGTGTTTAAAATGTTGCAATACATTATGTGGAGGTGTCATATCATGAGATTGCTGTGTTTTTTAAGTTATTTCCTGCTTTCATTTTTATGCTACTCCTAAATCTCATGTATGAGAACTTCACAAGCTTTCCACAAGATCTTTTGAATTTCTCACATCACAACTTGAGGAAGTCCGTTTATGACAACTTGCCGGGTGTCTAGCGGTAACCGACAACCGCTGCTCCAGTACCATTTCTTGCTTTTTCTCGAAAAGGGCAGTCAGAAAGTTTTTTTCAATGTGAGAACTGTGTACCTCAGCCGGGCTGAGGCAGCAATGGGAGGTTTATTGTTTTCAGGGAGCTAAAGACCTACCTCGCCGTCACTGCTCCTCTGCTCTCGCCACTTCACGGACAAAGCACAGTTTGTGGGAGGTGTGAGATTCTCCAATAGGCATTCAACTATATCTAATATCCATTAGCGCAAAACCAGTCTTTATGCAGCTGTGAGCAGGGATGAGGGAGGGAACTGACCCTCAACCCCTGACCAATCGCAACAGAGTAGATGCGGCCAGGGAGGAGGCCAAAAGGAGAAGAATGCAGATTTACCCTGTACACAACCTTGAGATTTATGATATATTGCGTTAAAAGAAGCTTATTATAGTCCCCCCCCAGTGGGATCCAGCCCCTGAAATGAGCAAGATAGGGCCGCTTTAATCTTTGGGTTGGTTTACAGAGCTATAAGAGTGGTGCAAAATAGACGTATTGGATAGTGCAGGTGTACTGTAGTGCAGATGAAGTGATTATTGACTTTTGTTGTGACTAAATGGTATTTGTGTGTTTGCAGTACAATCAGGAGATTCATTATGTGGAGCCTTGTTTGAATGGCACTTTAGTGCGGGCAGACAGAACCAATAAAGATGTGAGTCCTGGTCAAACACATGATTATATAATAATTGTACCCTTTTAAATGAGCGTGGGATGTGTGTTTAAATCCACTTGTGTCATTGTTGTGTGCCAGCATTTCCGTGAGCATCTGGACAAGCTGTTTGCCAAAGGGATTGGGCTGCTGGGACAAGCTCTGACTGAAGCGTTCACAATCCTCAATGATGTAAGTTCCAAGACAGTTAACTTCTTTACGCAATCTGTCGCTTATCACTACCATATTTCCCAGAAATATGTTTTCCCAGCTTGTTAACATCGATAGATAGATACTTTATTAATTTCCAAGAGAAATTCACATAGTTGGCCTTTTCATTTTTGCAACTGCTGGTAATGATTGTGTGTGCCCAACTATGACCCCAGTGTGATGTCAGAGTAAAATTAATTTGTATATATATCATTTTTTTAAGAAAGTAAACACCCTTATTTCCAAAATTGATTTGATAGCTTGATTTAATATAGCTAAAGTGTGTGTGTGTGTGTGTGTGTGTGTGTGTGTGTGTGTGTGTGTGTGTGTGAATGGTCGGGAATCCTTGTGTTAACTGATGAAAGTTTTTAAAACAATTTCTCAAGCCCATCTATCACTGATGCACTTTTAAAATTGATTTAATTTAATGAGATAGTTTGGATTTTTTGACATGAAGGTGTATGACATCCCCATCAGCATTGTAGTCCAATAACAGCGACTTACCCCCCACTTGGTCTCAAAAGTCCAGGACAATTAAGTAAAGAGTTTGGCTTTTCAAAACAATATGCATTCATAAGATTAATACATTTGCATCACAACAATGCCTTCTCAAAAAAATCGGACCTCACAAAACGCTTGGCTTTGTATCTGTCTCCCGCCGTATCCCTGCGCACTGTCGCCTGTGCGTTCATCTGAATGTGACGAAGACACTCACATCTACTTCTGCTGTGGAACACATACGTAAACAAGATGGCCGCGGCGCTCCATCATGGAAGTAGATGCGAGTGTCTTTGTCACATGCACATGAACGCACAGACTACAGTGTGCAGGGATACAGCGGGAGACAGATACAATGCCAAGCGTTTTGTGAGGTCTGATTTTTTTTGAAAAGGCATTTTTGTGATGCAAATGTATATGTATCTTTTGAACGCATATTGTTTTGAGAAGCCAAACTCTTTACTTAATTGTCCCCAGCAACTAAGCGGAACTACGTTCTTCATCACAGAAATCTGACCAGATCTGGACTTAGGAGACCAAGTGGGGGGTAAGTTGCTGTTAATGGACTACAATGCTGATGGGGATGTCATACACCTTCATGTCAAAAAATCTGAACTATCCCTTTAAGGGATCCACTCTTCAAGAACAGTTGAAAAAAATAGAAATTAAATGGATGCGTTTTTTAAATGATTTGTTTCTATCAATCTGTTTACATCAAAAAAGAAAACATCAAACTGGTAGTATTTGGGACAATGTGTCTTGTGGAAACGCACCAGTACTATCCACAGTTCCGTCCTCCAAAGACAGACACATCTATAGTGAAATGTAATTAATGGCTCTAATTAATGGCAGTGATTTATATCGTGCCTGATGGGAAGACAAAGCAGATAAGGCCAGGAGCCACGCCGCGTGTTTTTTATCTCCCTACTTTCAGGCGAGTACCGCCGATGCTGAGGCAGTGCAGTTTCTAGTCGCTGCAGTTGTCAGGTTAATTCAAGTTGTGCAATGAATATGGTAATCAGGTGGGCAGCACACAACTGCTGCACGGCTTAGTGTTCGGGTGGAAGTAGAGACGTCAGTGCAATATCACAACAAAGTTATTCATGGCTTTACAAAGTTAATAATGCTCCGTTTTGAGCAACACTGTAAAATAGGTATTCATTTAACTTTATCTTTATTATTGTGGTTGTAATTGTGATTGCATTAATTGACACGTCTTTACTTTGAGCTTTTGGAATTATGTGCGTGTCCCCGTGCCCACAAGAATGAAGCTATCGCCAGCCTATTATGATACAAAGATTGGACCATAGGATGTGCTGGTTTTAATGACAAAGGTGCATTGTTGTCAATATGATGTATTTGTGGCCGTAAAAGCCCACTGCCATTCTTTCTTGTTTCCCCTTTCGTTTGAAGTTCAATGTTTCCACAAGTGAACTCATTTTCTAACAAGAAGGTCATGCACTAACATTGTTAATTTGTTTACTACGATGCAATCATTGCATTTGGAATAATAAAAGAATGTGTACTAGTGTCATTTCTGGGGGTGTGCAGCTTGTGTGGCCTCTCCACAGTTACAGGTCAATAATCCACTTAATTACTGCAGTGCATCTTCCGCAGAATTCAGAATAAAGACTCCTCGGGTCAATTAGCGAGGACATTAGCTGTATTTTATTGACTGATGACTCCACAGCTGCCAAGTCAACAACATTTCCAGTGTTGGGAATGTTGGCACTGCTTGTTTAATGCGTAACTAACAACACTGATAGAATTCAGGTTGTTTGTTTTTTTGCTGTTTTACTCTAGTTCAATCAGACTGGCCATGGTAGTGTGTGCAGCCAGGCCATAATGCTTGTGACAGACGGGGCAACGGAAATGTATGATGATGTTTTTGAGAAGTACAACTGGCCAGAAAGAAAGGTGAGATTCACATTTGTCTGCTCTGCTTGGAATGTGTATTACATGTTTTCCTCCATCAAAGACGAATGTAGATTTCAATACTGCATGCCAACTGGAGCTCCACGTTTGACGTGTGGGGGAATTGGTTTCTTACATCATTACCACTCATAAGTCTCCCATGTAAAATCCAAATCAATATGACACATTCAAGACCACTATGAGTCCCATGAGGAGTAAAACATGAAGTGCTTTCAAGGGCAGTGCAGATCATTCTCTGTTTTTTTTCCCAGACTCCACATTGGCTTTAATGAAATGAAATTGTTTGCTCTGCGATTCACAGAGCAATAAAAACAGCAGCTCTGGGGCCTTTCCTCATGTCTGTCAAGCATATGTGTGCTGGCAGTGTTTGGCTGGGCGTGGGGCACTATGAAGCAGTGTCCCCCTCCCAGCGCGCGCGCGCACACACACACACACACACACGCACACACAGCCTCAGGGCTTTTATACGGCAACCATTTGGTTTGCTATAAGCTTTATGCTTAGCAAAGCATCTAGAGCCAATGAGCCATGCAGCACTGGCAATGTCACACATTGTGCTTTAAAAAGGACAGTGGAACATGCCCTCATGCTCAGTGCCTGGCACCAAAAAGGGATTTCAAATGCTAAATGAAAGAAACTTCTTGTAATTAAGATTGTGACAGCTGAAGTACACAGATAGAGACCAGAATAAGCTGCCTCAAGTCATTGCAGTATGAAAAACATGCAACACATGCCCAGCCTGAGTTGCTTCTACAGATGCACTATCGAAAGTGTCCTTACCGCCTCCATCACTGTTTGGTACGGTAACTGTACAACACGTGATAGGAAGGCACTCCAGCGGGTGATCAAGACCTCACAGAACATTGTTGGGGCAGCCCTCCCCTCACTGCAAGACATTTATAAAACCAGAGTCCTACGAAGAACACACAACCTCATCAAGGACAGCACACATCCACAACACTCATTATTCACACTCCTACCGTCAGGCAGACGCTACAGGAGTTTGAAGTCCAGGACCACAAGGCTGGCAAACAGCTTTTACCCACAGGCCATCAGGCTTCTCAACAAAGCACTCGCACACGCCACACGCAACACACGCACACACTCATAGCACTTTATTTATTTATTTATTTATTTATTTGTATTATTTACTTGTATTAATGTCTCTTCTGTTGTTGTTGCTTAATTTATTGGTATTTATGTTTATGTGTTTATGTTTCTTATGTTCTTATTCTTTCTTGTGTTTTCTTTCGTTTCTTGGGAGAATGAACAGAATAAGATTTTCATTGCATGGTATAACTGCTGTTTTACCATGCACATGACAATAAAACTCTCTTGAATCTCTTAATCAACTCATCTTTGAAACTGTGTTCACTGCACAGGTACGCATATTCCCTTACCTGATTGGACGGGAGTCCGCGTTTGCTGATAACCTGAAATGGATGGCGTGCGCCAACAAAGGTTTGACTGCATGATAAACATTCACCAGCACAGACGTGGATGGGTTGGCAGTGAACAATGTGTGGAGATCTGCAGGCTTTCACCATAAATGTGCTTGTGCGTGTGTAGGAGTGTACGTGTGCTTGTGTGCTGGCTCTTTCTGCCAAGAGGCAATGAAGTGGCACTTGGGGGGGTTCAGAGGTCAATCTGCTCTAATACCTCTTCCTGTCAGAGTGTGTCTCCCTCAGCTGCTCACGGCTGATGGTTCCCACGTGTCAACACCCTCTGGAAACCAAAGTCACTGTCAGGGGGAAAAAAAAAAAAAAGAACTGCAGCGGGACAGTGGAGGGGACAAAAGCCTTACCTGCTTCCCCACTGTGAAATAACCTTACTTATCCAGTGTAAACTTCATACGGTATCAAATGGTACCTTGTGTCTTTAGACTAGTGAGCCATTTTTCCTAAGGGGTTTAGTAGAGTTGGCAAATATTATTAATAATATTAAATAAGCAGTGAATTAGGTGAACTTGAATTGCATGTGTAGAGACAGTTGCGTTTTTGTTGTGCATTGATTTCACTGCCTTCAGACCTGCCAACAAGTATGCATTTTTTGTACGCTGCATGCATTTATGTAAAGGATGCCCAACCCACAGTGATGCGACTAATTTGTAGTCGTGTAGTGTAGTGCGCACCCTCATTAGTAATGTGCGATACCATTGATTTCTTTTCTGATTCGATACTGAGTAAAATTCAGGCTGGTATCAGTGATACCGATTCAACAGCAAGACTTTGTTCAAATAAAGATTAAAAATTGTGTATTTCAAATCATAGCTTATCTCATAAAATAAAGAATATAAGACATCAGACTAATATATTCATGTATTTTAAACTGCATAACATTTAGACAAGATCTCAATAATTTAATTACTTTCCACTGTGTTTCTGTTATTGATATACATTACCTCAAATGACAGAAGTAACAACGACTGAGTTAAAGTAGCGATATTTTGATTTGAGAATCAATTTGAGGGCCTTGTTTTCCAACACTTGAAGAGGACAACTTTATGTACAAATGTTTTTTTCTTTTTAAATTTTGTGAGTACAACTTAAATACCGGTAGTTCCAACTCCAATAACACTCCTCTTCTCTCTTTAATTACCATTGTTTGTTCACGACGAGGGACAAGCTACATAGTCGAAGAGAGTTGTGGTTGCCTGCCTGAGTTGACACCACGTCACACGCTCAACCCTGACAAAGGGGTGTCCAAAGTGTGGTCAGGGGCCTTTTTTTATTGGCCCACAGCACATTGTAAAAATAAAATTAGAAAATAAAAAACCCTGCAGAAACTGTTCATAAAATGTCTTCAAGGTTGGGAGGAACTATCCTGAAAAATCATTATTTCCATCACTGCTATTGTTGTTTCCATGTATTTACATGTTGGCCTTCTGCTGGTGTGTTTTTTAATTTCAGGATACTTCAGTCAGATTTCCACATTAGCAGATGTTCAAGAGAACGTTATGAGGTACCTTCACGTGATGAGCCGCCCCAAGGTTATTGACCATGAGCACGACACTGTGTGGACCGAGGCTTACGTTGACAGTGCGGTGAGTGCTCAGTGTGTACTTTAAAATCAATTTGTTTATCATGTCCTGGATGGTCATGATTATTTTCATGTTTGTTATAGTATGCTGCACCCTTGAGCGGCTTGGTGCTTTGCTTAAGGGCGCATTAATAGTGCTTAGGAGGAAGACTAACATTTCTTTAACAACCAGTCCCAGTTCCTGCCTTTTTTTTTTTTTTTAACCGGGCATTGGACTGTAACTGACCCTCCTGTCTCAGATCCATGTTTGAAACACATTTCATCATAATGCAGTGAAGTACAGTTCTCTTAATAGCTCTCTGTAGCTGTAAACGTGCATGTGTGTTGTTTTTTGCTACTTGTTATACTGCTGGAATGATTCCTCATTATGAGCGTCATTAATTTGCTTGGATTTCCCTCCCTGCACAGCTGCGCTCACAGTCAGTCC
This sequence comes from Dunckerocampus dactyliophorus, assembly GCF_027744805.1. Classification (NCBI taxonomy): domain Eukaryota; kingdom Metazoa; phylum Chordata; class Actinopteri; order Syngnathiformes; family Syngnathidae; genus Dunckerocampus; species Dunckerocampus dactyliophorus. The sequence goes on from NC_072826.1 coordinate 5,194,401, forward strand.
AAAATGTACAATCTTGAATTCATTAAACGGCTCCTTCTTTAAGTCTTTTCCTCTCTCCACAGCTGTCCCAGGCACACAAGGTAAATGCAGTGCGTGTTATTCTTGATTGCAGCCAAACAAAAGCTTTGCACGGTTTATTTAATGGTGTTATTCTACAAATTACTGGAAGTGTAGTTCTGACTTGGTGTTTACTGTACTTCCATGTACTGTATTTCACACGCACCCACAAGCTTACACACATAGGAGTGGGGAAACTGTAGTGCGTATGCCCCTTTATCTCAGCCTTGGACAGGCCATTCATCATTCTGTGGACCATTGCATTTTATCTGCTAAAGCCCATAATAAAAGTGACATTGGAGGAGAGGCCTGCGTGTGCGTGTAAGACCATCCCAGTTTCCACTTCCAGTGTTGTGATGAATCTTTGGTTGCACCATTCTTCATTTTGTCATGTCAGCCTGGTACACGCTGCATTTTACAGCTCGTTTGCTTCATTAAGGTGCACAAATGAGCATTAACCATGCCCACACTCATCACTGAGTATAGCCTAGGCAAGGGAATAGCAAAGCGACATGCTTTGGTAGCCAGTCTCCTCTTGCTCATGCTTGAAAATGGGAAGGTTGTGATCAGTCAAAGGCTGCTATTAAATAGCTTTTGTAGGGAATAGAACCACATCTATTTTCTTTAGCCTCGGTGCAGTAAGATTTTATGTGCTGCCTTAAAGCCAGTATTGGCTGCTTATTTGTGAGGTCTGAGGCTACTGTGACCCTCTGGAGAGCCTCTATAAAAAAATAAGTGGTGTACTTTACAGGGTGAAAGAAAGTACCATTTGAATGGCACTCAGTAGAGCCAAGGCCCAACAGTCACAGACACACATAAATACCCACCCCATTGCATTAATTTTTATTATATTTTATTAACAGAAAGATAAATGACAGGACATGAGCTGCAAATTTTAACCAAGGTAAAAGAGACCACACATGTCTGAAACTAGGCTCTTTAATAGTAGCAGAACATTTGAATCGCTTGTTGTTATGAGCAATGAGAGGTTGCGTTCAAAGAGAGCACAGAATTGAAATTGAATTCATGTTTTGTTTTGAGTGTATTTTCTGAGATTTCTGAGCATACATGAATGCAGCAAATTGTACTTCTGCATTAAGAGTGTTATGCAGTGCGCTTGAACACATGTGAACACCGCCTGACCAGCACGGATAGCACAGTGCTAGGTCAGTCCTACTCCGACATGGAGGAGACAATTGTGGAGGTGTTCATTGTTTGTGTGTGTGTGTCCACATCTCTATATTCCTTTATCCAACATACAGACAACTTCTTAAAAAAGCTCCCCCTGTACGTACAGCAGTTAAAGTATGGAATGAAGAAACTGATCAAGTACTTCAGGACTGCTTTGGCTGCACAAACTGGGATGTGTTTAAAACTGCAGCGGGGAGGGAAGATTGTACTGTTGATTTGGATGAATATGCTTCTGCTGTTACTGGCTACATTAGCACATGTATAGAGACTGTTACCACCACCAAGTATTACAGAAAATACCCTAACCAAAAACAGTGGATGAACTGTGATGTAAGGGCTAAGCTACGTGCTCGTTCGACTGCATTTGTCATGGGCACCGCTGATGACTACAAAAAGGCCAGATATGACCTGAGGAGGTCCATACGAGAGGCCAAAAGACAGTACAGACAGAAGCTGGAGGGCTACTATTCCACCTCAGACCCTCGGCGCGTGTGGGCGGGGCTCCAGCACATCACAGACTATCGACAGCAGAGTAGCGTAGCCACGTCCAGCCAAACCACACTTCCTGATGAGTTGAATGAGTTCTATGCCCGCTTTGACACCCAAACTCCTGATGAGCAGAGAGGGTGGCTGAACCTGGGGAGCACACAGGACTCACCTCTCATGGTGACATCAGCTGATGTGCGCAGGGTTCTGAACAAAACAAACCCACGAAAAGCAGCAGGGCCAGACAACATCTCAGGACGTGCACTTCGGGTTTGCTCATCAGAGCTAGCTGATGTGCTTGCTGACATATTTAACCTGTCGCTTGCACAAGCATCTGTACCGACCTGCTTTAAGTCCACCACCATAGTGCCCGTACCCAAGAAGAGCAACGTGACCTGCTTGAATGACTATCGCCCTATAGCACTCACTCCTATTGTTATGAAGTGCTTTGAAAGGATAGTCATGACCCACATCAAAAAGAGCATCCCGGCGGCAACCGTGGACCCTCTACAGTTTGCATATCGCCAGAACCGGTCCACGGATGATGCAGTCAACACTGCCATCCACACAGCCCTTTCTCACCTACAGGGCCAGGACACATACGTCAGAATGCTATTTATAGACTATAGCTCTGCTTTTAATACAGTCTGCCCCCACAAACTCACAAATAAGCTCCTCACACTTGGCCTGTCTCCCTCCCTCTGTAACTGGGTGTTTAACTTTCTCACAGGCAGGCCCCAGTCAGTCAGAGTCCACAACCGCACATCCAGCTCAAGAATTGTGAGCACTGGGACCCCACAGGGGTGTGTGTTGAGTCCACTCCTCTACACGCTCTTCACCTACGATTGCGTGGCCTCCCAGAACAACACCAGCATCATTAAATTTGCAGATGACACTACAGTCATCGGACTGATCACTGGTGGTGTTGAAACATCATACAGAAGAGAGTTGGCGGACCTCATAGCTTGGTGTCGTGATAACAATCTCCTTCTCAATACAGATAAGACTAAAGAGATGATCATCGACCCAAGAACAAGGGAAAAGGAGCCGCATAGACCCCTGTTTATTGATGAGACTGAGGTGGAGAGGGTGAAAACCTTCAAGTTCCTTGGCACACACATCAGCGAGGACCTCACCTGGTCTCACAACACCCAACAAATTCTGAAGAAGTCCCAAAGGAGACTGTACTTCCTGAGAAGACTGAGGAAATTTGGCATGTCCACCACAATCCTGAGTTGCTTCTACAGATGCACTATCGAAAGTGTCCTTACCGCCTCCATCACTGTTTGGTACGGTAACTGTACAACACGTGATAGGAAGGCACTCCAGCGGGTGATCAAGACCTCACAGAACATTGTTGGGGCAGCCCTCCCCTCACTGCAAGATATTTATAAATCTAGAGTCCTACGAAGAACACACAACCTCATCAAGGACAGCACACATCCACAACACTCATTATTCACACTCCTACCGTCAGGCAGACGCTACAGGAGTTTGAAGTCCAGGACCACAAGGCTGGCAAACAGCTTTTACCCACAGGCCATCAGGCTCCTCAACGAAGCACTCGCACACGCCGCACGCAACACACGCACACACTCATAGCACTTTATTTATTTATTTATTTGTATTATTTACTTGTATTAATGTCTCGTCTGTTGTTGTTGCTTAATTTATTGGTATATATGTTTATGTTTCTTATGTTCTTATTCTTTCATTTGTTTTCTTTCTTTTCTTGGGAGAATGAACAGAATAAGATTTTCATTGCATGGTATAACTGCTGTTGTACTATGCACATGACAATAAAACTCTCTTGAAACTCTTGAAACTTGAAACTTATATGAACAGATTAGAGAGTTTAATGATTATGTTTTACATTAAGTTGGAGTTACTTTGGGTGTTAGTGATAAGAATATCCACCTACCCTTTTTCTTTTCTTTTTCTTTATTTTAGACCACACATACACGCATATTAAAGATGTTGTGATGTTCGGAGTTTGGAAGTGTTGTTCCGAGGAGGTCTAGAGACGCGTTTGTGAGTCGGAGATACATACTGTATGTGGTGTTGGAATTGCACTGCTGTTGTGCTGAGGTCAGAATAAAGTTGTAAAAGAGCGTCAGGCTCTGTGTGACTATATGGGGATGCTACACCGTGCCTCCTTCTGCCGTCATAACAAGGTGTGGCTTGCCATGATGCACATGAATTAATTACACAAAAAATTGTAATTGAATTAATTAAATTGAATTTTATTTATTTAATTGAATTTTGTTACCACCATTATTGCATTATTTTTGACAACCCTAATTGAAAAGATTGCCTGGATGTACCGCAAAATGTATTGGGTTCCCTATTGGCTCATACCCTGCATACTACCCCTCTATAATTTATTGTAATGTCCAAAAGTCGTTGTTATATAATATAATCTTGCTCATTAACAACAGTGCACTCTTTTCCATGTATTGTTTTTTTTCCAGTTAAATGACAAAGCGGGTCCAAGTCTGACGACCACAGTTGCGATGCCGGTCTTCAGCACTAAGAATGAGACGGTGAGTGAGCAAGTGATGATGTATGTTCCTGCAGTTGCCTCAACTTGTGTGTGTGTTTTGGATGCTCTCATGCAGAAGAATCAGGGTATTCTGTTGGGGGTCGTTGGAACAGACATTCCTCTGCAGGAACTGATGAAGCTTATTCCCAAACATATGGTACAGTCCGCTGCTTTTGGTTAAGTCAGACAAATGGATTCAAATGCTCATTAAAAAACAATTTAAAAAATGTATATAATTAATGTCTTTGTGTCTCTAGTTAGGAATCCACGGGTATGCATTTGCCATCACAAACAACGGCTACATCCTGACACATCCAGACCTCAGGCCTTTGGTATGGTTATGTTTGCAAAAACCATGTTATTTTATTTTGCCTGACTTGACCCTTTTTATTTTTGTCCATGCAAATGTATAGCTAGCCTCCATTGGTGAGGCACAGAGACAAATGTGTAATGTGATGAGGAGGCTAAATGGGCACGTATAATCTGTAATCCCCACCTTTTCCTTTGATGTATGCATGCAGGGATAAAGGCCACTCATAGGGCTGGCTGGCCTGAGGTTTCCCAGAGGTAACTTAACACTCACTGGCAGAGACCACAGCCGCTCGCCCAAGGGCCACTGGGCCCTCAGGGGCTCTGGCTATGCTCGTGGATCTGTGTGTGCCAGTGTTAGTGCTATTCCTCTCTGTGCAACTGTGCTTATGTGTGTGTCTGTGCTCTTCTTCTTTGTCTCGTTGTGGCGCCGTGATTGTTGTCCTTGACTGGTTGTTTCTTGTGTACGAACTGATTATGTTAAATACCAGGATTTGACATGCACTGTTTAATACATTCATGAAGAGCTATTTGGCCGTGAGGTCCCTATTAATTATTTTTCATTTACCTGACAGTGTTAATTTCACAGATGATGTGTTCAATAATTATCCAGTACAAGGGATTCATACATAGGAGTCTTAATTCACCAGTGAATTACAAAAGATAACGTGACAATGAAGCAAATCTAAATAGCTCTCCCTTTTCATTCCATTTGATAACAGTAATGCTACAGCTGTATATTTATTTTTCTACATTGTATTCCTCTGTGCAGTATCAGGAGGGTCAGAAGAGGAGAAAGCCCAACTACAGCAGCGTGGACCTCTCTGAGGTGGAATGGGAGGACAAAGATGACATTGTAAGAGACACTCCAATTCACATATACTGTATACTGCAGTATATACACTATGCCTAGATTTCACATTGTCATTAGGAAAGTCTCTGTGTGCCACATTGTGTGCTTTATCTCGAAGCTGCGCAACGCCATGGTGAACAGGAGGACAGGCACCTTCTCCATGGAGGTTAAGAAGACGGTGGATAGAGGGGTGAGGGAGCAGATAAAGATCCGGTGAAAGCTGTTTCCAAATAAATGTCAACCTGTATCTGTTGTTCCAGAGACGTGTGTTGAAGATGCACAATGATTACTACTACACTGATATCAAAGGGACTCCATTCAGGTGGTGGTGTTATTATTATTATTATTTTATCTCTAATGTCACACTAATATATGTCTTGTGTGTTTTCTCCAGTGTTGGAGTAGCTCTCTCCAGAGGCCACGGCAAGTACTTCTTCAGAGGAAACGTGTCAGTTGAAACAGGTATTTTACACATTTATTTTATCACAGTGGAACCTCGGTTTTCGTACACCCCAGTTTTCGAAGGATTTGGTTTTTGACGAAAATTATTGCCAAGGATAGTCTTGGTTATTTTGTACACTGTCTTGGTTATCATATGGACAAACAGTGTGCCTAACAAACTAGTCTGTTTGCCCGTGTATCGTTCCACAGCATCCACACGTTGACTCGTTCTCTGTGAAGAATGGATAGTGGTTCTTATAGAGTTGGACCACTATAGACAGATTACAGCCAGGCAGTCCTTTAATTATCTTTATTATGTGTGTGGGAGTGTAGTTTATTTGTTCATAGAACTCACATAAAAAGATGAACAACTCGGTATCCGTCTCCTTTCTTTCTCTTAAAAAGCAATGTGCAATGTTCAAGTGCACTGCGTCTTTCCGACTGTCAGACAGTCTGAGCTTCATGGCTGCAAAATAACTCACCAGGATGCCAAAGAAAGTTGCAAATGCCAGAACTTTGATAAAGAAGGTCAGGAACACTCCTGAATTCAAGAAAGAACTGGTAGCAACCTATGATGTATAGGTTCCGAGTTAACAAATGTTGCAGAGGGAACGGTTTAAGGGACACGCATAACAGAAAGTGAGCCGTGCCAGCATGCGTAATGATGATTGTACCTGCTGCTGAAGTTTACAAAGGAGTTCAAGTGAGCAAGTATACAGCTCTCACTGTCCACTCTTTAAAGTTAAGTTTGGAATGTCCGTCCCCTCCCATTTTCCCCCCCTAGACTCATCGCCATGCTGGCCAACAAGAGTCTACAATAAAAATGATGCTAAATGTTCATTTATCCGTTTCTTTTGTCATTTAGATGTATTCCACATTGTTTTCTGCATGTAAAGCTATAATTATTCTTTATGAAATGTTTTTTTTTGTATTTAGGGGTGTCTGGAGCAGATTAATGGGATTTACATTATTTCCCATGGAAAAAATAGATTTTGGTTTTGTATGTTCCGGTTTTTGTCAGACCTTTTGGAACGGATTAATGATGAAAACCGAGGTTTCACTTTACTATGATTGCTTAATGTAGCTACAATATTTGAGAGGAGGACCGATATTAGCAACACATCTCAGAATGTGGACCATAATGTAACCACAATAGTAAGCATTGTGTTCAATTGGTAGTAGACTGTTAATCAACACTGAATAATATTCATTGTTTTTGTTTAAGATGAGCAGGATTAACACAGCTGAAGCGTGTCTGACTTTGGTTTTTCAGGGCTCCGTGATCTGGAACAGCCAGATGTCGCCCTGGCAGATGAATGGTAATGTAATGCATGGTTTAGGAAAGTGGGCATCCATGCGTTATGTTTGTTCATGAGGTATGTGGAGGGCTTGCATGTGCTGTAACAGCATGGCTCTGTTTTGGACCAAAAGGACATACTGCAACACAGAGGAGCAGCATGAGCACCGTCACCTGACTCAGATACAAGCCATCAAGCTCTTCATGACAGGCCGCAGGCCAAACCTTAAGTGTAAGACATACTGTAGACTTTCATATTCTGAAACGGAAAAAAGGCGCTTGTTTTATTTGTTAACAAGATGTTGACATTTAAACCAAATTGCTTTTGCAGGTGACCGAGAGCTAATCAAGGAAGTGTTATTTGATGCTGTGGTCACTGCTCCGCTTGAGGCCTACTGGACTGGACTGGCTCTCAACAAGTCAGAGTAAGCATTCCTTTAGAACCAGTCTTTAGAACAATACGACACATGCAGACATGCTGCTGTTTTAACGATGGACTAAATAAAAAGAAGATTCGTCCAGATTGTGACCAGGTTGATGCATCTATGTTCATATGGAGGAGGATTATTGCCTGTGGCATTATGGGTAAATTGAGCATATGTGAAGACATCATGGATGCTGAAAGGTACATACAGGTTTTGGAGCAACATATGCCACTATACAGATGACATCGGTGAGTTGCGTGACGACGCTAAGATGAATATGCACCATTTCTATACTGCAGATCAGTTTGCCTATTTTTGACACTCTGAGCCAGGGCTGTCCAAACTTTTTCCAGCAAGGGCCATTAACTGAAAAATGAAAGGATGCAACTTTGCCACTTTGATATTTTGTAAATCAACACATCTTGATGTGCTAGTTTTATATATTTCAAGAAAAATGTGCATTTCAGCTTTGTCATATAGGTGAAACAGCCTATTAATATCAACTTCACTCTGCTCTTTTTTTTCCACCCATTTTTGCTCTTATTTTTTAAATTTTCCAAATATTTCCACTTTCTTCATAAATGATCATTGTACGTTTTCATCTTGTAATATTACGACTTTATTCACAGAAAATTTTACTTTATTTCTATAATAAAACTTTTTCTCAAACTTTTTTTGTTTTGTTTCTCATATTACAACTTTAAAAATATAATGTATTTTCTTTAATATTTGAACTCTATGCCACTAAAATTACATTATTTTTTTCTCACAATATTGCCAGTTTATTCTCGTAAAGTTGCAACTTTTTTTCTTGTTGAAAACAACTTTTTTCTCTTAACATTTTGACTTTATTCTCGTAAAATTACAGCTGTTTTTTAAAAACATTTTCCAACTATTTCAACTTTTTTTCTTGTAAATGTTCTTCTTGTAATTATTACTTTATTCCTATAATATTTAGACTTTATTCTTGTAACATTATAACTTTTAACGCAAACAAATTTTCCAGAAATGTGCATCCTAAAAACAACTTTATTTTTTGTTTTGTTTGTTTCTCATAATATTAAGGCTTAAAAAAACCAAAACATCTTTCTTCAATATTTCCACTTTATGTGATACTAAGGGAGGTACTAAAATGTTATTTTTTGTCATAATATTACGTTAGAGAACGTTATTCTCTTAAAATTCTAACTTTTTTCTTTTGATATTCTGACTATTCTTGTAAAATTACTACAGATTTTTCAATGTATTTATTAATTTTTTTGTTGTTGTTTTCATGTTAAATTATATTTTTACAATGTGCCGCGGGCTGCACTTTGGACACCTGTGCTCTAAGGCCTTTCATATACTGTACCTCACACACTTATGGAAGGCATCCCAAATTGTAAAATGTATCTAGGTATTGACCACTGACGAACGATAATGAGAGCCGATTGATAGAACAGATGGATCCGCTTCTAGCCAACTTCTAGCCAGCTTCTAGCCGCTGGGTCCGCCCGGCTAGAAGTCCGAGGTGGTGCAGGCATTCCTCCGCACCGCTTGCTTGATGTAATACCATACCAATAGCATTTATACCAATAGCATTTATTAACTTGTGTTCACCAAGTTTTGAGGCCACATTTGAACAAAGTTGACTGTCAAAATCTACTGCTGCCACAGCCACACAGGTCACCGCCATCTTCCATCTACGCCATGTCGTAACGTGCATGCTGCACATTTTAAGCTTTGTCATCGCATACAATATTTATAAATGATTAATAAGATGGGTTTTCTGCAAAAAACATCACACACACATACGCAACTGTATTATGACAACTGGGTAACCGAATGATTGAGCACCTGACATCCATTATCAATAACAAACTAATATGGTGTGTGAACAGTCTCATACTGTATTTCTGACTAGCATAATCTAAAACAGAGGCAGAAAGTGTTTGTGGCATTGTTTAATTGAGTGCAGTCAACAGTTAATTGGATCAATGAAATGTGTGTATGTGGAATTGTGTCTCTACTCTGCATCATACAAACAGGAACTCAGACAAAGGAGTGGAAATTGCCTTCCTGGGCACACGCACCGGCCTGTCAAGGACCAACCTGTTCGTAGCTGCAGATCAGCTCTCCAATCAGTGAGTGTCAGCGCTCAGTGCTACACGCTTGTCACTGCTTACCGCGTGAGGCCAGGCGTTGATCCATGTTGATGAATGTCATCCTCTGCTGCTTGCCTCTCACTCCGCTCTGTGTGCCTCCTCAGAGATTTCCTGACAGCAGAGGACAAGGAGGGTGTCTTTAATGCCGATCACTTTCCTCTGTGGTACAAAAGAGCGGCAGAGCAGGTCCCAGGCACATTTGTCTACTCCATCCCCTTCAGCACAGGTATGCACAACACATACAGTGCATGCAGTTGGTAGAAGCTCAGGTGTGTAGAACGGGAACTTAGTCGGAAATGTTGTACTTTTCTCATTTTAAAAGCACTATGCTATGTCAGCAGGTTGATGTATGTACACATGCCTCAAAACCCACCACAGTGACCCACTTGCTATAAAAAAGATGGTTTAAACAAGATTTGTTCATTGGAAAGGAACTCGGAGAGTGAAGACCTCCGCTGGGACCAAGCAATCTTAATTTGGATCACTTTCATTGATACCCAACTCCTGCATATGCAATCAAGATATTTAATTATTTACTCAGGAATTCCTTGGCCCATGTCCCACCCTTACACAAAGACAACTGATTAATCCAAAATAGATACAATCTGCCAACACCCTCAATGGCACGGGCTGTTTTTTTTTTAAATAAGGCTTTTGTAATTTGAGTTTTGTAGTGATAGTATAATACTCAAAACACCTTGCCAATGATGCAATCAAGTAGTAGCATTGAACGGGCCAACTAATGCGGCCCAGTAAATGTCGCCATCTGGTGGGGGAAATACTGTAGAAGTGACGTTAGAAATGTTTCTTCTCTTCCCTAGCTTTGGAGAACAAGAGTGTTGTATTGGCCAGCACTGCAATCCAGCTCCTCGATGACAGAAAGTCACCAATTGTTGCAGGTAACATTTTATAAACCATCTTCATCATGTTAGCAATCATTTTTGGATGAGTGAATGTTTTGTATTGTAGTTATTCTATTCTTTTATATAATATTGTATATTATAATGTGTTTGCTCAGCTGTAGGGCTTCAGATGAAGCTCGAGTTCTTCCAGAGGAAATTCTGGACGGCCTGCAGACAGGTACTATTAACCAAGCAGTGCATCAGTTTGTAAAGTCACTGATAACTTATGCAATCCCTTGGTATGTGCTCAGTGTACAGCTCTGGATGGCAAATGCAGCATTAGTTGTGATAGCGAGGTAAGAAGATTCACCTTATTCTTCCCTTTTTAAGATTTACTAAGAGTCTGTTTTTCTGCCAGGACATTAACTGCTACCTGATTGACAACAATGGCTTCATTCTTGTCACAGAGGAGCAATCTCAGGTACTGTGCAGGCATTCTTGCTCATGAGCAGACACAGTGAACATTCATGTTCCTTCTTCCCATTTTTGCCTAATTTGTGTTCTTTAACTCAACTTGTCTCCCAGACAGGGCTCTTTTTTGGAGAGGTAGAAGGTGCCGTCATGAACAAACTTCTCCAAATGGGCTCGTTCAAAAGGTCTGTGAATATAACCTGATATGTATCACATGACACGGTGAAGATAAAAGGCATGTTGTGGTTTAAGTGTAACCTCCTCCTGCTGTAGGATCACACTGTACGACTACCAGGCCCTTTGCAGAGAGTATGCAGGGAGCAGCGACAGTGCACGTGCTTTATCAGATGTAAGTACTTCACACTTGAACTGCTTAAATACCTAAGTGTACCATTAGAGACTCCACCATCGTTTTTTTTTCTCTCTTGCAGCCCTTCACTGTTGTGAAATGGCTCTTGACCGAACTTGTCATGTAAGAATCAAATCCAAAAAACATTCACATCAGGAACACTAAGCTGTATCGCACTGTAAAGTTGTATATTGCAATGATGCTATCTTTAAATGAATACAAGTACAAGAGGGTGCGGGGGGCCAAACCACCAAGTGTTGCGTACTGATAAATCAGAAGATGTGGGGGCTAAATAAGACGTTGTTTATATTTAAAGACAAAACTTTGCGTCAGCTTTGTGTTATAGGTAGGCATGGACCAGAATGAGATTCTGACGGTATGAAAAAAAATCACGGTTTGACAGTTTTACTGTATTATAATTACTGCTCTAAAATGTGTTAGTTTGAAAGATCTTTATTGAAAACAGAACAACCCTTTTCTGTTGAACAGGCATTTTTAAACGATATAATAGAACATGATGGAAAACAAATTTAAATATTAGTCAACGACAACACAACTGAACACAAAATGCAGCTTTTAAATGAAACGTTTTATTATGAAGGGAGAAAATAATCATGGCCCTGTGTGAAGAAGTGACTGCCCCCCAGTTAAAGCATGTGTTTTTCTTTTCTACAGTTTCCTTCTGGAATTGAACGTGTACAGTTGGTGGAATGTGGATCTTTCTGTTAAAGGTATCAATTGGGCTCAGCTACACAATGCATTGCACTTATATAGCCGTGCAAGTGCAATCATGAACATGCTGGAAGCCATTGCAGTGCCTGTTCCTTGATGTAGCCATTGCAATATTTAATTCCACCTTCCTTGTGCTGTGTGACAGCTCAGAGATCTCGTGGTAAGACCATGATGGTGCCATGTGACACAGAGTACCCTGCCTTCGTGTCGGAGCGCACCATTAAAGAAACCACGGGCAACATTGACTGTGACGGCTGTGTCCGGTACCACACTCGTTTATCATAATGACACCCAAGTCATTGCTGTTGTTCATATGATGGTCTTTGTTTGAACTGCAGGTCGTTCGTCATACAGCAGATTCCCAGCAGCAACCTCTTCATGGTGGTTGTGGACAACAAGTGTGACTGCAGCAGTGCTCCGCCAGTCACCATGGACCCCATTGAAATTATGTATATCCTTCATCATAAAACGTGGACAGTGTTTTTTTTTCTCTGTGAGAGGTTATGATGGTACTTACCAGCCGGTACATTGTAACCTTGACCACCTTGAACATAACGAATCACTCAAGTGCGACCGGCTGAAGTTTCAGAAGGACAGAAAGAAGCCTGAATCGTGTCATCCTTTCCACCCGGAGGTACAGTAATCCCTTGTTCATGGCGGTTCATTGCTTCCAGGCTCGACTGTGATAACTGAATATCTGCAACGTCAGATTCCTTTATAAATATACATATACATTTTTGTAGTTATGGCATAGAAAACCTGTTTATGATCTTCTAAATAAGCTTTTTAAAACATTATTAGAGCCCTCGAGACATGAAATAACACCCCTATAGTCACCTTTAGACTCCCTATTACCCAATATAGTAGACATAAGAGAAAATAAGCTGTGTAAGACACTTTACCTTGTAGGGGTTCAGAATCAGTGGCAGACAGGAAGCAACATGAAGGGTTTAGAGCTGAGTTTTAGCATATTGCGGGCTATGGCTGCAACTGTAACCCATGTTGTTATTATGATTATTATTGTGCCTGTTCTGCAATAAAAGCCTATTGTTTTTGTCTGGTGCTTGTCTCACCAAACAATTACTGACACCTAGTGACTACTGGGATACTACAGTCACATGTTGAATGGTGGGCTTAATGGCTTATACTGTATTTGTACTTTAGTTCATTTAGCCATTTTTATGCTTGAAAATACTTAAAGGGATAGTTTGTATTTTTTTACATGAAGTTGTATGACATCCCCATCAGCATTGTAGTCCAATAACAGCGACTTACCCCCCACTCGGTCTCCAAAGTCCAGTTCTGGTCAGATTTCTGTGATGAAGAACATACTTCCACTTAGTTGCTGGGGACAAATAAGTAAAGAGTTTGGCTGCTAAAAACAATATGCGTTCAAAAGATTAAAACATTTGCATCACAAAAATACCTTCTCAAAAACTCAAATCTCACAAAACGCTCGGTGTAATATCTGTCTCCCGCCGTATTCCTGCACACTGTCGCCTGTGCGTTCATGTGAATGTGATGAAGACACTCACATCTTCTTCCGCTGTGGAACACATATGTAAGCAAGATGACCACAGCGCTCCGTCGCGGAAGCAGATACGAGCGTCTTTGTGACATACATGAACGCACAGGCGACAGTGTGCAGGAATACGGCGGGAGACAAATATATAACGCCAAGCATTTTGTGAGGTCTGATTTTTTTGAGAAGGCATTTTTGTGATGCAAATGTATTAAATTTTTGAACGCATATTGCTTTGAGAAGCCAAAGTCTTTACTTAATTGTCCCCAGCAATTAAGTGGAACTACGTTCTTCATCACGAAAATCTGACCAGAACTGGACTTAAGAGACCAAGTGGGGGGTAAGTCGCTGTTGCTGGACTACAATGCTGATGGCGATGTCATACAACTTCATGTCAAAAAATTTAAACTATCCCTTTAATTTCGGCAAAAAAATATGTACAATTTGCTTAAATATACATATTTTGGACTATTAATAGGTCGTAGTCAACCACTAAACAGCAATCATTTATTATTTGTGAAAAACCAAGCTGTAGCGAGGGACGACTGTGTTTGCTTTGTAGGCTGCACCCCACAAATCCATCACTTTAACTGCGCCAATTAACGCCTCTGTGACATAACGACAAATTTGCATAACTGTCCGTAATGCTTTTGCAAAAAGGTGAGTTAAAAAAAACGACAACAAAAGCATGAAACACTGTATGTAGTAATGCTTGTTTGACAGTGAGCGTTCTTATCTTTTGATACAGCTCCTTTTAAGCGACTTGTGTATTCAATGTCTTGGTCAGGAAAACGCCATGGAGTGTGGTTCAGCTTCACGTCTCTGCAGTCCTCTCACAGCCATTTTGCTCCCACTGATGGCAGCGGGTGTCAGCAGGTGACCAGCAGCAGCAGAACAGACTGAACAACCAGAGGCATCGACACATAGGAAACAAGGCCAACCACACATGATTTCTTCACCGCAGGAAGATGCAAAAGCAACTTTGGCTCAAATGCTGCTGATAGTTTACTGTGTTCTCTTGAATGTGTGTTGAAATTGAGCAATACAAGTAAGTATTTGAGCAATGAACACACAGTAGATTCGTGTTTATTGTAAAGTTGGATGAGAGTGCAATTTTGCCGATGAAAAGACAGCAGAACAGGTGAGAAACTAGTTTGGGCAAAAATTGCTTCAACATTTTTGTCGCCTTGCTTTAGATTTATCCATATGGATCATATAAAATACCATACCGAGCGATAAGAGCACTTTAACTTGCTTTATTCTGCCAGTTAAAATACATTAGCATTGCATGTTTTTAACTGTGTTCAAAGAATGTTACATGTTTAAGATCATGATTAAAGACATATTTTTCCTTGACATACATCAAGTTCAAAGGTTTTTCATGTGCATGTGTGGGGGAGATTTAATTGATTCAACAATCATTGGCTATGATATTGTATTTAATATTTCAATTTATTTACTTTCAGTTGAAATTCAATCCCCATTGTGAATTACATCTTCAAAAAGTATGAATTTTACTTATGAAAGTTGATACATTTTGAAGATGTCAATTTCAAGTGCAACTGTAGATACTTTTAAATAAATGCCTTTATAATAACTTATTACATATTTTTTTCAATACTGAGATTCAATACAAAAGCTATATTAAAAAAAGACATGCATTTTTGTTTAAAATGATAATATAATGCTAGGTTTACACAATCACTGCAAACTACAACCACAGGTACAACATGAATACATTTACAGTGTCAATGCGTGGAATGCGTCTGAACAAGATTACCGTACAACCCAAAAAAATAAGGGTCTGCATGTTATCGCAACTTTAACTAGTTGGCTAAAGTATGGAAAACAATAATATAACCGTCTGATTTTCTTTTATTATTGTTGCAGTAGTGTTTTATTATTTGTAACTGTATTGTGAAACAGTTGAAAGGACAAAAAACAAATACTGACTGAAAAAATATGAATAAAAGAATATTGTTTAAATTTTTACATCATTGTCCTTTAGGATGCACATTGAACTGTGGGCATCCTAACGTGAAACACTTGAACTCTGCAGGTGACATGATTGGGGGATGTCATTATCGGTAGAAATGATTACAAAGTGTAAAAATAGCAGATATACGGTACATGTTCAAAACACATCACGTTGATTCAAGTATCACTTCAGTGCTTCATAAAAGCAACTTATCAATGAATCAGTATAGTATGCTTATTGTCTTCCAATATACATAACTAAATGCAGTTGTAACACACCACTCCATGTTTGCTATGTATTATATCAAGTCAGGTTTATATACAGGCATGCGTATATAGACAGCTCTAAACCATTTACAGTGGCACCTCGATTTTCCACATATTAACAGCACTCTGATATTAACATCAACTTAGTTGACGTGACCCACGCAGAACAAACGTCCAACATGTTAGCAATTTACCGATGCAGACGAACACGAGCGCTTCTCCAGCTAGGAAAACACAGTAGCGCAAGGCCAAGCTGTCATGGCGTAACAGCGAAGACGGCCAATCACATGTTAGCAAGATACGGCAAGAGCCAATCGATGAGCTTGGCGGCGGTTTTCCTAGCGCGGTGGTCAGGTATCAATTTCCATTTAACACCGCGTGACAATACGGCGAAGCGATAGATAGATAAATAAATAAATAAATACCATGCCGCCCACTGACCCGTTTTTGGTCAGCCCACCGGGGAAACTCCCGGTACTTTCCGATGGCCAGTCCACCGTGATGCGGAAGTGCTTCCTGATGCTGAATTGTAGCGATGTGCGGATCGATACTGAAATATAGATACTTCCGATACCAACCCTGCCTGTTCTGAAATCGATACGCAACTCCAAATATCGATACTTTTGCTACTTCACTCTTAAGGTAACGTTTGTCTGTTGACACGATGACCGATCGTAAACGGAGCCAAGGTCTCAATCCTATGGTAGTTCTGAATAATTAATCATTTATTTTAATGGTTTTATTACTTTACTTGTTTTATTTTTTTTTAATATACAATTTTCACATGTTTTTATATAATTCTTGTCCTCATTTTTTCCTGTTGTTGTAAATTAGCATGACTATATTGTACTGCAAATCACTCTTGTTACCTCAAAATACCTCAGCTTTAAAATAAATAAATTACTTAGGTTAATGATTACATTAATTAATTTCAATTAATAATATACTGCTCAAAACAATTAGAGGAACACTTCGAAAACACATCAGGTCTAAACGGGGGGAAAAATGATCTTGAATATCTTTCCTGATAATAAGTGGGTGATGTATTAGTAACAAAATGATGCCACATAATTTGATAGAAGTGAAAATGATCACCCTATAGAGGGGGGAAATCAAAGACACCCCAAAAATGAAAGTGAAAAAATGATGCAGCACACTGGTCCATTTAGCTAAAATGTCATTTTAGCAACTCAAAATGATTCTCAGTTTGTGTGGCCCCCACGTGCTTGTACGCATGCATGACAACGTCGGGGCATGCTCCTAATGAGACTACGGATGGTGTCCTGGGGGATCTCCTCCCAGATCTGGACCAGGGCATCCATGAGCTCCTGGACAGTCTGAGGAGCAACCTGGCGGCGCTGGATGGACCTAAACATAATGTCCCAGAGGTGTTCTATTGGGTTTAGGTCAGGTGAACGTGGGGGCCAGTCAATGGTATCAATTCCTTCATCCTCCAGGAACTACCTGCATACACTAGCCACATGAGGTCGGGCATTGTCATGGACCAGGAGGAACCCAGGTCCCACTGCACCAGCGTAGGTTTTGACAATGGGTCCAAGGATTTCATCCCGATACCTAATAGCTGTCAGGGTGCCATTATCTAACCTGTAGAGGTCTGTGCGTCCTTCCAGGGATATGCCTCCCCAGACCATCACTGACCCACCACCAAACCGGTCATGCTGAATGATGTTGCAGGCAGCATAACGTTCTCCAAGCATCTCCAGACCCTTTCACGTCTGTCGCATGTGCTCAGGTTGAACTTGCTCTCATCAGGGAAGAGCACAGGGCACCAGTGGTGTAGTTGCCAATTCTGGTGGTCTATGGCAAATGCCAATCGAGTTCTACGGTGCTGGGCAGTGAGCACAGGGCCCACTACAGGACGTCGGGCCCTCAGGCCACCCTCATGGAGCCTGTTTCTGATTGTTTGGTCAGAAACATTCACACCAGTGGCCTGCTGGAGGTCATTTTGTTGGGCTCTGGCAGTGCTCATCCTGTTCCTCCTTGCACAAAGAAGCAGATATCAATCCTGCTGAGGGTTGAAGGACCTTCTACGGCCCTGTCCAGCTATCCTGGAGTAACTACCTGTCTCCTGGAAACTCCTCCATGCGTCCAGGTACCGCAGTGATGCCCTGGTCCAGATCTGGGAGGAGATCCCCCAGGACACCATCCGTAGTCTCATTAGGAGCATGCCCCGACGTTGTCAGGCATGCGTACAAGCACGTGGGGGCCACACAAACTACTGAGAATCATTTTGAGTTGCTACAATGACATTTTAGCCAAATGGACCAGTGTGCTGCATCATTTTTTCACTTTAATTTTTGGGGTGTCTTTGATTTCCCCCCTCTATAGGGTGATCATTTTCATTTCTATCAAATTATGTGGCATCATTTTGTTACTAATACATCACCCACTTATTATCAGGAAAGATGTTCAAGATCATTTTTACCCCAGTTTAGATCTGATGTGTTTTCGAAGTGTTCCTTGAATTTTTGTGAGCAGTGTATAAGAATAAATTAATTACATGTATTGTATGCTTTGTGAAATACACTACTTTTTAAATTTACCAGACAAAAGGTGAATTTGCACAAAGTATCGGTATCAGATCGGTATTGTCAATACCAGTTTAAATCTTAATCAGTATCGGATCGGAAAGGAAATCAGCGGTATCGGACGCCACTAGTGAATTGCTTGCACCTGCTGGTTGATGCTCACGTGCAGCCTCTTAGTTTAAAGTCGGCCTGTCGTCATTGACGCGCTGAAGGCTTCATTTTTTTAACGTCTTTCTTAAACGTAATTCCTCCCCATCTCCACAAAAAAATGCCTCCTAAAAAGAATTCAACTGTTGTCGATGAGAAAGCCTCCTCCAGCAATGCGCCGGTGCTCAAAAAAATGGGTAAGCAGGTTGTTTTGGTCGAAATGAAGGTTAGCTGCTAATGCAAATAGTGTTTTGTTTTTTAGGTCCTGTAACTGTACGCAAGATGTCAGCGCATCCTCCAACACTCATCATGGTGAGGGAGGCGCTCATAGAACTGGACTCCAGAAAGGGGGTCTCGTTGCAGGCCATCCAGAACTTTATCAAGCGCAACTACCCGTCTGTGGATCACGTACGGGTCAAGCACTTTGTCCGCAGAGCCATCAAAAAAGGCCTGGAAACGGGCATCTTGGTGAGGCCAGCCCACGCCACTGTCGCCGTAGGCGTCATGGGCAGATTTCGGGTAATGGAAGATGAACGAACTCAAGTGTTGTTAAATGTATAAAGTTATTTTTTTTAATTTATTATGCTGTGTGAAGCTTGCACCAAAGACCAAAGAATCCAAACCCAAAGCCCCCAAAGTGAAAGAGAACGTGGATCCCAATGTGCAGAAAGCAGCAAAGGAGGAAACCAAGAAGATAAAAACTGATAATGGTAAATCCTCATCCTCTAACGAGATCAAATCCACGGTGATGATAAAATAAGTGCTAATTGCTCCTTTTATGTGAAGGTGCCACAAAGAAAGCTGCTGCAAATAAACCAAAGAAAGAGGTAAGTTTTTATTTATTTTTTTAATGGTCACAAAAATTCCACTTTAATCTGTTCCAAACTGTCACTGCCTCAAAACCATTAATTATAGCCATTTAAGAATGGAAAGGTCTCCTATAATGCTAAACAGCAATATAATAGCAATAATAGAGCCTGTTTGAATGGAATGCCATATGCAAAAAATGTCATTTTTGGCCCTTGTTTGCTCCACTTTTGAGAGAAGAGGTTCTTTGGAAGTTCTGTCTTTCATGGTATGGTAACCTTTTTAACATTTAAATATCAAAAGGTAAAATTGCTTTAAAACCAACTCGCATAATGATACCGTCAGCTTGTTGTGGTGGTTCATAGGTATTGCTGGGATGTTGGCAAGCTTAATCTGATTGGGGGTGTCCAAACTTTCCACCTAGGGCCGCTTATTAAAGGTCAGTGGATGCGGGGGTATTTTGATACTTCATTAATGTATGTAAAAAGGCTAAAGACATTTTATAAGTAAAGGCAAAACTTTGTTAGCTTTAAGTGACAATGTATTAAAACTCTGCTACATGCATGTTGGCTTCTGCCTGATAGTTACACATTTGTGTATGCAAATGTATTTTGCACTAAGCAGCCATGACAAGTGCTTTCCTCTGCATTTCCTGTTGACTTTTTTTGTTTTGCCATCACTGTTACCCTTCTGTGGTAGCATCACAAAAGTTTTCACACTTTAGACTGAAAATCAATTTAATCTTTAGCAAAGTTTTGTTTCTCAAGGAGTCAAAGGTTCCCAAAAGGTCAAAGAAAGATGAGGTGCTCCCCGCCACCAAGGTGGTGCCCGCCAAGAAGCCCAAAGCTAAAAAAGCTGCAGACAAGGAAGAGGATGAAGAGGCTGCATCTTCTGTGAAGGCCAAGGCGAAGCCTAAGGAGGCCAAGCTGAAGGAGCCTAAGGAGGCCAAGCCTAAGAAGGTGAAAGAGGCCAAGGCAGCAAAGGGTAAAGCTGCCAAAGGGTCCAAGGATCCTGCACCAAAAGCCCCCGCTAAAGGAGGAAGGAAAAAGAATACGGAGTGAATATTTTTTTCTTAAACTACTGTACATTTGTTTTTTGTTTTTTTCTTTCCCCAAATAAAATTGTAACTTTTGTAGCTCTTTGCATTGTGGAGTATTTAACTCATTTCACAGTAATGGAATCAAAATCCGCTGTACTATCACAGCATATAACTGTAATCAAACAATTGTACAGCAGGTGGCGGTATGACTTTAAAGTGAGACGGAAGAAGAAGAAGCGCTTCCTGAGTGCCACACCACCGAGCCCGCGCTTTTTCTTCCGAAACGGATCTGATTTGGGGGAAAAGCACTCGTTCGTAAGGTCGTGTTTTAAGCCATTTACCTTGTAATCCTTTCAACTGCCACTAGAATTATTTTAACTGTTCGTTTGTTTTTATTTTACTTTTGAGTTACTGCTTTTGTGTTTGGCAGTTGCACTTTCTTCACTGTCGCATTTCCTTTTCCCCTCTCTTCACAAGAAAAGCGTATCAGTTAGTACAACCTTCACATTAAAAGCGGTATCATCGGGAAAACAGTAGTGGAACATGAAACAGTGCTTCAACTTTAAGTTCCTTTAATACGTTAGCTAACCAGTTGTTTGCACTGTGTGCGAGCACTGATCTGTATAATGTATCTGGATAGCTCATTGGCGATGACTTGTGAAGGCAAACGGCCGCCATATTGCTACTCGCAAGAAACACTTCTCGGGCAAGCTTTTGCTTTCGTGGTGAACTTATTTTATTAATTCGGATAGGACACAAATGTCGTCTTAAGATGCCTGCATGTGCAGCTATTAACTGCACAAACCGCCAATTCAAAGGCTGTGGACGAACATTTCACGTGTAAGTATGACTGAAATGTAGATTTATGATTGATAATTTAAGGGTTTTGCACTGTCGATCTCTCAGATATTTTCGATCGTATAAAATTCCTCTGATGAAATGTATGTCCAGAATTGATACGTTTATATAGCTCTATAATAGCTAAGAGGAAATTTACGTACTTTTTTGTTATATCATGATATATGTATTTTTTAAGGGACGAAGGTTGCGTTACTTGAAGGAATGGGAGAATCTCAGTGTTTCCATGATGCTTACCAGGCATTGTATACAGTGCAGTTAGCAAGCCAGTTTGCATACAATTGAGTCGACATGACCCTTCATTTGGATAAACAATTATTTTTTTTTGCTGCTGAATGACTGACGTAAAAGGATTCATTCATATGATATGTTCTGGAAAATAATATTACTGAACATGCATACCGGTATGTTTGAGATTGCAAACAACGTATTGTCTTACCCAAAGCATATGGTTTTGTTTCAGTGTTGTTTTTTTTCGTGTGTGTGTGGATGTATGTGTTTATGGTTATTATGTAACAGATGCGGAAAAAAAACATGTATTATCATGTCTGTAATGTTTTTGTTTATGGGTTAATTTCTCCAAAATCCCTACTTTGTGATTTGTTTTGGTTTCTTCTTAAGTTATAATTTAACATCTGTAACTTTATTTTCGTATTTCCTTTGCCATGGTATGAGCTTTTATTTTGAAGGCTCAGGGGATGTCATACTGTTGCTCACGTCGTCAGTCAGTCCATGTTTGTGCTGGCTGACAGGTACGTTGGTGTGGGAGCAACTAAGTTTTGTAATAACATTTCAGTGGTTAAAATATTGCTTTATATTAACCTAATGGGACCCCTGTTGTTACTTATTTATGTTTCTTTAACAATATGTCGTGTAGTGTGGTTTTGGGGGTGTTTTTGACTGTGGGAGAGCAAGCTAACTAATTAGCTATCAGCCACGTTTTTCTCTTATTGGGGGTGGGGTGTGCGTGAGCGTGCATTGTGCTGAATGTGCCTTGTTCTTGTATAGGCCTGTTGCTGTTGAGGAGCTCACGTGCATGTCCTCATTGTATATTCCACCACACTGCAGGTATATTGTTTTACATTGAATGATTTATTTCTTTTATTCCGTTTCTTGTGCTTCAGTTATGTGTATTTAAGTTAATGGAATTGCATTATTGTTATGTATTGTATTTATTTCATGTCATTTCATGACCTTTGTTATTTACTTTACTTTCTTTACATTTTGAGTCCATGTTTGTGCTGGCTGACAGGCCTGTTGCTGTTGAGGAGCTCACGTGCATGTCCTCATTGTATATTCCACCACACTGCAGATTCCACCATACTGCAGGAATAAACTCCTGTTCCAAAGCCATCTCTGTGTCCCTTCATCGTGCACCAGAACACAACGCAGTATAGCCGGGACCTGCGGATACACTGGCAGCCCGGCGACATTGGTGCCGTGACCCGGATTTCTTCTCTTCAGATCATCGTCAGAGTGATCACCGGTGGTTGCTGGAACAAGTACAGTAGGGACACTGTAAAGATTTTGGAAAAAAGTATATATAGATTACACACTGAAGCCACTGAGGACTGTTGATATTTTTTATTTTCCATGAACCTGAATTCAGCGAATTTGTTTGTGTGTATGTAAAATAAGTTTCATTTGCCTTTCTATATTGTCACTAGATGAAAGTGAACACACTGGCTACAATGGCAGACAGTGAGGCTGGTAAGGGATTGCTTACCTATGATGACAGTGTTCATACAAGTCTTGGGCGAGGTCGGGGTTTGGGAGGTTATGCAACTCCACTTAAGGGTGTTAGTATGGTGGGTCACCCAGTTTTATCTTCCACTCGCGCGAACCATGATAGCCTCACACCAAGACAGCATGAACCTAAGTCTGTCACTAGTTTTACAGGCATGGGGAGGGGAGTTGGAGTGGTTGGTCTCAGTACACCATGTTTAACCCACATGCACGCTGATGCATCTCCTCCCAGGCAACAGTGGTTTGATGGAAGCAGCAACTCCCCCGACATAGGAAGCCTTATAACACAGTTAGCCCACCAAATTGGTGAGAACATTGCTAATCAGATACAGAAGACTGCAGGTAGTCAGAATGACAAAAGTACTCCCACATCTAGTGCAAATATAGCCGAGGCCCATCCTGAGTTAAATATGACTGGAATGAAGTTTGTGATGCAAGCTGATGTCAAAGAGCCACCACATTTCAGGGGTGATGGAACTGATAAGCACACAATACATGAATGGGAAGAAATTATGGATGTCTATTTGAGGAAAAGGGGCATTCCAACACATGAACACTCACAAGAGGTAACGTCGAAACTGATGGGAAAGGCTCGAGATGTTGTAAAGGTCACACTCCGCAGTATCCCTTCTTTAAAGCCTGCTGAAGACCCCAAGCTTGTTTTTGATATTCTTAAGCAGCATTTCAGTGAGGTAACATATTCGACAATGCCCCTTGCAGATTTTTACAACACATTACCTCTGGCAGGAGAAGGTCCAATGGATTATTGGATCCGCCTGAACAAAGCAGTGGATGTGGCTGATGAGTGTCTAAGGAGA
The DNA here is from genome assembly GCF_027744805.1 of Dunckerocampus dactyliophorus. Classification (NCBI taxonomy): domain Eukaryota; kingdom Metazoa; phylum Chordata; class Actinopteri; order Syngnathiformes; family Syngnathidae; genus Dunckerocampus; species Dunckerocampus dactyliophorus. The sequence goes on from NC_072826.1 coordinate 5,218,270, forward strand.
CAGGGTAGGAATATTGAGGACCCTGCTCATGAAGTCACCATGATGTTTGTAAAACACTGTCCTGACACTGCACTCTCAAGTGTTCTCAAGTGTAGAACAGCAGAGAAATGGACATCACATGAGATACAGGAACACCTCATAGAACATCAGAGAGAGGCCAAAACAAAGACCCAAGGTAAAATGCGTCGCCCATCACCGCACAGGCAGGTAGGGGCCCATGCTCAGATTTTAACCCCGGAAGGTGTAACTGTCGAAAAGGTGAGGGAGTTCACTGTTGAACAGAATGCGACAGGGCTGTCGTCCACTTCTCCAGCAGAGAATACTTGCATTCAGTCACTCATCGGCTTGCTGGATCGTGTGTTGGAGCAGAAAGTCCATACAGTAGTGGCCACAGAACCTAGAAGGGAACAATCACGTGTCTTTCAAAGGATTTGTAAAGTCTGCCAGGCCATGGATCATTCCACCACAATGCATTGCAGGCAGGAAAACCTTTGCATGAGCTGTTTCAGACCAGGTCACTGGAAGCGAGAATGCCGACAGCGTAGGTCAAGACAGAACGGCCTACCCAATCTGACTCAGTCTCAACCCAGAGATGGACAAGGTGCGTCATCTTTAAACCACATGGCTCACATATAGAGAGGGGACGTGTGAGCACCAAAGAAACAACCCTCAAATGTGTTGAAGATTTGAAGGAAGTGTATGCCAATGTATGTAAAATGATACCAAATGATTGCACAGTCATAGTTCAAAACATCCACAGAGTTGACCCGTATGGCGAGTTATTTCATGCTGCAGTGACAATCAATGGTTCTGTTCAGTTGCGAGGACTGCTTGATTCTGGATCAATGGCTTGCACAATAAGTGAAGTGGCAGAACAGAAACTTGTATCAGAGAACATCCTGACGCAACAGCAAGAAATGACACAGCGTGTTATCCTTGTCGGCTGTGGGGGAGTACAGGTGACTCCAAAGGGCATGTATGACTTGGAAGTGGAATTGTATGGAGTTAAGTGCATGGTTCCAGTCCTGGTAGTTGCGGGACAGAAAGATGAGATCATCATAGGCACTAACATGTTGAAGTATGTAGTCCATCAAATGAAGAACGATGATGATTATTGGAAACTTATCTCTTGCAATGTACAGGAGTCTGCAGAGTGTGAGCAGTTTCTGGAGATGATGGCTAACCTGACAAGGTGGAGAGGGACTGATGTACCAGATAAAGTGGGCACAGTTAAGTTGACCCAGGCAGTAACACTACAGCCTAAACAGGAATACCTGTTGTGGGGTCGGTTGCCCAGTAATGTCCCAATGTCACCTGGTAGCACGGTGGTGGTGGAACACACAACTGCTAAGTGTGTCCCGCGAGGCATTGTTATTGGCAGAGTGGTCACACCTTTGTGGGGAGATGGTTGGACTCCCATGAAAGTGACCAATATCACTGAAAAACCCGTCACTTTGAAAAGAAACTGTAAGATAGCAGATGTTTCTCCATGCATTGCCGCTGAAGACTTCACACTGTTTCAAGGCTCTTGTCAGGGAAAGAAGGACACAGATGAAGTAAAGCATGATCAAAACAACATAAGTACTGCTACTACTGACCCGAAACAGAAGTTGAAGAACCTTGGCTTGGGAGATGTTGATGTTGATAGTTGCCAGGTGAGCCACTCTACTAAAACTCAACTGCTGGAAATGCTGGAGCGATATGAGGATGTTTTCTCAAAACATCCCCTGGATTGTGGTGAAGCCAAGGGCTTTGTGCACAGAATTCGACTCACAGACGACCGTCCTTTCCGCCTCCCATACCGCAGAGTCCCTCCAGCTCATTATCAAAAACTGCGCCAAGTCCTCACTGAGATGGAAGAGCAGGGAATCATTCGAAAATCATTGAGTGAATTTGCCTCCCCTCTAGTGATGGTGTGGAAAAAGAATGGCGACCTCCGAATTTGCACAGATTTTCGATGGCTGAATGCAAGGACCATTAAGGATGCTCACCCTCTGCCACATCAGGCTGACTGTTTGGCTGCCCTTGGCGGGAACTCTGTCTTCAGCACTATGGATTTAACATCAGGGTTTTATAACCTGCCCATGCACGAGGAAGACAAGAAGTATACCGCCTTCACAACACCACTGGGCTTGCATGAATATAACAGGATGCCGCAAGGCCTTTGTAATAGTCCTGCATCCTTTATGAGAATGATGCTGAGCATTTTTGGGGACTTAAACTTCAGCAGTTTGCTATGTTATCTTGATGATCTGTTAGTCTTTGCCCCATCGGAACAAGAAGCACTCATGAGGCTGGAGATCGTCTTCCAGAGATTAAGAGAGCACAACCTTAAGTTGAGCCCAAAAAAATGTCACCTGCTCCGAAGGTCTGTGAAATTCCTTGGCCACGTCATTGATGGAGATGGAGTCGCTGTTGATCCTGATAAAGTGGAAGTCATTGTCAAAATGGCAAAGAAAGATTTGATGGAGGATGATGGATGCACACCTTCAATTCGAAGAGTAAAGTCATTTCTAGGGATGGTATTTTACTACCAACACTTCATACCAAACTGCTCTTCAATTGCAAAGCCTCTGTTTGCTCTCACCGCAGGTCAAAAACGGAGGGGAAAGGTTGGTAAAATAAATGGAAAGTCAGGAGTCTTCAGAAAGCTTAAACCGGCTGACTGGACTGATGATTGCAACTCTGCCTTTGTCAGTCTCAAAGAGAAGCTTTTGAACTGTGTAGTCCTCACTCACCCAGACTTCACTAAACCGCTGATCCTGTCCATCGATGCCTCGCTCGATGGTCTTGGGGCAGTTTTGTCTCAGATACCGGAGGGAGAGACCAAGGCTCGTCCAATAGCCTTTGCAAGCAAGACCCTCACTGGCTCACAAAAGAGGTACCCTGCCCACCGCTTAGAATTTTTAGCATTGAAGTGGAGTGTTTGTGAAAAATTCGGCCATTGGTTGAAGGGTCACTGTTTTACAGTATGGACTGATAATAACCCTCTGACGTACATAATGACGAAACCGAAACTCGATGCGTGCGAACAACGGTGGGTGGCCAAGTTGTCCCCATACACCTTTAGTATCAAGCATATCCCCGGAACAAAGAATATCGTGGCAGATGCTTTAAGTAGAGATCCATTTACCCGGTCAGTGAGTCAAAGGCTGATCAGTGAGTCATATGAGAACCTCTTGGCAGAGGCTAATGGGACAAAGGAAGGAGGAGTGCAGGATGTTTTTCGGTGCAAAGTTCAGTGTCTTCAGACAGATGATTCTGGTCATGTCACCCTGGGTGTCACTTCGTCTGATGTAAAGTCCATGCTCGAGGCTCACATTGACTGGGAAAAGGCCGCAGAAACGCGGGCCGTTCAGTTTATCAAGGCTCTTCCCCAGATGGTGCCCTCAGGACATGACACACTGTCAGCTCTGTCCTCAGAAGAGCTCAGGCGCAGTCAGGAGACAGATCCAGACATCCAGGAGGTCCTGCTATCTGTGGCGCGCGGAAAACAGCCATCTAGGAGGGAGAGAAGTAGGTTAGCTCCTAAGGCACGAGCACTATGTAAGCAGTGGCACCATCTGAAAATCCAAGATGGCGTCCTGTATAGACTCATCAGAGATCCATTGACCAGACACACAAGGTACCAGTTTGTCCTACCTGCTATTTGGAAGACCAAGGCTCTCTCTGGTGTGCATGACCTTGCAGGTCATCAAGGGCAAGCCAGGACCCTACACCTCGCCAGACAACGTTTTTTCTGGCCGCAAATGGAAAGAGACATTAAAGAATATGTGAAATGCTGCCAGCGATGTATTCTCGCTAAAACCCCTGAACCAGCTGCACGGGCTCCTTTGGAGAGCATCCACACTTCCGCACCCATGGAGTTGGTGTGTATAGATTTTTGGAGCGCTGAGGACAGCAAACAGAGATCAGTGGATGTTCTGGTAGTAACGGACCACTTTACTAAGATGGCCCATGCTTTCCCCTGTGTAAATCAGACGGCAAAACAAGTTGCAAAGAAGTTGTGGGATAATGTGTTTTGCATATATGGTTTTCCCGAGCGGATCCATTCTGATCAGGGAGCCAATTTTGAAAGCAATCTCATATCAGAACTTTTCAATCTTACAGGGGTGGCAAAGTCACATACAACAGCATATCACCCCATGGGAAACGGACAAACTGAGAGGTTCAATAGAACGCTTGGCAGTATGATACGTTGCTTGCCATTAGCAGCCAAACAGCATTGGGCACAGCAGATACAAACCTTGACTTTTGCTTACAATGCCACAGTGCATGAAACAACTGGATATGCTCCATTTTATTTGATGTTTGGTCGAGTTCCGAGACTCCCAGTCGACATGGTCTTCAAGCAGGTATTGAAGGATGCCAATGTGGTTGACAGCAGATCTTATGCCAGCAAACTTATGACAAATCTTCATGAAGCTGCTGCTATTGCCCAGAGACATGCACGAAAAGAGCAGCTACATCAAGCTGATGGTTACAACAAAAGGGTCCGGGGCACTTGTCTGCATGTTGGAGATAGAGTCTTGCTTGCCAACAAAGCAGAAAGGGGAAAAAAGAAGTTGGCTGATAAGTGGGAACCAACAATTTATACAATCATTGATTGCAATCCCCAAACCCATATCTACAGAATCGAAGATGTGACTGGGAAGACCAAAGTTGTGCATCGGAACTTGATACTGGACGTGAGCTTTTTACCATTCCCTAACCAGACCAGTGCAGAAGCTGAGTCAGTTGCCTTAGATGGGAACGGTGGGTCTCCGTATAGGCCACCCAGCACTTTGAATGGTCTGGCAGAAGAAAACTCTGTGGATAGGACTCGATCATGGCTGCGATGGTCATCTAATGCTGACAGTGAGTCACTAGAAGAGGAAATGGAGTCAGAACAAGAGAATGACATGTCATGTTTTCCAATCAGAGACGCTGGTCACATGATGTGCGAAGACTCCCAGACCGACTCTGTAGTTGACAGGAGCGTGGGACAAAGTGAGGAGGTCTCATCGTTGAAAGACTCACCCAGTCCTAGTGGATTTTCGGAGTCACAGGTAGTCATTGATTATAAGGGCCCCTTGACAGGAGTCCCTAACATGAGAGAGACAGGGTCTTGTGACATCTTGCCCGCAACAGTGAGTGGTGGTCTTCCACCAGCCCAAGATTCAGGGCCTGAGGGTCGTGTTGTTAGGACACGTACGGGCAGGGTTGTTAAAGCAGTTAACAGATTGATAGAGAATATGGTGCAGAAGCCACTTTCCAAGGGTTTAGTGGAGGGGTTTAGTAGGAAATCTCAATCCTTGTTGAATTTGTTCTGATATGGCTATAAACCCATGGCAATACTGTAGTTTTGTACTTTGTTTGGTGGTGACATGTTCACGACAGTGGTATTTAGTGCCAAGATCTTATGTGGAGTAAAAGGCTCCACATTCACTAGGAGAAACAGCAGCCTGATCAACTCCTGTTCTCTCTGAGCTTATTTAGTAAGTAGCTTTCTATGCTGTATTAAGGACTGTGATTGCAGAGGTCATCTTGGTTTGGGTATGTGTGAACATTGTATCCCGTGATATGGGTTGATTTATTGCATGCTGTTATCTTAAAATGTTTAGGATTTTGGCGAAATTAAGGAGGGGTGAATGTAACAGATGCGGAAAAAAAACATGTATTATCATGTCTGTAATGTTTTTGTTTATGGGTTAATTTCTCCAAAATCCCTACTTTGTGATTTGTTTTGGTTTCTTCTTAAGTTATAATTTAACATCTGTAACTTTATTTTCGTATTTCCTTTGCCATGGTATGAGCTTTTATTTTGAAGGCTCAGGGGATGTCATACTGTTGCTCACGTCGTCAGTCAGTCCATGTTTGTGCTGGCTGACAGGTACGTTGGTGTGGGAGCAACTAAGTTTTGTAATAACATTTCAGTGGTTAAAATATTGCTTTATATTAACCTAATGGGACCCCTGTTGTTACTTATTTATGTTTCTTTAACAATATGTCGTGTAGTGTGGTTTTGGGGGTGTTTTTGACTGTGGGAGAGCAAGCTAACTAATTAGCTATCAGCCACGTTTTTCTCTTATTGGGGGTGGGGTGTGCGTGAGCGTGCATTGTGCTGAATGTGCCTTGTTCTTGTATAGGCCTGTTGCTGTTGAGGAGCTCACGTGCATGTCCTCATTGTATATTCCACCACACTGCAGGTATATTGTTTTACATTGAATGATTTATTTCTTTTATTCCGTTTCTTGTGCTTCAGTTATGTGTATTTAAGTTAATGGAATTGCATTATTGTTATGTATTGTATTTATTTCATGTCATTTCATGACCTTTGTTATTTACTTTACTTTCTTTACATTTTGAGTCCATGTTTGTGCTGGCTGACAGGCCTGTTGCTGTTGAGGAGCTCACGTGCATGTCCTCATTGTATATTCCACCACACTGCAGATTCCACCATACTGCAGGAATAAACTCCTGTTCCAAAGCCATCTCTGTGTCCCTTCATCGTGCACCAGAACACAACGCAGTATAGCCGGGACCTGCGGATACACTGGCAGCCCGGCTACAATTACACATTATGGTTATCACATATTATTCCTGTGGTTTTTGTTCAAATATATTTTTATATCAGAAAAGACGTTATTTGTATTTCATAACACAAACAAAACAAAATCAGCAAATGTTAAATGATTTTAAAGCTTGTTCAAAGTCACTCTCTTTTATGATTCATATTTTGTACAGACGAGAGCATAGTGAATTGTATGAAAGTAAGAAAAAAAAAGTAAAGGATCATGACCATGGATTTTAGTGGAAAAAAGGGATGGGATATGCAGTTAAAATTAAAATCTCTTTCTAGAGGAGTAAAACTGTGCATTGCTATAGGGGAATGCTGAGCCAGGGTGCAGAGTAGAATTTTGTCCCAAAGGCAATGAGAATTGGAAGGGGAAAAGTACATTTAATATAGCCAAAAGATAGAGAATAACGTATCAAATCGTTTTTAAGGGACGAAGGTTGCGTTACTTGAAAGAATGGGAAAATCTCCCCGCTTTTTAATTTAAAATATAGATGTTCTGCGAGCCTCTTCCTCTGCTTTGTACACTATGTACGCTGTGCGAATGTAGTCGCGATGTGAGTAGTAAGATGGCGTCTCTTTTGCTTCAGCGGCTTGCACTCCGGCGTGCGACGTATGAGCTATCCAGACTTATTAGTACAGATCAGTGTGTGCGAGTTGGCACTCAACCAAGGACTCATCAGCCACTTCCGTATTATGTCTCGCGGGGGGTTTGGTCGCCATGATGGTGAGCAGACTCTCGAAACATTGCATTGTAAAGATGTCCTTGGCACACTTCTCAGCGATTAATTGCTCTCATAGACGGTCCAAAAGACCACCTTTGTCATTTTTCAAGTTCCCCAAAAACAAAGACAGGTATGCGTGACAAAACATGTTGTAAATTTACATACTGAATAATATATAATAATAATAATAATGTTGCTTGATAAGCCTTGGTAGCACTGTAAGGAAGGAAAAAAACAACAGTTTCTTTCATACTGCTGCTCGGGTTTTTATTGACATCTACATTTAGGTCATATTTCTGCAGTATAATGGATTTGACACATTTATATATGTACATATAAATTCATTGTGTTCAGTTAATAACATTAATCTATTTTATCAAAGTGCACGCACAGCGTATAACTTTATTTTATACTCGGCTCAAAGCTAGTGAATACGTTGTACACTATTGTCCGACTAGCCCCGCCCACCTCTTTTGCCCACCATCATGGCGGACTTTCTCCTCCATAGCGTACTTACACTCAGTTCCATTCCTTTGCGGCTTACCCAGCGACCTGTTTAAACTCTAGAATCCTTGTTTCGTACGTCACTGATGCGGGCGAGATAGGATGTGAAGTATATTGTCTCGTGAAAGTTACGTACAGTAGGGCGAAAGAGGGTCAGATCATTCGCACTACCAATTGACACGGTTACCTTGTATGTTCGTCACAGGCCACCGTAGGCCACCTGACCAATCGGAAAGTAAGAGATGACGTCACCCAAGGGTCGCTTTCTGGTTACGTCACTGTCTGTCTATACACACAGTTCGAAGCGCGCTGTTGCAATCTGTTGCCATCCAAGGTGAGGCATGGCTAATGGCTATAAGGTTAGTGTAAGACGTTAATGTCATGTTTGACAATAAGTGTCACTGTAGTAGTAGTTGTTTGTGGCTACAAGTAGTTTACCATTGTAAGGGATGAGTTTTATTTTTATTATTTCTTATTGCAAACAGTGGTACAGAACAGTACATGCAGAATCACATGTAAATGCAGTCTTCAGAACAATATGATGGAAACTTGAACGAAAGGAAAAAAAACAAGTATAAAGATGTGCAAGGGATAACATTTAAAAATAAAAAATCCAAATGAACATATCACTTGAGTTTGTCTGTCATATGAATTGTTTTTATAATGTATGTAAGGTTCTCATTGCCTTTCTGTTTTTAATAATCAACTTCGGTGACTCATAATATTTTTTTATTTCAGAAGAAAACCCGTGAATGTTTGGTTAGATGACAACGCTCTGGATTTATGAATGTGGAAGTTGTCTAATAAAGAACTTTCACATCATTCTCCAAACCCTTCTGAAAGTTACTTTGTAGAAACAAGACCATTTGCTGTTTGATATCAACGAGTGTATTAAAGGACGCAAACAGTAAACTAAAAACGTCTGTCCAGAATGATTGAGAAATTGGACATTCATAAAATAAGTTGTTCGGTGACTCCTCTTGAATTTTGCATAGTGAGCATTGTGAGGAAATGTGCATTTCTTCAACTTTATTTGGAATGAAAAATCTATTGTGCTCATTCCAAATCTTTTCAAAGAGTGATGATGCCCTGTTTCATAATTGGCCTCTATTTAAAGCTTCTTTGAAGACACACAAAAGCAGATCCTTTATCTCATTCCAAAAAGTCTTGAAAAATTCAAAAGGTAAACCATCCGGGCCAGGACATTTTTTAAAGGGCACTTTGTTTACAATGTTATACAATTCATTTATTGTTACGGGGCTGTCACCTTTTATTGAGTTATGAGAAGATATTTTTGTTAAAGGATGAATCGTTTGGAAGAATGACTTACAATTCCTCACTATTAAAAAATGAGTATAGCTTTTGATAGACATTTGAGATGTATGTTTTAATTGCTTTCGTGTCTGAAATAAGTACATCACTTATGAAAAGTTTATCAATTCTTTTCGTAGACCCACATTTCTTCTCCAAGCTATAAAAGTAATTTGAATTTTTCTCCCCACGTTCTAACCATTTGGCTCTTGATCTTATACAGGCATCTAATCCAGTTTATCTCTAAGTTCATTTAACATGCATTTTTCATTTTCATTTACAATGGGTTTCCTAACCCTCCTGCTAATCTCTCTTAGAATATCTTCATATTCTTCAAGCTTTCTTCTGAGCAAAACCAATAGAAAAAACTCTGCATTCGTGTTTCAGCAATTCCCATTAATGAGTGGGAGTAACCCCCTCCATTTCCCTGTGCCTGATTATTATTTCTTTCATGGTCTGACTGAACGATTTATTGTTTAAGAAGGAGCAGTTTAGTTTCCAATATCCAGTGTTACATCTTCTAGCTTGCTTGGATTCTGACACTAATAAGAAGATCCAAGCATGGTCAGTAAGAGGCGCTGTTGCCACACCACGTGAGTGTAGAATGTTATTTATCAAGAATCTTGGAATCTGTCACTTCAATATCACAGAATGAATATGTAGAAATAAAGAACTTCTTTGTGATATTTATTCAATGTCATCGACACAGAATTTCTTTCCATCAATGAAGGCGAAGGCTCCTCTGAATCCGGCTTTCTTCACGTGTCTCCTGGCTTCCTCCACAAAGGGCCCCAGCTTGGCTCTCGCTTCTCTGTCGCGCTGTGTCAGATCTTCGCTGATTTTAATCTTCCGCTTGAGTTTTTGGCATCCGCCTAAATACAATCCCGCACTGAGCGTGACACAAACTGCACAATGATGCAGCATGGTTTCCCAGAGACGTTGCCAGTGCCTTTTCGTTGCTTTGGACTTAGTCGGCGTGCTATGTCCACAGAGCTTTGTACAGTGTCGGACAAGAGATCAGTTGCTGTTGTCTTGACATTCTCATCATCTTGTGCTCTGGTCAAGATAACTTGACATTCCAGCGGCGCTGATAAGCTTCTAACTCGTTTAATATGTTTATGTTTAATGTGTTTTTAAAATCAGCGATGCATATTTTATGCGTTTACGCATGAAATCTGTACCCTCGTAATACTGGTAAATACACAATATGGTGTGTTTTTTTTTTTTGCGCATTGTCGAGTAGACCCCTGACCCGCAAGCGCCAATACCAAATAGGTACAAATTTCACAAGCTCTCTGTTTTATGCCACACCGGCTTCACCCGCCCATCTCTAATGCATAATTAAAAGAACACAAAGGACGCATTCCATCCAGTGATGTGCAGTGAGGCTTATGGCTCGTGAGCCACTGACTCCTTTGGATTTTTTTTTATGTTAATAAAGGTTGGAACAACAGACAGCCCGTGTATTTTCAGCCGGTAAGTGGGCCTGTCCCAGCAGAGTGGGAGCTTTCCATGGAGGTTTCGGGGTCCAGGATCCGAGTTTGTGTTCGAGGGCTATGCAGCAAAGTGGTGGTGTGTAAATAGAGCTAATTGCTAAGTGTCACGAGGAGTGCGATTATTCGTTTCCACCGCAGGATGGCAGCATTTTGTGCATGCATTAACTGATTTTCCGCCAAAGAGGGCACTATTTCATGACCCCCCCCCCATCGGAGGGAAAGCTCTTGTCAAGTTTAGCTCTGGTACCATGTCTTTTGGTTTGCATTTTGCCATAGATGAGCGCAGTCCAGCCATTATTATTGGCTGCCATGTTTCCTCCGTTTTGTCAACTCCTCTCTTTTGAATCACCACTTGTACTTTTTGTCAACCTGTCTAAATTCTAATGCAAAACTCTTTACATGAAATGTACCACTTCTGTCTTTGCATGAATTGAATATCTGTCGATGACAATGTAAGTTTTTTCACATGAATTAAGTCCTGTAAATAGTCTACAAATAATGCACTTTGTCTCTCTTAGATTTTACAGACCCAAACGAGACGGCTGCCCCCCCCCGCTGGAGCAGCAAAAAGACATGCTGGTTGATGGTGATCTGTCTAACAGGTGTTTCACACTCTGTTCAGCGCATGTTTTTCACTATTTACGGGTTTCCAATCACTCATCACAGGCTTAAATGTCTTGTTTTTGTGGACCTTTGAATCCATTTGAGCTCATCTTTTTCCAGGATGGAATGATAATACAAGAGTTTTTTTTAAATGCGATTTTGATGATTGGAAAACAACATTTTCATATATTTTGCATTTTTTTTTATCATTTACACAGGACAAATATATAGATAGTCCATACACTCATCCTAATTTTACACAAAGTGACGCTGAAGTGTTTTATATTGTCTTTAATGATATTTTATTATGACAGACTGCAGATGGCAGATATAATAAAAACTGTTTAATAACAAATGTCAGAATGTTGTGGAGGAAGACACTTTCAATATGTGACATGACGCCTGGACACCTCCTGGTGTATACAAACATATCAAACAGCCGTATTTTAGCACCAAAACTTCATTTTTGTATTTATATATGACTGAAATATTAATGACTTTTGTTAGTCAGTGGCTGACACGGCAGCTACAATCTCCAAGCCAGACATAATTACTGCCCTAATGAAACAACACTGCCGTCTAAAATATGTAAGATATCAATCCACACAGATATCACATCATTGTGGTTACTTACAGACACGTAGTCTCCAAGGTAGAAGCGTATTTGAAAGTATTCCATAACAAAAAGCAATAACTTCACTTCATGAATTATTGCAGCCACTAGGTGTCGCCAAATAACCACCCACCACACCATTTAACTTGAAGGAAAACTGCACTTGAATGTTTGTTTGTGACCAGTCCAGGGTGTACCCCGCCTCTCGCCCGAAGTCAGCTGGGATAGGCTCCAGCATACCCGACCCTAGTGAGTATAAGCGGCATAGAAGATGGATGGATGGAAAACTGCACTTTTTTGGAATTTTGCCCATCATCTACAATCCTTACGTGAGACAAGAACTAATACGTCTTTCTCTTTTCTGTGCGTTTTAAAGATCTAAAAACAGATAAAATGAGCCAACTCATGACTGCATTTATGGGTAATGCTTATTCCTCCTATAAAGTCGTCTGAAAAAGTCTCCACAGAGCGCCAACAATGCACCATTTGCATATAATGTGACGTGCATATTAGCCAAGCTACAGCGGCATTATTATTACTATTAACATTGTTACGTCAAACAAACTACATTACTCGCATATTGACACTTAGCCATAATACACCGGTGAACCGCTGAGTCGCGCTCCAATGTCTCAGACCTGACCAAAAGGTAAGGCTACGGATTCGAGATGCTGCCACTTCTCCTGTGTTTTTATTTCTGAGTTTGAAAAAGTTAACGCTAGCTGAAGACATTCGTTTCTACGACGTTGCTATGCGAAATCAATGTGTCGAGCAAGGAAGCTCCGGTAATGCTTACAATGGCTGAAATGCTCAAAATACTGTAAGTATTACATGTTATCATGAATGTACCTGTTAGTACATGATCATTGCTGTATTTACAGTGTGTGTGTGTGTGTGTGTGTCTTGTGTTTGTGTGTCCAGAAGGTTCTCGGAAGAGGAGTCTGAGGACAGAGGAAAGAGCTTGTTAGGGGACGAGCTGTTTGAGCCACACTCAGACCAAAGTTTGGTCGAGATTCTTCATCAGCCACCAACACCTGCAAATGACTGATTATCAGGAGGTAAGTCACCTCTTCCTTACAGACCCAACAAGCAACGACAAATGTCAAATGTCACATGGGAGCCTAAAGTCCAAAAGAAACCTGGACTCAAACCTGGCTGGAAGAACAAATTCCAACCAATAGGGTGAGTAAAGTGTTTTTTTAGAGGGCTTTATAGGCGGTGAATCCTTATTAGATGCATTGTTAGTGACGGCCAGCACGTTATCACGAATACACTTGTTACTACATAGGTACAGCATGTACAGGCTTTAGGAATGTTGTTGAAGGTTTTTTAGAGGGCTTTGTAGGCAGAATAGGTGATTCCCTATTCCTTGCATTGTTACTGACTGCCTGCATGGGATCACATATCACACATCATACACCGTTAGAGCATGACAGTAGATATAAAACATTGTTGGAGGTTTTTGGAGCTTTCTTGGGATGGCTTTATTGCCAGAAGAGGTGAATCCTTATTACATGCATTGTTCGTGACGGCCAGCACGCTATTCCGAATGTACCTGTTACTTATAGTTTCAGCATGTACAGTATATAAAAGGTTGTTGGAGGTTTTTGGAGGTTTTTTTTTTAGCAGGCTTTATAGGCGGAGAAGGTTAATCTCTTTTACATGCATTGTTAGTGATGGCCAGCACGTAGGGTTAGGGTTAGGGTTAGGGTTAGGGTTTACATCCTTCCCATGGCTGAGATAAAGTTCCCACGCCACTCTTCAACATCCACACCTCATGTGATTACCATCTACTGGCACAAAGGACAGTTTCCATCAAGTCCCCGTGTATTTACAAACTCAAAGCATTTTCCAGTGATGTGCATTGGCCCCGCTCTTAAATCTCTCTTCCTTGGTCCCTCCCACTGCTGACCCTCTCTTCCATCCTACTAATCACTTCTCCACACGGCCTACCTGCAGATCGCCACCACCTCATTTTTCTCCCTCGCTTACTGCCTCGCTTGCTCTCTGGGTGTCTCATTAAAGGCGCTCTATCTAATGAGATTACGCCGTGGGGATTAATGGTGTGGCTAATTGATAGACACACAGCCAGAGAGGATTTAAATCCCTTTAAGTCCCCAGTGGGTTTTTTGGCACTTCTCCTGAGTAATTGAAATCACAGGAATGGACACAAATATAGTTCATGACCCCACATACTGGAGTACGACTGCTTCTTTTGAAATCCAATAATTGGATAATATCAGGGGGATTTATTGAGAAACAAAAATAGTATCCAACACAAAGGGTCAACAGTTATAAGCAGAATTGCACAGGAATCTTCGTTTTTCAGTGCATCATCGCACAAATACAACAATTCAATTTCTGAAGACAATTGATTGACATGATTTGAGTCCACATTTTTATTTTACCATGAAAGTCATCCAACTATGAGTATTCTATTTTAGAAAGAACACATAAAATGTGATATGGTTTATCTGTTGCTTTCACACCACCTGTCAAAGTGCTTTTTGGGTTGCGGTGCTCAAAAGAACTTTGCCTACACCTGTGAGTACTACAAAACACGCCTCTCTATGATGTATAGGTCGATCCCAACATTCAGCCTGCAGTAGCATCGGATAAATATCGGATTTACAGTATATCCACGTACGAAAGAGTGTCGCTGAATTGTACCGTTCACACTAACAGAACAAGATCAGATAAAGGTCACATATGAGAAAAAAATGTGGAACTGACCTGCAGTGTGAACGTAGCCAAGAGCAATACAGTTCATGAAATTGCATTCACCAATTCATTTAATACATTTTAAGCTTCACAACCAGCAATGTTGAGTATCAGTTGACATATGGATGAACTAACCACAAAGCGCAAGATGCTGTGTGAATGCTGTCTGCGGCAAATGCAGTGCATACAGGATGTATTCATTCCAGCGAGAGGTACATCCAAAACACAGTAGGAGTACAGTAATATCCTTCAAGCAATTCCCTCTCCACTGTGGTAAGTCAAGAAAGGGGAAGTGGTTTTGTTTTATTTTTATTTGCCTGTGCAGTAATCCCTCGAGCTTCAAATTTTGCCGCTTCAGTCTATCACGGTTTTTCAAAATATATTAATCAATAAGTCATCAATTTTTTTGTGGTTGAATACGGCCTATTGTTAGTAGAAAAATGTGCATATTTAAGCAAATTGTATGTATTTGTGAGCTAAATTAAGCACTTTCAAGCATGAAGAACGCATGAAGAATGCTGAATGCACTAAAATACAGATGTAAGGCATTCAGAAAATGCATTGAAAGACACGTTGTGATATGTAGTATTCAAGTGGTCACTAGGTGTCAGGAATGTTACATTATGAAACATTGATGTGGCAATCGCCACCGCAGGAAGAACTGTCCAGAAACCAGAACGACAAAAAGGAACTTTCCCAACATCCCAACATGTGTGAGTTTATGTCTTATTTTTTCTTATTATGTCTACTATATTGGGTAATACGAGCGTAAAGGTGACTATACGGGTGTTATTTCATGTCTAAAGGGCTCTAATAATGTTAAAAAACGTGTTTAGAAGATCATTCATTTATACATAACCAGGGCTGTCTTCGACTCAGGATATTCATAGTCGAATCTGATTCGTCAGATTTTACCCGTCATCGACTAATAGTCAAATGTTTTTTGTTTTTTTTTGAGAGCAGAGCTAATGGCGATCCTGACAAATAACAGATCTCATTTGCGACTTTTTCCAAAAGGCCAAAACCCTCAGATAAACAGATAAACATGGTAAGTGAGCAACTACCTTATTACCCTATCTATTTAGTGGCACAGAAAGTAAGACGAACAAAACCGCAAGACGGTTGCTGTCGGCACACATCAGAAAAGCGCCCATAAAATAGGAACAAAATGGCTCGAAAAACAACTTGCCAAAACTCTGTTAGTGGCCTAATTTCCTGCCTTAAAATTCACTGTTGGGATATAAAATGAAGTTGGTGCAACAGCCTTACACTTTAAATGATATGCCATGGTGGTTGTTGTGGCTTTATATGTAAGCAGCTGCGGACACAAGTTTCACTTCACTTCACTTCCTGGAGTCATCTTTATCCTTTTCAAAATACTTTCACACTATGGATGATTTTTTTTAGTAGCCATTATGAGCCAACAAGTCGATGTTGACAGTCGTCCTGGTGTTCAAAGCTAGCGCTCGCCTCAGCTCCTTTGGATTGTGCCGCTGAAGCAGGTCATTTTATTAATGCGTGGTAAGCATAGGTCTTCTGTTAAACACACCTGTCATTTTGAATTCTTTATTAACACAAAGTTTTTGCATCAAAGTAGGCTATTTATAACAAAATCAAAGACGTTCTTTGTAAAAACGCATGCTCAGCAGCAGCCGAGGCCGCTCTCCATGCAGCCAAGAGGGGTTCAGTTTTGATCACATGACCTTTTCATATGATTGGATGACAAGTTGATACTCGAATCAGACTAGTCGACTATTCTAAGACACCCCCGTACATAAGGAATCCTACTTTGTGGAAATTCACTCATGAAGGTTGGTTCTATAACCAAATAACCACCATAAACGAAGGACAGTGGTGCTGTATTTCTCTTGTGACATAACATTGCTTAGAAGAAATGGATGTCCAAAAGCAAATTTGGAGGTTGCGCCACACTTTTAATAACCACATCTGATGGCCCAGGGCACATAAAAGGGTGCATTATTTACCATAGAAATGATGCAGGACAGCAATATTCCAAAATGATTTAATACACAATTTAAAAACATGTCTTCTTTATTTTCTAATGCACACATCCAATATCTGAATGAATGATAGAACAATGACCTGCAGACATGGGTTGTGTATCTTTTTTTGTCCCAGGCTTGAGACCAGTGGGCGGAATATGTACTTCAGACAATAACTCGTGAAAGGGGGGGGGATTTGTGTTTGTGTATAAAAGGAGTACCTTTTTCTTTTTTAAGTGTGCAAAAAATGGAAAATATAAGAGACTAAAGACTCTGTAAGCAAGCATTTGAAATTGTATTATACTGTATAGTTAACAGAAAACAAAGTCACATAAGAAGAAATGAACCTTTGCCCGAAGTCTTCAAGAGCAAAGGAAAAACGTAATGTCAGCAATACATCCAAAATAGGTATGTTACAGTATTTTTATTTTCTCAGTGTCTTTATACAGAGTATATTCATACAGTTTCTGTTGACTACTTTCACATTCTCACCACATACTAACAAGTGCTTTGAAGAAAACAATTTGGAGGAAAAATAAAAATCATGCACCTTAATCGTGTTTGTTGGCCTGTAAAAAACGGGAATGTTAATGGTGTCAATAATGTTTCAGGAGGCCTTGATTCCGAGTCATTTCAGGTCCCCGCTTTCGTCAGATCATGCCTATATTTAAGCTTTACACTGTGGAGAAAGCAACACGAAACCAAACAGGGCAGGCAAGCATCTCAACATCAAGGCTCCTAAATTCATGAGTCTACAGAGGAAAGGCAGGCGTTCTCCACTAATTTACAAATCCCAAACAACTAGAAAAATGGCGTCACGCGATGTCCGCTAATAGCGGTATTTGCGTGGACAGGTGATATTCGTGTTGGCGGAGCTTAACAAGTTTGTGGAGAAGAAGTGTGTCCAACTCTTTATCGGATAATTTAGGGTCGTATCTCACATGAGAGTTATAAGTGTGCCCTGGTTGTGCCCCTCTCTCCTGGACCGCCGTGAAGGGAAAAGGAGATTGACAGGCAAGATTGGTTTGAGGGGCGAAGGGGAGGCAATGATAAGATAGGACCTTCCCTGTACTGCATGAATGGCAACCGATCCTGAGATAGCAGGAGTCTGATACAAAAAACACACCACAAAAGGCACTTTATAAAATGACAGTGCTTCTGTTCTAAGGAAATTCAAGTTGAGAGAGTAAGAGTCAGAGGGCATCTTCCCAGAAACATTCTCTTCAGTGTGAGACTAAAGCAACAGATTGTATTTTGTTTTTTCAACAATCATTAAAAGCATAAGTTCAATAAGTGTGCCTCTCACTACCGCCTTGATTTGTCCCCAGGCAGCATGGGGTCCAGCACGGTGAGAGAACAACATAAAAACATTACCCTACAAATTTGCCATTGAAGAGTATAAAGCCAGAACACAGTTGCAGTGGAATTGATGTTTCCAGACTTCCAGTGAGCAAATGCAGCCCATGCGAGGGTCCACTCCTGACATAAGGAGCCTGGGTCATGTTCCTGGCTCCGACCCATGCTTTTCCAGGGGCACCCATTCAAGACCCTCCTCTCCTGACCCTTGGCACTGCCCCAAAGACCCCACACCCTCCCCTGCCCCACCTCAGCTCTCAGTCATCGTCCCCTCCTCCATAGAGGTCAGCCAGCTTCTTGAAGCGAGGGCCCCAGTCGTTGAGGTAGTCATAGTCCTGGTCCCCCGAGCTGGTGGAGTTGAGTGAGCTGACTGAACCGGCGGTTGAACCGTTGCCCTCGTAGTCGAACACCAGCAGGGAATCATAAGGGGGAGCTGTGGGGTCGTTGTCCGCCGCCCGAAGACCCTGGAGACACGGTAAGAGATTCCCTGAGCCTGATAGACCTTGATTAGCCTGAAGTGAGTTATCACAGTGTACCAATACTTTTTTCTCATCATGTTAAGGTATTAATAGGGGTCACGGGAGATCTTGATTAAAGAGAAAAGATTAAAACGTGACGAGATTGCTCGTTTGGAGAAAAGCTGTGTTGCGAGAACAAGGCAGCTAGAAGCCAATCAGACTGTGAACGATGGCACTGCTGCTATGATTGATAACATGGACGTGTGCAAGGCACACTTTAAACCGCGCAGTCTAACTTACCTCAGTGTTCCTTGTGTCAGTGAGTGACGTGTACATTCGATCAACTTTATTTAAAGATTGTAAGATCAACCCAAGTAGACATTTGGACTTGTCTTCACCTTTAATCACTTAGCAGTTCTATTGACGCTCCTTGCAGTCGGCTGAGCGCCAACTGTCAAGTACCTGCAATCGCTGGTTCTGTTTCATAACACGCCTCACATGTAGAAGCGATCCGTGCTGACAATTTAGCAACGTGGTGGGTATATTTAGCCAGTAAGTGTGCGCTTTTAAGTGTTTCTTGCGTCACGTGTTTATTGGGTAATTAAGTACAAGCAATCGACAAAGGTGAAGTATCCACCGAGCCGGCGCACGGGTGTGAGCTTCACCTCCATAACGCCGTGCACTGCACGTCTGTTCTCCGTCGCCGCGCAGCACCTCACCTTCCTGGTGAGTGTGGCGCCGGGGTATCTGTGGAACTTGGCTCATTGCAGAAGTAAAATGAACAAAAATCCAGTAAAAGTGAAAAATAGAGCAAAAAGGCATAATGTAACTAGAAAAAGGTAGAATACTTAATAAAAACACAAAGATTTGTCTTTAAATATTTACTTAAATATTCATATCTGTAATTTTTTAAAATTATAATTTGATAATATATACATATTAAAGGACAGCTGGACAGCTCTGACGTAAATAGATAAGAGAAAAACAGTGAGCTGTATTATTATTATTATTATTATTATTATTATTATTATTATCATTTGATGTAAACCAAAACATACGCTAACCAAGTTTCCACTCTTGTTCTACATGAGGTGGAAGTGCAATATCATGAGGTTGGTGTGTTTTGAAGTTATCCCTGGTTTAAATTTTATGCCAGTCCTAAATGTCGTGAACAGTCGGGTACGAGAACTTCACGAGAGTTACACAACATCTTTGGAATTTCTCACTTCACAACTTTAGGAAGTCCATGTATGGCAACTTGTTGGTCGTCCAGCGATAACCCGTGAACGCTGCTAAGTGCTGATGGTCGCTTTTTCATGAAAATGGCAGCCAGAAAGTGTTTTTTCGGATGTACGAACTGTTTATATAAACTGGAGTAAGGCAGCAAAGGAAGGTTTTTTTGGTTTTATGCGGAGCTAAAGACCTACCTCAGGGTCACTGCTTATATTATCCAATTCTTCCTTACTGTTTGCTGATAACCATTGGCATATCACCGGTTGAGGGGGACATGTCTTGATGTAGCGCCGAACGGTGGGTGGGTGGGTGTAGCGACCTGGAGCCAATACTCAATCGACCGCAACAGACTATGCACATTACCCTGTACCCAACTTGAGATTTATTGAGTATTTTATTAAAATTAAACTTCCTATCGTGCCTCACTGGGATCCAATATCATTTTAAAAATCCCTGAAATAAGCAGGATAGGGCCCCTTTAACAACGTCTCCACTAATGCTCAGCTACCTGTGTATTGGTAGACATGAGAAAATCCAGAAAAGGTCTGGTGGGATACATCGTAGTCATCTGTGACCGCACATTTCTGGTTTATAAACAAAAAACAATATAAATAATGTCAAACTACTGTATCTATTGTCAGTCATACATCATGAATGAAGTCTCCTATATCTCCAGGGTGGGGCAGACTGGGTCTGACAGGATACTGTGACTCAGGGATGACAGGCCTCTCATCCACCCTGCGTACTCCTGTTGGTTTATTGATGATGTGGTCCAAAGACTCTGGTTGCTGGAGCTGGCTCAGGTCGTAGTCCTGGATCAAGATCAGAGAGGGAAGTGGGAAATACTGTAAATGCATGAAACCTTTTTTCCCAAATCTATCCCATGTGTCACCCATCATAGACATCACTATTTTGGGCAACCATGTTCAGTCAGTTACATTTTATTCATTGTCCTCCAGCAGACATGGCCAAATTTAGCTCCTGGTTGGGATTTAAACAATAAAAAAGGTTTGCATGCCAGACTAGGATGCACTCCTAACAAAGCGGCAAAAACCTTTAACTTTGATTTGATTCTAACATTTTAGAACACCAGAACGAGATAGAAGTGTCTCGCTTCTAAGAGCAAGCTGTAGAAAAGACAGCCCACTCTGTGCAATTAGAAATAATTTAACTTCAACATTTGTTCTATGGTATATAAACAGCTTGACACATCCACACACCCACACTGAACCGCAAAACACAAAGCCTGGTGAACTCATTGGCTGGTATTCATGTGCTAATTACTCTGAAGTGCCTGCAAATTAATATTCGTTGCCGGTTTCTGTAAGGCTAAATTCATGTCTAATTTGTCAATACAAATACCAACACTGTATGTCACAAACAGAGCACAGGTTGCACCTGCTAAACCTTCGCACAGGTGCCAAAGAGTCTGACGCCCGTGTGTCTTTATTAAGTCCAAAGCTGTGTGTAGGAGTTGGAAAGCAATTCAATTAAATGCAGATGAATGTGCATATCAGTGATTAAGGGTTTTAATGAGAAACAAAGAAATACAATATGTGGGCAAAAGTACTGGGACAGCTGGCCGTTACGCCTACTGGAACAGAAAATGAAGAAAATATTTAATGAGCCCACTTTGCGGCTACAGTTGCCATTTTCAGGGAAGACTTTCTGTATAATTTTGGAGAAGAACATCTCTGCGGCTAGAGGTCACTACCAGGGATCTTTGATGGGGTCAGAGCTCCCAAGTCCTTCCACATCTCATCCTACCATGCCCATGCGGATCTTATTAGTGCGCTGCGGCAGGGAATTGTACAACTGAATTTTCTGAAATGTCTCAGCAAGATGAAGAAATAATGATTAAGAGTTTTTGTACAATATGGATTAAAAAAAAGCATCATTCTCACAGAGCAGCGACCCTTGTTTTAGCGCAGAGAGCAAATTTATCTTGCTATGAGAAAAGCATTTTCTGCTCCACACAAAGCAAACCTGCAGTCCCGCTGACCTCAATTTGCCAAGTCTTGTTCAGTTATACACCACCAGGGAGTGATTCTCTGTGTTATCCCTCTTTTATTTGAGAAGGTAATGGAAGTTCTGTGTTCAGCATGTCAGAGATGCATGTGCCTGATAACAGCTTTTTATGATTTTGACTGGGGGTAAATACATTCACTGTATACCTGATCTTCCTCTCCTCCCCCTTCCTCGTCGTATTTGAGAATATTGTCCCTGACGTCATCTTCAGGGTCGATCAGCAGTGGCTTTGCCTGCTTTTCCTTCTCCCTGCGCTTCATCCACACCACAAACAGTAGCACCATGCCTGCAAAGAACAGGCAGCAAAACATCAGTGAAACAGGGGTACTCACTTAGAGGAATAGTTTGGAGCACTAAGCTGTACGATGACCGACAAACACGCAGCAACCTTTCCAAACACAGAAATAATGCAAAACTAAAAACACACAAACGCCGTAAAACACATGCAGCGGGAAACTCTGCATAATTACGATGCTGCAATCACACAGATACTGCAAGATCAGACTAAATGCAAAAGAAAAATGCTGCAAATGCCAAAAACACACAAACCCCTCAAAAGAAATGCATGAAAAGAAATGCTGCAAGTTCATGAAAGAAAATGTAAGCTAGCCAGGCTACCAAGGGTGCCAAACCTGAGGGATATCCTTTAAAGATGTAATATTTTGCAGTGTTACAGAGCAACCAATTTTTACGGCCAAGTTTAAGAAAATTGTAACTTTTCTTTCTGTCAACGTTCTTCTGGGCATCCCGCTCATGTCTTTAAAGATGGATATCCCTCAGGTCAGGCTCCCCGGGTAGCCTGGCTGACATCCTGGTAGCCTGTCTAACTTTAGTTTGGTTCCATGAACTCGGAGCATTTCCGTTCATGCATGTGTTTTAGCAGTTTATGTGTGTTTTGGGAATTTGCAGCATTTTTCGTTTGCATTTGTTTTTGATCCTGCAGTTGCAGCATTTTTAATTTGAGACTTTTTCCTGTGGCATTTATTTTATGGTGTTTGCGTAGGTTTTGTTATGGATCATTTCTGTGTTTGGAGTGTTTGGTTGTGCCGGCCACCGTAGAGGTGGCATGCATGACAAGCAAAGAAGAATAGCAGAATCTGGTCATGCCAGATTTGGTATATATTAGATCTCCGCTATTTTCAGGGATTGCCTTCTGAGACGTCCCGCGGATGGCGAAAAATGAGTAATTGAGCACAAATAATTGAGACACCCGTAAAAATGTCTATTTTTGGCACTCATCAAGCCTGGGCTACGTCTATGGCACAACTGTACTTCAGTGAAGGGCTGGCTATTTGCAATGAAGTAGCGTGACATGTACACCCGTTCTCACACAACACAAACCCACAGGGGGTCATCAAACCAAATGTGTCTCTCACTCACGCCGCAACCAAAAATAACTCAAGCAACTGATACGCAGCTGTCAGAATAAACGCTTACACACTAGTATACATGCAAAACAATGCTAGTTTATAGTAATTTATAATCCTCAAGGCATGCTGGGTAACTTCCTGCTAGGGAAATGTGCGCGGGCTTCCCAGAATGCCTTACGGGTTATAAATTGGTGTAAAATAGTATTGTTTTGCATGTATATTAGTGCGTAAGCGTCTATTTCGATACCCGCCTAGTCCGTGCGGTACAGTTACATTGTGTGCTCCACGTATTATTTTTGGTTGCACCTTGAGTGAGGTAGGTAGCTCCTGTTAGCCTCAGCTTTCTTTACAACTCAAGTTTTACCACACAATGGCTGCTTTTCCCACAAATGAAAACAAATGTTTTGATTAAAAATCCGTGAATGCTGAATTGCAAATATGCGGGTATCGACTGTAACTGCATCACACCCTCACAGGGCAATACAAATTTGACATCTATCACATAAAGGAGGAAAAAAAATACTCCAAAAGACCACTATATATTATTTACGACTGAATCGCTGCTCTGTATGAAATATGAAAATACATATAAGTAGTGGAACCTGGTTGTAATGTAATGCAGAGACATCGCTAGCTCATCTTGTAATTGATTCAGTCCAATTACCGTAATTCATACTTACTGAGTAGTACAATGATACAGATGAGTATGGCAATGATGGCCCCCGTGCCGAGGCCGGCCGCCGCCACAGCCCCCGTGGCGCTGCAGTCCCCGTTGTTGTCACAGGGACACACTTTGATTCTGATCATGGAGCGGTTGGACAGTTGAGGGTTCCCAGAATCAGACACAGTGATGGGAATCTCGTACACACCAGCCTCCAAGTAAGGAATCCTCAGCCTGAGCTGAGCGTGGTCACCTAACGAATCAAGATAGAGGAACATTAGTGTACGTGTAGGAGGAGAAAAAGTCCATGAAAGGAAAACCAAATTATGGGTGAGTAAGTAGCTGCAAAGCAGACGCGTAGATACTTAAAGATGGAACACGAATACACAACATAAAACATCCAGCATCTATCAGTCAGTCACAGAGACACGAGTCCCAGTGGGAGAAGAATTCAGGTATGTGATCAGATTTGTCCTCGAGGCAACTGTTGTGATACATCCATCTGGGTGGATTAGTTGACAGATGGGCTACTCGGGGGACAAGGAGATGAATGGATCTCATTTGTCACAAATGATAGATCATATGTCAACACTGGATAGAACTTGTATCTCTCACCGTGAGACATTTTGCTAGACTTTTACTTAGTTCAACATGCGGCAGTGCTGTTTATTTTATTCACCAATCACATTTATGGATTCATTTGGCAACGCATGCTTGTACTTGTATATAATTCACTAGCATCTCATAATTTGACTTGCCAATGAATGCACCATTAAATCACTTGCAATATGAATCGTAATGTAATTACCGCTGAGTCTGGTAATGGTCCAGTTATGGCGCACACTGGGAGGAAATGATGGCAGGTCAAACCCAAACGGCCCGACGTTGGGGTCGGAGTCGGCGTCCGAAGCGGTGATATTTATCCTAGAATTGGAGCGTGCCCGTTGACACACTTGGGCCTCCTGTGGTATAAGTACTGGTGGGTTGTCGTTCACATCATTCAGGTAGATCTGGAGCGTTCCTGTCCCGCTGGCTTGAGGCGAACCTGCAGGGAGGAGAGAGGGAAGAGGAGGCAAATTGATCAAAGGAGGCAGGAGGATAAACACTTGAGGAGGTGGTGAGATAGTAATGAAGAGACGGAGTGAGGCAGAGGAGGTGAGCTTAAAATGAATGCAGATGGTGCATGAAACAAGAGAGAAGAGTTCGAGGCAGTCTGGCAATGAGGAATTCTGTTATCTTTACACAGCACTGCAGGCAGACACAGACTTTGACAAGGAACACAAGCTCTAAGCAGCACAGCTGAAGGATTAGCTTGGGAGAGACGTTGTTGAAAGTTTTCTGCAATATTACCAAAAATACACTACGGCAGAACCTCAACGGTCGAATGCCCCGAGGTCGTACAATTTGGAATTTGCCAAAAGTTTTTAGTAATTACTCTATTGCGTGACCTTCAAGTATCTGGAGTGTGCCGCCACCCTATCAGTGCATAATGGAATGACCTGCTTGTGTTTTGTGTTGATGTTTGCACTTCCGAGGTCTGTGAAGGCGCCTCGTATGAGTGTGATTGGCGGAGGATGAGGAAGTTTTGCGTGGGTGGGTGTGGAGAGGACGCAGAGACTGTTTTGGAAGTGAGCACTGCTGCTGACGTGTTAAGGTCATTCAGTGTTGGTAACGGTGTCCTAATGCTTCAAATCGTAATTAATTACATTACCCCTTGGTAATCCCGTCATTTAACGCCATTTTTACTCCCGACATTGCTCCTGAGACCTCAGTTGAGCGAGGATGAAATGATGAACTCATGTGTTTTGTTTTTTCTTTGCCTCTTTTGTGATAAAGGTTAAGAATTCACATTCACAGCAGTAAAACACGGCACTTGTTGTCAAAAGGAGTGTTTTGTTGTTGCACATTTACAATGTACACAGTGGAATTTAGGATTATGCCAAAGTGGTAGTGTTGATGGTTTAGTTTTATTTGAACATGCATACAAATTACAGTGGAATACATCACATAGTACAATTCGCGGTTCCACATGTCCAAGGAAAAGGAAGAAGCAAAGCTGATTTAATCCTACCCCAAATTTTACCTCGGTTTGTGTACAATCTTGTTGTGTTATTAATACACTGTCCTAGCATGCTCTGAACCGGAAACCGGGCAGTCACCCGTCTATGATATCATAGTAGTATTGGTTCTTTAGTTCTTCTTTAGTCCTAGTCTTTGCTAACAAACACAATTATGTCACAAGACTTTGCATTATTTTGTATGGGAAAAATTCTGTTAGAATATGTTTCGGTTTGAGTCGGACCTTCTAGAACAGACAAAAATGTTAAGAACGTTAAGAACACACATTCATAGTGCGCCTCTGTCAGCTGTCGTCATTAAGTTCAAGGGTCTGTTTGCAACTGGCTCAAGTTGACATTTTTTTTCAAAAGTACACAAAAGCAGTCTTAGAGAAGTGACCACCAATTTGCAGTCGTTCTGGTGTTACGATGAAACTTGGCCAAACCGCTACCATTAGCTGACAACAAACTTAACTAATGGGTGTGTGTTTTGTGGGGCGTGGCCTATGTGTTCAGAGCAGGAAGAGGGTGTGATATCATACCTGCAGCACGTTCGAAAGTTGGCGCCCTTAACTTACTTTTACACGTGTGTGACAGTTAAGAGTGTTAAAATGGTACTTTAAAATGTCTGTACATTTAATAAAGTTGAATTTAATGTTTCATGTATTTACATTATTCGCTATTGTTTTGAAGAACAAAGCCTCCCAAATCTAACAGTGGTTGAGATACCGCCGTATATACAGTATTTCTACTCTCAAGACTATGCCTTTCAAGCAGCAAAACATGGAAGAGAAAAGCACATGTGCTGCTCTGCTGAACAAACAGACTACTGTGGAGCATGCTGTTGCCTTGATATTCAGTTTGCAACCCCCCCTGCTCACACGCTGTCAGGAAGCTGAACTAAATTACTGATGCGGCGCAAGCACAGACAGTTTTCACCCGCAGCCCATCAGTGCTACTTCGCCAATGTTTTCTCAGTGAGACAGTAACTTGATGCATCAACTATGTAAAGGTCTGTTGCCACAGGCCCCAAGGCCCATTGACCGTCTTGTCAGTTATGATTGGATGGGTGCCTTGTTGCTTCCTTTTGCGTCTTGCTTCAGTTGAACAACTAAAACCAATTTCAGTCCAAGTGGATAATGTTGCCTTGTTGACTCTCGGCAGGACAATCAATAGACAGTTGACACTTTGAGTATCGGCTGGCGTGCTTCAGGGTGCACGGAGCCTTAAACTCACTCACATTTCATACACACTGTGAAGTGATACAGAACACTTTTGGTCCATGCAATTAAATAAAATAATCAAGCATTGTTAGACTTATCCGGTGTACAGGATAAGTTTACTCCCGACTAAATGCAGAAGAGCTAAACAGCGGGGCTTATGATGTGTTTTTGCAATGAATAACATTTCTGTTCCTACTGGAGAATGTTAAAGCCACCACATACATACAATGTAGGGCGTTTTCATCACATTAAAATCATATGTTTTTGATGATTTACCTATATAACATTGAATTTATGATACTGCACAATACATAATGCATTTCCAGGTACAACAGAGTATGAAGTCATGCCCCCTTTGCGCTCCCTTCTGTCTATTCTTCATCGATTCCCGTTAAGTTCAGAGTGAGTGAGGGAGTTTTTTTTTTAATAGTCACCTTATGTTATGGACTTTATTTTAAATGATCTTGCATGCTTCCATTAAATACAAAATGAAAAATAAAAATGGGAAAGAGCGCAGATGCCTTCAAGTGGCTTCCATACCTCCTGCGGTAGTGTTGCAAAATGCTCTGAAAACCTCCGCCATAAAGCGGGAAAGCGTGTACAAGTTGACATATTTCACTTATTTTGACATTCGAGTAACATTTATGGGGGTTCACCGTTCACGTCGTCATCATGACATACACAGTCATCCTCACTTACCAGACTTACCATTGTCGAAGGCCAGAAATGTGGCCTCATATATGTTGTTTTTGACGTACATGGACTCTCTGTCAAGCAGGGCCATTGTAGTGATCTGACCATTGGTCCTGTTGATCTTCAGCCAGTTAGCTGGATCTGATAGCTTGGAGTACCTAAGCATACACATGTCCACACAGGCAGAGAGAGAGATGAGTAGAAATAATTCATTCAATAAAATAACATTAATATGCTGACACATCAAGATATTTGCATCAAAGCGGGCTGCATCGACTCTTAAGGTTTTTGTTTAGTAGTGCGGTCGTCCCTCGCCACTTTGCAGTTCGAATTTCGCGGCTTCACTTTATTTTCAAAATAAATGAATTAATAAATGAACGTTACTTTGTTGGTTTTATTATTATTAGTCAAAAATATGCATATTTAAGCAAATTTCATGTGCTCTTAGCCACAGTTGAACACTTTCAAGCATAAAAATGGCTAAATGAATGAAAATACAAATATAAGGCATTCATAAGACATATTCAAAGAAGTAGTACGCAGTATTCTACACTGGTCACTAGGTGTCAGTAATGTTCCATTGATAAAACAATAGGCACTGCAGGAAGTACACTGTCCAGAAAAAAAAAACAAGGAACTCTCTCAATGCAAACATGTGAGTCTATGTTATGTCTTATTTATGTCAACTATGTCTTACTTTCTGTTTATGTCTAAAATATTGTGTCATGCGAGTGTAAAGGTGACTATAGGGATATTATTTGATGTCCAATAATATTATAAAACTGTCATTATCTTTTGTCGTCGTCTGTGCTTGAAAACAAAAATATTCAATTTCTAAATAAAGAAACCTGCTTTGTGGAAATTCACTTATCACGGTTGTGTCTGGAATCACTTTACCGCAATAAACAAGAGATACGTATGAAAACTGAGATCATTTTCCCATAGGAACTAATATAAATCCAATTAATCTGTTCCAGACATTAAAAAATAGCAACAAAAAACGAGGGCTGTCCAAAATAGAGCGTTAATGGCGGTAACGTGAACATTTTTAGCGTAATTAAGGCATGCGCATCATGTCAAGCCACATCTCTCTGTTATGACGGCACAACAGTGTCCCCACAGAGTCTGATGCTCTTCTATAACTTTATTGTGACCCAAACAAATCCTCATTGTCACAAGACGACAGGAAGGTGCGTTCATGTACACTCCGAACATCACAAATACGTCCTTATGAGTGTATGTATGAACTAAATACATAGAAATACAAAGTAAAACAGTAAGTGGATATTCTTATCATTCTTATGTAACGTAACTGTTACTCCGGAAGTGCAACTTGCTGCATTTAAATATGCTCGGAAATCTAAGAAAATACATGTACGCTCAAAATATGTGGTGTCTTTGAACGCAACCCCACATGGCTCACAATAACACGGTTAAAGTGTGATTCAAATGTTCTGCAAATAGATTTCCAGACATGCGTGCTATCTATTAGCTTGATTTTCAGTTCATTTGGAGCTGTTAATACATACATTTCATGTCCTGTCCTTTATCTTTCTGTTTATGAAATACAGTGAAAATGGGCATTAATCATGATTAATTAATTTGAAAACTGTGATTAATTTGATTACAATTTTTAATCATGTGGCAGCCCTACAAAAAATACATTTTATGGTGAATAATTATAGTTTTGCCCTCAGAAAACGATGCAAAATAAATCTAAACAATGAATGGATGGAACCCATCGGTGATGCAGACTTCTCGTACATCCTGGCGAGATCAAATTCAAGAGTGTACTCTGGCAAACGCAACTTTCTCTGGCCCCGTGGCAGGTTATTTAGCAGTCACAGTCAATAAAAAATGCACAGATAGTGAGTCAACAACGTGTATGAAACGATACAGTACTAGGCCAATGGACTAGTTTGTCACGTGCAATGTTGTACGAAAACCGAGACAGTGTACAAAGATACAGCATTCTAAAACCGAGGTTTGACTGTACTAAAGGAACATGTTTAAAAACACCCATACTATAGAGAGATGAACATATGTTTGTCAAGCTTACCATAACAGCAACTAATTAACAAAAAGACAGATGAATACATAATGTAAAGCAGCCGAGCATCACTCTCGACTTCACTGCTCTTCATAGAGTACCTACGAGGAGTGACAGCTACTCTTATAGTCTCTGTCACTGATGTGACAATATGTCAGCAGGGGTGAAAGCAGCAACTCCAATTACAGGTTGCAAACCCAGTTAACAGCTCCAACATCACCAATGAGTGAGTGGAGATTCTTGCTTGGTTCAACTGAGAAATCGTAATCGTCGACACGTCTCATCAACAAGTAAAAGCATTTAAAGCATATGGTGGTCGGAAAACATACAGTACAGGCAACGGGGGAGGGACAGTGTAAATGAATACATTCTCTAACAGGGTGTCACTGGTCTGGGCACATAGTAAATGTGGCGTTATTGCATCAAGTTGTCATGACTCTTGTCATGTGAATCACAAATGTTGGAAATCTTGTTGGAAATATTATTTGGTAATATTCCAGTTGAACAAAATCTTGTTGAAAATTGTATTTGTTGACAATATGCATTTTTGCCCACGTGTCCTGACTTTTGGGACACCCTATATACACACAGTACAGTCATCCCTCGCCACTTTGCGGTTCAAATTTCACAGCGTCACTTTTTTCCAAACTATATTAATTAATAAATCATGTTTTAAGCAAATGTTACTCATTGTGTGCCTAAATTAAGCATTTTCAAGCACACAAATGGCTAAATGAACTAAAATACAAATATAAGGCATGCCGTAGACACATTCAAAGGCGCTGTGAATAATATGTAGCATTCTACACTGGTCACTCGTTGGTTTGGTGAGACACACACACCAAACTTGATCGCCGGAACAACAGGTTTTGATTGCAGATTTGAATGACCTCACCACAGGCACAATAATCCCTAATAAAAACACAGAATAGTGTTGTGGCTGTAACTCACGGCAAGTAAAACTCAACGCCATTTCCTGTCCAGCCGCCACTCAGCTTCCCTGAGGGGAACACATTTATAGCAACACTTACTTATTTACTCTTACTATGTCTACTGTATTGGGTAATACAAGTGTAAAATTGACTATAGGGTATTAGTTCATGTCTAAGGGGCTCGAAGAATGTTACAACCGCATCATAAACAAGTTAGCTCTACTACAAAAATATTCCATTTATTAGGGATTACTGTATTACCGTAATTTCCGGCGTATAAGCCGCTACTTATTTACTTATTTTGGCCATGTTCTAATCTCGTGACATCTCCTTTACTTCAGAACTACTACTAATCATTTAAATACTGTGCCGTTGGCGAGTCAGTGAGGAAACGGGAGCTCTTTCTTGAGCAGGAGCCAACCACGAGCTATAAGGGAACTCACGACGAGCTTGTCAACCCACCGGAAATCACAGGAGCTCCTTTTTGTGTTAACATTCTTGGCTTTCTAAAGCAGATTCATTGGATTTACATGATTTCTTATGGGATACGTTGATTTGGTTAGCGTGCATTTCGGTTAGAGTAGGACGCTAACCAAGGTTTTGCTGTATTGAGATACATTCTCAAGCAATGTCTTTCCCTGGACCTAAGGAAATGAGTGCGACCTCGCATATAGCTAATTCTGCTATAGTGCAGTGCCGTGCGCTGTTGCACGTAAACCTTATTAACGGTAACTGTAATATCAGATGGCACGTCCCTGCTCTTTTCATGTGTTTTTTCCACAAAAAAAGGAAACATCAAAAAACCAATTTGGCACCATCGCTGGTGTTTAAAGGACTACTTTTGAGCATCTCAGAGTCTTTTGTGTACACGTGTGCAGAGGTTCAAGCAAGGTCATCCACAAGCGCGAGTAGCAGCGGCGGTAGAGACAGCGCCGTCAAAGCGTGAGGTGAGCATCTGCTGGCAAGCTGCTTTGGTAGAGACAGTAGCGCTGAGCTCCCATCAATAACAGAACTGCACTGACGAAGAGGAAGGAGGCTGGGTCAGCGGGAGACAAAGAGAAGAGAGAGACTGCAGAAAAGGAGCTGCTTCTCTCACAGGAAAAAGACAGCCACGTACTTTTTGTGACATATATGAAGACATGGCCGCTGTGGTATATATGTACGAAGTAGCATTTCCACACGGTTTGTTGGCGGAAGAGGTCATCTCAGTGACATTAAGGAAAATCATTGCTCTCGGTAGCACTTGCTATATAGAGAGGATAGAGCCCACTGGACCTTGGAGGGCATGTGGGAGTGTCTGGTACACAGGGTCGATGCCTGGGTGGCACAAAGCCCACTGTGTGTCAGCCCCATTAGAAAGGATGGAGAACAGAATCAATTAGGAGGAAGAGGATGGGGATCCAAGGAAGCGAAACAGACAATGTCCCACTCACTTTAGGGTGACCTCCTCAGTCCTCACACCAGCCGTTGGAAGTAGCAACATCTTTAGGTTTGTTGAGAATGTCACAGAAGAAGGATGCACTAGAGCAGGGGGACCCGGGGGTCATTTTATAAGCCTGGGACTAATGTGTGTCAATGCACTTCATCTTTTTCCTTTTAAATGTATTTATTCTTTCATTTTGATGGAAAAATTGTACTGCGTGCAGTTTTTCTAAACTTTATTATTATCTGAGCAGATATTCCAAGCCATTTTTTTAAAATCAAAATAAATCTGCGTGTCTGCTTGTCACCTTGACGTTTTCACTTCACTTCTCAATTCAAAGAGAGTTATCCATCACTTTGTTAGTAAAAATATAATAATCAAATGCACGGGCAAGGTTATATTTATAGGAGGTTATATTTATATTCATATATATTAACAGTTACAAGTGGCCCTATGAAGGCAGCCATAACTACGATGTGGCCCTCAACGAAAACGAGTTTGACACCCATGCACCAGAGGGAAAAGTGCTCCCCAGAGACAAAACAAAAGTTCCGCTAATGCTTCAAATGAGCCAAATACTGTAAGTATTACATGTTATCATGAATGTAGCTGTTACTATATCAATTTATCCTGTTCTATATCCATTTATCCTATCCTATATCCTGTTTTATATCCATTCACAGCATGGATATAAAACCATAAAACCTTGTTGCAGCTTTTTTAATAACGGGCTTTGTAGGCCGAATAGGTGTGTCCCATTACGTGCATTAATGAGCTGCCTCTTTTTAGCTGTTTTTCAATCTTTAGAACGCACAGAAAAGAGAAAGACGTGTGTTCATGCCTCACACAAGGATTGTGGATGATGGGCAACATTCCAAATAGAGTGCAGTTTTCCTTTAAATGAGACCTGAATTGTCAATTTGAGATACAAATAATCACAGAGAAGGCAGGATAAGTAAAAACAAGACGGGTGGCTGTTGGAATTTTCCATCATATTCGCAACTTGAACTTTAAATGTATTGTACATGTAAGTCAGCTTGGTATTGGCCCAAATTTTTGTCTTATCTTTGGGATACCTTTCTGACACAATTGTGTCACTGCTGACTAATCCACCATGTAAAGCCCTAATACTCTATGATATTTGGCAGTCTTGCATTAAGGATTATTTTTGTTTTTCTCCCCTATGACAGACGTTTCAGGCGCGATTAGCGAATAGAATGAGGGATGCTGTTATGGAAAAATACAGTGGAGGAAACATGAACACAAGCTACCAGCACGCAATACACTGTCAAAGATTGCATCTCAATGAAAACCACGCCAGGCTACTGTAGGTTATCTCTCCCTAGTTGAACAGACTAATCGTTATTTTGATCCATGCCAATCTAGTACCTGAAAATGACATCATCGTTATTACTGAAGGGTCGTATACAGTTGACCAGAAGTTTACTTTCACTCATTATATTAATGTGTGCCGCAAATGATTATAGCAAGTATATCTTCAATGATCTTTAAATAAGAGTTGTGTGTTTGAATTCATTTGGGATGTTTTTTATATTCCACACATGGTAAAAATTATACACATAGGCGCCTATATATATATATATATGTATATATATATGTATATATATATGTGTATATATATATATATATATATGTATATATATATGTATATATATATATATATATTTGGTTAAATGTCCCACAGCAAGTGTCACCTCAACTAGATTTTTGTAGTCTTTTGTCATAAATCTGGCTGGATATTTGACCTGGCTTTTAAGCATAGTTGACAAATATTCTATAACAGGGGTCCCCAGCCACTGGGGCGCCGTCCAATGAAACTTTTATGTACATGCATATCAATTTTGGAAATATGAGCCTTTATTTTACTCAAAAAATAATATACACTTAGAAATGCCACAGTTTTTGCATGTTTGTTGAATATGTTATGTAATCATTCATGCTACCTGACAATCTGATGGACGAAGTGGTCCGGGTCCTGTGCAGAAAACACAGTGAGGGTGGTCCCTGCCGGAACACCTTCCTCGAAACGGATCATCTTGGGGTTAACAGGAAAGACAGGGGGCTCGTTCACATCCTGAACTGAGATGGTGACCCCAGCTGTGGACTGAAGTGATGACTGGATGCCACTGGCCAGGTGGGCTTGGTTGGAAACAACCACGGTCAGCATGAAGGCCCGGTTCATCTCGAAGTCCACGGGCTAGGGAGGGAGTCAAGGGTTTTAGGTGAGAGCAGCGACGTAATACAAAATGACAAGAGTGCTTGATTCAGCATTCACCCCCAAAGTCACAGATTTTTGTTAAAAAATAATAATTTTCTTTTTTTTTGTCCAAAAATAGGCCGTTTTTTCCACAGAAAACGTGTCACATTCACCCTAAATCGGTAATAATTTATAAATACGTGATAATACAGGTAAAATATACAGCCCCCATGTACCAGTGCACAATTTTTACGCGCTTATGTCTTAATGCTTCACTGATAATGTTTTTTTGTCAAATGTTGAGATGTCACACTTTTTTCGGCGGTCCTTGAACACCCCATAGTTGTGTGCTGCAAAGCAAAAGTGATTTATATATAGCTTTTTTCGACGCTGCCACAGCCTAATAAATCCATGTGTTCCTCGATCATCATACATTAGGGTGACCAAACATCCTGTTTTCCCAGGACATGTCTTGTTTTCACCTCCTGTCCTGGCTGCCCGGGTTGTTTTTTATTCTTTAGGAAATGATCTAAATGTCCTGGTTTTCATTTGTTTTTCATTGGGCCATTAAATTGACAAGCATTAGGGCACTCTGCTGCATGTGACGTCATCGGAGAAGCTGCTGAATCGGTGTTGCCAAAAAGCCACAAAAAGCCAAACGTATGCACGGAGTTAATCCTCAACACTTGACGAGTTGAAAATTGAGGACATCATGCACAACGGTGGTTCAAATTCCCAAGTTACAACTTTAGAGGGCACGTTTTTCCCAAAAATATCGGTTACATTCCATTTGGCCTCAGCTTCCTGTGTTGTTCTGTTTTCAGGATCGTTTCCGTGCTGGTTTTTGAACGTTTTGCACGTTCTTTCTTTGGAATTTGCGTCTTTGGTTATCAATAGTATTTTGTAATATAACAATTTTCCATCCATACGGAGGATGCATACTTTAAATGTATTGAAATTATAAGACATCTTTGAGTAAACTTCGAGTATCATTTGAGTATCTCATTGCCAGGCTGGGAATCCTGGTTTTTGGTAATCCACATATGTAAAAGCAGATATTATGGTTCTCAGCAGACATAATTGACCTTCTGCACATGAGACATCCCTTTGCAAATGTACAGTACCTTACAATATCCCATTGTTGTTAAATGTCCCTCACCTTTATTACAGTCAGCATGCCCTCATTAGTGACAGGATTGGTACGGATGGTGAAATGTCCGGAGGGGTCTCCACTGACGATGCGGTACACCGCGTTCCAGTTGGGACTGTGAGGCTGGTCTCTGTCCACCACTGTCAGGTTGGCCACCACTACGTTCACCTTGTTCTCCGGCACCTCCCCAGAAAACTACACAACAAGGGAAAGAGCAGGGAAACAAGACACAGCTATTATATCAAATTGTCATCTATTTTTCCTAACAAACCAATTGACCACATTTAATATAAAGTAGTAGTATTATCAAACATATTTACATTTTGTGAATTTCCCACATCAATACCCCAATATGGAATTTGATGACTGCTGTAATTAAGGCAAGCGTAGGAATATTGTTTCACTAATGATCTTCATTAAACTGCAATCTGAAACAAGCCCCTTCTGAATGAACTGTGGAGGAAACCCAGTGACAGCTGCAGAGCCGGAAGAAGAATTTACAGTGCAATCGGATACATGCTTCTCTCGACAGGGATTTATCTGGCTACAGAGGGATGGGTAATAAAAAGCACACACACACACACACACACACACATGCACACACACTTTAAAGACTCTCATTGTCAAACAATAATCCATGTTTCCTCTTGTGAAGAGTTAAACTTGTTTATGGAGTGTGTCTGCCAGCTGCTGTTCACTAATGGCTTCATCATCATGGGACTGAGTAGCATCCCAGCCACCCAAATCCTCTTCCCTTCTTTTCCCTGCTCTCCATCACCCACCGCCCTCCTCTTCTCCCATCCCCTTTAGTACGACCTGGCTGATAAGCGCAGAGAATAACATTAAAAATGCATTGCCCATCTCTGGCCATGAGCTCCTCCATTTCATTTTTACCCCAAGCTTTTAGCACAAACACAACTAAAAACCTTCCAAGCTTGTTTGGCAGTGCTGTCAGTCGGCCAACTGGAATGTGCTCTCTCGGAGGCATACACAATTATGCCGACTGTAAGTGAGGGTGCCATCCAAAATGGTAACTCTCTAAACAGAATTTTGTAGTGTGGGGGCAAACAAGATTCAAATGCGGTTAAGCGTCACAGAAAGCCCAGTCCCTTTTACGAGTGGAATATAAAATTTAAATGAAGCAGAGAAAACAGGCAAGACGTCACTTGGTATACCAGGAAATGTACATGTACAACATTAAGCTTTCTCGGCGCATGGTGCTTTACATACAAAATAAAAAGGTAATTCCTTTTTATTGTCAACCCATCTTGAAAATTGCAATGGAATGATAGTGATGATAGTGATGATAGTGATGTCTCTTCTGTTTTTGTTGCTTAATTTATTGGTATATATGTTTATGTGTTTATGTTTCTTATGTTCTTATTCTTTCTTGTGTTTTCTTTCTTTTCGTGGGAGAATGAACAGAATAAGATTTTCATTGCATGGTATAACTGCTGTTTTTACCATGCACATGACAATAAAACTCTCTTGAATCTTGAAAAATATATGTTACTGCCAGCATAATTTTTATGTGGTGAAATCGTATGCTTTTAGCATCAGTGAAAGGTTAACGGTGGCAGCCAAAGCACAGTGCAGCAGTAGGAAAAGATCAGTTATACAGTTAAGACTGGGTTCATAACATATATGCTACAAGGCCTTCTAGTATCGGCCATAAGTCGGCGATAATAGCTATAATTATTTTTTCTATGCGCCGCCTGAAACATTTAATATAAATTAGAAACTGCCATTTTCAGATATTGACTGTAATTGCTGAGTCATGCCGTCCCTGAGTTGAAATGCCACAGGAATAAATTAACCGAGGACGATGAAGCAGATTGGTGATCACACCACCTACTGAGATATCATGCAAATGTGCAGCTGCGAAATGATAATGATGATCAACCATGCGACCAGCAAATGGCGATGATAAAATGAAAAAAAATGATAACAAGAAGACAAAAAGAATGACCAATACTTAAAAAAACTAACAAAACCTAAAACAAATAGTATAATAGTAAAAACTATACAACTATATTTATATATAACTATAAATAACTGAAACGTACTCTAACCAAATACATTTTTCCCATTAGATATAATGTAAATCCAATTAATCCGTTCCAGAATGCCAAACATGTTACACAAAACACATTTTTTTAATAGTTTTACAATGAGAGTTTTACATGCAGAAAACACTTCAAAATGCACGTAAATATATATAAATGATGGATGGAAAATATTTATATTCATATTTTAGGTTATTTTTATCTTGATTGAAGACGTGATTGTTGACAAAGATGGCGATGTGGCAACGAGATCCACTCGGACACCACCTTGGTGTTCTGCCATGAGTTATTTCTTGAATTCAATCACCTTCTTTATCGAAATGCTGGCACTTGCAATGTGTGGGTTATTTTGCAGCCATGATCAAAAGAAAAGCAGAGACTGGTGGCGTAACTGTGTTAGTTAGCAAAGGACTACAGAGTCAACCGCTGATGAGATCCAGTTCCTGTTTTCATGTCTTAGCAAGCTAATAGGCGGGTATGCTGGAGCCTGTCTGACTTCAGGCGAGGAGTCAGAGAGACTGGACTGGTTGCCAGTTAATGGCAGGACACATATAGACAAACAACCATTCACTCTCACATTCATACCTATGGACAATTTGGAGTCGCCAATGTTTTTGGAATGTGGGAGAACACCCACACACACGGGGAGAACATGCAAACTTCACACAGCCAATGGAGATTCGAACCAAGATCTTCCCGATCTCCTGACTGTGTGGCCAACATGCTAACCACTAGGCCACCTTGCGGCCCGCTAACAAGAACGTTTTGTGATAAAAATATGTTAAGAACAGAATTGGACTCACACAGTGTATTAAT
This sequence comes from Dunckerocampus dactyliophorus, assembly GCF_027744805.1. NCBI lineage: Eukaryota > Metazoa > Chordata > Actinopteri > Syngnathiformes > Syngnathidae > Dunckerocampus > Dunckerocampus dactyliophorus. Next base: position 5,256,536 of record NC_072826.1, read on the forward strand.
AACACAACAAGACGTGCGCCGTGTTGTACGCTACCCAGAAAATGTATGCAAAACAAGGAAAAAGGTTGGCGTAAATGTTCGAAGTCAACGGAAAAGCGGTGTACGCTAACCGAGGTTCCACTATATAAAAATGACAAACACTAAACAACAGAAAACAACTAATGAAAGAAAGGAGGAGTCACAAAACACGAATTCTGATATTAGCAGATATCGGTCCAATTCAGATGAGTGTTATGGCTTCACAGTGGTGTGATAAATAAGGTAGGTGGCGGAAAAGGAACCAGTGTGCATCCTCACACACCGAGACAAGCTTGCTACAGTCTCTGCTGCTTTTAAACACATATCAAAGTGGAGCACAGAGGGACGTGTGGAACAAAAATCAAAAGTCCTTGTCCTCTTTCAGGTATTTAGATGCTCCAGCATCTCAATCAGTCGCTGTCTTCTTTTGAACGTCTGATCAGATGACGTATTATTCATGGGCATGACTGGCAACAGCGCACTAACATTGCCAGCCAACTCAAAACTATGTAAAACTAAAACAGACATTTAATTCAACATTTGAAGCGATCACATGTATGAAGAGATGATTCACGTTCTGTTGCCTGAGTGGGAAGATTCAAGATTCAAGATTCAAGAGTTATATTTTCATATGCACAGTAAAATAATAAAAAGAGATATTTAAGAAGTGACAGAAGTTCTGATGAAAACAGTTTATAATGACATGAACCTATTTGGTAACAACGTGGATGTTCAAAGTAGACAATGCACTGTGCTGTAGAAACCGTGTGAGTTATTTTTTAAACTCCTATACAGTGCAGTTCTACACCACTGCAATATAATGCAAACAGCTGGAAGAGTTGCTGCATTGGAATGCCAGGTTTATGGAATGAGATGTCCAGTCAGTGTTGTTCATGTCACATCATTGTCAACGACAAAACTCGTGTGTCTGTTAGCGTGACGACTATACAAGTAGTCTGTAGCCAGATGGAGACGAAGCAGTTGTGAGAGGAGTGGCAGGCTAGTTTGGTGAGCTCTAGTCCTGACAACTGGGGAGCTCTTATCAGAGCACGCGGCCGGAACTGTCTTGGCATGCGGTAATGACAGTAACGCCGAGGGGACAGGGATCACACTGTGTGACGCTGATGCACTGTTTGCTCTTCCTGCAAGCTTTGCTGCAGAAAGCATCTGTTTCTCTTTGGAATCTCAGAAAATTGGCCTGAGAATGGAGACGAGACGCTACAGCAGGTTTCAGACCATATTTTGTGGCACCCTACTTGATATCAAGATTGTCCAAAAAGAGATGGCCAGAGGCACTTCAGCTTGCCTAAAAGACTAACAGTGAACTTGTCACACCGAGGGGCACTAAGTACAACTTCGGTGTGAACACAAAAATGACAGCAGAGCATGTATCAGGTAAATACATACATACTGTATAGGACAAATACTACTACTCTGGGGAATATTACACAACAACTCCATCAAATCTAAACACGTAACTTTAGCAACTTTTTACAAAACAAGTGCCGCAGCGCATGCTAGGAAGCTGGAAGCCCTTCCAGTGACGCTACAATATGTTGTATTTTTATATTTTATATTTTCTTTGAAATACTTGAAACTCTTTTTTGTAGAATACTTGATGTGGCCCAGCCTCACCCTGACTCTACCTCCAGCGGCCCCCAGGTAAGTTGAGTTTGACACCCCTGCGCTGCAGTATACACTATATGTCAAAGATACAAGCTGTGTTTTTTATCCCATAATCTCATCTGTTCTTTAATTATTATTAGTATTATTATTATTTTGTCCTCTAAAAATCGATATTTCAGTATAACTAGTACAGTGGGATTGTCGTTACCTACAAAAATATCTACTTTCCCACAACAAAATTTGAGTGTTTTTTTTCTCGCCTATGAACAGTAAACCTTCAAGTGTTAAATGACATCGTAGGACATCACAAAAGTTTAATGGTCACTCACCGTCCTGACTGTCAGTTCCGGGGGATTATCATTGATGTCCGTAATGGAGATTAGGGCAGTGGCTGTGTTGGACAAGCCAAAGTTCAAGTTTCCCTCCATATCTGTTGCCTGGACAATAATGGTGTACTGGGAGACTTTCTGTAGAGAGAAGTAGTGAGAGACAAACAAGGTTAAGAGTGAATCATCATAAAAATGTACAGATAGAAATATTGTGCTTCAGCATACGAGACATATTCACAAGCATTGAAACTGTGGATCAACTACATCTCAGTAGGAGGGGTGCTGTCCGTGGTGCTGAAGGTTCAGACTGCCCACCAGAATCCCCAAGAACAGAATGGCTGCACTCAGAAGTGAATATGCAGATTATTTGTGTTATGTGCTGTGTGACACCAGCCTGTATATGTCGGGTTTTATTACTTACTTGTTACTGGTGTGTGGATAGAATAGAATGCCTCACATTTCAGCAACCATTTTATTATATCTTCTAAAGGGACAAATATCAGTGGAATTTGGATATAACTTAAAGCAGCAGGGGTGCAGCTTGGAACGTGGTATGGATTTGCTGTCCTCTGACAATAACAACACACAAAATTGTCCAAAATTCACCATAGCTGCACACGTTGATACTCGAATACCTTCCACTCCTCCATGACATCACGGAGCTGGTGGATGCTAGACGCCTTGCGCTCTCCACCTTCCACTTGAGGATGCCCACAGGTGCGCAGTTAGGTTCAGGTATGGAGACATACACTCAACAAAAATATAAATGCAACACTTTGGATTTTCTGATCTTAAACATTTTGTATGTACACAAAAGGCCTATTTCTCTCAAACTGTTGGGAATCTGTTAGTGAGAATAATCCATTCACCTAACAAGATGCTAATTCGATAGCATTGTTATTGCAAAGGTGGCTCTAGGCTGGCCACAATAAAAAGGCCACTCCGAAAAGTGCAGTTATATTGGACGGAATAGCTTGGGAAAGGAGAAGTGCTCATCTGTGAACGCTATTTGAGAGAAATATGCCTTTTGTGGGCGTAGAAAAAGTTTTAGATTTTTTCAGTTCAGCTCATGAAAGATGGGAGCAAAAACAAAAATGTTGCATTCATATTTTTGTTGCGGGGACGTGGCAGGCAGTTGTCATCTTGGAGGTGTGTTTGGGGTTGCTATGGTGGGAGGAGATCACGCTCTGCTTCAGAATGCCACAGTTCATGTTGTACATTCAAATGTACGCCTCGTATTCATTTTTAATGTATCAGTGCCCAAAGCCATATACAAAAATACATGGTTGGGTAATTTTTGTTGAAATGATCAGGACTGAGAAATTATCAGTGGGACCCTCTTGCCCTCTGACATCACAATAGTTCTAAAAATCTTGTTAAAACTGCAAAACTATGACCAGTTTCATGTTTACTTCCATTATTATACCATATAGTTGGAATCATGTACCCTGCTTATTTTAAAACAAAGTTTCTCTGCGTCTCCACCCAAAGAAATCAGTATAAGGTCTCCTTTCCTCCTTAAATAATCCATTTGGTGCAAGCCTTCACTGTGTCAGGTTGCATAGATAAAGAAGAAGAGAATGGACGTCAAGGACAGGTCAGTGTCGACAAAGCCTGCTGCTTTATTGAACATTCACAATGAATTCTACTGATAGTCTAGTGTTGCCTGGCTAGTTTTGGCTTCTTCACCTCGGGGTTGTGTTTTTAAAAGGTTTCACAACAAGCACCACTGATGTCAGGGGCTGCCTGAGGGGAGAATAATAAAGGCAGTTGTAGGATAAGATGAGAGGGCTACGACACCACAGTCAGGTCAGGCTTTTCTTTTTCATTTTTGTTGAGATGATTGAGTTTATTGTGTGCTCTCGGTCAGTCACATTTTGAACATAGTTGTTTGATCTCTCGTTGTATAGTGGAACCTTGGCTTTCGTCATCATCCGTTCCAAAAGGTAAGCGGAAAGCGAAACATACGAGAACCAAAATAATGTAAATCGAGTTAATCAGTTCACAACACCCGCAAATATGAACAAAAACATATTTTATAGAGAATAATCATAGTTTTTCATGCAGAAAACAGTGCAAAATACATATAAATGATGAAGGAAATGGATAAATGAACATTTAACATAAATTTTAGGTTTACTGAGCGGGAGGTGCGGTACACCCTGGACTGGTTGCCAGCCAATAGCAGGGCACATATAGACAAACAACCATTCACATTCACATTCACACCTATGGACAATTTAGAGTCGCCAATTAACCTAACGTTCATATTTTTGGAATGTGGGAGGAAGCCAGACTACCCGGAGAAAACAGAGAACATGCAAACTCCACACAGAGATGTCTAATGGAGATTCAAACCCAGATCTCCTGTATGGCCCACATGCTAACCACTAGGCCACAGTGCGCCCCGTTTCATTCTAGTTACAAACTAAACTTTATAAAGAGTGGAAGGTTAGAGCTGTATACTTTACCATTAACTTCACTTTCTGTAATGTGTCTCCCATAAACTGTTCCCATTGCAATGTGTTAAAAGTTCCTACCTTTCCATTCCAATCCCATTGTAAAAGACGCTACATTTGTTCTTTCTTGAATTCAATCGTGTTTGTCACCTTCCTTATCAAAGTTATGGCACTTGCAATATCCCTTGCCATCATAGCGACTTATTTTGCAGCCGTAATAATAAAAAAAAAAAAGCAGACGCAACACTCAGGAATACGCAGTGCACTTGAATGCCTCATCATGCTCACATTGCTATAATGAGGAAGAAAGGAGGCAGAAACAAAGTTGTTTATCATTCTGTGTGCATTCTTTGTCTATGAATAAATAAAGCACACACACACGTAATAAAGACGATTAAAGGGTTCCCAGGCTGGATCTGTCTAAAGTGTCCCAACTCTAAATGAACCCCTACTAACTCACTATCCATTCTTCTCAGACACTGAGTAACCAACATGTGGATGCTTTGTTTGGCCATACAACAACTGAGACATATTTTTAGCAATAATTTTCATCAAAAAGTGATTCCTACAAAAATCAGGGCGTACAAAAAACAAACTTCCACTGTACTTCTGATCACATATTGCTTCCACACACTCTGCTCTGCCTCAACTCCCTTTTTCATTTTCTCCAACCAACAGTTTTTGGTAATTAAACATGCAACTGATGTTAGATGGACTGCACCATCAAGACCGTTCTGAAACTCAACTGAGGTCATTAGGCTTCTCCGTGAGTCATTATTAAGTGCACAGACACTCATTACTCCACACCCAAACAATCCTATTAATGAAAACAGCCTGACCTTTATTAGTGTTATAATGAAATATCAATAACATCTCCCCTCCATAAAGTACTTCAGACTGAATGAGTGCCTCAGCAGTCTCATTAAGAGCTAGTCACATACATCAAAACATAAATGCACTGGATACTGTCAATGCATAGCTATGATGGACAGCTCTTTCTTTGAGGACCGCCAGCAGGTGGAGCTCTGTTATAGTTGGGAATGAGACTGAGGCATTTCTTGCAGGGTTTTATCTCTCATCAGAGGGTACTTCAACGTTTATGGCCCTTCCAGTGCACACATGCACGGTCCAGTGAGAATGAACAGGTGGGAAACTCACGTACGTGCACACACACACACACACACACACACACAGAAAAAGTGCCCAAACAAGCTACTAAGAAGCTCTCTAATCTTGTGGAAATGCAAATTCAAATGCAATTCAATCACAGTGTAGCACTACCTTGTCCCAAAATCCCAGTACAGACGTTAATCCCTATAGACTAACTAAAATGGAATTATATTTTTGAATCCATGTTGTCCACATGCAAACTGTGTGTGTTTCAGGACACTGAAAACTGACGCAGATTTTCTATAACTGAGTTTTCATCATTATCAGCATTATCACTTCATCAACTAGTCAAGTCGCGGGCAATCAGCTGATCAGATAAAAACATACTGGCTGCTCGTGGTGCGGTTTGCTCAAGGCTTAATTAATGGGCAGGGGGAAGGTGGAAAAACTAAACTAAACAAAACAGCTCAGGAGATGAGGGACAAACAACCATAGGAGATATTTCTGGCAAAACAATTTCTGAGTGCTACTTCACTCGGTGAGAGGGTGAGATTGATAAGCAACCATTTACACTCACATCCACAACTATGGACAATTAAGAGTCTTCAGTCGACATCACATGCATGCTTTTGGCATGTGGGGGGAGAACGGGAGTGAAGCACGCAAGCAGGGAGAGAACATGGAAACATGGAAAGCTGGGAAGGTTTCCTGCGAAGCAACGGTGCCATCCATCACCCTCAATCATTATAACACAACACATTACACTTGTCAAATCTACTCTACTGGCTTTGTTCATTTACAGTCATCCCTCGCCACATCACGCTTCGAATTAAGCGGCTTCGCTGTCATTGTTTTTAAAAAATGTATTAATTATATGATATGCCATACATATGATGCCACATGCATGTTTAAGCAAATTTTAAAATGAACTAACATACAAATATAAGACATTGAAGACACCACATTGAAAGACACTTTGATATGTAGTATTCTACACTGGTCACTAGGTGTCAGTAATGTTACTGGGGCCACGCAGTCAGGAGATCCGGAAGATCGGTTCGTATCTCTCTTTGGACTTCTCTGTGCGGAGTTTGCATGCTCTCCCCCCGTGCGTGCGTGGGCTTCCTCCCACATTCCAAAAATATGAATGTTAGGTTAATGAGAGACTCTAAATTGTCCATAGGTGTGAATGTGAGTGGGAATGGTTGTCTATATGTGCCCTGCCATTGGCTGGCTATATATGGCCTAAATATATGCGACCAGTCCAGGGTGTAGAAAAGTAAATGTGCTGAGTAGCACCTTGAGCAGTGACGAAAACAACGCCAAGTTCAACACAAGATAAGTTTACACTGTATCGTGAACACCTTTTTCAGCTCTCTTGATTCAGTGACGGCTCCAAAAACACATCCTCCACCTACATACATCAGTACTCTTCATTCAGCAACCTGCTCACAATCCTCAGATGGATTTGCTGGCTTGCTCCTGGAGCATGGATGCACTGCTGTGAGTTCACAGAACTCACAGTCTCATAGACAATACAGCCCCCGGCCTATTTTAAGGATGCAGACTCGCTGCCTTTTTCTCCAGTTGGACTCTAAAGACACTAATAGAGCCAGATTGCAGGAACTCATCCCCTGCAGGAACCACAGGCCAGGCAGTCCTGCATTGGGCTGGCATCAGCAATGCGGAGAGCCTGGCAAAGGGCCACATCACATCATGCCACACCAGACGGTTCGTGTGGGATTGAGACATCCCAGGGTAATGAAAGACAGCAGCTCTCTTTGCCAGGACAGCCGCTGCTTACAAAAGAGTACTTTTGCGCCAGCTGCGGCACCAAGACATGACTTGCGCATGCCGTGTTTATGTCACATCAAGTTATTATAATTAGCAGTTTCCAAATAGAAAGCAGTATGCATGCCACACCAAAAAGGTCAATCAAAAGCTCTTAAAGAGACAGACAAAAAACCTTAAAGGGTTAGACTATTTTTTTGTACACTGACTATAAACTTCAATGATCCCTCATTTATTGCGGTTAATTGGTTCCAGATGCGAACGTGACAAGTGAATTTCTGAGAAGTACGATTGCTTATTTATAAATGGAATATCTTCGTATATACAGCATAGAAAACCTGTTTACAACCTTTTAAAAACATTATTAGAGCCCTCTAAATTTGAAATAACACCCCTATAGTCACCTTTACACTCATATTACCCAATCTGGCAGACATAAGAGAAAATAAGTCATTTAAAACTTAAATAAAACTCGTGCTTGTGTGCGTTGCTATGAACGTGTTCTGAAATAAGGAATATTTATTTGGGATTATTGTGCCTGCAATAAAAGCCTGTTGTGTGACTCGCCTAACATTACAGTAAGATTACTGACACCTAATAAGCAGTGTAGAATACTACGTCAACATCAGTATAAGCATCTTATATTTGTATTTTAGTTCATTTAGACATTTTTATTCTTGAAAATGCCATGTTTTGACGTGATTTTATTAAATAATATATTTAAAAAAAAACCTGATCGAGTGAAGCGGTGAAATTCAAACCGCAAAACAGCGAGGGACGACTGTACACTGTTACTACATGCAGGCTAGGCTGCGACTTGCTGCGCCTTGTAAGTGTACTGCTTCTGTTCTTGAGTTATCACGTTGGAGAATAGCCTGAAGATGATGATGTCACAGAGAACTTTGAGCTTTACTTCTACAGTGTCATTACTTCATCACTTTTTTTTTAAATTTATTGTATCCGTGTGAAATGATCAGCAGATGAACTACTGCATTATGGCCCAAAATATACTTTGTAAGGTCTCTGCGACCTTGAACTTAGGCCAACCCACTCTACTAATGTCTTCTTTTTGTGCCAGATGGAAGATTTCTTCTACACAACCTTGAAATATTTATCATCTCATGAGAACAGGACTGATGAGCGGTTGCAGTGGCCTTAATCATGAATTACTCAGAAGAATAGCAAAATTTGTGGGAAAGTCATTTGAAGTGTTGCCATTTACAAGAACGGGACAGATGGAAAAACCTGTAATAGTCATCATGCCAGCATGATTAACACGGACAAAGTCGAGCATGCACGTGTAGCTACGCTGTTAGGTTGTTGACTGGAGCATGCGGAGGCACGTGGGGTCAGAGGAGCGAGGCTGAGGAAGGTTATTGGAGGAGAATGCTAATAACAATAATTGGCTTTCAGTAACGTCAGGGGAAGCGATAACTACGCTAAACCCCATGTAACCCCCATCTCCTCAGTATGAGAGAAACTGCTTCACCTGTTAATTAGCACATGAATATTTTAATTAGACACCACCATGGTGGATGAGGATTAGCTGAACTGTGAGAGAAAGTAACGTAGAGCATATGAAGGTGTTTATATTGTTCACACAGAAAGTATGCATGATGTCTTTACACTTCATAAATTCAGCGTGAGACCTGGCACTGATTTTATTTCATGCTATGCTTGTACAAATGCATCCACGCGACTGAGTCTGTTTGTGTTGGCTGACCCTGACAGCAGGTGGATAAACTCTTAGGTGTGTCCCTCTTTCAGAGGGAGGACAGAGGCAGGTGGGACACAGCCTGGCTCAATGTGTCCGGATTAATGAGTTTCCCTTACCTCACATGCGCCAAACCTGGGACACAAAGCTTGCCCATCTTTACTAATTCTCTCATAATGTTCCAGGTATATTACATGTTATCATGTCATGCCAGTCCTGGATAATGATGAACATTAATGTGGGGGTTTTGGCACTTGCATTCCGCTATTGCTTTTTAGATTTTACCTAGAACTTTTTTCTAATTATGCTCACTTTGCTGTTGAATCCAGCTTTCATTTCAAAAGTGATGACTGGCTGGGTTTAGTGCTGAGCAGGACCAGCGGGACTTCTCAGAATATAAACATTATGAGATACAATCAATAGTGCTTTTATGTCCGCCGTAAAAATCAACCAACTAAGTTATGAGGATGAAATTATAGTCATCACGACTGGATCTGAATTTAAAAGTTTCCATTTTGGGGTTCCTGCACAAAGAGCAATTTGCGCTGCTGCCCTCAGCCGTGTGCTAGAGCACTGGATAAGCACGGATCAACTCTGCGTGATCTCCCTCATTAGGAGAATAAGATGGAAGAGGCTGCAGGGACGTTATGTGTGTGTGGGTTGGTGAATAACCATTCCAGCAGCTGATGAGAAAAAAAAAACAGTGAAAGCTTCAAGCCCTCATCTATTGCGAGAGCCGATGTTGGAATGGCTTTGTCCTTTAATCGGAGAAAAGCATGAGGCCGTCACTATTTTTATTTACACACAAAGGTTTGAGTATATAGCTATTTAGTGTCCTTGCTTTCAATTACTTGACATCCCTGAAGCTTTGAGTGCTGTACAGTATATCATTCATGTTCCCAACGGACATTTTCAGGGATATCGTGCTAATATATCGACATCATACTGCAAGAACTTAAAGAACGTAGAACTCAAGACAACCTATTCTTATTTTATTTTACTATCGCCAATCAGTGTCCAAAGGCTTGGACTACTGCGTGATGAAGAGCTTAAGCTCAAGCTAAATGGCTAATGGCTCGAGACTAAAGTGACACAAAGAGCGACAACGATAGAGAGAGAGAGAGAGAGAGAGAGAGAGAGAGAGAGAGACTGACAAAGTGTGTGAGGAAGGAATCATGAGCTGTTCGACTGAGATGCTGAAGACGACGACGTGAGTGGTTATAGCTCCCAGGAGGAGGAGGAGGACGGTGATGAATGACGTTACTGGTAGGCTATTGTTTAAATGATCACATTACAGGCACTGTTCAGCACTGTTTAACTTACTGTGTTACACGCACTGTTATGTTTATATTATTATATCAATATTTCTGTGCAACACCTTTCTGTGAACTAAGTATCCCATATTACGACACGGACATCTGCGGCATTTAGACAGTCCGGAAATTATTAACGGTGCAACAACATAACATCGACAAAACCTTACACAACCAAATATAAATTCAAATGTCCGAAACGAAAAGAAAAAGCAGCATCCATAACAGTTTTTGCTAGTTCCAGCTAGCTTGTGTGTGTACCCCCTCTCTCCCTGTTGTGCTTAGTGTCGACACACACGGCACCACACATTTTGACCAACCAGGTGCAGCTTTAACAGAAAAAAAGACAAGAAAAAAGCTCCAGCTCGTTTACTGTAAAGAACCGGCTCCTGTTGTTCATTTGTAAGAGCCGGCTCTCTTAGACGTTTTGTTCGTGAATGCACCAGGGAGTAGCAAGTTTAGCACAGAAATACTGCAGTAACTGATGATCTTTGCTTTTTACACACAAGTGACACAGAGGCATTGCTTTCAACACAACAGGGCGGGAGAATAGAGTTCACACCAACTGTTATCGGTAGGACAACTTTGTCCACATAATGTCAGTTCCGAACATCTATCTGAAAAAAGCATAACACAAAAGACACCATTCATACACAGAGAAAACACACGCACACACGGGGGAGACCGTGCAAACTTTGAGACGCTCCAACAGACATGCTAACTACTAGGCCGAAACCCATGATCAAAAGCAGTAGACCGCTACCAAGGACATCAATTGAGCAAGCGATAAATACAAGCAATGACACACACGCACCTCTCTGTCCAGGCCAGCTGCAACTGTTACTATGTCTCCAGTCTCACTGTTGATGGTGAACATGTTGGGGATTGGGCTGTGGGGTGTCTGTGAGAGGATGCGGTAGCGAACCATGCCGTTAGCTGTGGTGGAGTCGTCTGAGTCACTGGCTGTCACTTGCATAACAGATGAGCCTGTGAAAAAAAAAGCATATGGTGTTTGTTAAACTACAAAAAAGATTTAGCACCGAGCAGGTTTGCTGATTGATGTTGTCATTAATGAGTTTGGGCATAATATCATCAAACTAGTCAATCAGACTTTGCAAATTGCTCTGACATACTGTGTTATCTTGCAGCAACTTTTAGAGCGGGCGCTATTATCGAGAAGAGCACCAAAACAAAACTTGTTATATAAGCCCCTATTTCAAGCGCTGCTGTTTTGTCCTCTGTTTATAGTCAAGCTAGGGGAACATAGTTTCCACCGCTACAGAGTCAATTTAGTAATGAGCAGCACCCAGTCTTGTGCCATTTCTACTGTATCATCCATTATTTCAGCCTTCAGCAACAGAGAGGCTGCCCTTAATGCTCCAATGCTCTTTCCCCAATATTATTATATATTTCTTTTTAGAATAACAGATAAACACTTCCATCTAATGCAGACAGAACAGAGGGGATAAGGTTTGCAGATAAATCTCAAGGTGAGCAACATGCCACAGTCACGTACTGGTGATTTAACCACAGTAATTATCACAAAAATGACTTTGGGTCTGTGCAGCAATTTATAGCTATATTGCATGTTGAAAGCGTGGGGAGCTTTTTATCTGTATGCATGTGCGTGTCGTCGTGACGTGTTTACAGGAAGCCTGTTGCTGCTGCAGCCTTCCTTAGGGGAATTATTGATCAACATGTGTTGACAGCTGGGCCGTCGGGTGCAACCAGGCAATTAGAAACACTTTGTGCGGGAACAAGGAGAGATTACCTAGTCTCTCCGGCAGGGTTCTGTGAAAATGTCACTTTGCATCAGGCAGCCATTTGCAGGCTGCTGCTGCTGCTGAGAGAACACGACTGTCTTGCCAGAGGGGGACAGCTGAGTAAAGATAGGGCTGAAGCTCTAGCGTGCTTGAGTGAGATGGTGGAAGCAAGGGAAAGGTGGCATTTGAATTGTCAAAAATAAACAGACAAAGTGAACGCCCCAATTTTGATTCAGTTACGATTCAGTTTGTGACAAAAAGTTTTGCCTCAGTTTTCATACAGTGGTTTTGGTTATCATACAATATTGCGCGTAACAAACTGTTGCATTCTACCCTTTGGCATGTTGAATCTCGTGGGATTAATAGAGATGTGAACAGACTGTCGCTACCCAATCCGTACCGGAAGCCCGATCGATTCTGCACACGTGCAAAACGCATCCAGATTCGCTCAGCAACCTGTCGACCTATTTTACGGCAGTTACAGATTGCATGCATCAGGCAATCCGATGTGTACCATGCATGAGCAATATACATCCTCCCACCATAGTTTATCTTTTTTTTCTCAAATACGGTAATCTCTCATCCATGGCGGTTCATTTATTCCAGACCCGACCGTGATACGTGAATTTCTGCAAAGTAGGATTCCTTATTTAGAAATTGGATATTTTTGTAGTTACAGCACAGAAAATCTGTTTACGACCTTCTAAATATGTTTTTTAACATTATTAGAGCCCTCAAGATATGAACTAACACATCTATAGTCACCTTTACACTCATATCAGTTAGCGTCTGTTGCTAACTGAATGGTGAGCAGACAGAAAGTGATGTCGGGGGTTCAGAGATGCGTTTTAGCTTGGCGTGTGTAACGGCCGCAACAGTAGCTCGTGTTTTTGTTAGGGATTATTGGTCTGTTGTGAGATAATTGAAACCTGCAATAAAAGCCCGTTTTTCTGGTGATCAAGTCTGGTGCTTGTGTATCTCACCAAATATTTCTGTAATATTACTGACACCTAGTGACCAGTGTTGAATACTGCATATCGTTCACAGCGTCTTTTGAATGCCTTACATTTGTATTATAGTTCATTTAGCCATTTTTATGCTCAAAAATTCTTAATAAATTCTTAATAAAACAATATGGACCATTTACTGATAATAAGCCGTATTCGACCATAAAGCGGCATGATTTATTAATTAGGATATTTTTGAAAAACCGTGATAGAGTGAAGCCGTGAAATTCCAACTGCGAGGGACGACTGCATATTTGTTGACCCTTCCTTCCTGGTTGTATGAATTCATTTTATTTAATTTTATTTTTTCGCTGAAAAAAACTACAGACAAGACATTTGCTAGCAAGATATGTTTAGACATTGCGCAAAATGTATTATTTTAATTTGAAACATGTATACAGGTATGTGTATACTTGCTTATGTATGTATTTCTCCGTTTAAAAGAAAACTCTGTAGCTGCTGCTACACGGACGGTTTACGATCCATTCCATTTAAATATCACAGTACGTGAGGCCGCAGAAGCTCCATAGTAAAAAATTGTATGACAAAGGAAGTGACCTAGGCCTCGCACATGCACAGAACCGGTCGGACAGTGACACGGACTACTCCCAACATTCCTTGCTCATTCAGCCATCTTGGACCACACAGCAAACACAAATGACAATGTTACACAAACGTGTCCGTTTGCCCGCATATCATTCCGCAAGCTCATGCGCCCAAGCAAAGAATCTCTTGTGTTGGTGACTCAGTCTTGTCATGTTATTAATACATTGCGTGTTCATAACGTGTCTGTATTACAAAAACGTGCCTGTCAGCATGCGCGAAACTGGAAACCGGAACCGGACGTCATTGTCCTTTGGCTCCGTCGCACCTTCATGACATCAAAACTGGTCGACTGTAGTTCTTCGCTAACTAACACAGTTACACACAAGTCTCGGCTTCAGAATAACCCACCATGAGGCCAAACCGAGTTGTACAGTAAGTGCCAACACTTTGATAAAGACGGTGAGAAACACTACTGAATTGAAGAAATACCTCATAGCAAAGTGTGAAGGTGTTGTCTGTGTGGCAAACAGAAGTCTTCAATCAAGGTGACTGAATTGTTCTATATTAAAAGTGTTTTTGTGGGTGTCTGTTGTTGTTTCCTATGGGAAAAACAGTTTCAGTTTTCGTACAGTTTGAATTTAGATGGACCCTTTGGGATTACAGATTAGTAACAAAAACCTAGGTTCCACTGTAAAAGCAAATGTAAAGAGATCAATTAAGCAAACTGGTTATGGTATGTAGTAGAAATTACAGTATAAAGGGCAGGGAATATGAAGATCAATACTCCAGATGTTGCAAAATGCAGTATGTGGTAAAAATACACGTGTATATAAAACTACTCAGGAGTTGAAGTAAAAACAACTCTAAATGCTTCAGTATCCAGACATTTTGGACATTTTCATGCTCACAACTTTGTGGGAACTGTTGTGGGATGGCTATAAAGACATGGCCGTAAAGACACGGATGAGCGAGTTTGGCGTGGAGGAACTCGATAGGCCGCCGAGTGCTGAAATCAACCCGACGCACACATTTGGAATACATTAGAGCAGGTACCATGACAAAAAAACTGTGTGCCAGCGCTGTGGCAATGGATTGTGTTGAGTTTCCACAACAAACAGAAATGGCTTGCAATTGGAGAGTAAATAATCAGACAGTTTTTGATACATCATTTTGTGTTTGACAAGAAAGTGAGCAGGTACATGCAGGTAATTGGCTCTAGATGGCACAATCACTCCTGTGACAACCTCTGTGGGCAGGATAATTGTGGCCAAGAATTCCATTTCAAACCTCATTAAGTTTCAAACCAGGGTTTGTCGCATCCAAAAAGGAAAAGGAGATGGTCAATGGAACACAGGAACAGAAAGGCCTACTGCTTAAAAATGATTACCAGCCCCTTCACATTTTGGCTCTACTAC
Source organism: Dunckerocampus dactyliophorus (assembly GCF_027744805.1). NCBI lineage: Eukaryota > Metazoa > Chordata > Actinopteri > Syngnathiformes > Syngnathidae > Dunckerocampus > Dunckerocampus dactyliophorus. The sequence goes on from NC_072826.1 coordinate 5,271,627, forward strand.
TTTTCTCTATAATAACAAGGATTCATGATATCCCAATCTCATATCCAAAGATGACCCAAAAGGGTTAATCTCTGAGCCTGTTTAATTCCACTTTAATTTGAACACTAATACCAAATCCTAATTGCTTTTTCACCAAAATCACTGGAGCTGAACATTTTACTGGTGGCAGATGCAAGTATTGTTGGTCATTTTGCCCATGTGACATCATGTGTGAGCGATATCCGCTGGCTAAATAAAGCCTGCCAATGTCAACATCTGCCTCTCAATTAAAGGGAATATTGGAAAAAGAAGAGGATGATAGCTGGAGAGCAACAAGGAGAATGGAATGATAGACAGCAGAAGGCATGGCAGGGAAGTAAAAAAAAATCCAAAGAGCAAGCAGGGATGGATGGTCTGCCAGCACAATAACTCTTATCAGTGTAGGGAAGATAGGGGTGGAAGTGGAGGTTGCAGAGCAAGGAAGGTAGGAGAAAGGGCTGAAACAATGAGTGGATACAATGATCACACAGTCTCTAATGTGGCAGACTCTGCCCTGTGAGGACAAAAGGATGGTAACTTCGGAAAACCAGCCTCTATGAAATACGGTCAGGCACGACCATTCATACCTCAATGCAAAGGTCACATTAAATGCATGAGGTGCTTTCTGAAAGAGCCTTGATCCCTGTTGCTGCACAGAGGCCGTGTATGTGGATCTCAGATTACTCAAGGTCCCAAGGGCTGATGTTCCTGCCGGTGTGGAGGCTCAACCACAGACATACAGCAGATAAGTGGAGATTGTTGGACTATAGCAATAGATATGAATTTAGATACCACAAGGAGTCTACGCTCTAGGCGTTTTGTGGCCCTCAACAAGATTTTGTTTGTGGCCTACCAAATGACACATACCATCCAGACCACGGGTCGGCAACCTTTACTATCAAAAGAGCCATTTTGCTCCCTCGGCCACTAAGAAAAATTGTCTGGAGCTGCAAAACATAGCGACTTATAAACCTTTATTTCTTCATTTTACCTGTTACAACAGAATGCAACACACCAAAGTGCAGTGTGCACGTGGAACGGATGCCAACCAGTGGGGTTGTGATCGTAACCTGGTTAAACCTGACGCCTCAAGTAATGTGCAGCACAGCGAATTGATAACTTGTTCCTTTTAACTCACTGGTTAACGCTGCTCAGTTGAACTATCAATCAGTGGTCTTCTGTGGTCGCTGGTTCGAGCCCGGCACGTGCAGGACCACTGTTACGTGCGGAGATCTACTTCGAAATAAATGACAAGTTTTCAGGAAAATGGGCGCTTGTTTTGAAAACCTTTCTACGATTTTTGTTGTTTCTCGCCACCGCAGTCAGGCAAACACCGGCTTCCTCTCCCTACCTCGTGCTCATCCAATCACCAGTCGAAGTCAGCCATGACGCATTCACAGTCTTAAAGAAAGTCGGATATTTTTAACTGTTTTCAAAAATGTGCCTTTATCCCACTCCGGTGATAAAAACAAATGTGAGTATTGCGAAGGGAGCCACAACATTGGAGGCTGAAGGTTGCTGACCCCTGATCTATACTACAGTATACTACTAAACAAACACACGTACTGCATATGTTGCATAATAAACACACAAAATGAATTAATCACAAATATCTTTATTTGAACAAGGTCTATTACAGAAGCTGGGCCAATAAAGACTACTAAATAGGTTTAAATACAGAATAAACCACAAACCCTAACAAACTATAAATATGAACTTCCAAGTAATCTGAATGTAAACATGTAAATATTTAAAATTATGCAAACAAATGATCCTCAATAAGAAATTTGCAAAATCTTAAAATGAGGTAAACACAATTCAACCACTACACCGCCATTTAATGGGAAGCACCTCATGTTGCCTTTATCCTGTGCTCTCTTTTCTGTCACCAATTTGCTTTTTTCCCGCTTCGGCACCACTCCTAAAATGGTATTTTTTTGAAAAGGCCTTCCAGATTTGAAAAATCTGACAACCGCGCCTTGTCGTTATCGTGTGGCCATGCAAACCTCTGCTTTCTGAGAACAATGACATCGTCGATGACGCCGTCACGTGACCAGAGAGTGGCCGGTTGTGTACTGCTGCCGAAAAACATAATATCTGAATATTTCGCCTTGATATTTTTTTGTCTTATACTCCAAAGTGAGTCGCCGGAGTAATGACTAATAATTCCGTTTTGTTATCAGTCTAGACAAGGCGGACAAGCAGAAGATGACGGACCTTCTGTGCATCTATAGTTTTGACATGTCCATTTTTTTTTGGCCCACCAGGAGCCCTCCCTAAATTGGGCCTTTCTGATCATGTGGCCCCCCTGGTGGTTGTGACCCTAAACAACCGCACAGAGTGTTTATGCCAGGAGCCGGCACTGGCTATACGCAAATTAGTGATATTCGGCATAGTTGCCATAATAGTAATTCCACACTGCATGGCATGTGTGGAATACGTACCAGCCAGAATAATTTGGATACACACGCCATCATGGCTGCATTCAGACCGAAAGCTGTTTGAAGCAAATTTGCCACAAACGTTTACAAGCGGTTAAAGACTTTTGGGAGAAAGTCATAATATTCTTGTCATGTTTGAATCGGGCGTCCCTATTCCAATCAGCTGTCATAATGTGACGTGCAAGAATTGATTAGAAAACAACAGCTTCTTCCAGCAGCATCAGAGAAAATTACAGTGTGTGTGTCTCTAATATTGCACAACCACAAAATGAAGTTAAATGCCAAAATCTGAATATATATTAAACTATCACAGGTTGAACACCGTTGATGACACTTGCAAAAGAAACATGCTGGTTTACAGAGCCTGAGGGGTAAAATAAGCCCAGACTGGAGCGGCTATTAACCTCTGCAGGTAAACCATCCGTCTTCTATGCCGCTTATCCTAACTAGGTATGCTGGAGCCTATCCCAGCTGACTTCAGGTGAGAGGCGGGGTACACCCTGGGCGAGTCGCCAGCCAATGGCAGGGCACATACAGACAAACAACCATTCACACTCACATTCATACCTATGGACAATTTAGAGTCAGCAATTAACCTAACATGCATGTTTTTGGAATGTAACCGGAGAAAACCTACGCACGCACGGGGGAAAACATGCAAACTCCACACAGAGATGCCCGAAGGAGGTTCAGACAAATGGCACCATGGCAAATGCAAGCGAGAAGGCTGAGCTGCAAGACTCTCCCATCTCAACACGGTCTCCTGTTTGGGAACACTTTGGCTTCCCTGTTAAAATTCCGGATGGACAAAGGCAAGTGGATAAATGCAAAGTTGTGTGTCGACATTGTTCCACGGATATCTAGTATGCTGCAGGAAACACGTCTATTTGAAATATCACCCAAAATGGGTCGCTTTTATTTATTTAAAAGAAAGCATTTTTTTTTTTAATTAAAGCATTTGAAGTAATTTCTTTCGTCCTTTTTTTGTACTGAAAATTAACCGAACCGAGCACTTCAAGAAACTGAACTGAACCAAAATGACATTTGAGTGTACGGTTACACCCCCACTAATCAGTGACTAATTAGTTGTCAGGAACACTTAACACACTGGTGTTTCGGTTTCTTATTGCTGCCAAAACAAAACATTGTGACTGAACGTATAGAATGTAATATTAATGTTGAGAATGTACTCATTGGTATTTTTTTTCCTGCTTTTACGGTAGATGCCGTATTTGTTGCGTGGCTTTCTTTTCAAATACAGTATTGACATCTAGCTCACAAAGAGCAGTTCATGTGCAGTGATTGGAATTTGTGCTGTCATGTCAACAAAACCAACAAAACACACATATGGCTGCAGAAATCTGTCATTCTGCCAAGTGAAAAAATCTTTGTAGGTTGTGGTGACATAAAGTTGCAAATAAAGCCCATTCAAATTGATCTTTGCTGATGGTTTGCTTGGAACATCTGGTGATGGTAATAGATCCCTGTAGATATTTTCCATGCTGCATTAGATCAGGAGATGTGTTGTAGTGCTTCACTGAAACTTTGATCTGTGTGTCTGCAGGTACACAATTTTATTACTGCACAAGGTTTCATGTTTCCCTGTGCTTCCAATGTTGGAGTAAATCAGAAGAAGAGGTGTTAAAGTCACACCTGTGGAAACATATTTGTGTTTTAATGCTGCTCTGTGCAACTGCTTACAGTCATGATGGCATCTGCCTGTTGCCTCTGCCAAGAAATCCATGTTTTTGACTGAGTGTGTCTGTGTTATAATAATGCAACAAACATCTCTATTTCCACTAAACTTTGTGACGCAGCGGTGCATCAGCCAGGCAATGAGCACGTGCAGATGGGATTTTTGGGATTGCCTTTATCGCCTGCAAAGTGAGAACGCAAGCGGCAGTGTTTTGTTTAATAGTGTGCTAAAAATACTATAAAAAGTAGTAGGGATTACATGACAAGATTTCTCGTTACGAAAAAAAAATAGGCTTGGGATGATGAGAAATAAATAAATCACACAGTAAATGAAAATGAATTGATTAATTTTGCCGGCGTCAGTATATTGCCATGTGCATGCGTGTCTGTTTTCCTCGTCTCTCGCCTCCAAACAGGCAGGAAGAGGGTTCACTCTGTGCATTGGTTTCAGCACATTGGCGTGTTTGTTCCATAGAACAATGGCATGAACGGAGTGAGCCCTTTTGTCAGTCATACAGTCTCTTTATCTCGATGGGTGGAGGCAGAAGACTGTACGGTAACATAGTAGAAATTATATTAGTAGACTGCAACATATTGGAATATATTTTTAGATTTTTTCGTTTCTTTTCTTAAAAGTAAAGTTAAAATCTCGTCTCATTCTCATACACCCAATCTAGTGTATCGTCTTGTCTCGTGAACTCAGTGTCTCGTGACACCCCTAAAAACTGCATAACTGTTTCCTTGACAATTAACACACGTGGAAGGGTACAACCCATAAAATCTGGTGATCATTTTTGAAAAAAGGTGGAAAGGGAATTGTACCTATTTATTCCTATTATTGTATTTATTGAATTTGTATCTTATTACTTTTATTTACTTACAGTTGTGTAACCAATAGGGTGCACGATAATTACAGCAGAGATCAGTAACTGGAGGACCCAGACATGGTCTAGTGCCAAACTGGCCCTAAAGTCAATCAATTATTAACATTTTTACATTTTGACAGATCTGGGTCCGGACTGGACCTTAGCTTGAGGAAAGGTTAAGTATTTGAACCTAATTTTAGTGGAATACCCCTGATGTACAGCAAATAACAACCACAAAAATGAGGAAAAGGCTTCTTGAGACGTCATCTGTACTTCTGTGTAGAAGGTGTCGGACGTTTCGCTCCTCATCCGAAGAGCTTCGTCAGCAAACTAATAAGTGCTGGTAGCTTAGGCCTTCATACCCAGATGTTCATACCCAATTCAGGGAGCGACACTTCCCTTTTATCGTAGGTGTGAATAACAGGATAGGATTATACCACTGCTCCGCCCAGGCTTAGTGTAACGAACCAATAGGAGGAGGGTGTTGGCACACCAATTCCGCCCACTCTTACTGTATTTAAGGCCTAAGCTACCAGCACTTATTAGTTTGCTGACGAAGCTCTTCGGATGAGGAGCGAAACGTCCGACACCTTCTACACAGAAGTACAGATGACGTCTCAAGAAGCCTTTTCCTCGATGGACAACTCCTGTACGACTGAGAGCCTACACAGACACAAACCACAAAAATGAAAAAACACTATTGGCATTATTGCACTATTACTTTTTAGTTTTAAAGTTTACTGTATAGATGTGATGCCTCCACACATATTTTCAACTGCTCAACAGCAAAGCTGCTTATCATGAAAAAAATGTTTTCATTTTGTACACCTGACGTTCAATGGGCCTAAACTGCGTCCATTATTAATGTGGTGGAGGCGAGAATAAAGCTTAAGTCGAAAGAGTACATATGTGCTAAATCCCAGTCAGTCTAGTTTTGTTCTTGGGAACAGGCTGTGCAGCCTTGTTTCTTAATTAAAATGAATCAATTCATGGAGCAACAACAGAGAAAGGAAAGCTTTGTGCTCAACACAAAACATGTTTTTTTCCTTTTTACATCAAACAGTTAACACCTGACTTCGCAGGGAGAGTTTAATGAAGAGTGGAGCAACTTTGCCAAACATCATGCAATATGTTCCTGTTAATTTGTATCACAAATCCCATTCTCATCAAAATTGCATCCCAATGCAGCAAAATTACCCTTTTATGTTTTCATTTTGAATCGACCACAGAGCCTAAAAATGATAAAATTAAAAAAGACAGTGGAATGTCTGGCTGCTGTCTCTAATTAGGTTCTCTGTACAGTATATAGCCACGCTCCGCTGAGTAGAAACCCACACCCTCACGCACACAGATACACATCATGCCTTTCTTTATTGTTTACAAATCCCCATGAGATCAAACTTTGCAACAGAACAATAACTGAACGCTGTGAAGACAAACATGGGTCCTCAGGGTCTGATTCTTAGAACAAGAGTTCTTCCATTCGACACAAGAAAGCTACTAAAACATTCTGCTCTCATCTTTAGCTTGATCTTTATCACTGACCACAAATGTGTTCCCTAATACCGAGGGGACATCTACTTGTCTCCATGGCCCGGAGAATTTTATAATAATACAGTCATCCCTCGTTTATCACGGTTAATTGGCTCCAGACCGGACCGCGATAAGTGAGTTTCCACGAAGTAGGATTCAATATTAATGCAGTAAATTTCATATTTTCGTAGTTATGGCATAGACTAGACATGTGGGCGATTATATTTTGCACACCAATTTAACGTATGCCATAGAATTTGGTCGGCGCCTCGGAGACTCGCCAAGCAACACGAAACTCAAATAACTCGACTCCACAAGGTCAGACTTCTAGAATAATTGGTGTGTACGACGGAGATGACACCCTGAAGAGACCCATACGTCACTTCCTCAGTCAGACATGTTCAATCTCTGCTCGAGACTAGGGAAACCAGAGATACTGGCGCCGAGTCCTTCGTCCGCGTGCCCGCCGACTCACATGAACCCCGAGTTGCGTGTGGCTGCTTGCTTTTATTTTCATGAAATCACTGCTGTTTTTCCATTGTTGATGTTTTTATTAGTTTTCTTGTTTACGAGTATTTTTAGAATGTGTCGCTGGCCAATAAAAAAAACAGCCGTGGGCCGTAAATTGCCCCTGGGCCTCACTTTGTACGCCATTGGCTTAGAAGATAGCTCCTTTTGTTTGAACCCACCCATTTTTCAAGTGAGCAAAAGCACTGAAACATGGACTGATGGGTGTGTTTTATTGCCCAGGTGTGTCCTATTACATTGCTTACTCAATCAGTAATAGCACTGAATATCTAAGCTCAGTTTCAGACTGGGTAGGATAGGTTTTGCATGTGTAAATTGCATTTAGAGGTGTAAACAACATGAAAACCACAGAGCAGTGGATGGGTGAAAAAGTAAGCACGCGTCAATGTGAAAGTCAATCTGAGAATCTGAAATGTTGCTCTCTGGTCTCATTTTCATTTACACCAACTTTGAGGCAGAAAAGTGTACTAGTGCTAACACGGTAGCTCTAAACTCAGAGTTCATAGACAAACCTTTTACAAGTTGTTTGATATTCTGCAGCCGGGTCGGCGCACGTTTAAGCGGCTGCAGCATGACACCTTCGCTAACACATAAACAACAGCATATGTGGAAATACTTTTTCAATGACCTTTTCAAAAGCCCGTGTAAACAGATCTGTGAGAAAGTCATCGTAAGGTTGATGAAAAGTTGATATCATTAAAAAATGTATGGGGAAATTCTGACATTTCATCCAAAAAGAACTCTGGCTAGGGCCGTCATTTAGACCATGCAAACTTTTATGATCCTGCCTCTTAAAAGACGATGCGCAACCCTATTCGTAAACAGGTTTTCTATACTCAAACTAACTACAAAAATATTTCATTTATAACAAAAGAATCCTTATCACGGTTGGGTTTGGAACAAATTAAGTGACTGTCCAGCCACAACAGCCTGACCTCATGCTGGTCACCAGCCCAGTCACACACTGCTGTGGGATGACATCCTATTCCTCAACCAGCATTCGTCGCCAGTCAGCCAACCTGCTTATGTTGGTCACTCTGGCACAAACAGCACACCCAAGCTGATCCCACAAGTATCCACTATCAAATTGTGGAGGTAGTCTCCGATAAACCCTGCTCTGTGCGGGTGAGCGTTATCATCTTGGAGGATAGAATTCTGTCTCAGACTGTGGAGATATGGGATTGCCACTGGTTACAACATGTCATGATTCACACTTATGATCTCACCTGTTCGGTAGCACTTGGGAGTACCAGAAGTGCAAAACAAGTGCTATAAACTGTTGGTCACAGGCGGAGTAGATGGCAAATTTTTCATGACCACAAGTCACATAAGCAGCTGTGATGCTCATCCCACAAATGCATGCTCCTTAAGCCATTTAAAGGTGGAATGAACAGGCTTTCCAACAAAGGTATAACCAACCGAACACACATCTCCTTACTTTTTGTGCTATGTTAACAATAAACATGTTGCTTGTGGAGGCAAGTTTATGAGACATCACTGAGTACTGGTTGGCTCCCAAGCCTCAAAATGTTAATCATGTTGGTAAAAAGTCATCAAGGCCAAAAATTGGAGGTCTTTGCGGGCTTCCCTGGACAGATGAGCATAGATAAAAGTCAAGTTGATAAACAACGTATGTAGGCTGAGATTTTGCTGCTGGCATGCAGCCAGCGCCTTGTGTGTTGGAAATAAAGTTCTCCTCTTTCAACACGTCCACATCTTACGCTTTTCCTTTCCCCTCCACAGCACTGGTGAGTATCTGGGGCTTTGCATCTTGGGACCAGTCCAATCATAACAACTCTACAAGATGTTGGTGGTGGTGGTGGATATGTAAACACTTGTTTAGGAGTTCACTGTTTATGCTGTCATTCAGCTGAGGTACACAAACGTGCAGGATGGACTTCTTTTGTTCATGCTATTTCAGGACTCAAAGGAGCCGAAGAAATATGAGGTAAGCATGGGAGAGAATAGCTTGTCTTTAACTACCAACCATTAATCTCAGGACTGTTTCAACTCCATCAGTCACAATCTATTTATTTGACACACGACTTTCAGTTTTATACCACTGTAAATCCTGACGAGACCACCTTTTTTGGCAAATGTAATTAAGAGTTCCGAGCAAACATGGCATCACCAAAGAACACACAGAAAAAGCAAATCTATGCTGAAATCTTCCAGTTTGGATGATTTTAGAAACATTTGAAGTAATTGTTCCCTAAGACATTTACTACAATACTTACTACTATGTTTTATTGACCAGAAATAACCAACTTTATCATAGCTTATTAAAAGAACTGTACTGTAATAGTGTAGCAGTGTTTCTTCTTGAGAGGGAGGGAGGTTTTTCAATACTTTTCAATACTTTTTACTTGTTTAAGTTTTAGGGGTGCAACGAGTCCTCAAATAATTTGAGTACCTCATTTACACAAAATAATTGCTCGTGTCACCAACATGCTTATGTCACCCACGCAGAGGAAAGTGAAAGAAGCGAATGTAGCCCCTTATCGTCCGTAATTTACGGTATACGCTGCAACTGACTATAAGTTGCAGGATCAGCCAAACTGAAAAAAGTGCAACTTACGTGCCAGAAAACACGGTGCAATAAGCATCATAATAAACCACACGTGCAGCATCACTCAATTCATTAACACAGCTCCTGAACTGAAGTAATTGTGCTTGACGTAAAATGACTTTTATACGTGAAACACGCTTGATTGCATGTCTTCGTCATTTCAGTGAAAGTATTTCCCTCAGCCGCAGGTTAAATGTCTTCCAGGGACACTGACTCCATCTCTAAATGGTATTAAAGATGATTCTTTTGCACTTCACGAGTCATACTCTGATGTCCTTTAGGGCACAATCAAGCTTCCGCTCCCATCTGCCCCTCCATTTCCCTCCGTCAGCCTCACTCCAGGAGGACAGCCGAGCTTTGGATGAATAATACATGTATAGCAAAGTCATTAGTAGAGATAAATAATTGATCACCACACGTGTCCGGGATTATTCTTGTAAATGTTATGATGATATTACAGTAACATGACAGCGAGGAACGACAAGCTTTCAGGTCGTCTGCTTAATGAAAGACGATTAGTCACAGCTTGATATCAACGCTATAATGGAGTGTGTTGCACTCTTTGTTCCCTTGCAAAGGCATAATATATATATCATATATCATTAATTTGTGTCTTTTCTCATGTCTGAACTAAATGTCTCTGCTGCTGCTGCATGGTAATTAATTATTATGTTTGATTTTTTTGCCATAAAAAAGAATGTGGTCCACACTTAACTAGAAACACCTCTCAATGGAAAAAAGTGAAGTTTAACACTATTATTAAATATTGACAGATAGATAGATAGATTGATAGATAGATAGATAGATTGATAGATAGATAGATAGATAGATAGCGGGTTGTTGCAATGATTTCATTGTCACGTGTGCAATTATTAACGAGTACACAGGTACTGTATATCAATATAGTCAAATTGCAATTTTATAACGCCTCGGTTTATGCAAAAATATGAATGCTACACTGTCTTTTGTTTTGTTAATCATGTTCTGAACATTTTTGTGCAATTTTTGATACATTTCTTGTACGTCAGACATCATTATACGGTGCAGGCGCATGTTGTGGCCTGTGACTGTGTGTGGGTCGGTCTGACATCAGGCAGCATCATGTAAGAAGAGGAAAGTGTGGCACATCATCGTGCTTGTTCCCGGAAAAGCAGTGCATGTGGCACATTTTTCTGTGTGAACCTCAAGTGGATATGCTCAACACATTTTGGGGCCTGTCCCGTACTGCAACATGAAGGCAATGACTTTGTAAATGGGAACATTCCTCTCCTGTGGGCTGCCACTGCCTGCTGCCAGGCCTGATGCAGCTCCATTAAAGAGGGCAACAAGCTATTAACCCCCACATCAATACCTTGCAGGTGCAACTATACTTACACACCCATTTCAACAGCAGTCATAAACAGAGGCCCTATTATAGTATCTGCGGGCCAAAGCAAACCGCCCTGGTCGACCTCCTGACAAAAGATTACTCAAGTCAGCATTAACCCAAATGCCATTAGGTCATGGACACACACATACTGGAGGAGATGGAGTTGTTAGGAGGTGCAAACAGACTGAAACTGCTGATGCACGCAGGTGAAAAACTTATCTTACATATTATAATAAAAGTGGTTCTAGGTCAGTGGATTGGTGGAAGATGAAATGCAGTCAGTGAATCACAGTGCAACACATCATTCATCCAATTCTCATGTTCGCCTTTAATAATTGCATTGCATTTGTCTCTTAAATTGTAGGTGAAAGAAATGATCCGTGAACAATCTATCAAGAACAGTTTTGGCAAATTCAAGTTACTTTAAAAAGCAATTAGTTAAAAGTTAGGTATGGGCCGTTTCTTCTCTTTAGCCTTTCTTCCTGGTTCTTTGGACCAGTGATCGAACAAATGGAAAGGCTTTCAATTTGTATTAAAAAATAAGAGCAATATATTTGGTTACAGCACTGGACTCTATCAGCAATGAGGAAGCTCGAACCCAGAATAAAAGTACACAAAGTCTATATAGCAGTTTCCGCTCCCCTCTAGAAAGCTAAAGTTAAGTTTGTGTGAGTGAGAACAATGCATCTATTGTGTGCTTCCCAGTATTTTTCAGTCGGTCGTATGTAAGTGTTGTGTAACTCTGATTGTGCTAATTGTGTGTGTGTGTTTGAGAGAATTGTGAAGGTCTCTATGAGAAGCAATTAGACTGACAATGCACTGAATCTAAAAGTGTAATAATGATAATAATAATAATAATATCTACAATTTACTAGTTACTTCCCGAAAAAAGTTATTGAAGTAGTAATTTCTTCATAAATGTAAGTATTTACCAGGGAAAGTAAATATTTCATTATTTTCTTGGAAAAACCTTCAAATATGTCAAAGAATTCGCTTTGTGGCGCTGCTGAGAGATGATTACGGTTACCCGCAACGAACGCAGACACTCTGGGACATAACATACACTTCACATAGTTCACGAACAAACCGGCTCTTAGTGAACAAGCCGTTGTTTTTTTCTCGTCTTTTTTGCTGTTAAAGTTGCACGGGATTGGTCAAAATGTGTGGCGCCGTATGAGTGGACACTAAACAGAAGGACTAAGGAGGGGTTACACACACAAGCTAGCTGGAAAGTAGAAAACACACTTATACACTTATACTTACACACTTGTACACTTATTATTTTATTTATGTCAATGATGCCTCACACTGTTGCAATAGTTATCAAATTAATACAATTATATTTAAATATAAGAAATTAAATGAAACGGTAGTCCAACACCTAACTTTCATCCCTGTTGTTGTCTTACAAAAGTGATATTGTCATTCCTCAGTGTAGCGACGTGTCTACGTATTATTCCGCCTACGTAGTCTTCAGCCGATTAATATAATATGATTTAATAAAATATTATGATTAAGATGACATATTAAAAAAACCACGTTTCCATAAATGGGTCCAGCAAAACAGGGGTCGTCATTTTGTTGTGTCAATTTGGTAATTACATTAGCGTTGATACGACCAATAAAAATCATATAGGTCAACCATTACATCTTAGACATTATGGCGGAGCTGGTCTCACAAGATTGTTGACTAATCGATGAAAGTATAATCTCACCCTGGGGTACCAAAGAAAATGACATTTGAAAAGCACTTGCTTTAATGTGTCAAAGTAAGGAAAGGGTGATGTTACTTCTCTCTGGTTCCCTCTGGCAAGCTCCGGGTGTTTACCCAACACCCTCAGGTGCAGTGACTGAGACGTCGCTAGGCAACCTCATCATCCCTGTTGCTGCACTGCCGAAGGCGCTCAAGTGGGAGCTTATGTGGACTTAAGTCAGAAAGAGCAGCACTGTAGAAGAGTGGAGGAGGGATTACCATGAAAAATATTGGATTGGGTTGAGGAACAAGGGGCGGAGGCTTACCTGCACCACACTGCCAAACAAAGAACTGCGGTGGGACAATCTGGCTATACAACAAAGATGACATTTTAAAATTGGGCTGATATTTCACAGCACTTGTTTTCTCTCACTTTTCTTGGAAAAAAACCCCCAATCTTAATGTCAGCTTTGTGTTGTTAGCGTCAACGTTTCAACCTTTTGTCCTTAAATTATGCATTTTTGCTCATTTTTACTGTTTTTTTCTTAGTAATTATAATTTTAGAACATACCGTGGGCCAATAAAAATCAGCTACAGGCCATAAATGGCCCCCAGGTTGCACTTTCGACACACTTGAAGAGTAGAAAGGAGCTACAGCCACATGGTGGCTCCTAAAAGTAGTTCAATTTTGAGAGCCTACTCATCACCGTAGACACAAAATCTGACCTCAGTCATTGTACAGAAGATCGCTGGCCCAAATGCTTTTTGTGTTGGGCTGAAAATGGCCTCCAAAAAGACGTCCTTACCAATGAAGAATGACGCATCTAAGTGTGTGTTTAGCTGTGTGTTCTGCTCATTCATGCTTAGGAACTCACATTCATGTTTTTCTAGTCATTATTTTTCTAACAATTCAGTCACATCTTTGAGGACCTGAAGATGCACGAAAACTCAAATTGCCAGCGCATCAGGTCTGGCAAAAATTTTGATATTTCAAGGGTGCTAAACACAAACTCCACGTCAATCATGACAGAACGCACAAAAATGCATCCATATTCCAAAACAACCAGGTTGTCGGCCATCTTGGTCTGCGCCGTCGATTCTGTGCCGAAAACAAGGGATTGTATTTCGACAAACTCCTCCTAGGGTCTTTGATCAAATGAGCCCAATGGATAATCAACAGACACTAGACAGATGGCCGACGTTAAATTGCAAGGGATTTTAGGCTGGTCCATAAGATGTGGGCGGGGCATTTTGACAAACTTTGATATTTTGATTCTAACGTTGCTTTGAATGTTGAACAAAACAGTAAACGTTAATACCTCCGCTCCACGCGGTCAGATCTTCATCATAATTGGTACATAAGATCAAGACAACACCTTGAAGCTATACGTAGGTCACTTCCTGAATTCGTCCCAGCGCCACCCGGTAGCAACAGGAAAAAGTTTGCAACGTGCATTAGCCTTTTCCTTCAAGGAAATTTTTTCGATCAACATCAAGTTCAATCGAAAGTATGACTGACAGACTGATGAGCTTCAATTATGGACCATTATGCATGTAAAGCACATGTGGTGGGCGTGGCATTGCGGCGAAGTTTCTACCTTCGCCATTCACCATCAAAGTGTCATGATTTGACAGCAGATGGTCACATGGCTTTGAAAACGTCAAGGGGAAGTAAGAATCCAAGCCTGAACAATATGGTACAGATCCCAAAAGCGACCACCCTACATTGACTGGCTGTAAAATTAGAAAAATATATTCAAAAACAAACAGGAAGTCGGCCATTTGAGGTTTTGGGTTGTATTTCGACAAACTAGTCCTAGGGACTTTGAGCAAATGAGGCCACATGAAAATCACAGACACGAGCCATATGGCCAATTATACTTTGCAAACCATTTTAACACACGCCATAGAATGAAGGCGGAGCCTTGGAGGCTCGCCAAGCAACAGATGACAGCTGTAACTGCAAATGATCCATGCCGAGCTCATATCAAATGCACTTCTGCCACCTTGTGGCCGTTTCTACAGCTGCAGTGCAAGTGACATCTTTTAGTGTGCAATTGCGTCATCTCCTCTTTTTGCCTCTTGTGCATAAACACGTAAAAGACGTATAAATACGTCTTTGGTATTGAATGAGTTAAGTGCACCTGAATATAAGCCGCACCCACCAAATTTAAGGAGAAAAAAAATGTGTACATTTAGGCCGTACTTGTCTATAAGCCACAGGTGTCCACAATGTATTATGGGATATTTCCAAAGAAAAGTCACACTATAAACCTTGCAACCCTACCCACACTCGGTGTTCCTAGCATCACTCGTTAGCTCCCGTCATGAGACGTGAGACACTTTTTTTTCATCTTTCACAGCTGCTGCGGTCCAAGCACTCCAAGCAGAAGCTGTAGTAATTCTACGCTTCAACAAACTCACTTAAAATTTGTCACTGCATAAGACTAAATGTCATATTAGCATCCACTTCAGAAACTCACTACTTCCTGACTTTGCACTCTAGGCATCATGGGAAATGTATGTCTTATAGCCATAAATTAGTTTGGTTCAAAGCGTGTGAAAAAAATTGCGGGTTGTCATTGCGGTATACGTAGCATCAGACTATAAATTACAGGATTAGCCAAACTATGAAAAAAGTGCGACTTATATGCCAGAAAAAACAGTACAATGAGCATCATAGTAATAAACCACACATGCACCACACACGTGCTTGACTTAAAGTGACTTTTATATGTGAAACATGCTTGATTACACACTTCCCAAACAGTATAAAAATATTATTGTTTTGGATGCATATTAGTGTGAAACTGTTTATTTCAATCTGTGTTATTCTGTGTTTTTGGTTGTACCGTGACTGGAGGCGTTTGGGTGCAAATGTCAAGCTAATTCATTGCAAGCAGAAAGCACTTCCCTTAAAAACATGAATGTACAGTAGTGCCATCGGCATAGCCCAGTCTTATAATTAGTGTGTCTAAAATTGACATTTGTGAGGGCATTTCAATTACTTGTGGGTTTTCGCCATTCGCAGTTGGTCTCGGAATGTCACCCCTGTGAAAAGAGGGGATCTACTGTCCCGTTGTTCCTCTTTTATGACATTCTTTGGGTCCCAATAGGCTCTGTTGTGTGAGTGATAAGTGTTGAAAAAACCAAAAAGACAAAACATGCCGAGTTAATTCTTTGATTTCCTAGTTTAGGTTCCCCCCCGTCAGTGGTCTTACCTGGCTTGGATCCTTCAGCCACAGAGCCGTTGTACACCTGATTCCTAAACTCTGGTCGGTTGTCGTTCATGTCAATCACGTAGATGTACAAATCTATTGGATTCTCCACCTGGTTGCCATTCATGTCCACCGCATGGGCTCGCAACTGTGAATACACAGCAGTGCAGAAAAAGACACAAAGCCCCATTAGATTTCAGGACTGGAAATGGAGGCAGTGATACAGTCAAAGCTTGCATGCTTAGCATTCAGTGCACCTTTAATTCTCATTTAATTCAGGGTGTCCAAACTGGATGCAATGCAAAGAAGTTATACAGTATATATTTAACGAAAAAAAATCACCTCAGCTTTGTGATAATAGGTGAAAAGCGGTATTATTAGTATGAATTTCAGTCTTTTGCTTTCTTTTTTAAAATGTTCTAAATATTTCAACATTTTTCTTAAATAAACTTTGTAAAAACATCCCCATAATATTTTGACTTTATTCCCATAAAATTATAACATTTGAAGTAACTTTTTAACCAAATTTTCCCCAAAACTTTCTTGTGTTTTGTTTGTTTCTCATAATATTACAACTTAAAAAAGCCATCTTTTTTCTTGAATATTTCAACTATATGCTACTAAAATGACATTATTTTTCCTCATAATATTACGAGTTAATCCTGTAAAATTTTGACTTTTTTTCTCGTGAGAATATGACTTTTTATAATATTTTGGCTTTATTCTCATAAAATTACAGCTTTTTTTTTCTTTTTTTACATTTCTGCTGTTGTTTTTCTTTAAATTTTCCAACTATTTATTTGCGTAAATTTTCTTGTTATAATTGACTTTATTCCCATTATATTTTGACTTTATTCTTGTAACATTTTGACTTTTTCTGCAAACTTATTTTCCAAAAATGACACCTTCATTCGTTGTTTTGTTTTTCTCCTAATATTCCAAAAAACGTTTTTTAAAAAAAAATATTTCAACTAAAATTATTTTATTTGTCCTCATAATATTACAAGGTTACTCTTGTAAAATTGCAACATTTTTCAAGTAATATTTTGACTTAATTCTTGTAAAATTACTGCTGACTTTGTCATTTTTGCAGTTTTTTTTTTTATTTTCTTGTTAAATTATAATTTTAGAATGTGCCATGGGCCCAAAAAAAAAACAGCCCCCAGAATGCACTTTGGACACCCCTGATTTAATTGGTTAATATATTCTGCCTCGTCTTCCAACTGGACAGAACCCAGCATGCTGTAAAAGTGGAAAAAGTGTAATGTCAAACAATAACAGGCTAAAATAAATCAGAGGTGTTGCTTTGGTGGTGGGGGTGGTGGTGGTGGTGGTGGTGGGGGGGGGGCATGATTAAATAACTGATAAAGAAGAAGAGAAACACGTACTGTACAGCAAAAAGTCAGCGTGATGGATTTACTTGCTCAAGTGAACTCAAATAGGCGTGGTGGCGGTGGAGTGATGAGGGTAGTCGGTTTGGGCTGACAAAGGCAATCTTCATCCACAGTGAGATGTTTTAATCTCCATGGCTCTCCACCAATTACTAGTAATAATATCTGATGGGAATTAAAGCTTTGTAATAGCCATATAACCACATAGCATGTTTCGCTAAGGCTTACATTCATCTCATTGTACTAGAAATTCAGATCCTTTTGCAGAAATGGCGAGCGGCTCTCTTTTACGACATAGCCACATTTGATTCCCCATAGTCACGTTGAAGAAGACCTACAATAAGTGGCAGCCTATTTGAATAACTTTTGCTTTAAAGCCTGCATCCGCCTTGACTGTGACACCATTAAACATGCCAAACTTTGCGTCTGCTTGTCAGAAAGTACAAAAAAATGCACAAATACAGCTGCTGTACACACATACTGTATAAGCATAGTGCTGATGCAGGCGCACATACAGTACACCCCGGGGAGACACACGGTCGTTTAAAAGAGCTTCCCAGAGCCACTTAATGATCCTCAAAATGTGATTTTCCCATTGGCTGAATCACAGCAACAACAAAAACAACAAACACGAAGATAACTAACAAACTGGACAGCCCAATCTGTTTTCTCAGCAGTGAATGCGGCACGCTGAAAGACGCGTGACTACTATAAGTGGCGCTGCTTCTGAGCGAGCATGTGCGATCATGAATCTGCATTTTTCATTGCTGTCATTTGTGACTGTGTTTGCTTTGGTCCTGTTGTTTGTGGATTTATATGCGCTTTTCCGAATGTTTGGTTCTGTCCTTGGTGCCTGTTTGTTCCTTTGAATGTACCCTGCAGTTGGTAGGCCAGTGTGCGCTTCTATGTCTGGTGGAAGAAATGTAAATGTGATCTGCGGGCCTGAAGGAATTTATGTGTTTGTGCAGATTGCAAATGCATGTGTGCAATGCCATCACTATTCTGTGGAGCCAGCTTTGGCATAAGTGGACCACACGCACGGGAGAAATACACTTTGTATTTGGCCCACTGGTCCACTTTAAGGGAGTGATTGCTGCGGACTCCTCCAGCTGCCTAAGGGGCGCCAACATACGAATGATTGCAAGCATTATATTCTGCCCTCTTCCTGCTTTGAGTATGTAAGCTACGCAGTGTGAAACTGCGTGCACACTAGTAATGTTTGCTGCCAGCTAATAATAGCGATGTGTTTAAGCTTAGCTGCTAAAGTTAGCTATCACTGAATGTATGCCCTATTCTAACAACAACATGAATGCAAACTGTTGACATTGCTTTTGTGTGTGTGGACGTGCACTGAAAACTTGCGTTAACGCTACGGAAATCAACGTGGATTGCAGACAGCCGTGAGTGACCAGTGATCTTACTCGGGCCGAGTTTACCCCGATTTTTATGCATTTAACTTGTAATTGTGGAAAAACATTGACATTGTTCTGTACAATCTGTTCTTGTAAATCACTGGTGGTGACATACGGTAGATGCTGGTGGTGTTCTTCTATTTTTTTGGTTGAAGAACATGGAGGAATCTTGAGCCAGTTGCAATCATTCCCTTTAACTCGGAGGTGTCCAAACCTTTTCCACTGAGGACTGCATAGTCAAAGGATGCGGGGGTCACGTTGATATGTGTATACATTTTTAAAAATATTTTGTAAAAGTTAAACAAAACGGAGAGTATTACAGACAAAGCTTTGTGTTATTATTTGTGGACTGTATCAATATGAAAGCTTCTTCGCTTTACACACTGCCTTTAGATCTGTTTTCCACATTTTTGTTTTTTAATTAGGGGTGTAACGATTCATTCACTACACCGATGCATCGATTTATATTCCTTCGATTTAACGACACCTATCTGGGTTTGCAAGTCATCCACAGCTTCAGCCTTAAGGGAGCATATCCACGCATCGGGTCTCTTGCTTCCGCTACTTCTGGTTCCTCTGAACAATTTTATTTACGATCGCGTTCCTTGTGGAGACTCTACCTTGTTCACCACAGTAGCTCCACCTTGTGTTTAAACTAAGAAGTGCAAAACAGTTTTGCACATGTTGTGCGGGGGCCATAGTCAATTATATTTTTAGACCTTGATATGGGCCAGTTAAAAACAAGTTAACCGCATCACTGTACAAAACGCACAAAAAAAAAGCCACAGTAAGAAATCGCGGCTTACACACCGTAAGTTACGGTATTTCTCACATTTTCTACATGTAAACCTACAGTTGTTTTCTATGAAATATGTTTGTGTTAATATTCTTGGGTGTCTAGAACTGCTTCATTTGATTGGAATTATGATTTGGTTTTCGTAGGTTTCGGTTTTGGCCTTTCTGATCTGGCCTTCTGGAACAGGTTCATGAGAAATGAATGGTTCCGCTGTACATTACATTATCTCGAGTAATTCAAGAAACACTCACTTACCTCGTTGTATTCATGTTTTTTAATTGCTCGCAGGAAAACAAACAATGTTGAAATCCTCATTCTTGAAAAGTATGAGCAATCTTTTTAGTGTTATTTTGGTGAATGAGACTTACTGACATTTGTTGTGCACCCATGCATGACAAATTAAATGGCATTTGCTCAATAGCTTTGCTGACTCACAGGAGCTACGTCTGACAAAGCCAAAGCTCAGACTATGATCCAGTCTCTCCACTTCCCCATGGTGCCGGTCTGTCAAAAACAGCAGGCTCTTCTCTCTTTTGGTTCAAGCCGTGAACTAACAAGCAAAGTTTGGCCTGTAAGAGCTCAGCAGCACTTGGAACTTCCTGTCAAGCTGAAATAAAATGAGCGATGAACTAAATTTCCCCTGGGCCAATTGCTTGCAACATTCTGTAACCCTAAATCATACATCACATTGCGAGCAGCGTGGGTCCACACAAGTCTAATTAGGAGCCACATTCAACCTGAAGTGCCCTCAACCTAACACGCTCTCTTCTCAACAGGCAGTGTCATGTAAGAGCCGTATACCGTGTGCCTCTTCTTTCCTGGGGACCAATAATCTGGAGTGTTATTGATCCCAATTCACTGGTTCCGTGAAAGGGAAATCATGCAGAGTCGACAAACAACAAACACGTATGCGCGTCACTGTTCACTTCCAGAGCACACAAGGTAACAAGGCACTCATCTAAAAGAAAATGGAAAACACCCTTGAAAGTACAAGACAACTCAATCAAGAAGACAATCATCTGAAGCTTTGTGTTTGTTTATACTGCATACGCCGTATGTGTGCACTGGCGTCTATAATGTGTGTGTGTTGACAGAGACTCTGAAGAGATCAACTCTCCTTTATTCCATCTCTCCTCCGAGACAGGCGCATGCTTTTGAATTAGTTCTATCAGCAGCACGGCCATCTATCATGCTGACAGGCAAGCAGGCAACACAGGTGTGACGCGAGAGCGCACCTTGAGTGGAGGTGTCACACTCTTTGGCGATATAAACCAAAACCTGTAATGTGTGTATATTAACCAATGACCTGACGATAACAGAGCGCTCATGTGCTCTGCATATTTTATTCACAGGTCCACAAAGATGTTTACGGCTGGTCCTGGAGAGGACGCTCAATCCTTTGCCTTCCCGTGGGTGTACACTGTATGCAATGAGGAATCCTGCAGGCTGACGGTACACCTGCCACTGGCACAGCTGTGGAGCGCTCAAGGTGGGCTTGCAGCATTGTGTCAGGGTGCCTTGCTTAAACAGGGCAGCTGTACGCAAAGGTGAAAAGGCCATAAACATCAACAAACAGGTGGTGGAGGTAGGAAAGAGACCTCGACCTCCTTATGACCCAAACAAACACCAAATACAGCAATCATAACATTGTACTGTATATATTACTACATGTAAAGTGATTTGCTCATTAGCTCTAACAGTCGGGAAATAGGTTTGCGCGACCCACCACGTCTCTCCCTTCTAGCCATCCTGTCAAATGACAAAACTGACAGCCAAAGTGTGTTTTCTTGTAGCATTCTGCATTGCATTGCAGGCTTGGCCAAAAGTTGGAGCTCTGTGAAAATGGAGGGATGGACCACAAAGCCCCGTGAATGTGATCTGACTTGCGCTTCTGTTTTTTAGCATGCAGGAACATCAACGGTGACATGAAAGGTAAAGGAGGAAGGCGAAATGTGGGACAACATTTCCACACGGCAAATGATTTGCCACTTAAGATTTAAAATCAGATTTCTAGACATGTTAGGTAATTTCCCTAGTTTTAAGGGTTATTTACTCATTGACTTGAGGGAATGAGGGATTAGTTTTTGTCTAGTTTAGTTCAGAAATGTTAAAATTGGGCAAATAACACTCAAAATAAGTTATTTTGGCTTTCCCAACAAATAAAATCCTGTTTAAAGATTCCACAACATCCACAGCATGATTAATTGAAGAAGTGCTAAACAACAATGTTTATTAAGCAGAAAGTCACGGCATAGTGTAAACAACTGTTGATGATCAATACAGATGAACGACTCAATGACTGAATTACAGATTTTGTAGAGCAACTTGGTATACTTATAGAAAATAAATATCAATGTTATCAAATTAGCACTTCTGGTTATGACTTTTAATAGCATGATTAACATATACTGTATATGTTTTTTTGTAAAGACTTTATTTGACCTACTTGTAAGTTTACGGATACAGCTTATTCATTTTGCAATAATATGTAATTTCATTTTCACTTTTTATTCTGAAAATAAGTATTTTCAGCTTAAAGGTCCCGGTTCATTCTAGATATAGAAATCTTAAATTAGGAGTTTTTATCAAGTAAAATGAACTCGCTGCATAGACAGATCATTTCAATAGTTTTAAGTATTTTTTACTAATATCTCGTCTGTTTATCTTATATTTGGAAAGCCCTTTTTCGCATTTAAGATGGATTTAGGCTCATTTGAAGCTCTGTCAAGTAGTTTCAGTATACATCTTTATTACATTACACTAGTATTAGGTGTTAGTTTGAGGCGGCCGTGGCGCAGGCGGTAGAGCAGGTCGTTCAGAAACTGGAAGGTTGGCGGTTCGGTCGTCGCTCCCTCAACCCAGCCACTGTCGTGTCCTTGGGGCAAGACACTTCACCCACCTTCCTGCTGCAAAGTGTGTCTCTTGAGACAGAAGGATGCCTACTATGAAGTGTGGAAATTTGCACTTTAAAACGCGTTAATATTTTAGCAACATTTCACTTTTTATCAGTTGTAATAAGGTAAAAAAAAAATCGTATTTTATTCTAAAAATAAGTATTTCCAGCTTAAAGGTTCTGCTTATTTTTAGATCTAGAAATCTTAGTTTAGGATTTCTTACCAAGTAAAACTTACTTGCTGCATGGACAGGTAATTTCACTAGTTTTAAGTAGTTTTTTTCCCCAAAAATCGAGGCTTTTTATCTTATATTTGGCGAGCCCTTTTTTGCAGTGCACTGGGAATAATTGGGAGCTGACTAGACCTGCTTGAGGGGAAAGTCAACCTGGGAGAAAAGACAAACGCCCATTGTTTATTTTTCTGCCTTACATGGAAGGAGGCTCTCTCTTCTCTGTCCAAGGGTTGGGTGACGAACATGTTGCCGCTGATAGGGTCAATATTATAGATGCCGCTGGGGGGCTGATCCGCGCCTGCCCCAGTGATGCTGTAGCGGATGCCGACATCCTTGTCCTGGTCTGAGCGAATCTGAGGAAGAGTCAGAGAAAGAAGACGGGTGAGAACATCTTCACTGAGATATAGCGATGGATCAGTCCATAAAACTTTTGTCTTTAAATTTTTGAGGCTCATTTCTGTACATTTCGGCAAATCCCAGCCTGGCCTTCGTATTCTTCTTGCTACTGAGTGGTTTGCATCCTCTGGTGTAGTCATTGTACTTTTGTTCATAAAGTATTGTATGAACAATGGACAGTGATAGATACCGTCACTCTTTCCCTCTGCAGATTGTTGCTGATGTCACAAACAGTTGTTTTTGGGTCCTTCCTTACAGCTCTCACAATGATTCTGTCATCACCTGCTGATGTTTTCCTCGATCAGCCTGTAACTTAGTACACCAGTGGTCTCTTTCTACTTCCAAATGGTTGTACTGGCTATGACCAATGTCTAATCCAATCGTTCTGATTGATTTTCCATCTTCTCTCAGATTGTTTGTTTTACACTCATTAACAGCTCTTTGACTTTCATGTTGTTTTCACCTCTAAATGCAGTCTACACCGGAAAAACCTACCCTACTCAATCTGAAACTGAGTGTAGACATTCAGTACTGTTTATTGCTTGAATAAGAAATGTAATAAGACACACCAGGGTCCACTAAACTGCATTATATGTATTTTCTGGATGATTCCAATCATTTTTAAAGTTTTAGTTTAAGTAAAATATAAGTAAAAATGGCTGCATTTGCAGATTTCCTGATCAAATACATGGAGGAAACCTATGGTGTAAGGCCACTGTGAGCGTGGATTATTGGTTCAGTGCACAAGCCCCGCCTACCGTCTGAGTGCGCACTGGGGTGGCTCACGGCGCCTGCCAGTTTCTGTTTGTCAGCATGTCGCCAATCGTATAAGATTGCAGAAACATTTATTATACCCCATGACTTTCTACAGCCTGTGCAATGTCCGTAATGTAAGTGTGACGTCATTATTCTAGCTAATCAGGCAAAACGATACAGAGAAATGTCAGAGGGGAGGCACTTTCAGTACCGCTGTATCGTGAGCTGGAAGGTGCTTGTCACTGCTGTCCTCCCACAGAGGAAAAGCCAGCGTTTTTCTTTTTTTTTCTTTCTGCTATCACTAGCTAACAGAGAATCAAATGCATTCAGTATATTTTTAAGCTCTGCTGAGTGAAGGAAATTGACTGCCAAGATGGAGGATTATATACCCGAACTCACCAGGAGGTGATCAGACTTTTACAATAAAATATCAGTTTTCCTGGAGAAGGAAAGGCTGCATGTACTTCATATCCAGATAAAAGGTAAGGTCACAAATGTTTTTAAGTTTATTTAAAAAAATGTGTCTAAGAAGTATCTGAAAACATTTTTTTTTTTTTTTTTAACCAAAGTGAATTATTCTTCTTTTGGCTATCCTCTTGGAGTACTCATGATACCAAAACACATGTTAATCTTGTTATTTCTGCCATGAAAATATCATTGAAAGACATATTTCCTGTGTTATTTGCGTGCTGGAATATTAAAATATTTCATATTTAAATTATTTAAAACTTTTCGTCACTTCTTCCAGGTCTGGAGGAGGCGGAGCAAGTGACATCTACACCGAACT
This sequence comes from Dunckerocampus dactyliophorus, assembly GCF_027744805.1. Taxonomy (NCBI): domain Eukaryota; kingdom Metazoa; phylum Chordata; class Actinopteri; order Syngnathiformes; family Syngnathidae; genus Dunckerocampus; species Dunckerocampus dactyliophorus. Next base: position 5,296,221 of record NC_072826.1, read on the forward strand.
GTCCCACCCGGAAGTTCCCGTTCACGACAATGCATTCCCTGTTACTCTGCTCCACTTCTCAGTGAAATGCTGTTTTTTGTTATACATTATTTTACTGTATATTATGCCCGCTCGTTGTGTTGAAGGCTTTTGCCGGAACACTCGAGGAGATGGAGTAAGCTTTCATTTCTAAAAGACACCATTCGCCTCGTGAGATGATCGGCAAACTTCGTGGGATAAATGTTTTGATACTGCTCCGCAGATGGAAATAAAAAGTAAAAAACCCACAAGACGTTTGACCCTGGAAAAGCGTGCCAAGATGGTAGTAAGTCAACCACATTTGTTCTGCTAACATAGTAGCCAGCCTAGTGCTGGCGGCTAATGGAGTGCTAATTCCTATCTGGCTTGCTATGACAAGTGTGCTCGGCGGGCTAATGTGGTATCTGTTGTAGCGTGCAACACTAAATCCAAAGGGTCGTCTTTGACTGCAGCGTCGCTACCGACTCTATGAGAATAATAATATGGCTTTTCATGCCAAATTGCAGTGTGCAGTGTGCAAAGAGCAGGCTGATAGCTGTCAGTGGCTATCACTGCCGCTAAAACGTACCATATTCCTCACAACACGATATTAGTGAATTGTATTATTTTTGTGAATATGTCACTTTCTTTGTGTGCGTTCATGGTTGTGTTTGCACCTGGCAGCTGGTGTCACCTTTAAGTGTTCTCCAGGTGAATTGCTCGCAAAACATGGATTGCTGTCACTCGTCTTCTAGCCTTTCTTGCAGTCGATCTGTCAGTTTCAGTCAGTAAATCCATATTCTTTTACTAGATCTATTCTATGAATCTTAGAATAATTTTATAACATTTCACTCCTATTTCACAACTGTTCATTTATCTATGACAGCAGTATGACAAAAATGTTTTATGAAGTGAGTACCTTCATTTTGTTGTTTTTTTCAAACTTATGATACAGTGGTGTGAAATAGTGTTTGCCCCCGTCCTGATTTCTTATTTTTTTTTGCATGTTTGTCACACTTAAATGTTTCAGATCGTCAAACTAATTTAAATATTAGTCAATGACAACACAACTGAACACAAAATGCAGTTTTTAAATGAAAAAAAAATCCCAACCTACATGGCCCTGTGTGAAAAAGTGATCGCCCCCCAAACCTAATAACTGGTTGGGCCCCCCTTAGCAGCAACAACTGCAATCAAGCATTTGTGATAACTTGCAATGAGTCTCTTACAGCGCTGTGGAGGAATTTTGGCCCACTCATCTTTGCAGGATTGTTGTAATTCAGCCACATTGGAGGGTTTTTGAGCATGAAGCGCCTTTTTAAGGTCATGCCACAGCATCTCAATAGGATTCAAGTCAGGACTTTGACTAGGCCACTCCAAAGTCTTCATGTTGTTTTTCTCAGCCATTCAGAGGTGGACTTGCTGGTGTGTTTTGGATCATTGTCCTGCTGCAGAACCCAAGTTGGTTTCAGCTTGAGGTCACATACAGCTGGCCGGACATTCTCCTTCAGGATTTTTTGGTAGACAGCAGAATTCATGGTTCCATTTATCACAGCACGTCCAAACAGCCCCAGACCATCACACTACCACCACCATATTTTACTGTTAGTATGATTTTCTTTTTCTGAAATGCAGCGTTACTTTTACCCCAGTTGTAATGGGACACACACCTTCCAAAAAGTATTTTCCCAAAGGTCTTCTGAATCATCGAGATGTTTTCTGGCAAAATTGAGACGAGCCTTAATGTTGTTTTTGTTCAGCAGTGGTTTTCGTCTTGGAACTGGAGGCCTGCAATTCTTTGGATGTTGCTGTGGGGTGTTTTGTGACCTTTTAGATGAATTGTCACTGCGCTCTTGGGGTCATTTTGGTTGGCCGGCCACTCCTGGGAAGGTTCACTACCGTTCCATGTTTTTGCCATTTGTGGATAATGGCTCTCACTGTGGTTTTCTGGAGTCCCAAAACTTTCGAAATGGCTTTATAACCTTTTCACACTGATAGATCTCAATTTCTTTCGGGGGTGGGGGAAATAACTTTTTCACACAAGGCCATGTAGGTTTAATAAAAAAAAAATAATTAAAAAACTGCATTTTGTGTTCAGATGTGTTGTCATTGACTAATATTTAAATTGTGTGACAAACGTGCAAAAACACAAGAAATCAGGAAGGGGGCAAACATTTTTTCACACCATTGTAGGTGTACTTTGTGATAAAGTGACACATTCTGTCTAAATGGAACAGAGTGAAAAGTGCATTGCTTTCTATGTATGAAGGTACAGAAAGAGGGCTCCCTTCTATGATGGAGTGAAACTGATAATTGCAAACAGCAAGACTCTTTGAAGTGTAATATCCCCACATTATTTACACGTAATTCAGTGAAGTATCTTTCGAGTCTTTCAGTGTTGCTTCAACAATAAAAATATCAATACTTTTGCTCAGTGCCTTTCTGACAAAGAAGACGGATCTGTAGCACTTCTTTCAGCGGCATTGATTTTCATTACGTTCCAAGAAGACATCTGAGTCACCATCATTAATGCGACATGAGTTAAGACTGGGAGGTTACAGTTACTGATGGACTGCTTTTCACCTCTTCTCACCTCTTCTACCTTTTAATGCATTTTCCAATTTGCGAAAATGGCTTTAAATGCAGGTGCAGACAGAGAACCCAACTCATTTGGAAGACATTAGAGCTCTCAGACTCATATTACTGAAATGAATGTGTCCACATCAATTAGAAATGTAACATTTATTCAGAATATTTATTTATTCGTTCATAGTCTTCCAGACCAGTGCTTATGAGTGAGAGGTGTTTTGTCATGTTGTTAGATAAATATTGATTCTGAAGTGTTCCAGATGATGTTGTAGTGTAGCGGTTTGGAGTTGTTTAGAGACAATGTATTTGAGGATAAAGGGTTAACTGGGTTTCCTGCTTTTGTAATATACCGTAATCCCTCGGCACTTCGCGCTTCAAATTTTGCGGCTTCACTCTATTATGGTTTTTCAAAAATATGTTCATGAATCGTGCTGTTTTGTGGTTGAACACGGCCTATTCATTCATTTTCTGTGCTGCGTAATCCTCATTAGGGTCACGGGGGTATGCCGGAGCCTATCCCAGCTGACTTTGGGCGAGAGACAGAGTACACCGTGGGCAAGTTGCCAGCCAATCACAGCGCACATATAGACAGACATCATTCACATTCATGCCTATGGACAATTTTGAGTTGCCAATTAACCTGACGTGGCCTATCTTTAGTAAAATAATGTGCATATTTAAGCAAATTTTAATTATATTTTTGCCTAAATTAAGCATTGTCAAGCTAAATGAAACAAAATACAAATATACTGAAAGGCATTCAAAGACGTGATGATATGTAATATTCTACGCTGGTCACTCGGTGTCAGTAATGTTACTTTAATGCTCGGTGAGACACACAATCACCAGATTGTTGATTGTTGGAGCAACAGGCTTTTGTTGCAGATTTAAATTATCTCACAACAGGCACAATAATCCCAAACATTGAGCTACTGTTGCAGCTGTAACCAACACCAAGCTAAAACTCAACTCTGAACACCTGATGCCACTTCCTGTCCGCCCCTCACTCAGCTCCCCTCGCAGCGGAGCACATTCACAGCAACACACACGAGCACAAATCTTATTTATGTCTTAAATCATTGTTTCTCCTATTATGTCACTATAGTGGGTAATACAAGTGCAAAGGTAACTATAGGGGTGTTATTTCATGTCTAGAGGGCTCTAATAATGTTAAAAAACATTTACAAGGTCATAAAGGTCGGCTTTCTATGCTCTCACTATGAAAATATTCCATTTACAAATAAGGAATCCTACTTTGTGGAAATTCACAACAATTTAACCGCAATAAACTAGGGATTATTGTCTATATATTTCTTCAATAAAATGTCGTTAGTACGAGTCATGCGATTCACTAGCTGTTCACACTAACTGATAGGGAAAAGCCAAAAAGTACTCTATTATACTCTATTATATAATGCATGCAAATATACTGTAGGATTAATATACTGTATTCCTTCAATAGTAACCATGCATCATATTTTAAATACGGAAATTCTATTTTCAGCCTAGATGTTTTTGTTGCAGGCAAGGAACATGAGTTACGGGGTGGGTATAGGGACTGGTCAAAGGTGCTGCCCGCCTAAAATGACTTTGGCGGTTTCGGAGCCTTGCTCAACAGTGCTCAGGAGGCATACTAGCATCTTTCCAAATGCAAACCCAAAGTTCCAGGAGGAACTAGAGCATCACCCTCTCCTGCAAAGTCAAGTCTGGTACATGCTACATTGTGATATGCAGCCACTACTGTTCGCTGGTAACATGCCTCGATGGTCAACAAAGCGGTGCTTTGGCTGTTGTTTTTGTTTTCCAAATTGGTCTCAACCATTGCTATGGTTAGAATTCAGAGGGAATAATCACAGATTCAAATGGAGAAAAAGGAAGGCTTGAATCTTCTTTTCTCTCTATCTTTCTCTTCCTCTCCTATGCAATTTCTCTGGTCTGTGGGGCTGCAGATCATGCATGAAAATGAAATTACTTCATCCGTTCAGCTTTGACGGAGGCTTCTGCATAAAACATCTCTCTGTTTGAACATGATACCCTCTCTTTTAATTTCCACAGTTGTCCTCCCACACCCACCGAACAGAACTTAGCTACAAAGCTTTCATCGGCTCCAGTTTTCCGTCCCCGAGCTCACTTCAATCGGCATGGGAACCCTGCATGTCCAGATGTAACGTAAAGCACATCAATCAGTCATACCGCTGAGGCTGTTCTTCTTGGCATATACTGTATGTAATCACTATAGTATGTTATTGTTGTACTCGTTACATTTATTAGTCACAAGCCCACCATCTATCTAATCTGATCAAGTCGGGATCTAGAACAGGGGTGGGCAAACTTTTTGACTACTGGGTCGAATCGGCTTAAAAAAAAAAATTGTTGCATGTCACTTGTCCTTGTGTCAAGCACTTTAAACATTTTGCAGTTTTTTATGTAATAAGACACCCAGAGTGTACACCAAAAAAGGGTGTGGGATTTACAATACCAACTATGAACAATAAAACATTGAATAGCAAGAGTGTGAATGTGAACATCCTTCCTCTTTTACTTCCCAGGCGATCTCCTCCATTAGTTTTGCAATCGAGCAGCAAAAATGCGACAAACCATGAACCATGAAAGGGAAGATTAAAAAAAACAACAAATGTCCGATAAAATAGCACTTACTCGTGGAAAGCTTCTCTGTCCCTCCCCGTCACATACACGCCGCTGCCTGCTGAACGCACAGATCCCCCACCACTATTCTTCATATCAAAGGACACATTTATTTTTATGCCCACATGGTGCAGTGGGTAGGTTACGTTGTGTGCCACTTGTGTTGACTTGTGTTCTCTGACTACATCCTGTGTGATTTAAATTACAAGTCATTACAAGTAATGCTGTCAGCCCTGGCCTTCATTGTTTAAAATATAAATAAATAAAAAATTTGAAACGTCCAGCCGGCCGGATTAAGACACTCTGCGGGCCGAAAATGCCCACTCCTGCTCTATAATGATAACAGAATTTAATTCATTTGGATGTAGTCGTCCCTCGTTTATCGCAGTTAATTGGTTCCAGACCCGACCGTGATAAGTGAATTTCTGCAAAGTAGGATTCAATATTAATAATATTAATAATATTTTTGTAGTTGGAGCATAGAAAACTCATATATGACCTTCTAAATACATTGTTTAGCATTATTAGAGCCCTGTAGACAAGAAATAACATCCCTATAGTCACCTTTACACTTGTGTTACCCAAAATAGTAGACATAACAATAGAAAATAAGCCATCTTAGACATAAATAGATAAGATAGACTCACACATTAGCATTGGCAGCATACTTCCTGGTGGTCATTGTTTCATCAGTTTAATATGACCTACACCTGAAGACCAGTGAAGAATACTACTCTACTGCCGCTGTTTATGGTGAAGGAGAGACTCACCACTCTCTACACTGCTATCCTGCTGCTAGCACTCAGCTAACAGTTAACTCTAGCTAGCTGACGTCACACACGTCACTTCCCAGGCCCCACTTCTTAAAGGCGTACAGGACAAGTCACAGATACTGCATTACACTTCATATCATGTCTTTTGAATGCCTTGCATTTGTATTTTTGTTCATTTAGCCATTTTTTATGAAAATGCTTAATTTAGGCTAAGAATATGTACAACTTGCTTAATACTTTTACTAATAATAGACCATTTTCAACCACGAAACAGCTAGCATTTATTCATTAATGAATTTTTGAAAAAACACACTAAAGTGAGGGCAAGATGTTTGATGTAGCGAGGGACAACTGTAGTTCGTTTCTTCCAAGAAAGTGCCTGGAAAACTCATCCTCATGAAAAAAAATCATGTTAAGTAGAGTTGGGAATCTCTGGCCAACTCACGGTTCGATGAGATTACGATTCCGAGGCCTGCGATGCGATGATAAAACGATTATCGATCAATAGTTTGCCAATTTACTCATGCATCATTTTTTTCTATACATAATTTCCTTTTACTCACTGTGTACTACTAAAACAAAGCATATTTGCAGGGCTCCACAATTAAAATAAACATAAAAGAGATTCATTTACTTCCATTACATTTTAATAATTGGAAGGTTACATCTACCAACAAATATTTAATTGCACAGAACCGGCAGGAAAAGTTCAAGTGCACCAGTAGCAGCATGTACAAAATTAACAAACTTCAGCCTATTCTGAGTAACCAACAAATAAAATCTGCCATTATTCACAATTAAATAATAGACTTCTGAATTCAAGTTAAAATCCTGATAAAATATTTTTGCTGTATAGCAGTCAAAAACAGCTTTCATACAAAATATAGATTTCTGTACCAGCGACTCTCATACAAGAATAATGCTTGGAGACGTCAGTAAATTATGAATAACCAAAAAAACGATGATGCCCTTATTCACAATTGCAGCGTCAGTGAAATAACGCTGCGATGGGACGTTGTGTCTGGGTTCCAAAGTGCACAACAAAGCACGAAAGCCCTGCTTCTCAACAGCCGAACACGGCCACAAATCCTTTGCAATAAAAGTTGAGACTGACTTTGTGATTCACTTCGCCTTTTCCGAGTTGGGTGGAAAATTAGTCATCACCTGCTGGATGGTTTCCTGGTTGGCAGCAACTTCAGCTGGCTGTTATTCCTCCTCGTTCGAGCGGAAACATGCTAGCTAGTTTCCCATATTTGTTGTTTTCCCAAAATATTTAAGCTTATATGCCAAAGCTTGCTTATTGTCTGGCTCTTGTTCAGCTCATTTTTACCTTCAACTGAAAGCCGAAATGATTCCAGATGCTCGCTTTAAATCCAGCGGGTGCGGGTCGGAGTTTATGCTCAGCCATTCTGGTAGAGTCTTCCACTTTGGTGCACCGCCATAAACTGTACAGGCGGCACTTCCGCTTTCCGTCTTTTTGTTCCTTTTTTTTTTTGTTCTGTCAGCATCAATTATTGACATTCATGAATCGATTAATAACAACAAAAGCTGACAAAAGCTGACAAAAGCTTTCGATACAATTAATCACACTATTTTAATTTCAAAATTAGAAAGGTACGGAATTAGAGGTTTGGTCTTAAATTGGGTTAAAAGCTACCTAGCAAAGAGGAAACAATTTGTAAAGCTAGGAGAATATACATCTGGGAGTCTACACAATACGTGTGGAGTACCACAGGGGTCCATACTGGGACCAAAACTGTTTAACTTGTACATTAACGACATTTGCAAAGTAACTAACAACTTAAAATCGGTCTTATTCGCCGATGATACCACTGCTTTCTGTTCTGGTGAAAGCACACAAGAACTCATTAAAAAGGTCAAGGATGAAATGGTCATATTAAAGTCATGGTTTGACAAGAACAGATTATCTCTGAATTTAAGTAAAACTAAAATAATGTTATTTGGTAATAGTAGAAAGGACACGTACGACCAAATACAAATTAATGGAACGGATATTGAAAAAGTGGAAGAATATAAATTCCTTGGGGTTGTAATAGATGAAAAAATGAGTTGGAAATCTCATATTAAATATATACAACAAAAGGTGGCGAGAAATATCTCTATATTGAATAAAGCAAAATATGTTCTTGATCAAAAATCACTCCACACTCTGTACTGTTCCTTAGTATTACCATATCTAACGTATTGTGTGGAGATATGGGGAAATAATTACAAAAGCAATCTTCACTCACTCACTGTACTGCAAAAAAGATCTGTGAGGATAATTCATAATGCCAAGTATAGAGAACATACAAACCCTTTATTTTTAAAATCACAGATATTAAAATTCGCAGATTTAGTACACTTTCAAACCGCTAGAATAATGTATAAAGTTAATAATAACGCGTTACCCAAAAATCTAATTAAGTATTTCTCAATCAGAGAGGAGAAATATGATCTTAGAGGAAAATTAAACCTAAAACATTTATATGCGAGAACAACGCTGAAAACCCACAGCATTTCCGTGTGTGGAATTAAATTATGGAACGGATTGAGTAAAGAACTCAAACAATGTACAGAGATGAGCAAATTCAAAAAACAATACAAGCAGTTGATGTTTGCTAAATACAAGGCAGAAGAGTCCTGATTGTTCTGTCAGGTTTGTTATTTTATTTTATTTATTTTTTTATTTTCTATTTTATTTTATTTTATTTTATTTTTTATTTATTTAATTAAATTTTATTTTTTTATTTATTTATTTTTTATTTATTTATTTATTTATTTATTTATTTTTTTTTCTAATTTTCTTTGTTGTGTCTAAAAAAAAAAAAAAAGCTTTGTTCTTATTTATTTATTTATTTATTTAGTATTGTCATCATTATTATCATTATTATGAATGTTCTCTCTTTTTTTGGGGGGAGGGTTATCTCACCGTTATCTATTATGTGTTATCCTGACTATCACTGAAAACATGACATGGAATCCAGGAAGTGAACTACATGTACTGTATCAGATGTAGAATGGATGGGGGGTAGGATTAAATAAGCTTTGCTTCTTCCTACTCCTTTTGGACATGTGGAACTGTCAAAGAATGATTCACGAGATGTATTCCATTGTAACCTTCATGTTCAAATAAACTAAACCAAACCAAACCAAACCAATAATCGTCAGTCAGTGTCCGCATCGCGATGCATCTAAGATTATTTCCCCCACCCCTAATGTTAAGGACTATCAGTCCACTCACTGCATTGCGCTTACTTCTGTGTGTAAGTAGCTCCTGTGAGCCCAAGAGGAAGCTGAGAGTGTGAAGTGTTGGTCACAATGTGTGCACCAAAGTATGGATCAAAAGGATCTGCTCAGGTCAATAATTCAAAATGCAGTCAAATGGGCAACACATGAAACTTTCAGCTGAAACAAATCTGTTTTTTGCTGTTTTGCTTGTGAACGTGCACAAAGTTGCTTGTCATTGCGTGTTGCTGGAACTGTAAAGCAGCCCCTGTGTACTTGCCAGGTTGATGTAAGATTTCTGACACATCATGTGACCTCTGCTGCTTAACATTCCACAGCGAGGTCACCTGAGACCACATGTCACATTTACGGGTGTATCTTAATAAGGGGACTTTATATGAATAAATTGAATAATGAAGAGGCATGACTTCTCAGAGTCCTGGGAACCCCATGAGTGACAACTGCGCAACTGAACCATTCACATGGAATGCTAATGACAAAAGCTGGGATTTTTTTTTCTAATCCTCTCTTTGCCCTGCCTTTCTTTCAGTCTATATCTCTCATTCCCTTTCTTACTTGACTGGCTCCCAGTGGAGTGACTGGATACTAATCACACTAAAAATAGCAGAGATAGGCAGATGCAAGGGACTTAACTTGATGTCTGTCTCCCTCAGATCAGACCAGACATCAGATAAGTGACCTATTTGTAGCTCTTTGAGAGTGATTTCCTTGATTACTGACAACTACTGGGATCCTCTGGGACAAGCTATCAGCGTGAGAAGAAAAATTGCGATGGATGGAGGGAGAGAAGCAAAGGAAGTGAAAGCAGTAGGGAGTTAGGGAAGATTAGATGAAGAATTATTGTTCTGTGAAGCTCCTGGGGGTGACAGAGGCCGTGCAAACAGAAGGATAGTCATTGAGCATAGCAACTTACTGCCTAATTAGTGTGATATGAATGCTCTGTCTGTCCAAATCTGTTTTCGAATGATCTATGTGATCAACCTAGCAGCCAAAAAGTTTCACTCCAGCACTATTTTTTCATTTTCATGCGTTCACTCCATTTGAAAAAAAAAACATTATGTTTCCTGGGTGCACCTATCATTCCGCCAGGATGTCCTTAAAGCTGCAGACACCCACTGTATCAAAAGGGGCTCCTGTGTGCTATGGGTTAATGTGACACAATAATGAGAAACTGTGGCTTTACACTCTTTGATAGGCTCGATTATGTCTTATGTCCACTTAATGGTTCAGGCATGTGTTATAGTCCTTTGGCTTCACACTCTCTCTCTCACTGCCTTTTATTTCTAAGCTCTTTACGGGCACGGTCGCCTCACTCTCCCGTCAGGGTGCATCAAAACCCCCCTAGAGATCATAAAAGCACAAGGCACACCAGGGAGAAAAGGAACCATTAGCACAGTAGGAAAGGCAGTACTTGATAGCAACATCTACTGCATGAGAATCATATTACTTTTTATGCATTTAAGAGTGTCTACATACTCATACTGGCACTGCCTTGCCATTCTAGCTTGAAAAGTTTTGCATACCTTGTATGTTTTTAGCAACATTTCGGGTAAAGTCTCACATCAGTAAAGAGACATGCTGTGACTGAACATTTGTGATGGCCACTTGTCACGCTTGAGCTGCCTTATTTGGCCACCCTTGTTAAGACTGCATCTGGCAAACATCTGGATTCTTATAATAAAGCCCTTTACTAAATGCATGCCTCTTATTGGGACAAATAAGAAATTAACAGAGCGTATCTGTCTCCTACTTTTAGTGTTGGAAACAACAAATATGAACACGATGAAATGCAGTACGGAAACTATCGAAAATTATAATGCTCAGTTTTGACTGACCCCGTAATAAGGACATTCTTTTACAATACATCATCAGATGTACCTCTTGGATTAGATTTCATTAGATTGTGTAGGGAGAGGCACAATTCAGATTTTTTGTTAAAATGTGATCTTTTTATGTAGTTGTTCACATTATATCACACTGTGGGACACCTGCTGCGAAGAACATGAGGGTGAGGCGTCAGGAGTGGTGGGATATCAACGTGAGCCGCTTCACTGACAACAATTCTATCAGTTCCAAAGCATCTTCTTTTTACCAGTTTTCTGCTCCTTCGTCTGCTATTTCTCTTCGCGTTTGTGTATTTTGGTGATGAATTGTGACTTTTGTCGCCTTTTGTCGACATGTAGGTGGAATACATGCGACCCAACCATTCAGACTGCAGTAGCATTGGACACATATCGGATTTATGACCTCATACAAAAGAGGCCTGGGTTGCATTTGAAAAAACTGGAAATGTACTGTTCACACTGACATGAAAAAAATCAGATACAGGTCACACGTGAGCAAACAAATCTGAATTGACTTGCAGTGTGAGCGTAGCCTTAGTGAGTATTTGGCACGAAGTAGCAGGGGTGTCACAAGATCTTGTCTCACAACATCTTGCGAGATTAAAACGTTAGAATATTTCTTGTTCAGAAAGTGGGCACTCGGCCTGGGATGATGATAAATAAATGAATCAATCGCACAATAAATTAAAATGAGCTTGATCATTTTGCCGGTTTCCATATATTTGCATGTGTGTCTGTTTCCCTCGTCTCCTGCCTCCAAACAGGCAAGAAGAGGATTCACTCTTTCAGCACCTTGGCACATTTATTCCATAGAACAGTGGCATGAACGGAGTGAGTCCTTTTGTCAGTCATACAGTCTCTTTATCTCAGTTGGTGGAGGCGGGGCCGCTAGCATACACGCAGATTGTAGAAGAGTTTAGCCTTGTGAGGAGCAATGCAAGGTATTGTAGTAGAAATTAAATTAGTGGACTGCAATATATAGTCATACATTACTTTTAGAAATATGATAGAAAAAAAGTATATCATATTTCTAAAAGTAATGTTAACATATCATGTATCATCTTGTCTTGTGACACATCTACGAACTAGTCCAACAAGTGTGTCGCAAAGTCTACCTTCCTACTGCACGGTATTATGACCAATTCAGATTTTTTGTTAAAATTCAACCTTTTATGTGTTTGTTCACATTACCAACGTTGCAACTTGTAAATGAGAACGTGATGCGCCTGCGCGTGACGTCACATTCATTGCCGTGTATTTACGCAAGTAAACATTGCCCCGGTTTTTGCTGTCCTTGGTGCGTTTGTGGCAATTTCAAGGATTTTGTGCAACAGTTGTCAACATATTCTGACACAAATGATTCCACGAAGGCGATTAGGAAGAAAGAGGGCAAGAATTTTGGCTAAGGCAGCTCCCGGAGAACTTGCTGCGATGTCTGTTTCGAAGAGCATGTGGGTGGATGTCACACTGCAGGTCAATTCCCATTTTGTTGCTCATATGTGACCTGTATCTGATTTTTTCATGTCAGTGTGTACAATTCCAATGTTTTCAAATCCGACTCAGGCCTCATTCGTGTGTAAATATAAATCCCATATGTATCCGATGTACTGCAGGCTGAACGGTCAGGACGCATACAGGTATACAGCATGCGACGTCATCGAAAAACGTGGTTTACCGAGCGAGACTATCTACATACGAATGAGGCCTGAGTCTCATTTGAATTGTACTGTTCACACTGACATGAAAAAATCAGATACAGGTAAAAAAAAATCGGAATTGACCTGCAGTATGAACGTAGCCTAGTAGCACAAGTTTCCACCAAATTCCAAAAATGGTTAATTGCCAGGTTAGTCTGCTCAGTTGTGGGTGCCTTTAAAGACAGAAAATCCCGCTGTCATGCTGATGCAGTCCTGAAAATGTAAACTTCATGTCGAGGTGCTGGAATGACTGCATCACACAACTGCTGTGTAAGATTGCATTATCAAAAGCATCTGTGCATCTAAAAAAAAAAACCCGCCATCCTTGAAGATAGTGTCTCATTTTTCCCCTGCTGTTATAGTATCTACTTCTTTGATGAGCACAAAGGAAATGGCAAGAAAATCACTACACGCTTTTTAACCTCCTCCTAAATTTTGAGTTTTGGATTGCCGTGACGCCTGCTGTTCTGCTACTCGTCTAAGATGATGTGATATTCTTTTGATTGCGGTCTGGTAGGCCATGCACTCAAACACCCAGCAATTTCACATAAAAAAAAAACAGTAAAGCGGGTGATGAAAGAAAAACGAGAGGTAGGTTGACAAAATGGAGACAGCCTTCAAACTTAATTTGCTGCAAAATACAATAACATCCTTACATGCATGGCGCTGGCAATAAACTGTGTCGTGTGCGTGTGTGTGTGCGGTGGGGACTCAGTTTAGTGGTGTCATAAGAGGGGAATGTTGCGGCTGGCTTTAAAAATAGTCACACAGGAGGTTTGTGAGAGAGAAGCTGCAAAGAGCTCGGGTTTAATATCGCTCAAGTGAGATGCGCTGACAGCCAACGTCGTACACAGTCTTCCCTGATACTCATAAAGAGCAGCTGCGTCCCAGCACAGAGACAAGCTAGTCTATTATGGATCGGAAACAGAACAGAAAATAAATAAAGCTCCATACAGCTCTGAGATATGCCATATTTTTGCCTCCCTCTCATTAAATTTGTTCTCCCATTCTGTCTATGTTTGTGCTACCGCATTAGTTTCTCTCTCTCCCTCCCCTGCCCATTTCCCACCATTCCCACCATTTTCCCCATAGGGTAGAAGGAAACTAAAATCCTGTCAATATAAACGAGTCACCACATGAAGGTTTATGTGCTCCGCTACTGATACCGTCATTTAACTGTTCTTTTCACTTCCAAGCAGAGTCAATTGAATTGATTCGTTTAAGCTACTCAGGTGCCCCGAGCTAGTTTCTGAGGCGTGGAATTGGATATAAGTGTAATGGGGTATGATTTTGCGTATGATTAGTATTTTTATGATTTATGTGTCCTATCATAGTTTATTTTGGTGAAAGCAACTCAAAAGTAATTAGAAAAATAATTACAATTGAGAGGCAGTCGGTATATTAAGTGATTTAAAAGAATAGATTGACCAAATAAATGTCATATAATATGTCACAAATCAAAGTTCAACTTTGTAAACATTTCCGTTCAGCCCGTTCTTCCAGCTGCGCTCCGCCTTTCGGCATTCGCGCCACGCTGCTCATGTGACATCGTTGAGCCACTTCCTGTTTGGTTCTAGGGCACATGGCAGACAGCACCTTTAATAAACAATACATAAACAAAATCAGTAACTATTAATTAGGGCTGTCAAAAATTGCGGCCGTTACCCACGCAAAGCTGATACTCAACTCTGAACCCCCAACATCACTTCCTGTCTGCCTGTCACTCCGCTCCCCTAGGGGACACATTTACTGCAACACACACGAGCACGAGTCTTATTTATCTTTTAACCCGTTAAACGCAAAATTGCGACAAGCAACAATGCTGAATTTAACAAGCCATTTCTGCAAATATGATGCCTCATGTAGTTAATACCTTACACCAGGACATGGCAGACATCAATCTGAGCAACATTTTTATGCAAAGTTTATAATTTTATGACTTGGTAGCCCCTTGTGCGCGGGGCAGGGCGTCCGCTCGCCATGACAGTCCACATGCATCATACTTAAGCCGATGTTTTGCTAAACCAGGTTCAGAGTGGCAGAAGCGGACGTGGTGGCTTGTCAAAACACTGCTACTGGTGAGCGGAGTAGCGGGAATGTAAAAAAACACAGAAACAGCAGCATCTGCGGTACGATCCGCACGAGACTCCTTGGCAAAAAATACACTGCTAATAGATCAATATGACCTGAGAATATAATCACCTGGATGAATGAGAATATTCACAAGTATAACAGATAGATAGATAGATACTTGATATCTATCTATGTAATAATAGTCATGGAGGCAGCAGTGGTGTTCAAGATTCCACTGTAAATGACATCAATGATGGCTGGGTTTGCTTCAGAGGCGAGGAAGAGTATCACCAGTGGATCAGACATTTTGATGAGCCTCTTGAAGAGCCGGTGCCGTGGAGACAGGTATCTGTCAAATTCTGAGCCAGGTGCCGTCATAGAATGCACATTAGATGAGTAAATGTACTCCCATCACAAACTTTGGGTCGTACTGATGATTTTTTTGATTTACAGTATGCTTTTATCTCTAACCAGTTTCAAGCTACAACCTTTTGAAGCAGTAATGTCACAACTGAAAAAAAACCCCTCTGGCGTCTAAAGGGTTAAAAGGCTTATTCACTCTTACTATAGCTACTGTGTTTTCTAATACAAGTGTAAAGTGGCTATTGGAGTGTTATTTCATGTCTAGAGGGCTGTAATAATGCTAAAAACCATATTTGGAAGGTCATACACGGGTTTTCTATGCTCTAACTAAAAAAAAAATTCCATTTATAAATAAGGAATCATACTTGGAGGATTTTTACTTATCACGGTCAGGTCTGGAACCAATTACCCGCTATAAACGAGTGATGTAATATATAATATATTACATTTTGGAAGTAACTTTCTCAACACTAGACGCCGGTAATGCTCGGGGTGGCTGTGACTAAGAACCCCCTCATCTAGTTTTGTCTACATGTGCATGACTATAAAATAAATATTTTAAATACAGTACAGTATATGTGCTATTTCACCTTATAGCCTCGCTTTATGAAAAGATGATCAGCTTCATTGTCTTATTTTTCATTAGTAACGCGGAGGACAGAGTAGTTCCACCATTTTAACATTTTGTATTTTTAAAAAATAGATGAGCTGCTTTCTCAACCGTGCCCTTGTGCTCATGCATGCGCGTCACTGCTTCCACATCAGACCATTAACCAGACGGAGGAATGAAATGTAGGATTGGGGTAAAAAAAGAAGCAATTACAGGGAGAACAAATATTAATAGAAGTTAAGAAGTGACGAACAAACCCAATTATGACATTAGCCAAGCAATTTAGAGGAGCTCTGCAAGAAAAGGGAATCCTGTTGAAATGTACCAGCGGTCTCTCTGCATTAACAATGGCATTAATTCCGCTGAATCACAGCGTGGGAGAACAATGGAGCAAATACATCTATTAACTTCCTTTATAAAGAAAGAGGGAGACATTTAGTGTATAATGTGATGGGGATGGCGGATGCAGAGGCCGACATTCTTGTCTTAATTACAAAACAGGCTTTAAATAGCAGTATTGTCCTATTCTATGCGTGGAGTCACAATACAAGGACAAACGATAAACCAGACCTTGGGTCTTCCATGGAGGCCTGGCTGGCTTCTGGAAGGCTGTCTGAAAATGACATATAGAGATAACAAGATGTATAGGAGGTGCAGTGGGGTGTGCTGAGACGCTTTCTGCTGTTTTTGCACATTTCATCGTACCTACTGTATCTTTACTGTCAACTTGCCTCCTTCAACCCAAACTGCTGCTGTATGCTCCCATAGGAGGAACGGGGCCTTGACAGCGTGGCCAATCAGCAGCACCCCGAGGCCAGTTGAAAGCCCTTCTGGCATGCCCAAGGCGGGCAGGGTCCAACCAATCAGTTAAAGGCCGGGCTTGAAAGGAGGGCCATGTTTGGCTCTGGGAGTTGTTCAGGCTGCCAATGAGAGTCCAGAGGGGAGTCAGAGTGGTTCAGAGTGAGGCTGCCAGTGAGGTCAGAGTGGTTGAGGGCAGACTGACAGTTATTTAGTGAGAAGCTGAGCTTTGTGTCAGCCACAACAGCACTCAGCCTTTGTACTACTAGACTGGCTCTAATGGGACTGTCACCTTCTAATTGTCCAACTGGGAATACTGTGACTGACACACGCGCACGGAGGCAGGTGCCAAACAGTTTAGCAAACACACAAACCTCTTTGTTCAAGCTTCAATTTATAAAATGCATTGTCCTTCATAGCCATTTACAGGACCAGACCGTTCTGATCAGAGCAAGTTTGTTTCATGATGTTTATGTTTTGTTTATATTTTTAATT
Organism: Dunckerocampus dactyliophorus; assembly: GCF_027744805.1. Classification (NCBI taxonomy): domain Eukaryota; kingdom Metazoa; phylum Chordata; class Actinopteri; order Syngnathiformes; family Syngnathidae; genus Dunckerocampus; species Dunckerocampus dactyliophorus. The sequence goes on from NC_072826.1 coordinate 5,313,355, forward strand.
CTCCAGCATTTTTACTAAAGCAAACGTAGACCTACAACAACATGCACTTTGTAAACGGAAGAAGAATCTCTTTATTGCAATGGATTAAATGCACATTACCATACAGTATGTATATTATGTTTGCACAGCTAAAGCCTTCCATATCTCCAAACACCTGTGCAGGTGGTTTTGGAGGGGAGTGTATATATATACATATATATATATATATATATATTCTGTGAGGATAACATACTGATTAGAATTACAGTCTAGACCAGAGGTCTCCAAACTATTGAAGGTCCCCTACCCCTTCAGACATTTGACCTGAAGTCATGACCCCCTACTCCAAAGGCCAAAAGTATTAGATGGGTGTGTCCAAGATAAAGAACACGGCAAGTTTGTCTTCTGTTCGGTGGATTTATTTATAACAAGTTTGGTTTGGTTTGGTTTGGTTTAGTTTATTTGAACATGAAGGTTACAATGGAATACATCTCATGAATCATTTTTTGACAGTTCCACATGTCCAAAAGGAGTAGGAAGAAGCAAAGCTTATTTAATCCTACCCCCCATCCATTCTACATCTAGTACAGTACATGTAGTTCACTTCCTGGATTCCATGTCATGTTTTCAGTGATAGTCAGGATAACACATAATAGATAACGGTGAGATAACCGTCCCCCCAAAAAAAGAGAGAACATTCATAATAATGATAATATGATGACAATACTAAATAAATAAATAAATAAATAAGAACAAAGCTTTTTTTTTTTTTTTTAAACACAACAAAGAAAATTATTTAAAAAAAAAAAATAAATAGAAATAAATAAATAACAAATAAAATTTAATTAAATAAATAAAAAATAAAATAAAATAAAATAAAATAGAAAATAAAAAAATAAATAAATAAAATAAAATAACAAACCTGACAGAACAATCAGGACTCTTCTGCCTTGTATTTGGCAAACATCAACTGCTTGTATTGTTTTTTGAATTTGCTCATCTCTGTACATTGTTTGAGTTCTTTACTCAATCCGTTCCATAATTTAATTCCACACACGGAAATGCTATGGGTTTTCAGCGTTGTTCTCGCATATAAATGTTTTAGGTTTAATTTTCCTCTAAGATCATATTTCTCCTCTCTGATTGAGAAATACTTGATTAGATTTTTGGGTAACGAGTTATTATTAACTTTATACATTATTCTAGCGGTTTGAAAGTGTACTAAATCTGCGAATTTTAATATCTGTGATTTTAAAAATAAAGGGTTTGTATGTTCTCTATACTTGGCATTATGAATTATCCTCACAGATCTTTTTTGCAGTACAGTGAGTGAGTGAAGATTACTTTTGTAGTTATTTCCCCATATCTCCACACAATACGTTAGTGGTGACAAGTTGTGGTAAACTGTGATCTTTATGCACTTTTGTTGTGTTTTGCTGTGTTCTGAAACAACATGGCATACAAAGGATAATCAGTAAAACATTATTGCAATAATGTTACACATAATAATAATTCTGAAGAATTATGAAAACAAAGCCACACAAAGTACAGAAATCAATAAGGAAGTTAACTCAACAGGCTGCGAAAGTTATTACTGAGCTAAATGGACATGAGCTAAAAAAAACCCACGCGATTACGCAGCAAACAAATATGCACACTTAGCACAGCACTAACATTATTAAACCTCACCGCTATGCATTTACGCACACCGTTAACATTTGTGAACAAGGACGAGGTGAAAGGAAGAATAAAAAACACAGGTCTGTCTGTAGAGTGTTGGAGAAAGTCATGCAAGTCTCAATCCGAGTTACACGGCTCACAACTATGGTGCGTTTAAGGACAGCCGAATAAAATGGCCCAAAAAAGGTACATTATTCGTGAACCATAAATAATATAAACATGCCAAACTGTGGGCTTTCTGACATACTCAGTGCATCCAGTAACGTACAACAACATCATAATTCCTTTGTCCCTTCGTCAGCCTCTCTCTCTCGTTCGTTGTCACTCTCTGTGTCACTTTTGTCTCGAGGCAAACTAGCCCTTTAGCTTGAGCTGTCCTCTTCATCACACAGTAGTCACACTACAGTATAAACCTTGCAATCCCACCTCCACTCGATGTTGCTAGCGTCAGTCGCTAGCTCGGATGATGAGCTCAACATCTACCGCGGCCCGAGCAGTCCAAACAGAAGCTGTAGTAAGTCAAACTTACTTCAAAACGCGATATTAGCCGCACCACTGTTTAAGCCGCAGGGTTCAAAGGATCAGAAAAAAGTTGCGGCTTAAACACCGGAAATTCCGGTAGTCACAGTACCGCCTAGCTTGTAATATAAATGAAATCTTCAATATTAAACAATGCACAATATAATCATCAAATGTACTTAGTTGTTCATGTAATGAACACAGAACAATGAGCAACTCCTGTTCTGTTCAAGCGCATTACGTAACTTGTAGTGTTAGGCGGTAATGTAATCACACCGTTTCATTTTTATTCAAATACCCCCTACAGCAATTAGCATACCCCACTTTGGAAACCTTGGGTCTAGACGTTATTGATGTGGTAAATGAATGTTTTATCAGGAAATGGCAGATTTCTATCGGAATACCAACAGAAGTGTAATAAAGGACCTTTTCAACAGCATTCAATCCTGTGGCCCAAAAATGCCACACAGAGTTGATTGTAAAAGGCTAATTGATCATTAGGGAGCACTCATGAAATTCTTTCAATACAAGGGAGCTCTGTTAATTAAAGGACGCAATACAATTGACCTTCCTCAGCTGCAGCATTTGTATATTGGATTTTTTTACTCGACAATGCCAAAAAAGCCCGTTATTTTGACATCTGAGGAAGTTTGGTGAATGATCTCATAAGCTTTTGTGCAGTGGAATGTGGTATTATTTTTCTTTAAAAAACTAAGAAAGATAGGAAGGATGCCACGGTAGAGAAGTGAATAGCAGGACAAGTACATCACAGTATGTCATTTTGGAAGGGGATGCTTCACAGGCCTTGAACTGAAAGCTTCATTAAATGATACCAGAATCACACTGGGCTCTGCAGTGAAGAGGAACTTAAAGGTTTGTAGCCTCTTTGGTAGAAAGGTAAAGAAAGAGCCTTTGGCAGAGCATCTGGACTGTTAAAACGTGCAGAAAACTGTCAAAATATCTTTTGGAAAGGGATGTTTGATGGGTAGACAGGTGTTTACATCATATACACACGTGAATGGACAGCCTGTTGTGCAATTCAACAAACACAAACCTACTAACTCAGTCTTTGTCTTTTATGAGCATGACTAAGAAGTATGGTGTCCTTGAACGGTCAAAAATACAGCATATTGGTCACGCTCAGTATTAGAAAAGTTTCATTAAGGTGTGAATGTTTGAATGTGCCTCGTGATTGACTGGCAACCAGTCCAGGGTGTACCCTGCCTCTCACCCAAACTCAGCTGGGATAGGCTTTACCTCACCGGTGACCTTAATGAGGATAAGCGGCATTGAGAATGGATGGATGGGCTTGGAGATACAAAATACACAAAGTGTCATGCCTGAAAGGCTCATGAAAAGCAATACTTATGCCTCTGGACCTTGGTTACAATTTTGCCCTGAATTTGCATTGACAGTTGAGAGCCATTGATGAAAAACAATGTGACTAATGCATAAAAAGAACCAATTAGCTTAAGAAAAAATTAATACATGGTTTACAGACATCTGTTCTGTGCTCCTACCTTTGAAGCCATTGTACCAAGGTCATGTCATTCCATGTAATGTAAGAAACAAACACACTCATTCATTGCACTAATTCACAACTTACACTGTGAAATATTCTGTTCCAGAGGGAATGAGTGAGGGTGCGTGTCCTCATCATGAGAAAGAGGAGCAAAATTAGTAACTACTCCTACTCCTACTCCTGTGTTTGTGGTGATGAAGCCCTTCATGCACAATCCTAATTAACAAGACACAGTGGACAAAATATATTCCAAAGCGAAAGGGATGCAGTGATAAAAAAGAGGAAACAACGGCATATCACAAGGTCAAGAGTTATAATGTAATACACTGTGCAGCATAATGTGCTATGTGACAGTATGAGCTACAATGTGCTAACATGGTTCCACACACAACCTGCATACAGTGGAACCTCGTTTTTTCAACAAAAAATATTGTCTCAGTTATCGTACGGCCGAACTAGTCTGTGGGATCGAGTGCCCAAAGAAAGCGTCCAGACGTTGGTGACTCAGTCTGTGATAGTGGTTCTTTTAGAGTTGGGACACTAGAAGACAGATTCCGGATTTGGATTTACACAATTTCTTATGGGAAAAATGTATTCGGTTTTCGTCTGACCTTTAGGAACGTATTAATGACAAAAAACGAAGATTTTGAAGATGCCCTGCACAGTGAGCCTTGATGTTTCAACAGTTGGTGAAACTGTTCTTCTTGTCAAAAGTGAACGGCTATACAGTATCTCATGTTTCAAGCAAACGTGTCCACTTTGTTGCACTTCTGTTTGCATTTGATTAAATCCATGAGGAGACTCCAGTCGTTCGGGTTGTAACACAGGTTTTTTCCCGTGACATTATTTGAAAGCATGCACAATACTAATGAGCTATTCAAAATAATGAGCTAAAACAAACCAAGCTGAGTTGCTATTCTCCCAGTCAACTGGGAATCTTCTTTTTGAATGTGATGACTTGATCAAAGATAGCATTATGGTTAAATTTACATAAAGCAGCCGTATGCAGCAGCATTATGGAAAAGCAAAAAAAAAAAAAAGCACATATTTCTGTCATCTATCCTATTGCCCGTGGAATCATGTGACATAAAGCCTTCTGCGTGCAAAAGAGTCCTTCTTTGTGCAATGATTGGTCCATCTCTCTGAACATGATCAGAGAAAGGGTCTTGTTATGAAAGTGGCAACCTTTTGCATGATCACAGTACTTCCCATCAGTTTTGGCTCATTAGTCCCTGGGTGGTAGTGCAAGGACGAGGTGGGATCAGAAAGCCACAAATGGCCTGAAACGTGTGTTGGCATCCATCCACCCCCACACGCATTCACAGAACATCTCTGAAGAGTTTTTTCTAAATGACATATCAATACTGCACCGATTATATTATTCAAAATAAATTTGACAGCGAGGAGGACTAATTTCAAACACTTTGTTTTAAGTGTGTATGTGTCAGTAATAAGCCAGAAAAAGCATCCCAAATCTGCAACTGCAGAGCGCAACTGAACAGCACTCAACATATAGTAAAGCAAGCGAAGAAGGTAATTAAACATTATGATCATTTATATTTTCTAATCAAAACAATGATGAGCCTTTGGTTAAATGTGCAATTGAATGTACCAGAGTAACATGATTAAAAATCCTGCAGCAGCAGCAGACCTGTAATAACTTCTCATTTCCAAGTCCTAGTACATTGTCCTTCCTTGGCGAAGCAAACCACACACCTCCTTTACGCTATCATTTGCATCCTTTAATGGTTGCAAAGCTGCAATTAGTTAAAATAACTATTTGGAACTGGTGTGAAAACAGCAGGGAGGTGGTGTAGTATATACCAACAGTTAGTGCTGTCCAGATAAAGAAAAAAGACAGAAGAGATGAATTATTAGGATGTGTGATTAACTGATCTGATTAATCTACTTTCATTTTTCAACAAAACATTCCTGACAAAATGCCTCACCTTGAAATCGTTTTCTTTAAATTCATTACAGTATTGGGCAGATCGAAATATTGCGACTGGGTGGTTTGCAGTGATGTGGTAGGCTAAACTTGAGCTGCTTCGGTGGTAAGAAAACTACTTTCACTTTTCCCTCATCAATCATGCTCTCTGAGCATTTTTGAAATGTGAATTTCCCATTCATTGGAACAACTCTTACATGCACCTCCATTTTCATGTCTCTTCTCCGCTACTCTCCACTCCTCACCTTGCCCTCCCAACTACAATTGCAACCAATCAAATCAGTTGACACTAAACAAGCCCAAACACAATTACAGCCAATCAATGTCCACTTCAGTGTGTGACTCAACATTGTTTTTCACCCCCAACAACTCACGCACAAGCACAAGACGCATAAAAATTGATTTTAATGCTTTAATTTGACAGCCCCACAAGAAGTCAAACATATCTGAAACTGAGAACATAGCATGACATGTCCGCTGTTCCCCCCTTGGATGTTGCGTTGCAGAAGCAGTTGTGGGTTGTGCTCACACAGCAGTGGTGATTGAATTTGTGACTGGGAGCTACAACATTGGGGATTCCTTCGAAGTGGAATGTTGTTCCCATGTTGCCTCGCTCCATTAAAATCATCCATCTAGCCATCCACCCATCGATCATCTATACCAATTATCTTGTGCAGGACTGCATGAGCTTGAGTCTATCCCAGCAGCGGTAGATAGTATACCCTGGACAGATCAGTCTGTCACAGGGAAAATAATCCACACTCTCATTTGCTTTTAAAAATATTGTAGCGTTCGCAGTCAAAAGAAGCAGGTCTGAATAGGTACAAACTACGGTTGGCAAAAAATCTCTCATTACCATCTGATCACATGTTATAATACCTGTTAAATCCGTGAATTTTCCGCTTTTTTCCAGGTTATTGATCTGCAGAAATTGTACTGACACCAAATAGAGGGGACAACATTGTACAGTGAATATCATATTCCACCTTAGGAGATCAGATAGGGGTATCCTGATACAGGTCTTTCACTTCTGATACAATACCAATATTCCAGCCGTGAATATCAGCCGACACCGATATCAATCCGATATGAGCATGACTCTTACATACTTTTACTACTTATTTTGTAGCGTGGGATGTTAGAAAAGGCTTGATGAAATGAGTACTCAAACAGAAAACAGAAAAGCGACTCACCACCAATCGGGGCTGGTCATCGAGCATAATGAGTCGGCCTATCTTTTGTGTTACAGCTGCAGTCATCCCTCGCTACATCACAGTCTCACTCTACTGCGTTTTTCAAAAGTTAATTAATAAAACATTGTTTCGTGATTGTATGTGGTCTATTATTAGTAAAATATCTAAGCAAATTTAAGCAAATTGTATGTATTCATGGCCTAAATTAATCATTTTCAAGCATGAAAATGGTTAAATGAACAACAATGCAAGTATAAGGCATTCAAATGTGATCGGAAGCGTAATACAGCATCTGTCACTTGTGTGTGCCTTTGAGAAGCGGAGCCTGGTGAGTGACGCGAGTGACATCAGCTGGCTAGAGTTGACAGCTGAGTGCTAGCAGCAGGTTAGCAGTGTAGAGAGTGGCCGACAGCAGCACCTGTGTGAATGTTCACTGCATTTGTTAACTGATAGTTAATAAAGCGATTGAAGTGCATCTCTAGGACGTATGCTGTTAATGCTAATGTGTGAGTCTATCTTATTTTATCGATGTCTAAGATGGCTTATTTTCTATTATTATGGCTACTATATTGGGTAATACACGTGTAAAGGTGACTATAGAGGTATTATTTCATGTCTAGAGTGCTCTAATAATGGTAATTTTATTAATATTGAATCCTACTTTGTAGAAATTTACTTATCGTGGTCAGGTCTGGAACCAATGAACCGCAATAAATAAGGGACGACTGTAATTACTTTTTGCTGCCCTTTCGGAGCTTCTCAGGCTATGCAAATGTTTCAGACAATATTGGTTGTTTGAGGGAGACAGAGGTTTATTTCTTCACCTTTGTGGTCTTGCGAAAATCCGCATCCTGTCTGCAATGCACTGCTTGTATCTGAGTGCTTGTATTGGACCAATATAATCCGAAACTTGTTTTTTTTTTGTTAATATCGGACCCATGTCCGATATGAAGTATTAATACCGAATCGGGACAACCTTATTATCAGAGCTTTAACAAAAAAAAAAGAATGCCATAATTCTGGGCCAAGAGTGTGAAGTTTCCTAACATTGTTACGGTTTGAAAAGTACTGTTTACGTCACAGTGCAAAAGCACTGGTTCTGCGCAAAAGGCAAAGACGTATAAATACCGGACTCGCTGTTAGGCCTCTGATGCGACAAATTTGCGTTATCTCAGTGCACAGTCATGGAAAAAATGATCAGACCAGCCTTGTTTCTTCAGTTTCTTATTCATTTTAATGCCTGATACAACTGAAGGTACGTTTATTTGGACAAATATATCGATGACAACAAAAATAGCTCATTCAAGTAAAATTTTTTGGCAGTAAAATGCTTTAGCTATTCATGTAAGAACTTAAGTGATTTTGGTTATCAAGAAAACCATGGAATTTCTAGATATCAGCGCTTAAATTACACTTTCATGAGCTATTTTTGTTATCATCATTATATTTGTTCAAACAAATGTACCAAGGCATTAAAATGGATCGATAAACTGAAGAAACAAGGGCGGTCTAATCATTTGTAAATGCTCATTTTGACTGACATGCAGTGACCGTCAGAAACTGACTGACTGAAAAGACATCCTTATCATAACAAAATATTTTCACCATCATAATTTTTGTCCAGTTGTTCATATCGTTGCATAGAGTAAAAATAGAAAGCAAAGAAGGAAGCTGGTGGGGGTAAATCCAACTTCCAACATCTAACGCTCAAGATTAGAAAGGGGAATTAAGGAGTTTCCATTTCTCAGTGAGGGCATCACAGCCTGGTTCCTTCTCTGGCACTCCATCTTATGTGTGTTTTGTTCGGGTGCTTTAGAGGAAAATCTGCCCTCATGCCAGCACACTTGGGAAAGGCGATTTCTGTAATGCGGCAATGTAAGCCTCGATGTACAAATGGGCGTAAGGGACTTTGTGTGGGTATTTGTGTGTTAGAAATGCCAGCTGAAAAGCTGCATGCCTGTCTGGGTGACTGATAAGAGGCGCCCAGTAAGGACAGTTTAGAGCAGCAGCAGCAGAAGCCAAAGCAAGAAAACAAACCTTTGCGAGGTGTTGGGTGTACGTCCATTTAGGACAACGAATCATTCTCAAAACGGAATCTCCCAAATTGGCCTAATGGAGAAGCTGCTCATCAACAACAGCAGCAGCAACAGAAGCAGTATGCCTTCCATGGAAGCTTTTCTTATTTGAATGGTCCTCAGATGGCCGCAATCATAAAGGGTTTACAAATAAAGCTGTCACCAAAGCTGCTTCTTTCAAAAATATAGGTAATCAGCAAGGCTGCTGTGACGCTGCCCTTTTGCTTCTTCCCAAAAACACAGAACAGAGATCTTTAAATTGTGGTCAGCTTCTCTGCAATGATTACAGTGATTATAGAATATCCCAGTGCAGCCCATCAGGTGAAAATGATCACAACTAAAGAAAAAGGGGACTTCCTATCTTTTTTTTCCCCGTTTTACAGGCATTTGTCCTTCATCCCTTTGCCGCTTTTTATTTTCATGTCTTAAAATATTTTCATGACCTGTAAAATCTCTGAACCTATACCAAATGTAATAGACATATATTTATAGCAAAATGCATCCTATTTGATGTAATACAGTATTTTGAACTCGAAAATATGGCACTACAATATGATAGAAGTCAAGCATGCTATATGATGTGCTTGCTGTATCACAAATGCAGTTATGTTAAATGGAAACTGTACGGAAAAAAGACCCACACACAGCTATTTAACAAACATTCATTTCATGTGAGTTTGGGCTCCCTACAGTTGGGAGAATGTGGGTGTTTTGATAACTACGGTAATTAATGTCAATGCTCTATTATACGAGATGAACTGAGATGTGAAAAATACTCAACTATTAACAGGTGCCGAGAGAACAAGCTCTTCAGTAATCCTTAGATGTATTCCCCTGAGACCATGCGTGACTTGCATATAGTGTGCCTTCTGTTCTTGTCTCTCCAAATGGGGTACGTTTTCTGGCATTATGACTTAAATCTGAGATAAGCGCAACAATTTTTGCATTTTTTTTCTGTGGTTCCACAGGATGGGTATTGTACATTATATACAGTTATATACAGTTGGTCTCTATTCTTTCGAAATGTTACCTTTAAATGTACACAATTACTGCAGTTGTGTCTTGTATGTTACTTTGAATTTAACTTTGGTGTACAGTGGTTCAAATTTCACGACTTCACTCAGTCACGTTCTTTTCAAAACTATATGAATTAATAATCCTGCTGTTTCATGGTTGAATGCGGCTTATTATTCATCAAAAAATATACGTAGTTTTTGCCTAAATTAAGCCTTTTCAAGTATAAAATGGCTAAATGAATTAAAATAAGACGCTCATAGACGCTGTGAATGATATTTAGTATTCACTAGGTGTCAGTAGTTTGACTGTAATATTCGGTGAGACACAAATTTGATCGCTGAAACAACAGGCTTTTATTGCTAATTTGAATTATGTCACAACAGGCACAATAATCCCTAATAAAAATCTCTAATAAAAACACAGGCTAATGTTTCTGCAGTTACCCAACTCAACTCTGAACCCCCGACGTCACTTCCAGTCCGCCTGCCTTTCAGCTCCCCTACGCAACACATTTATAGCAACACACACCAGCAGAAGTCTTATTTATGTCTAATATGTCTTATTGTCTTATTATCATGTCAACTATACTGAGTAATGTGAGTGTAAAGGTGACTATGGCGGTGTTAGTTCATGTCTAGAGGGTTCCAGTAATGATTAAAACAGGTTCTCTATGCTCTAACTACAAAAATATTTGATTTATGAATGAAGAATCCCACTTTGCGGAAATTCTAGTAATCTATCGATTGATTAGTTTGATTAATAGAGTAATCGGACAAAAGTCAAAATGCGTATTTTAGGGAACATTGTTGAAATAAACAAAGCTTTCTCTGTGTTTCCACTTAAAAATGCACATGAATTTAAAGGGGACCTATTATGCGTTTCCTCTTTTCTGACCTACTGTATAAATGTTACAGTATACAATATTGTATTCCCATGTTAAATAATGCCAACGCGCCATATACTGAGGTTTGCGCATTTGGAAGTGAGGCCTGAAAGCAGGTTTGGACGGCTTTGCATGCTTTGTTTTACAGTTGTTTTTTTTCACACCGAGTTCCATCGATGCCTACGCAACCCAGACTTCCTTATATGGGCATGTCCAGGCAAACGCTGTCGGCCTGCCCTCCCCCGCTCTGCTTCGCTCTGCTTCGCTCTGCTCTGTTGACAGTTAGCACATATGGCTCCCAGGAAATGTTTGTTTGGGTGTGCCTAAAGAGGCAAGCATCAGGCAGAAGTGATTGGAGTTGCTGATTCCCGGCCAGCAAGAGAAAAATATGCTCATCTGTCAACGACATTTCACACGGGACTGTTTTGTAAACATGGGCCAATTCGAAACTGGACTATCCACTAAACTGTTGCTAAAGTCTGACGCCTTTCCAGTGTTACTTGGCCGTGTTGAAGAGTCAGAATAGCAAGCTGTAAGTACCAATTTATCAGTGTCCTAACTGTGTTTACTTTGTGGAAGTAATCGGACAAAAGGGGCTCGGCAGCTGTCCAGAAGTCCTCGGGAGCGCTTGGGAGTGTGACAGCGGAGTGGGCTCGGCCGGAGGCGTACCTGGAGGAGGGCCGGGGGTGGAGTAAATTACACAGAGCATTGGGCAGGAGGCAGGAAACACTGCAGGAAGAGGTCCAGAGTCTGGAAGATCTAGAAAGCTTATCGTGTATAGCTGCTCTACAGGAGTCCAGAAGTCAATACAAATGCCCGTAAATTAGTACAATAGGTCCCCTTTAACACATACATATTTAAAAAGGTATTAATTGAAGAAGTGGTGTTTGATATTAGGAGAAACAATGTGTTAGCATTAACATAAAACCTGTACATACGCTAACTTGTGCTTGCATGTGTTTAAATAGTAAAACTTTTGTTATGAGAGCGAAACATATAAGATGGCGTTAGCAAAATATACTTTTACCTTGTTTCTGGTTGTTTGCTCTCTACACTGTATACGCAGGGTGCTTTCTTTCTTGTAATGTGCTGCAGCATCAATGTAGTACTGCTGTGAAATGTTAGCACCGTTTGACAGTGCCTGTCTTTTTGAGTTTGAAATGATCCCAAACGTTTGACAGCTTCTGTCGTTTCCTTTGGGCCGTTTCCTCTCTTTCCCCCTTGTCGCTGCTTTCCTTTGAGCCATTGCTCTCCATCGCCACTCTCCGCCGTTTCCCGCCACACAGACCACAGCACCACACCACCGCTCTCATGTGCGCTGTATTGCAGCAGCCATGCGGGAAACAATTTACACGTATTTTAAGTTCCTAGCACCAAACTTGATCAATGTTTGTTGGTTACTCTCATTGAATTCAAAGCACAAAGCAAACATATGCTTTACATTTTACAAGTATCATCACACATTTACAAACTTACCGACTTATTTTCAATGAAAGGTGTTTTCTGCAGAAAAAACAGCCTTACTTCAGAGGAAAAAAAACCCCAAACATTTTATTTTCACCAAAAATGTCCAGGGCCGTGAATGCTGAATCGCGAATGTGTGGGGATTCACTGTATATGTAAAAACTAAGCCAACAGCATTTATGCGACTGATTGGCTGTGGCAGCCCCTTGCAGGGATAAGCCGAAAGGGAAAAAATATAGAATAGAATATACTGAAATGATTTCAAAATATGTCACTCACTCTGACAAGCATATGTGGGAATGGTCCTCTGGAATTCTCAGGAACATTGATGGGTGGGATGACCCAGTCCCTCTTCTGTCGTCTCAATCCATTAGCGTAGGAACTTCTCTGATGTTTGCGGGCAAACTTGATGACTCTGGGTTGGGAGTCCCACACTCTTGATAGCATTTCTTCAATGCCAACCTGGAGACAAAAACCCAATATAGCATCTTTATCAAGATCAACATATGATGTATAATATCGTGCTGTGTCATGCATTGAATACCACATATTTTTCCATTTCAAGTATGTGACAAATGGCAAGCTTTCCTTAGATTGCTACAATTGTAACTAAAATATTGCGTGTCTGTGAGAGTGGCAGCGAGTCACAAAGCATTTTTAAATGCTACTGCATTGTTTTTTGAGGCTCTTGGCAACATGGCTAAAGCCTGGTGGGTGTTAAAGGTGGTCTGCTTTTGCTGCATTCCAGCAAAGGCAGACAATGATATCTAGTGGTTAGCATGTTGGCCACACAGATCTGAAAGATCTGGGTTCAAATCTCCGTTGGACATCCCTGTGTGGAGTTTGCATATTCTCCACGTGTGGGCGCGTGTGGGTTACAAAAACCCACATTCCAGGTTACGAAAAACATGCGCGTTAGGTTAATAGGCGACGCTAAATTGTCCATAGGTATGAATGTGAGTGTGAATGGTTGTTTGTCTGTATGTGCGCTGCCACTGGCAGGCAGCTAGTCCAGGGTGTACCCCGCCTTTCGCTCACAGTCGGCTGGGATTGGCTCAGTATAACCCCCGCGACCCTTATGAGGATTACACGGCACATAAAATGAATGAATGAATGAATGAACAACGATAGCTTGACAAATCTTTGCTTTTTTCCTCCGTGTCACTACAAAGCACAGCAAAGAACCTGACATTTTCCTGTAAGGGTATCACTAGATAAAATGGATATTGATGAAATACCGCTGGAATAACAAAGGGAGCCAGGACAGAAGCAAGAGACTGAAGAATTGTTTGTACCTTAATGAACCGAAAAAGGTGAACTTTGTGAAACAATTTACAATTATTCCACAATCCTTTGTGTCTTTGACTGTGTATTAGATTATCAGTGTATGCTACAGCACCTACGCTACATAACCATTTAGGGTATTGAATTGAGACACTTTTCATTGATAAAGTTCAACTGAAGTGGGGCAGGGCAGATCTGACAGATCACACAGTGATGAAGAAACACTGTGTGTATCAACATTCTAATGTACATGACCAAAATTTAAATCTTCAAAGGATTCCGAGCAGAACACAGCTGCCCAGGATCAAGCAAGTCATTAATGCAGCAGTGCGCACACTACACAACTACAACTACACAACCACTTCACATACACAGAATATACAGATGATTTTGCTAATTATACCTAACTTCCCAGAAGGAATACGCTGTACATATGGTGGCAGCTGAACACAAACTTGCTGCAGTTCTCATACTTCTGTTACTTCTGTTCTATGTCTGATTTCATTACACGATACGGCAGTGCTTCTCAAATAGTGGGGCGACTTATACAGCGGTTTGTACCGATAACTAAATAAATACTCAATAGTACAATAATCCCTCGTTTATCGCGGTTGATTGGTTCCAGACCCGACGGTGATGAGTGAATTTCCACTAAGTAGGATTCCTTACTTATAAATGAAATATTTTCATAGTTAGTGTTTCGTAAACCTGTTTACGACCTTCTAAATATGGTTTTTAACATGATTAGTTTTTGACATTAACATTCTAAATAACAAGACCCAATATAGTAGACATAATAAGAATAAATAAAGACATAACACATCAATAAGACTCGTGCTTGTGTGTGTTGCTATAAATGTGTTCCCAAGGAGATATGAAAGAGGCAGACAGGCAGTGACGTCAGGAAATCAGAGTAGAGTTTCAGCCCTGAGTGGTTTACGGCTGCAAAAGTAACTTGTGATTTAATTCGTGATATTTATTAGAGATTATTGTGCCTGTTGTGACATAATTCAAACTTGCAAAAAGAGCCTGTTGTTACGGCGATGAAGTCTGATCCTCTTGTGTCTCACCAAACATCACAGTAACAGTACTGACAGCTAGTGACCACAGTGGAACACTACATTTCATCAACGTCTTTGAATAAGTCATTTAGCCATTTTTAGGCTTGAAAATTTAGGCAAAATAATATGTAACATTTGCTTGAATATGCATTTTTTAAAAAAATGTATAATACCAAATGTAGCATGATTTGATAATTACATATTTTTGAAAAAACACGATATAGTGAAGCCGCAAAATTCGAACCATGCTGTGGCGAGGGACAACTGCATTTCCAGTTGGTGGGGCGTGACAGAAAATAATAGAACTGCAATATGGTTAAGTGAAGTTCAATGACAATAATGACATTCTACACTATTCAGGATAATTTTGTCAGAAATCGTCCAAAATTTTTACTTAATTGTCCCCAGCAACTAAGCGAAACTACGTTCTTCATCACAGAAATTTGACCAGAACTGGACTTAGGAGACCAAGTGGGGGGGGGGGGGGGGGGGGGGTAAGTCACTGTTGCTGGACTACAATGCTGACGGGGATGTCATACAACTTCATGTCAAAAAATCCGAACTATCCCTTTAATGGACACATTTTTAGCAACATGATCGCCAGTGCACCTGTGAAACCAAACCCCTGAAGCAAAAAACTATTTGTTCATGTTCTTATGATATCATACTGCTACTTGTACCAAAAGATTATATTCTCATCTGGTGAAATGAGGTTTAGAAAGCTGGGGAAATGTATTTTTTTATTGTATTATCTATGGTGTCCTCCCCTGTAAGACGGTTGTATTGGTGTAATCCACCTAATCCTATTGTTGTCTTTCACAATATACACAAACACACATATACACACACACACACACACACATAACCTGACAGATAGGCTTTGTCACCTGAAGCACAGTAGAAATCTTCCAGCTTATCCCAACAGGAACACGCTCAACACAGTTATACATGCACACCATCTGTGAGCACAGGTCACCTGTCAATTTACACACGCTTTACCTGCGAGGGAGCCAGACTATAAGCTCCCAGACCAAACAAGGAATATGCTTAATCTTTTGTTTTAACACCTCACACATTTGCAGTTCAGAGAATTGGAACCCGAGCTCACTGCAGGCCAGCTCTCTGGACAGGCGAGGGTTTGGATAGAGCTGGACAGCAGCACAATATAGGGGGGAGGGGGGGTGGATGTTTGGGGCGCAGCAAGAGGAGCAAGGGGACCAGATGTGTTTCCCTGATAAGATAACTCTTTTTCCAGCTCCAATCAACCACAACACTCACAGGTACTGACTTGCATGAGGCAAGCAGCCAACAGTGGCAGGTAGAATTATTCTGTCTGTGAGTGAGTGAGTGTGTGTGAGTGTGTGTGTGTGTGTGTGTGTGTGTGTGTGTGTGTTTGTATACAGTATTTGCCGATCCTCATTTCAACCAACTGAATACTGAGTGGAAACGAACATATTTTAAAAAACAAACAAAACAAAAAACACCCACATGCTACAGTACATCACCCTCTCCAGCTGATGAGAGCGAATCATCATGCCTGCCTATCATAGTCTACCACTTGGACCATGAAAAATACCCAGAAAATGCATGATTCTTTCTTTCTCCTGTGCCTTCCGCTACGACAGTTGGGGGGCACACAATGAATATGACAACATACAAACTCAGTATCTTTTTTATGTCATGTTTGGCAGGTTAATGCAAATAACAGCGCATGCCGTTGAAATGATTTGCTCCAATTGTGTGAGTGTGCATGGTGTGTTGCATGAAGACATGAAACAGTTGAAAACAAGGCGAATCAAACAACAGTGAAAGCTTATCTTCTGCGTCAGACATAATGAATGGAGCAGATGAAAATAGTCCTTCCAACATGTCTTTCTGCATTCTTACACCAAATCAGTCTGCATGAATACAATCTCGTATGTGTCCTTCGTCATTTCCCTGCGCTGTTTGGCAAAGTGTGAGCTCCAGAGCCAAGTCCCCAGGCTTTCAGGTCGATGGTGCCCGCTCGCCGTTTGGCCGCTGCCTTGCACGCACTGTTTCCTGTCAGCTGGAAGCCCTGGTCCGCGCTCGAGCATCACTGGGCATGCTCCCAGGTGGAACACCTCACCGTCTTAGCGGGGGTGCTGCTTTGGAGGTCAGGAGAACCGGGATAGAGAGGGGCCAGAGACACCTCTCCTGTTCGCCTTTGAGCCCTCGTAGGGGCAGGGAGGCTGGTCGGGTTTTGCGGAGACCCCAGCGGATGCAGGCATGTGTCAACAGCACTTTTGAATATGCGGTGCATACTTTTTTGCTGTACCTTTTATGTTACTTTTGCATTTTGTACAGCAGGGTTTGTAACCTTGGCAGTATATGTACGGTGTTTATCGAATACTTGGGCACTTGTACAGCTGGAGTGTTCAGATGAAGCAGTATAAAGAAAATGACGAATCTGGTTTTACGTTGTGAGGGAATTATTTCCCATTTTCATGAGCTTTTTCAAGTTTTAACAATATTCTAACTTTGGTTTTAGTGTAAATTTTGCTTGTTGTTGCTCACTGCAAACACAAGCGTGTTCAGACTCACCCCCACTCGATGAGAGCCACCCTGCTCTGCGTTTTTTGGTTGTTTCTTGAGCGTTTTCCCTTCATGATGGACTATCACAGTGATAACATTTTCCGAAATCTCTATTTGAACGATTTCCACAGGCGAGAACAACACGTGGCATTTTCGCTCAGATTTGACATGACTTCTAGCTCCAAATAAGCTTATTTGCTACAGCAACAAAACGTGCCATTACGTGCACCCAGCAATTTTGCTAATACTATGATGAAGCCTGTGTCTTGCATCCTGCTATCAGAAGAAACATACAATGTGTGAGTAGTCGCTGTATGCCACTCAGCCAGTCCATGCTGGCAGTGCGGCCGACTTCACTATCATGTGTTCGAAACTTATGATTGGTTTGGTGGCAGCAGTGCTTTAGAGTTGATGCCAAGAGAGAAATGAAAAAGAGAGGTTGGCCAGGCAGAAAGACAAAACCATAATATAAAAGTCATATGCTATTGTAAGCCTGTGTGTTGATGATATCAGCTGTGGCTGCATGGGACAGTGAGGCGGCCATTATGCTGTTGATTCTTCCCATAGGATTGCAGCAAGATATGGCGTACTCAGTCAAAATCCTGAGTGATTGCAGAATTTACTACTATGGAGTTTCCAGTCATGTGGAGACTGTGTAAGCATCATTCTTGTCCACTCTTATACAACATAGA
The DNA here is from genome assembly GCF_027744805.1 of Dunckerocampus dactyliophorus. Lineage (NCBI taxonomy): Eukaryota > Metazoa > Chordata > Actinopteri > Syngnathiformes > Syngnathidae > Dunckerocampus > Dunckerocampus dactyliophorus. The sequence continues at coordinate 5,331,225 of NC_072826.1, forward strand.
GTGTGAGCATATTGGCAGGCATTGACACGTGTGTGTTTGTGGGCTTGTGCATACATGTCATAGAGTCCGTGAGTGTGTCCCTTGTGTACCTAGGGCTTGGAAAAGCCAGAGGCAGCCAGGGCCAGCTGGCAGCTCTCTGCTCCCGGACACACTGCACATTCTACAGGCCTGAAGCCCCTCAAGCTGTGGAGCTGACATCTGGAAGTTTTCAGTTCGACAAACAGGCAGAACAATACCATATGAGCACATGCTCATTACGCATTCTGCGCACAGTGTAATATTTCATCCAGGTCTTTTGATATATACTTTTTTGTCTTCAGTTGTAGTGCAAAGGGAAGAGATCATCGTACAAGTCCTCAGTAAGAACATAGCCTCCCAAGAGATGCTTTGAAGAGACTGCAGTGAAGAATAAAATCAAATACACTGCAAATAATGTTAAATAGCTGTGTTTTAAATAGACAAGACACACATGGAATTCCATAAATGTATTCCTATTCCTGTATGCGCAATAATTCTACCTTGCTGACATTTGTTTCCAGTGACCTGTGAGTCTGCGGGTGCTCAGCTACCCCACATGCCAGCTCCAGTTGTAATCTACCTTGAACAGGTGAGACTATCCTGAACAGAGTGTGGTAAAAATGCAAATCAAATAAGAACTAAAAACCTGTTCCGGAAACCAGTGGTTTTGAGATCCATTGGTGCATAACTAATGGGCTCTAAGCTGGTGGAGAAAGCGAGCCAAAGTGCCATGAAATCAGAATGAGTTGGAGAGCACTCAATGAGAAGCCCTACCTGTGTGAGGCGTGATAGCAATAGAGAGCGTAAACACAGCAGAAAGACTTACAGGCCAAAGATGCAGTTTTATACACTGGAAAATGAACATTACAGGTGAGCTATTTTCTCTTGCTGAAAAAGGTGAGCAAGTGTTATTAAAAGCAAATGAATGCACCCGCAAGCTCTGATAAGAGATGAGTCTGGCATGTAATTGACATTATGTCTCTGCACTGAACAAAATGAGCAGCTTTTAGTCTTTCCTAATGCGATGTTACCATGTTGCAGAAGAAAGAGAAGCAAGTGATGTTCTACCGTCTCAAAAATAGCCTAATTTTCACATGAATAAAGAATACAAAAACATGAATCGCGTCATGGTAAAAGGTTGCCCCAATATTGCAGTCACAGGCATATTTTAGGCCCCCACATTGGGAATACAGTTATTGTATTACTCTTGAGCTTATTTAATCATGATTAAAATCATAAGTGCACATTAAGCCCAGTAGAATTGAACCAGAATAGTGCAAGAAAAATTATAATGGCTTGGCATTAGTGGGTGTAAAGTAAAAGTGGCATTGTGTTGCCACACAGTCGCTAATGATGTTTTGAAAACAGGAGGCTTGTCTGTACTTCGTCAGCACTCACTTGGAAACCACAAGTTAAATGGGGCTGACATTTTTTTACACCAAAAAATATAAAGAGAACACCACCAGCTAGCATTTGTCACCCTAGGTGGTTTAAACGAACAGATTGAAAAGAAAAATGTTTAGATTTTTCACAATTACAAATTAAACTGAATAAAAATTGTCGTTCGGCCCAAATAATTGCGTTCACGTTCACTCACTCACGGCTGTCGTAGTGCGTGCAAACACACAAAAGCAGTCGTAGAGAATAGATGATCAATTTACAGTCATGCTGTTGTTGCGATACACTGCACGAGGGGTGTAGTGCGGCCCGGGGACCATTTGTGGCCCGTGGCAGTTTTTCTTATTGACCCTCAGCACATTCTAAAATACATTAAACAATTGCAAAAATGGGAAAAAAATAGCATTCATTTTTACAAGAATAAAGACAAAATATTAGCATAATAAAGTCACAATATTAAGAGAAAAAATAGCCTAAAGTTGAAATACAGGGGAAAAAAAGCTGTAATGAAAAACAAAACAAAGAATGACGTTTTTGAAAATTAGGTTGGAAAAAAGCTATAATTTTAAGCCAAAATATTAAGAGAGCAACGATAAACAGTTCACTCTTCGGTCCGGTTCGATACGTTCGTGTTACGGTTCGATATTTTTTGACACAAAAAAGAAATTACTTTGCCTTTTTTAATTTCAATTTTATTGCAATTGCCAACATTTTTCTAATTTTTCAACATTTTCAGCATGGTATGAACGTGAAAGGCGGAGCTCAGTGGCTCTGTGCTTGACCATGCAACCTAAGCCAGAGTAGCTGATCGCAGATACACTGAGCTTCAGCACAGAGCGCCTTCAGAAGTTGCTCAAATAAATATCAGACAGTTCGCTACGCATGTGTATTGACAAATACTTGTATTGTTAGACTCCTACAAAATATTATGATAATAAAGTCATAATATTACAAGAACAAAATGTACACGACAAATAAACATTAAAAACCAACAAAAAGTGAAATGTAAGAAGAAAACGGTCATACCAATTATATGCTTTGTCACTGATATCACAAAGCTGAGATGCAAGCTGTTTTTTTTCTTTAAATATAAGAAATGTCTTTGTATAGCTACATAGGTTGGTGTAGAAAACGTAAAAGTGGCCCCCACATGGCCCCCACATCCTTTGATTTCTCAGTATGCGGCCCTCAGTGGACAAAGTGTGGACACTCCTGCACTACACAGTCAAATCCTGGTTTTCGAACACCCAAGTTCTTGTATGATTCAGTTTTTGACAAACATTTTCGCCAAAATTTCACCTCACTTTTAGTATGCTGTCTCGGTTTTCGCACTGGCGCCCATGTCAGTCAGGGGCCCTTGGAATTGTCCTATCGTCCCATAGTTAATCAAGGAAATATAGCCAAATACCCATCCTTACAGGAATTACTTATAGTTAATGTAAGTAATAATATAATTATAATTATAATGATGGCACATAATTGTTTTTGCTGACTGTGGGAAATAATCTGCCGACACTGCTTTACATGACCAAATCTGGTTGCTTGTATGATAAAGGGTATAGGCAATTGGGTACCTTTGTCAGGGGTAAAGGGTGGGGGTGTCCAGCTGGTGCCAGCTTAACAGTGGTCTCCCAGATGTGAGGGTCAAAGAGCTCTCGGGCCGTCACCATGAACTGGATGGGTTCTGATAGGTTGGAAAACTCCTGCTCGGCATACACTGTCCCATCAGGCCTCACGCTGAAGTTGGGGTCGCTACTAACAAAGCCCACCTCTTTGCTGCGCTGGCAGTCGTCAAACTTCACTGTAGGAAGACATGGAGAGAGAGAGCGAGAGAGAGGTTACAGAATTAAAGAACATCAAAGTGAGATTTACTCCATGAGGGTTTTGCAAATCCTTGACACATTTTAAGATTAACCTGCACCCATCAAAACATATCTTGAAATATCTCATCCCCTTTGCTGTCACTTATGAGTCCTCCCTTTGACATCTCTGGCAAAATGAACTGCTTATCTTTTTTCCGAACCACATACACGGGGGAGCCTTATTCTCTTTTGTATCATTTTTCCTTCCAAACTAGACAGATAGCGATGTCAAAACAGAATTTCTCTCAACTTCTCCTGGGACGCATGGAGTAGGTCCAAAAGATATGAGGCTGACTGGGCCGAATGCACTACAATAATCCCTCATCACTTTCCATCTCGTGTTTCGCGACTTCACTCTTCGCCATTTTTCAAAATATGTTAAAGGGATAGTTCACGTTTTTTGACATGAAGTTGTATGACATCCCCTTCAGCAGCGTAATCCAATAACAGCGACTTACCCCCCACTCGATCTCCTAAGTCCAGTTCTGGTCAGATTTCTGGGATGAAGAACGTAGTTCCGCTTAGTTGCTGGGGACAATTAAGTAAAGAGTTTGGCTTAACACATTTGCCTCACAAAAATGCCTTCTAAAAAAAAAAAAAAAATCTGACCTCACAGCTTTTTGTCTCCCGCCGTATTCCGGCGCTCCGTTGCCTGTGCATTCTTGTGTATGTGACGAAGACACTCGTATCAACTTCCGCGACGGAGCGCCGCGGCCATCTTGTTTACGTATGTGTTCTACAGCGGAAGAAGATGCGAGCATCTTCGTCACATACACAAGTATGGAGCGGCAACGATGCGCAGGGATACGGCGGGAGACAGATATAACGCCGAGCGTTTGGCGAGGTTTGATTTTTTTGAGAGGGCATTTTTGTGATGCAAATGTATTCATCTTTTCAGCGCATATTTTTTTGAGAAGCCAAACTCTTTACTTATTTGTCCCCAGCAACTGAGCGGAACTACGTTCTTCATCACAGAAATCTGACAGGAACTGGACTTAGGAGACCAAGTGGGGGGTAAGTCGCTGTTATTGGACGACAATGCTGATGGGGATGTCATACACCTTCACGTCAAAAAAATCTGAACTATCCCATTAATTCATAAATCAGCACTTTTTGCAGTTGAATATGGCCTATTAATTAAAAAATATGCATAGTTATGGAAATTGTACATATTTTCATGACAAAATGAAGTATTTTCAAGCATGAAAGTGCGAAATAACCTAAAATACAAATACAAGATGCATTGAAAGACGTTGTGATAGTATTGTACCCTGGTCAAGTGTTAATAATGTTACACTGATGAGACTATAGCCACCGCAGGAAGTACTGTACAGAAACCAAAAGTAAAAAAAATGAACAAAGATCTCTCCCAGTGCTAACCTGTGAGTCTACACTATTTTCTTATTTTCTTTATTTTTATTTTCATGTATTAAATCCGCTATATTGGGTAATACGAGCATAAAGGTGACTATCGGGTTATTATTTCATGTCTACAGGACTCTAATACTGTTGAAAACATATTTAGAGGGTCATAAACATGTTTCCTATATGCTAACTGCGAAAATATTCAGTTTATAAATAAGGAGTCCTGCTTCGTGAAAATATACTTATCACTGTCGGGTCTGGAACCAGTTACCATGATCTACGAGGGATTGCTCTACATGTTTTATTGCTAAGCCAATCCTGTTTGTTCGAGGCACTTGGGATGCTGCTTTTGTTGTTGATATGCATCTTTCCGTTTAATATAACATTGATAACCAAAAGTATTGTGACAGCTTAAGCGGGCCTTACATCCCGACGTACGTGCTCCTGTGTGCTGGGTACGTGCGAAAATGGGGAAAATCGCGAGAGACGCGCACTTGGCCTGCACGGATTTTCACACCCACAGACAGCACGCAAAGCCTGTAGGACAAAAATTGGGATGCAAATTATTTTCTGCGTGCACGCAGGAAAACCTTGCACGCAGCCAGGTCGCAAGGGCAAGGCAGACGAGGAGTGCGTGGCCCTTGCGTGTGGCGCAAGTTTAAAAGTACATTGTGTACATTGCCCAGCTACGGCAGAGGCTCCTCCTGTGGCGGGCGACTCTTCCAGTTGTACACTCTGGTTCTCCAGGTCACGATAGCCGTAGGTGCTGTAGGAAGCCAGTACACCCATCTTGCAATCGAAGTGAGTGGGCTGCACGAGCCTCGTACGATGCCCACACCCGTACGTCCCCAATGAGTGAAACGTACGACAGCTTTACATGAAGTGTCGCATGGCACACTCACGGTCTAAAAGCTACCAAGCACGAGGGTGTCACGAATCACTTTCTCCAAAGTACGCCACACTTGCAACCCCCCTGATACTCTACTTCACCTACGTGCTGGCCACGGCCAACTCACTTCCCAAAAATTGCGATGCCCGTGCGTGTGGTGACACGTATGTCGGGATGGAAGACCCGTTTTACAATAGAAGGCAATACAGTCTCTTTTTTCCACTGTAGCAGCTACCACTCTCCTGGAAAGACTCGGGCTGTGGCTGAGGGAATATTTGTCAATTCATCCAAACGAGGCATTACCAAAGTCAGGGCTCCCACGTTTTCCCACACTAATCTCATCTAAGCATGCGTTTATGAAACTAGCTTTGTGCACTGGGAACAGTCATGCTTCAGCAGAAAAGGGGGCTTCCCCAACTGTTCCTCCTAAACTACAAGCATGGATTTAGCGGGAATTAGGAGATCTAGCCCAAACCCCTGATTGATAAAGGCGTGTCCCATTCTGTCCATATAGTACAAACTGTGACATGAGAGATGATGAGTGCATCAGAGCAGATATTCTAGTGACAGCTGACATGAATATGCTATTTCACCACCCCAGACATAGAACCAACTGACAGCATCCCAGACACGACAATTTCATCCCAGTGCCAAATTTAATCAACACTCAATGCATCATCATCCCATCACATGATTCACAGCGTGGTGCAATGGCATGCGTGCAGAGAATGAATGATGGGTGTTTCCAGCACGCCTGCCGTGTTAAGACACACGAGCACCAAGTTGAAACGCATGCGCTGTGATTATATCTCAAACTCTGGCTGCTGATAAAAAGACAAATTGATTTCATAAATCACTCAGGCATTTGAGCTCCTGTTATGAGCCATGGCAGAGTGATTTTTCAAAAATCCAGACTGAAGAATTTTACACAGCCAGCTTTTTATCAAGCCATCTATTTAATTTATTGCTCAGATTCCTGTCAAAAGTAGCACCCAAACAACAGGCTAATAAAACGAGTCCTTGATTCAGATGGAGCTTTGCATCGAACAAATGGCGCCGCTTGTGTTCACCATTTGAGCAATGGCACACAACATCGACAATGTGTGTATCTGTCTTTGTTGGCAAACGGCATCCGTGTTTTCATTAAAACAACCCATGCCACTGAACAATGTCCTAACGGGATTGAAAAGCTTTGTGCAGAATTACCACTTGGCTTTATGCCACGCAAAACAGCGGTAGGTGATTTCACAACAGGTTGTGACAAGATAACAAAGACCTGCTTAAAATTGTGATGGTAGCCATGTATTATGAAAATGGCTTCAATTTACTTGAACCGAGCGGGCTAATTGTTGTCACCCAGACAGGACTTTTGTTGTGCAGCTGGAGGGGTGAGGACACCTGCCACTTTTGTATGTGTGTTTATGTTCCTGTTTGTGAACGTGCGTGGGAGTTTCGTTCAAAGTACAGTGAGTTTGACAAGCTGAGCTCCTGCATATACTGTAATTTTAGTGTTAATTCCACTACAACGCCAATGAGGTCTCGGGGGGGGGCTCTCTAAAATCACTAGTGTGCATTATTTGTTGTGCACCAGGTGGCATGCAAACTTAAATTTGGTTTATGAAAACATACACAGCCCTGTGAGCTTTTCATTCTTAAGCAAGGGAACCAGAGCCGTATTCCCAGAGGGGAGCAAGTACCCGACCCTGGTTTTAGGGAGAAGTATTTATTCAGTTGCTATTCATGTCCTGGGGGACGAGAGCAACGGTGCGTGTGGTGCTTGCCAACAACCAGATAGAAAAAGGTAATCACAAAATATCTACGATATAACACACTAAACACAGTCCACTCTCAACAGGACAATTACCATAAGAGCAGATAATTGCATGCACTCCGAACATAGCTTGCAGCAATACTAACACACACAGTACCATATTTTCACATTTGCAATTTATAGTTGGTGCTCATGGTGTTAATGTTAATTCATACAAACTGATATGAACCAAGGAGTGGACATTACCATCGACAGCCACGAGAGGGCGCTCTCGCCTTGTGACAACTACTGTATATACTGCCCCTGCCATTCAGTAATGAGGAATGAGATCGAGAACTTGGTGAACTCGCTAACTCGGTAACTTGCTCGTTGGGCTATGCTATTTTAGTCCATTCAGCCTAATGTGCAGCTAAATACCTGTTAATGTGCTTTGTTAACATGTCGAACATCCATTCAGCCTGTGTGCTATTGCGTAGCTGAATAACTTGCCTTTCCAGATTAAATGTCTGTTCTTGGACATCCATTTTTTTCAATAAATGTTAAAGAAATAAATAAATGTGACATAGAGTGCAGTCCAGTGCAACTTACTGTATGTTTCTTTCTTCTTCATGTGGCATTTTTTGATTAATGTGACTCATAACCGGGAATAAATTATAGTCTGGAAAATCGCAATATTGAACGCTGGAAACAACCAATTGTTTCATGACATTACATTTCTACTTTCTTTATTTTCTTTATATCGACAAAAAGTGACAACATTATTTTTGTTGTCATGCAGGGTTTTTTTTGTATTCTCAGAGTAATTTTTGGGCTGGAACTATTATTTTCTTCCTGTGAGTTAACCTGCATCACCTGATAGTGTCTACAAGCACATTTCCTGTTGTAATCATCAACGCTTTTGTTGTGTCATCAGCTTTCCAGGAAAATCTACTGTGGGGTACCTCAACCTACTGTAGGAGCAAACCTAGTCCGTTTGAGTTGTCCCGTGTTAACAAACAAATCCATGGGCTCTGGTTAAGTAAGAAGTCTGACATATTTATTCACCAAAAATATTTTATATGTCGTCTGTTTGCTTCATCTGTCGTATACTCTGCCTGCAGTGTGCGACATATTCTCACAAGAAATGCTATATGTTTTTTTGTGGGAAATGTTAAGCAGGTTCCTGAAATGCTGTGATGTTATTTCTGAGCCCAGAGGCAACTCAGATGTCATTGTAGTGTGCAAAATTGAAGCTTTGGGCTTCAAACAGCTTGCCAACAATTTCAGGCACAATGCAATCAGCAACAATACACCTACAAGCAAATATATTGATTTTGGATAGAAATGTTTGTTGTTTTTTTTTGTTTGTTTGTTTGTTTTTCTGCCAAAGCAGTCACATGAAACTGACTATAGAACAGCATCTGAATGTGTATGGTCGTGTGTATTTTTGTGAACATTATTATGTTTGTCTCTGGCCTCCCCAGCATTGTTTGACAGGCTGCTGAGGGTGTTGTCATTCTGCTTGGTTACTCAGATCTTGACACACACATCAGAAAACACGGAGCCCAACAGAGCGGCTAGCATACTGCGGGTGGGGCTAACATTGAGTGGCCAGGCAGCTATGACGGCCAACCTCTGACAACAACGACATGCTTTTGCACTGCATTGCTCTCTTCCTGCCAGCAGATCCCAGTGGCCCATGTTGATCTTCCACCATTACAGTGTCTGGACTTTGTGTTCCCCCTCCCAAATTTCTCCATCCACAGGCTGAACACCTTGATGGGGCAGCTACCACTGAAAAAGACGACACATAAGAACTGGTTGCAACAAAAAAAACACAAAAAGCCAAAGGACTGTTCTCATTGAATCTTATCAGGTACTGCAACACAGTTCATTTGTTTATTTTGTATACTAGCAGTTTACAGGGCCCAGACAGTCGATAACCAAAGTATGAGAAACTCGACTTGACTCGACTCGACCTTAAACTGAACTTGCGTTTATCTGCCACCTGAAATGCACCCAAACTGTACTCAGTTTGGGTGCATTTCCAAGAATGCAAGCATATAACATTGTGCTAATTGAACCATGACAGTTCAGGGTTATGCACTCACTCACTGTCAAGGAGGTATTGATTTTTGTTTAGTTTAAGTGTGGATGAGCATAACAATTGTGCCATATTGCTAAGTAAACAATTGTTCTAGTCGCCTTCTGTTTATCCCCCAGCCAATGTAAATCATAAATATCATAAATAGTGCACATACAAGGTTGAAGCTGTGCTAGACAACAGCCCAGTCATCTCATGGCAAAATGAACTATTGACCTAAAATACTGAGATCACGACTCATAACGTGAGTGTGGAATTACCATACAGATAATTCGATTGGGCAAAATCACCAACAAGTTTCATTCATTTCTGTGGCCTGATTTATTTAATAGTATTACTGAAAGACTGAGCATGAGTCATTAAATCTGACAGCGGCAAATCCCAAAGATTATACTTCAGCCATCCCCAATAGGCCAAAAAAGGCCCACGAAGCCCTTGTCTTGACAGCACCGACACAGCATGCTCTTTACATCCTCCAGCCTCCTCCGAGCTTGAGGCTGAGTGGCACTTATTAGCCAGGAGGCGGTCATCAGAACGACTGGCATAGAAATCAGATTTAATGCAAAAACAATGTATCCGTAAGAAGCACTGAGAGAAGGACACCGAAAACTCATCTCTAGTACAACTATCACCTGTCCTACTATGAAGAATAGAGTGGAAGCTTGTTAGCGTCATTAATCCATTCCAGAATGCCTGTCTCTAACTGAAACGGACGCTAACCAAATACATGTTTCCCATAAGAAAATATGTTCATCCAATTAATCCATTCCAGAAAGCCAAAAATGTTAACACAAAACACATTTTATAGTTTTAAATTCAAAATGCATATAAATACATATAAATAATGAATGAAAGGGACAAACATCTAACGCCGTTTTTACCTTTATTGAAGACGTGATTCTTGACGTGACTGCTCCCAAAGACACGACGTGGCAGTGAGATCAACACGGACAACACCTTCCTGTTCTCCTTGAATAGTGTTTCTCACCTCAATAACCCAGAATGGGGCCAAAGAAAGTGTCAACACTTGATAAAGATGGTGAGAAACACTATTTAATTTGAGAAACAAGTAAATAAATAAAACATGAAGGTGGTGTCCATGTTGATCTTGCTCTTTAGGAACAGTCAGGTCTTCAATGAAGGTCAAAGTAACCTTAAATGTTCATTTATTTGTCCTTCACATGCATTTCCAATTGTTTTATGTGCGTCAAACTCTAATTGTAAAACTATAAAAACTGGGTTTTGTGTTAACATTTTTGAGAGTCAACCACTGATGACCTCGTAGACTCACAGACAGTTGGACTCACGCAGTGTCTAGTCAGTATTGTACACTAACTGGAGAATGTACACACTAAAAACACACTAACCGGGGTGCAAGCTAACTGAGGCTCCACCGTACTGCCAATGACTGAAATAGCTGTATTAACAGACACATTCAATCTCAATTACTTCAAAAATGGACGTTCCAGCCAAAGAATGGATGCATTTGTGTGTTATTTTAGCACTAGGATAAGTATTGACATTTCCCTTAAGCATTATTTAAAATAAATAATTCTGAACAAATGCACCAAAATAATAGAGCTCAATTGACATCCCCGAAAATGGTGATTCCTGGTGTTGTAGTTGCTTCCAGTTGAAAATAAATGCACTCTATCATTCTGATGTGTTTGTAATATTTTAGTTAGCAGGTGTACGTCGAATAGCTACTTTTGAAAAGTGAATGTATTATGTATGTGTTGTGACCTAAAGGGATTCCTAGTGTTAGTTATATAGGAAGAAAGAACAAAGTTAGGTTTCTTTCTGTGAGTGGCATACAAATACGAATCCTCTACTTCAATGATGACACTTCCAAGTACTTTCTTTCTGTCTACAAGCAGCTAAAGAGATCTGCAAAGTTCCCACCTCTCAGCGGGTAGCCCTGTGACACTGGAACAGAGAGCAAGTAAAGATGGAATATATCTCTTTTGTGCAGTGACGTGTGGTGAGGTTCACGGCTGGTAAGGCACTGACTCCTTTCGAGTTTTTTTTTTTTTTTATGTTAGTACAGGTTGCTCATTTAGAGGATAAAATGTTTTCGGATACTTCTTAGGCCCATTTATTTATTTATTTTTTATAAACTGAAAAACATTTGTGCTCTTGCCATTTATTTGTGCATGACATACATGGAACCTTTCCTTCTCCAGGAAAAGTTCTGAAGCTTACCCCTTAGGTTTCTTCCCACTATTTCATCAGGAAATCTGCAAATTCAAAACTTTTCACTTAAGAAAATGTTAAAAACGATTGGAATCGTACAGAAAATACATTTATAATACGGTTCAATGGACAAATACGAACAAATATTTATTTTATGCTATTATTCGTTTTTATTCCCCCCCGCTATTATTCCCCCCCGGAGACACATTTTCTCAAAAGCGACTGGCGAGAAATCTAGCTACTTTTTCTGGCGTCGTTGGAGAGTTTACTGGTACTGGGAACATGAAAGTGAAAGTAAAGCTCCTGCATATAGTGGAGATCCACGCATCCTCGAAGCGCGATGCCACCAAGGTGGATCTTACAGAGCGGGATCTCAAACGTAAATGTTTTTTAATCTTCATTCAACGCTGTCTAGACTTCGAGAGGCGCTAACCTAGAGAAAATATATCAAAGGATTTTATTTTGATGAAGGGATGGCCAATTTTAAAATGAACAAACTAAGAATGAAGTTTATTTGTAGTTCTAAACGTAATTAAGGTGTTTTTATTCACTTGTTTGTCTCCTCGAGTAGGTTCTTCTTTCTAAAAAAAATGATAATGTTCCAAGTATCTTTGAGTTGCTGCTGAAATTTAAAATGTCCTCTTAAACGGACCACTTTATTTCATATTTTGTTATTTTGGTATTTGCTGAGGATTTGAGCATAGCTAAAGGTTTGTTATAAAGAGGACTGATGATTATAATTTAGTTTTTCTATATTTATTTCAAAAAAAGAATGGACTATTTTATTTCGGCGGCTATTTTTCTGTAAGATTTTTTAAATTTTAATGAGACAACTTTACACCCCCGCCACTCACCCGACGTCAGCTGGTATAGGCTCCAGCATACCCGCGACACTAGTGAGGATAAACGGCATAGAAGATGGATGGATGGGAGGAGACAACTTCACACGCATATTTGACTTTGTGGAAACACGTGGGGAGATACATCGTGTATCGATATTCAACATAAATCTATCGGGAAATGAGTTTTGGTCCACACCGCCCAGCCCTAATCACCAGTAAAGTAAGTTAAATCAAACTCAGTTAAAACCAAGGGGCGACCCACGGTGTTCATCCAAAGCCCTCTTATACTAAATCCAAGCCCCCATTGAAAAGCTTTGAATCATTCAGTTTTCACGTTGCTGCTTTTAAAACACTGCAGGTACAACATGAATTCGCACAAGAAAAAGAACGAACCCCTCACTGTTGGCTCACAAAACAGAAGTCTGTTGCGTGCATATGTGTGTGTGCACTCTATGTGAGTGCGTGTCTCACGGTGAGTGCTTGTGCGTGAGTGAGTGAGGGCGAGCGAGACAGGGGGCATTAGTGTGGGAGGGTGTGAGGCACTCTTTGCATGTACAATTATTGCAGCTAATGCACTGACGGATATGGGTGTTAATGACTTCTGCTCGCATAGGTGTGTCGGTGTAATATGTACGTGTAAGAATATATTATGCGTGAGTGTGTGTGTCTGTCAGCTTGTTTCAGCGTGCATTTCTCTTTTTTAAACGCTTGTTGTTAGGTTCTGTGCACTTACAGGATTGACTGAGACCTTGTCACTTCGGCAGTTCACTTCCCCGTCTATGTCCAACGTCAGCCCACACACTTGTGGCATCTACCCAGTGCCTTCTTTGTTTCCATCTGTCACTTCCCTCCCTTTGCAGGTAGAACAGCTGTGAAAGAGGGCGCTTCTGCCACCATAGTAAAGGCGTAGGTGCAATGCAGCCTGTCATGAGACAGAGGTCTTTATACTGCATGTAACCATGCAGTATGAATGTTGGTGGGCCACATGCTCAACAGGATGATAGGTCATAGTAGTGGATTTTTTTTTTTTTCAACTTTCTACACAATTACAGTACAGGTGGTGCTCGGTTTATGGTGTTTCGAGTTTCGCCGTCTCATGGCTACAAACGTGCCGCCATGAATTATTATTACTGTACAAAGAGAACTAGTTATGTGCGCATGGCGAAGTAATACAGAGGTGGAAGAATACATTGGTGAGCTGGCAGGGTTACACATAGTTGCGTCGCTACACTGAGAGGAACGTCACTTTTGCTGTTTTTAGTTAACTAGTTAGAGGGGATATGTCCCGCATCCCCGCTCTGCTTTGCTCTGTTCACAGTGTTGGCACGTCCAGCAGTAGCTCTCAGGAAATGTTTGTTCGGGTGTGCCTAAAGAGGCAGAAGTGGTTGGAGTTGCCAGCAAGAGAAAAATATGCTCATCTGTAAACGGCACTTCCCACGGGACTGTTTTGTGAACATGAGCCAATACGAACTGTTGCTGAAGTCCGACGCCTTTCCAACATTACTTGGCCGTGTTGAAGAGTCAGAAGAGCAAGCTGTAAGTACCACTTTCAGTGTCCTAACTGGGTTTATTTTGTTTAAGTAATCGGACAAAAAGGGTTCGGCAGCTGTCCGGAAGTCCTCAGAAGCGCTTTAGAGTGTGCCAATCACAGCGGAGTGGTCTCGGCGGGAGGCGTACCTGAAGGAGGTGGAGGGGTGCAGTAAATTACACAGATTACACAGGGTTATTGTGTGTAGCTGCTCTGTAGGAGCCCAGAACTCAATACAAAGGCCCGAAAATTAGTATAATAGGTGCACTTTGAATTTAATTTCTACTATGACTCCAAAGGCAGTGAGTCAAACACATAAGATGACAGCAAGTACAGTCAAATTAGACATCATAAGACACTCAGTGGAGAAATCAACTGGTTGCATGTCTGGTCCAAGCTGCTGAAACGCAGCTGCCATCACGAAAGAAAAATATAGCATTCTTGAACGTGTGAAAGGATCTGCTCTGAAATGGACAGTGATAACAGCATAAGCTGTGTCGCGCTCTCATTATTGAGACTTCCCTGTTTGTCACTCCTTGCAATGCCCCCCTCTGAATGGATTTGGATGATATTTTCAAGAATTGTCGGAAATGGGATATGGAAGAACCGATTAAATTTTGGGGGTGATCCTGATCACCCTCCTTTTTTAAAGGATTCTTTAACATTGTGAGATGGGACTGTTTTCGGCATTTGTGCGTATAACGCCACACAAAATGGTTAGAGCACTTGGAAAAAAAAATTCAGGACAAGTTTCCAACAGGTTCTACAAAATATCAAAGACTGATCCAAAAAATTATTTCGGTGTGAATCACAATGTGAGGGGAACTATGGCGCCTGGCTTCTCTCTCGTGCTTCTCTCGTTATGACTGTTTCATTTCATTCTTCAGAATTTAGGTATAAGATCCGACTTGTACCAAAATTCGACTTGTAGTCGAGGAACAGAACTTGTATGCAACCCGAGGACTACCTGTATGCCTTGTTTTTTCATATGTGCCCCACGCCGCCATTACACTAAACTGCGAACTGCAGTCTTGCATCTCAGCAGCGTTTTTAACCTATCCAGTCACGGCTCTGTGACTGAGGGCCGGACCACTCCAGGTAGATTATTAGGAGCTTTAGCCATCCTTCGGCCCTCTGGCTTATCTCTGTATTTGCCTCCTCTCATGTGAGCATGCATGAGGAGGCTTGAGGAATGAGAAAGAGGAAAGAAGCAGATAAAGTAAGAGAGTGGGAGGAAAGCAGAGCGGATGCAATTAAAAGAGTAGGTCACAGACTGTAGTTGCAAGCGTCAGTGATTGATACAGCTTCTTTCCTCTTGCTAAGTTCCTTCTGTTGTGTGTTTTTTTTTGTTTTTCGTTTTGTTTAGTGGATCTCTTTTAGTCATACAGTATATCATTTTGTCACATTTAAATGCTTGTTGTTCTAAGGCATGCCCGGGCAGGTCAGATGAAATGATTTGTCCTCGTGGGAACAAAACATTACAAAAAAGCAGTCTCATGAAATTGCTGACTTCAATCTTTTTACTTTAAGACTGAGAATGATCTGTATCTGGATCGCTTTAAATACAGCGCATGAAAATGGTGAAAAACTTCAGTAGGTTTACACAACTGTGAACTTTAATGAACACCCACTCCCCTTGAAATCTAGTTTGCATGCCTTTTGGCAAAGCGTCACATCAGCAGCTACCCACGCTGAGGACATGGAATCTGGCTGACTATCAATCCTATTTCTACGCAGAATGTGCATCAAGATGGCAAACGGTGCCTCAGAAATGTGCCTGATTGATCCAGTGGCACTTTTTCCATGTCCTGGGATCATTTGAATTGCTCCTTTTTGAAATATAGCAAACACATCATCTGTTTTTGTTTTTTTTGTTGTTTCATCTTTTGTTCTCTATATGGACGGACCTTGCCTAGAGGCTTCCCCTTTGATTTAGCGCAAGCCGAAAAGCAGCGATGCTTTATCATAGCAATATCTTTTTTAAAGAGGTGAAGCCAGGAAACGGCCTGAAGGCAACGTCTGTCTACACAATGTCTCTTATCTCCTTGTACAATATAATGATTTTAAATCGCCCAACGCGAGGTGGTGGGACGTCACTTGGGCCGAGTGAACTTTGGGCTCGGATCAGGGAACAAAAGGGCTTGTGGGTAATATCAGTGCCTTTCACTGAACCATATAATGAGTGTGATGAAAACTCATTATTCTCATGTAAGTACTTTTTTTGAGGTTTCACACAGCTCTAAAGGACACGGTTTAATGTGGAGAGCAAACTTTTTAGTTTTAGATAACGTTTAAACTTTATAATAACTGACACAGAGCAGCGCTGTCTTCTGTGAGATTGACAGAAAAGTTTGGAACGAGTGGCTTAAAGAGTCGTGATGACTGTGCACCTCTTAATGTTTCGTATTTAGAGGTTATCCTTTAAGTAGACTCCCCCACTTTTCATTCCCCTCACTATCTGGTAAAATCAACCTTCATTATCTGTGATTTTCATAATTTTCTCTCTCCATCTTCTCCCCCTATGTGTTATTAGCATAACCACGTTTGAATCCTTCCCCGGTGATTGTTTAGCTGTTGTGTTCGGCATCTTTATTTGATTCCCTACAATTGCTGTAATTAGCATTAGAAACATCCACAGAGGGATGAGCAGAAATATCTCACTATGCCTGACAGTCTCATTTAAGGTTTGGGATGCAGGGTGTTGAGACAATATTTTTTGATAAAAGGTGTATGAGTGCATCTAAATAATGAAGCGTCTAATTCGTGTGCAGGGAAACAACATATTTGCAGGCAGGGTGTAAATCAGTGAAAGGGATGTTTGCATGAACAGCAGGCTCAGGAATAAAAAAAAACAAAACATACATTTTATCTTCTTCCCCTCCCCAGCACAAATGATGTCTTAAAAAGCCAGTGATTAGACTTCACCTCCATTACACTTACGTCTCATCCATTGCTTGCTAATCCTGGCTCTACCCAAGCCCCCCTGGGGTAACTCATAGGGTCGGCAAGACAAGGGACAAAACTCATCTGTTTACCCTTGAAAAGAGATCACGGCCTTCAGCCACATTCAGCGATACAGTATATGACTCTTGCGCAATGCTTTTAATCGTCATTCGTCAACGTTGTCTCTCCTCGCCGGTTCATGCAAGGAGAATGAGGCGGTCTCAACATAAGACTCAAGTAACTGTTCATGTGCACTCCTTCTTTGCTTACCTTCTTTGCTGATAAAGGTCATTCTGCCCATAAGTCTGCAGACTAACTGTTGATCATATTAATAAACTGCTTGCTGTAGCATATGATGCTCTTCGGAGAAGCTTTAAAAGACGGTTGCGATGGAATAACAGCAACACAGAGTAGTTTTAAAGTACTCACAAAAGCACAACAGGCTAACTAACTGCTTGTTTACTGTGATGTCACATAGTACACATCCCTACAACAGAAAGATGAATACATATGTATGTCATAGATAATAATATGCAGCATGTAAATCCGCCCCGATTGGACATCAGTCCAATATCAGCAGTCGGATTATATAGGCCTGCATCTAAAATCTCTGATATACACACTCCTATACAAGCAGTCCATACCAGACTCGGCTCCAGCAGCACCGGATCCAGCATGCACGGCCCATGTGATCGCAACAACAACAAAGCAGCAAGCAGCAGTATTTTTTGAAATTATTTCTTTTTAAGTATTTTTCCGAAAAAGACGATGCAGCTGAGTGCAAAACTTGTCATATGCAAGTTTTCCGTGGTGGTACAGAACTGTGGAAGTTACCTCATCGCGCATAGACGCATCACAAAAGACAGATCAGACAGATCACAAAAAACAGCATGAGATTTTTCACAAGGCCATGGAGACGAAGAAAAAAACCCTCTGGTTCCCTCAAACTCCAGCGGGACGGCAAAGAGTCATCAACTCTAACAGAAAAGAGCTGGTCCCTGTCAGTGGTGAGCAATGTCGGGTTTAAACGCTTAACTGAGCACCTGGAGCCTCGCTATATCATGCCTACTATAACCTAGTCGCTTAAAGAGGTAAATGGGTCACTTTTTCTCAGACTGTATCTGCCGTTGCTGACTATTCTCTGTTTGATTAAGCCTTTTCTAACGTCCCACAAGTAATAAAAGTATCTATCATTCGTGCTGCTATTGTATCGGATCGATATCCATGTCAGACAATATTCAGGGCTCCAATATCGGTATCGTCTGGAATAAAGAATTTGGAATAAAGTGAAACCTCTAGGATTAGTGAGTGAAATTTCCTGGAAAAATACGCATAACTCCAACATCCTCATTTGTCTTTAAGATTGTTTTATTTTTCATACATTTACTAGTGACGTATTTTCAACGTCGCATTTCAGTGGGAGCTTAACTTTGCCTGTACAGTCAATCAAGATTTTATGATGGTGACAATTTCACTCTGCAATGGATTTTTCTACTGCAATTATTTAACGGATTTAGGTAGATCAGCGTCCTGCATTTGGCTGCGTTCAACACTTAAAGGTTAAAGGCATACTTCTGATTTTTTTGACACAAAGTTGTATGACGTCTCCATCAGAAGTGTAGTACATCAACGGTGACTTACCCCCCACTTTGTTCAGTGAGCGGACTTCTGGTCGCATGTAAACACCGTGGAACACACACACAACAGTGGACAGGCGAGACCGTTTAGTGATACCAACAGGGAGAAAATAACGCTGAGCGACTGAGAGGTCTGACTTTTTTCTTAGCAACGGTTTATGGTGCAAATGTACTCCTTTGAAGGCATTTTGTTTTGAGAAGCCAAACTGTTTATTTAAGTAACCCCAGCAACTAACCGGAACTGTGTTCCTCCTCAGCGAAATCCGACCAGAACTCCACTCATGGGACAAAGTGGGTGGTAAGTCACCATTGATGCACTACACTGCTGATATATAATATATAGAACATTTAATATCGTTTATATGTTCAAGCAAACAGTATGAGTGAGCAATTGCATTTTATCAAGTTTAAATTAGCAGTTCATCTGCTGTTTTATAAACTCTTTTCAAACATATGTACTCTGATTTATCACGTACCCTTTTGAGATTGTAGACACTTGAATATAAAAAGACTACCTTGGCCTTCCAGAGTTTAATCCTCTTGAAAAAGCGACAAATCTGATTTCCTTTTAACAGCTTTTTGCTTTGAAGTAACCCCCCCCCCCCAAAAAAAATCAATTAAGACATGACTAATACATTTGCACCCGACATTTTTCACTTTCCTTTTTAAAGTGTCTGAGTGTCAGCCTAACAAGAGGCGTGTAAATGCTGAGATCACAGTGATAGTGATGACAGGATTTCAGCAAGGACCCTTTTCTGCTCTCGCCCGCTTCATGTGTGGCGCACTTTGTTATTTTTGCTCAAAACTCGGTGCAAGCATTCAGGTTTCAAGCCTTTGGTGTTTTTCTGTTTCGAGTTTAGGAGGCTGATTCAGATTGTTGGATGAATGGTAAACAGATGTCCGGCTCCTGCCCTTTCATCTATTTTTGAAAGTCCCAGAGTGACAGTTATCAGCGTGATCGTCAGTGATCCTTCAAGTCGGCATAGAGCAATCCCGTAAGAGGGCACTACTAAGCCTCATTGTCTGCTATCGATAAAGGAGACACAATAGGGGAAGCTGAGCAGCTCTGCTCAACTATGAGAGGAAATGGGAGGTTGGTCTCCTATGGGCCGTGCAGCCAAACCATTATTCTTATCACTGCAGGACAACTCACCACGGGCCAGAAAAAAACCCTTTGGAAAGGTCAAATGGGAGAGTGTCTCCTGATGTGTGTGTGTGTGTTTACCGCCTCCCTGCATCTCTCAAACCAGACATTTCCCTATTTCTCATTAACTGATAATGCATCACACATGACCTTGTGATAAAATAAGTGGAGAGCCTTCATTAATCGATCAGGAATCATGGCACGTTAGTTAAAAGGTGAGGATAAGTTAACATGTTATCACACTCGGAATGGGGGGAGAG
The DNA here is from genome assembly GCF_027744805.1 of Dunckerocampus dactyliophorus. NCBI lineage: Eukaryota > Metazoa > Chordata > Actinopteri > Syngnathiformes > Syngnathidae > Dunckerocampus > Dunckerocampus dactyliophorus. Next base: position 5,351,158 of record NC_072826.1, read on the forward strand.
TTAATTGCTCAACTTAGGAAAGGTCCATTAAGGTCATTTTTTTCTTTCTTTCCTGGACTTCCTTTCATTTGGATGAATACCACACTGATTATCACCAGTGAAAATGCACAGAGAGGAGCAGAACTGTCATCGCAAACACTAAACGCGCAGCATCTGACAATTTTGGCAAACAAACATGTGGCTGAAGGCCAGCAATGGAAAAAGCAATCCTGAAAACAAAATACAAATACTAAACCAATCAACGGTTTAAGTGTTTACAAGGTGGCACGGCTCTCTGCACATGTCCCTCGGTTTCGTTGTTTGCATTGAATAATGCAGCAGAAGCAAAAGTTTCACTACTGACACATGGATGCTAGAATTTTTAAAAAGAGTTTTTATTTCTTTCCCATAGATTAGAATGTGTAAAATGCATTGAGATTTGTATAATAATAGTACGTGCTTGCAGCCAAATCTTTAAGCTGAGCAACATGTTCTTTAAATATGAAAATAATACGACAAATCGGGTGCATAAAATACGTGTGAACATTGAAATCCAGGGGGCAAAGTCTACAGGGGAGGGATACGTTTCAACAGAGAGAACTGTATTTATAAGTACAAACTAATTGCAGTTATATTTGGCTGTCAAACAGCTGTAGCCTCGTATTCTTGCCAGCATCAGTTTATAAATGTTTTGCAAACGGACCTTTCCGACACTGAGCCTGTCTTAGCAAGCCAACAGCACTACTTCTGTCGAACGCTAGCTTGCAAACCCGGAACATATGCTTCGACTTGAGCTGTCTGCTGTGCATAAATCTCAGCCTTGCTCTCGGCAGAGTGGTGACAGAGAGGCAGATGAGGACATCCAGTGCAGTATGAAGGATGATGGTTGCCTTTCACCCCTTGGGGCCCTGGCGATGGCACAGCATTGATCCAGCCACTCCTGAGCCTGAAGAGTGGAGCATTTTGGCATTGTCAGCACTGTTTAGCTCACAATTGCTCAGAAACTCAGGGGCATACCCCAAAGACCTAGACTAGATAATGCTGGAGATAGACAGATGCACAGGACTACCTAAAGAACTCACAGTACTTACTGAGCACTTCTGCAGGGTATTGTGATAAACAGCATTGTGCAAAAGTCTTAGGCCACTATTGTTTTATATGACATGTTCTCTGAACCTGCGGACTAAAAACCAGACAAGGGAGTTCAAGTTGAACACTGATGAAAAAAAATGTAAAATGCTGAGTTCATGATAAATAGTGGTATATAAAACCCTGCGCTCACAAAACATCCAACAATCGTGATGATTGGACAGCATGTGATCATCCATCCATCCATCCATCCATCCATCCATCCATCCATCCATCCATTTTCTATACCGCTTCTCCTCTTTAGGGTCACGGGGGAGCCTATCCCAGCTGACTTCGGGTGAGAGGCGGGTACACCCTGCACTGGTCGCCGTTCAATCACAGGCCACATATACTGTAGACAAACAAGCATTCACACTCACATTCATACCTATGGACAATTTGGAGTTGCCAATTAACCTAACATGCATGTTTTTGGAATGTGGGAGGAAAACCGAACTACAGGGAGAAAACTCATGCACAAACACAGAGATGCCCAACGGAGATTCAAACCCAGATCTTCCAGATCTCCTGACTGTGTGGCCAACATGCTAACCATTAGGCCACTGTGCGGCCGATATCAATAATTAACTCAATAACATTTTATTCACTTGGTGTAAGTTGGCAGAAGGCGTTCAAGGTGCTTCCCATGCTAATTAATGTGAGTAATGGGGCAGATACGAAAGGTAAAGATTCTTATTTGATTTCCAAAGTAAAGGCACGCCCCAACCAAGACTGGTTTCACTCTTTAGTGGTGCAAAACAACAGTCGTCAAGAAGCAGTGGAGTGGGCCCTCTGCCTGCCAACGACAATTGTCTGGGTGGAACCCAAACCACCACGAATACCTTTACACCCAGAACGCCGTTACCGTGTGGCTCAGAGGCAGAAACATTAAAATACTTTGCCGTTTTGACCAGAAAACGTTTTCGTGTGGGTAGCCCCTGAGACTCTCTGGCCTGTCTCACTGCATTCAAATGGGACACAGTCCGGACTTGTCATTGGTTTTGGGGATTTTTCCTTGTGATATACAATCCATAAGTCGGTGAGTGTAAAATGTGCAAAATCTAAAAGCCTTGCAAATGGGAGACAGGGCAGAGACCTGAGAGAACGATTATGTAAGAAAAGACAGATGGAAAAGACTGAATACTGTTAAATCAAATTTCCTTTGAGGCAATCTGGGGCAAAGTGAGCCAAGGTTAAGAACAGTGCAATGTGTCCTTATGCATGACAAAGTGAGTGACCCCTGCTCAACGGTACACGAGGAGACAGTGAAATGAGACAAAAATAAAGCAGCTTTGCAAAACCTGAAAGATTCTTTCAAGCATCCTCTACAGTATGTAACAACTGGGGGCCGCTGGCGGTAGAGTCTGGGTGAGGCTGGGCTACAAGTAAGGAAGCTGTCAAGAGCCTGAACTATGGTAGGCCAAAAACTGAAATATTATTTATGGCACCCGAGTAGCCCAAGAGATCGGCACCTCAGCTTGCTTATAGCAGGGGTGTCCATAGTGCTGCCCTGCAGCCATTTGCAGCCCGCGGCTGATTTTTTATTGGCCTGTGAAACATTCTAAAAATATAGTTTAACAAGGAAAACAGCAGCAAAAATAGAAAAATCAGCAGTCATTTTATAAGAATAAAGTCGAAACATCAAGAGAAAAAAGTTGTCATCAAAAAAATAAAAGCCACCATAAAAAAACATTATATTTTAGTAGCATGAAGTTTAAATATTATAAGAAACAAACAAAACAACGTAAAGTTGTCATTTTTGGAAACTTAGGTTGCGGGAAAAGTTATAACGTGAATAACGTCAAAATATTATGAGAATAAATTCATATTATTACGAGAAGAACATTTACAAGAAGAAAGTAGCTCGAAAATTAAAAAAAAAAAACAACAGCAACAAAAACAGAAAAATCTGCAGCATTTTACAAGAAAAAAGTCAAAATATTAAGAGAAAAAAGTTGCACTCTAAAGAAAAAAAAATAATTTTCCGAGAATAATTCCATAATATTATGAGGAAAAAATGTCATTTTCGTAGCATAAAGTTGAAATACTATAAGAAAGAAACAAAACTAAATAAAGTTGCAATTTTTGGAAACTTAGTTGGGGGAAATGTTATAACATGGGAATAACATAAAAATTTTAAGGCAACAAAGTCATAATACTACAAGAAGAAAATTTACAGGAAAGTTGAACTAGTTGGAAAATAAAAAAAAAAAATCAGCAGCAGAAATTGAAGAAAAACAGCTGTAATTTTCCAAGAATAAAGCCAAAATATTAGGATAAAAAAGGCATGTTGTACCAAGAAAAAAATGTCACAATTTTGCGAGAGTAAATCTGTAATATTGTGAGGAAAAATAATCATTCATTGTAGTCATTGTAGTAGCATAGAGTTGAAATAGAAAACGTAGAAATAGAATAGAATACAGAAATTGAAAAAAATATGTTATTTTTGAAAAGTTGTAACAATATGAGAAGTAAACAAAACAAAGTTGTAATTTATAGAAAATTAGGTTGGGGAAAATGTTTTAATGTTATGGGAGTTAAGTCAACATATTATGGGAATAAGTCATAATATTACAAAAATGTACAAAGATGATTTGAAAAGAAAGCTAAAATATTTGGAAATATAAAAAAAACAACAGCAAAAATGGCAAAAAGGTCATACTAATAATAGGCTCACCTATATTTCACCTATATCATAAAGCTGAGATTTCTGTTTTTGTAGCATAGCAACTATTTTTTAGTATGTGGCCCTCGCTGGAAACAGTTTGGACACCCCCTGCTTAAAGTTGCAAGAATTAGCGTATCTGTTATATGTTTTCGGTCATTTTTGTGTTCGCACCATGATTGTAGTTAGCGACCCCCCCCCGTTCATTTCCCTGTGTGACAAGCTCACTGTGAGTTGTTGGCTATTGCTTGCCCAATTAAAGAGCATCTTCCTTTCAGCAAGCTAAAATACCTGTGACCACCTCCCTAGGGTTCATAGACCGCACTTCCTCTAAACTTTGATGTCAAGTAGGGCCCCGCAAAACATGGCTGTGCGGTCCGCAATTGGCCTGCAGGCCGTGAGTCTGAGACCTCTGCTTTAAATCACATCTGTCACATGTTTGACGACTAACTAAAAAAATATTCAATTTATTCACACTGACTCCTATATTGCGGAAATTCATTTATCACGAAATTCATTTATAACCACTATAAACGAGGGACGACCGTATAAGATATTTCCTGAATTAAACACAACCTGAATAGCTGCTCATAAAAGTGCTGTTTACATAAGAAATGGCCTGACATGGCATTTCCCTCTATTGTGCTGCAAGGACAAAAAGTTCTGAATGACTGTCTCCAAGAAACAACTTGGTAGGAAATGTCAAGACTGATGTCATTACAGAAAAGGTGACATTTTTATTTCATTCCGTAAAGCTGTGATTCCATCTCTGCCAGCAGAGCTGCTAATCTTCCCAGTTCCACGACAGACAAGAAGCCAGACAGGTCGCAATTACTCTTTGATTTGAGTGAATGAGGGAAACAATACATTTCTCATTTAAGCTTAATCCAGAGAGGGAGCAGTGGAAAGAAGAATATTGCGAGTGGAATTGGGGGAGAAATGTAGAGAACACCGGGCTTGAAAATGAATCCAGTGACAGGCGGCATGTTTTCTCATCTTTCATGTTGGCTCATAACTACGGTCGGCAGGCAGAGAGGCAGCAGGCAGGGAGATGGAGAAGAAGAGAGAGGGCAACAGACAGAAAGGTAGACATTCTGGAGTGACAGACCGACAGCGAGGCAGGCGGAGGGAAATAGAAATGAGAGCGACAGAATGAGGTTTATCGCACCAAGCAGCAGAAATCAAACACTTTCCAATGGGCTGACACACCCAAACAAATGCCCCGTGCGGGGCATTTATAGTCTAGTGTATGAAAAAATGAGTGTAACACATGTATTCTTTGTATTGTCGCAGCATCTGTTGCAGGGCACAGATGGCAATGGCCATCACGACGCCAAGCTACCAGCACACAAGAGACATGCTCTGTGGTGACGTTTTCTGATAGCAAGGGCCATCTGTCAACACATGACAGCCTTTTCTCCTGAGTGACTCCCCTTGTAAAAGTGGATCTAGCCTCATGGGGTAAGTCGCCATGAGAAGACGGGATATTTGTGTAAGAAAAGGTCAGGGTTGGGCCCTCACTGCGATGGCAACATCAGTAAACCCGGGAGCGCCAACAGTGGCGAAACACTGCATGCTCAACAAAGCTTTGTCAGACTGCAGGAGAGAGCTGTCAGTACAGCTGCCTACACCTTTACCGCCCTTCCTTCACACTCCTCTCGCCTCACTCTGACTCACTGTGTCAATCCTTCAAAGTCGCTCTGTTCGCTCCTGCCTTTAGCCGAGCACGGGAGAGAAAATGGGAAGAATGAGTCCATCTTTGGCTGCTGTAAACAAAAAGGAACATCTTTTGTGCTATCTGTTTTTATGTAAATGCAAGAACATCTTGTGCCCGTTTTGGCATTCCTCATTTACTGCCGCTGTGGTTATTCATAGATAAAAATAAATTGAAGGGCGGGGAGATAATGAAGATATGATGGGAACAGGGCAGAGAACACTGAGCCAGGAATATTGAAATGGACTTCGGCAGCTCCGCTGCTTTCTCTGCTCCAATGACTGAACACGCTCATTAAATATTCATCTTTTTACTATCAAATGAGCGGAAGTTTGCATTTTGGCTGAAGTGAGAGAAAGCCAGACACTGTCGGGACTCGCTGTGGTTTGAGTGTTTATGATGGTTTCGAGTTCTCTAAAGAATTTTCTGAATAAAAGCAGGTGCAATAATATGAAGGTGAAGTGCAACACTCTAGACCGGTGGTTCTGAATTATTCTCTGTCATGTCTGGGGGACAGAAATGTTTTCATGCGCCCCCTCCGATTTGAAATTCTACTGAGAAACTGATAATGTCTATTTATTTATCTGTGCTGTGCAGATTGAACTCAAAGCTGAAACCAGGAAATTGCAACAAAACGGAGAGCTACAGTGTGAAGGATACAAGCATATACAAGAGTCGAATTGCATGTTGAGTACAATAAATGTGTACATGTTGGCATGTCTGCACAAACACTGAAAGTATTCCCTGCCTCTCATGCGCCCCCTGACAGTTCACCACTCCCCTCCGCAGAGAAGCACTGCTCTAGATTCAGGTAAAAATATTCATGAAGATAGATTTACATTTAATAGAGGAATGGAAACACATGTTTCTCCCCAGACACTCAACAATATGCGAGTTTTCTGCAACTAATCTGGATCACGGTTATAGCGGGGACACAATGAGCAAAGTCATTTAAGATCTGATAAGAGTTTTCTTACCGGAGAGGGTGTGAACGGTATCACTACATCACCACATTTCAGTATGTATACGGACAAAGATGAGCGCATAAGATGAAAGCAGCATGAACGGGTGCTACACTATTGACACTGCACTTCAGGTAATAAGGAGCTTTACTAAAAATGAAATAATCATCACCCTGTTCAAACTCATACCTTTGCACTTGCACCTTCCTAAAAAGAAACACTGTAAACTTAAGATTTCTAAAGTGCGGCCCAGGGGCCATTTTCCGCCCATAGCTTGTTCTTTATTGGCCTGTGGTTTATTCTAAATATGACACTTGTTATTAGGCACGCACCGAACCGTGACCTTAATAATGAGGTACGTACTGAATCGTGAGGATGCCGTGCCTTTGCACCGCTAATAGTTTTACTCAAAGATGTCTAATATGTCTTCTTAAAATATATGCAAACTTATTGTTGAACAGATATACCCCAAGGGTATCACCTCGTACAGTGGATGTGTATCAACTTACTGGGAATTTGCTATTACGTGTGCCTGGGGATACCAGACTAAAAGCGTCAAAACTTAGTAATGAATGAATGAATGAATGCCCTTTCCACCTCCAAGGCACTCAAAGCGCTTTGCCACTGCTAGAATTGACCTAGTGATGATGCAGCATCAGGAGCAACTGGGGGTTCAGTATCTTGCCCAAGGACACCATCACAGGACGACGGAGGATCGAACCCGCAATCTTCAGGTTGGGAGTCTGACGCTCTACCACCTGAGCCTTGCCGCCCCCACCGTTTTGGTTGATGATCTCAAAAATGTATTCAAGGCATGATGCCAGTGTTTCCAAGAGGCTAGTTGGAACATTGGTCCAAGTTGTGAAAATGGCTTCCCAATGGGCATCCACTGTCTGGAACTGATGTCCATTTTTGTGAACTTCCCTTGCCATGCATCTCCAAATGTTTTGGATTGGATTTAGATCATGAGGACATGCACAATGGTCCAAAAGAGTTATGTTATTCTACTGGAATGTCAGAAAGGCATTGTAAACTGCACCACCTAGTCATTACCACACAGACGAGGGCCCTCAGTCATCAGGGATGCCCCCTTGCAACATCTCCACCTAGCCAGCCGTTGTTTGCACAAACTGAAGCTCTACTGCTCCAAAAAGCACTCCAGATCATGATGCCCCCCCCCCCCACTGTGCTGCATCTCAAGCATCTCAAACAAGACCGTCTTGTCATGCCAGTAACTTTGGAAGGCATCATGACTGTCGAGGTTACTTTTTTTTCTGTCAGAGAATAAAACTTTCTCCCACCTTTCAGTGTCCTATTTCTGGTGCTCCCTTGCAAAGTCCAATTAGTCTGCTGTAATGAGTATAACAAATTCAAAAGAGCAGCACATTTACATAAAAATCTTTAAAAAACAAATTAATTGTCAAGAAAGTTATTGACTGCACATATATTTTGCAAGAATCGTGCTCAACACACTGTTGGTCGTGTGGGTGTCCAGAGTAGAGGCCAATACAAATTAGATAAGCGCATGCAGAGTCAGACCTGTGCATGCAAATATCAAACTATAATTGTTCTGTACCAGAAAAAGCATGCACACCCAGCCAGAAAGTTTCATGACAACTATAAAGCCTTTACAGTGTGTGATCATAGAATTGCCAAGTAATCAGTTGTGAGGGGCCCACCAGCGAGGCGGAGAAAAATAAATTGCAATTGTTAAACCATCAACAAAACACAATGATTTTTTTGTCAAGTGCATTTTCATCATCGCTTGTCTATATGTGCCCTGCGATTGGCTGGCGACCAATCCAGGGTGCACCCCGTCTCTCGCACAATGTCAGCTTGGATAGGCTCCAGCATACTCCTTAATGAGGATTAAGCGGCATAGAAAATCAATGAATGGATGGATGGATGCATTTTCATCTTAAATGGAAAACATAAATTACATCCAATTCGCCAGCACGCCAAAAAAAAACAACAACTAATTGCTCTTATTTCTATGAAGAAACGTTGTCCATTTCTGTTCAAACTGCTACTAGCCTACAGAATCTAGCCTCATCGTGTTCTTGTTCACCTTTGTCCATTTTATTGTATAAATGCTAAATCCTTTTGTCCAATTTCTAATGGAAAATGGCAGCGGATACAAAAATATTATTACAACCAAACAAAGCCAAATTGAGTCATTAACCCAAACGGTGCATACAGAGATAACCAATACATAAAAGCGAGCGTGAAACAAATTGAACGACCACTAATGTCTGAATGAATGACAAATGGTTTTTGCCTGAGGTGTCGCTGACAGTTACAGGTCACACTTATTAACGCAAGAAAACTGTTTCAGCCTCCGCGGTACGTTAAAAAGGGCGAAAGGCGTCAAATGATGAAGGCGAGGATCAAAGACACAAAAGACTATCAAATGTGTAAGGAGGGAAAGAAAGGAAAGAGGAATGCGTGGAAATTAGCAAGTATGCTGGGGAGCTTGCAAGCAGATACAAATAGACCAGAGAACGGGGGAAAGAGGTGAGGAGATGAGGTCATGTTGATCATGAAATGTGCATGTTAGGCGCTACAATAAATAGTTTTTAACTGATGTACTGAGGAACCGCAGAACTGCAACTAATTATGTCACGATATTCCATCCTGATGTTCTACAACTCACATTTTGTATTAAAACATCAACAAAAAAATGTGTGCATCTGATCAGAGTGCATTTCTTTCTGTATCTCACATTGCAGTCGTCCCTCACTAGTAGTAGTAGTAGTAGTAGTAGTACTTTATTTATCCCACAGCAGGGAAATTCACTTGTTACAGCAGCAAGCAAGATACACGAGTAAAGAATGCATAGTGACATAGTGAATACAAAATGGTTCAGGTGTTGTAGAGCCTGACAGCGGTCGGTATGAAGGACCTGCGGAACCTCTCCTTCTTACACCGTGGGTGTAACAGTCTGCTGCTGAAGGAGCTGCTAAGGGAAACTACAGTGTCATGTAGCGGGTGAGAGGTGTTGTCCATGATGGATGTCAGCTTAGCCAACATCGTCACGGTTCGAAGATCACGCCCTCACTCTATCGCGTTTAAAAAAAAAAAAACGTAATTAATTAATAAATGATCACTGTTTCATGGTCTACTATTGCCTATTTGTCAAAAAATATTGAAAGACAAATCATACGTACTATCGTGGTCAATAGTAATGTTATATTGATGAGATATTACAGTACCTTTGATACCAAAAAAAAAGTTCATTCCATTTAGTGTGGAAGTGGTAGGTTTTTGGCTTCTTACGTTCTCCTTATTCCCCACTCCATCTAGAACACATTCTTCAGTTTAGAACAAATAATTTGGACTCTAACTAGTTAGCTCGGTAGCTTGCTATGTGCTATGAGCAGTGGTCGTCTCTTTTGTACCTGCAGTGATCCCGTAGCCTGCGCATCAGTGTTGAGCAATGTAGTGTAAACAAAGAATAATAGCACTGTAAAGGTGACTATGAGGTGTTATTTCATGTCTACAGGGCTCTACGAAAATACTACAAAAATATTCTGTTTATTAAAATTGAATCCTACTTACCACGGTCAGGTCTAGAACCGATTACTCACACCAAACATTCATTCAGTACATCAGTGGAGGCACGGTGGGTGAAGTGTTTTGCCCAAGGACTCAACAGCAGTGACTGGGACAGAGGAAGCATGGTACGAACCACAAACCTTGCAGTTTCGGACGACCTGCGCTACTTCCTGAGCCAATGCCGCCCCAGAGTTAGGGTAAGCACAACTACTTCACAATACCCACAAAGGAACCTGTGATGACTTTATTTGTAAGCAGTCAACAGATAATTGCTAAACAGTTCAAATGGGACCACATACTGTAAGTGCTTTGGTTTTCTCCGATGAGCCACCACATTGAAAACGTCTTTACCTGTGCAATGATGCACATGCAGTACCATGCAAAAGTGGAAACTCAGTAATTACGGCATTCATGGAACACCCCAGAATCATAATGGTACCACCCATCTGCACATCAACCTCAGTAAACCAGAAAGTGGCCTGCCAGCTAATGAACAGCAGGACAAAAAAAGCAAATAAGACAAAACATGACACCCCATTTTACAATGTTGTTGTTGCTGTCTTCTCTCCTGAGTGGCATTTAGTTATAGCATATAGTCATTTGATAATTGCATTCCTTAGACCGCTGTACTCGTACTGTTATTCTTTTGACAAGTTATTATCATAACTTTGTAGCGCAACCCTAAATGTGCTTTGCCAAACACTTTCCAGCCCTACGAGCTGTCAGACCACTCAGACGAGATGTCCTGAAAATACCCCATTTTAACTTATGAAGGACAATGCTGCACTCTGGAGTGAATCGCTTGCTCATCAGAGCAGGCTGAAGCGCTATAGGTGGAATAAAACTAGCTGGCAGTTTTAATGTATGAACTGTGCGAGCTAATCACTTAACAGGTCCGCAGAGGGAGTGCGCTCGCTGGGAGCCTGAACTCAACATAGCCCAGTGTGTGTGTGAGAGAGAGTGAGAGCGAGAGCGAGCGAGAGAGTGGCAATGGGGAAGATGGAAGGGTTTTGGCAGAACGAGGTCATTCTGTTCTCCCAGGTGAATGTGTGCGGTGGTGGACTGGATGGGAGGCGTGCAACAGGACTAGTCTGGAGTGTTTTCGTGACAGTTAACCGTGTTACATTACACCGAGCATAGGAGAATCACTGTTCAGGAAACGAAGAGCGATGTAAGCCATTTAGTATTAATTAATGATGCAAAATGTATAATGTTGATGATTTGTCATTGTCGTACTACACAGCTTATTCCTGCGGGAAACATTCCGCACATTCTGCCGTTTTCCTCGAAGGGTCGTCGTTACTTGTCTGTGAGTGGTGACGTTGAATTGCAACTGATATAAAATGTTTGTCCAATTTTGGTTGCGCTTTCATCATAAACCATCTGAGAACCACCTGCAGCCTTCTTTCTATGGCTGGATTTATCTGCTTGACAAGACTATTTAAGCATCTGCTTTTGAAATGCCCCACGAGGCAAACACTTGTACATGCATATCATGAAATATAAATAGCCAACTAATGTAGCCCTCTTTGAGATCCAGGCTGTGATGAGATGAAATATGAGCGCTCTGCTCCTCATTGTCTGTCGCGAGAGAAGGTAAGCAAGTGTCGTCTGTCCCTTCGGCCACCTCGTAGCAATGCGTCGCATCATTAACTTCTGCTGTAATAATAGCAAAAACAAAAGAACACAGCGTGAAAACGGCAATAACGCCATACAACATCATTTTAATAGCAGCGATGTAGAAAGAGTTATACATACAAGTAGCGAGCCAGACACATTTTAAAAGGGACCGGCAGGCCAACCCAGTGCACAAAGCATGGAACTTAAAGGCATTGTTGGATTAGTTTGGTATGAAATAACTTCAAAGCCCGGACATTAACCACATCAAAGACCTTTGGGATGAACGAGAACAGAAAGTGTACGCCAGGCCCTCTATAAGGTCCAACATCAGTCATATCTGATCTCACACATGGAGCAAAAATGAATGAATGGACACAAATTCCCAGACACACTCCAAAATCTTGTACACAGTCGTCCCAGAAGAGGGGAAGACCTTACAGCTGGAAAGGGGGGCACTGTTTCCAGGTGATATAGAATCCAGTTTTCTCAGTGCTTTTGTTTAGTTGGTGTATATACCCTTTCTATAAATACACGGCTATTAGGAGTTGTGTGATTAAATGGTTGATCACACTGGATCTCTGGGGTGTGTCTTTTGTTCTTTGGGTAATCCGGTTCAAGATGTCTTAGAGGTCTGCTTTTATTTGTTGCCCCAGGGGGTGCATTTTATTTTCTGCTCAAACGGCATTTCATTTATCACATTCGCAGCTGAAAAGACACCTGTCGCATAGCAGGCACGAGGGGAAGAAAGGAAAGGAGAGCCTAGGGGAAAGCAATTGTTCAGCATGCTTTGTCCTAAATATTAATCAGGTACCTGGTGCTCTGAAACTGTTGAGCGTAGCCATTCTTGCATAGACTGCCAGATTGGGAGGATCCACCCTCCCAATCTGGCATAGACAAGCGTGCCCTACTTGTGCGGAGGTGACCCCCTTATGTACTACACAGCCCCAGCATTCACCATGGTTATTTATGAGCCTGCAAAGGTGTCCTTCTGCAGAGAGCTGGCGTGCCACCTGTTTTAGCCACGGCTTTAAAATGTCGGATAAGATGAAACTGCAGGTGCTTGCGTGGAGCTCGATGCCCCTGCAAAATGGGATATCAGTTTTGAACATTCAACTCACTTGTAGATTATTTGTGTGGAAATTTAGATGATCTCCATGTTCACTAATGTCAGCCTTCCTGTTACGAAAATGAATTGCCAGGCTGGGGGGGATGCTTTTGTTTAATAATTGTAAGAATACAGTCAAACCTTGGGTTTCAAACACCCCAATCTTCATATGATTTGGTTTTCGCCCGGTTCTTGTACGCTGTTTCGGTTTTTGCATAACATAGTTCAATCTTGTGGTATTAATAAAGATGTGGACTGACGAGACTCCCAGCATTGCTGGTTTATTCTGCCATCTTGGACCACACACCAAAACACCAAATCTCATGATATGCTGTTGATACAATACTAGGGTATCCTGGAAGGCAGTCTCCAACCACCGGGTCGCGGGAAACTTTCAGGGGCGATGATTAAAAAAAAATACACTTAAAAAAAATACATTTACATTTGTACAAGTCCTGTTTTCACATCCTGACTTGGCCGTCCTGTTCTTTTTTTTTTTTTTAGAAGGTTATGAAAACGTAATGGTTTCATTGTTTTTCATTAAGCCGGTTGAGAAGCTCCCTCATAGCCTGACATGTGGGCGGCTTTTCGAATCCGTGTTGCCATAAAGCTGCAAAAGGCCAAAGAAAAAGCAAAACATATGCACAGAGTTAATCCTCTGACACTTACTGAGTTGAAATTTCCTAAAATTGGGGACATCATGCACATCTGCTGAAATTCCCAAGTTCGTGTGGCTTTAGCAGGCACATTTTTCCCAAAAATGTTGGTTATATTTCAAAACTTCACGAGAATTTCACCTCAAAACAAAATGTTGACAAGTGGTAGTAGGCTTCTCGCCGTCTGCCAACAATAATCGTCAATAAAAGTGATGTTAAATGTTCATTTATCCATTTAATTCCCCACATTTCGTTGCATTTTTTTCTGCATGTAAAACTATAACTATGTGGATTAATTGTATTTACATTATTTCCTATGAGTAATTACTACATTTCAGTTTTCGTCTGAGCTTTTGGGTCAAATTCATAACGAAAACCGAGGTAGCGCTGTATCAATGTGGCTAAGTGCACATGTTCTTATAAAGTATGACAGTGAAAGAATATTAAAAGAGAACATTTGAACCATTTTGCAGCAAAGAGCAAGGCCAGGTCACTCAACTCGAACTGCTTTCCACTTTGAGTGCACATGTCTAAAGATTAAGTCTGTCCTTGTCATCATAAAAGCATGCAGATTCCAAAAAAAAAGCAAACACCTTGTGCCAGTGCTGATTCATGTTTTTTTTTTAATTCTTTTAAGTTTTCATTTAGGATGCCAGTCAAGCATAGAATTAAGGATCAGATCTGGAGATCGTCATCTGGACTGTGTTTGTGATTAAATGTAGAGGGCGTTGGATGGTAATTTCCTTTTCCTTTCATAGCGTGTTGTGCTGAATCAGGGCTCTTGGAGTTAATTATGCATTCTTTTACACTCATGGTATTGAGGAGACCTACAGTACAGGGATGGGCTCGCTGCTACATTGTGCTCTACGTCCAATAATGTACAATCGTCCCTCTCCACTTGGAGGTTCAAATTTCGCAGCTTTACTCTATCACGTTTTTTGTAAAATATGTTTATTAAAAAAATCATGCTGTTTTGTGGTTGAATACGACCTATTATTAGTAAAAAAAAATATATATATATATATGCATATTGAAGCAAATGTTACATTTTTTGCCTGCATTACGCATTTTCAAGCAAAGAAATGGCTAAATGACCTAAAACAGTGGTCCCCAACTTTTTTTTTGACCCACGGACCGGCTTGTGTTCCCACAAATCTCCCATGGACCGGGGGTTTGGGGGTTTCGAACATTATAGCGATCTAAGTTATCTTATTTATTATGTATTGTGTAAAACTAATACATGACTAACATAAAAGTAAAAGCACAAAATGAATGGCGACCCACCATCCACCAGTTCAAATTCCAGCCAAGTTTTTCCAGAGAGATGATTACATGGCTGTTTGACGTGTGTGGTAAAAGGCAGTGCGCTAGCATGAATTCACTTCAGACAAATGTGCACATTAGCACTCAATAAGTCATCAAAACTTAGCTTCATGCATTCCCACATAGTATCAGCATTTGACACCAAATATGAGGTGAAAGAAAAATGGTAAAAATACAGTAGTAGTCTATCTGTGCGTCATATGAGAGAAAGTTAGCACACGCACAATGGACATGCGTCAAGTGAGACGGATGTAACAGAGAGAATCTGGCCACTTTTCAAAATAAAACATTAAAAAAAATTAAATAATGGGAATTATGTTTTCTTTCTGTGCGGCCAGGTACCGGGCCACGGCCCGAGGGTTGGGGATCACTGACCTAAAACACAAGTATAAGGTATTCAAAAGATGCATACACTGTGAATGATACGTAGTATTCTACACTGGGCACTAGGTGTCAGTAATGTTACTGTAATGTTCGGTGAGACTAACAAACTTTATTGCCGGAACAACAGGCTTTTATTGCAGGTTTCAATGATGTGACAACAGGCACAACAATCTATAATAAAAAACCCTAATAAAAACATTGACCTCCTCACGTCACTTTTTGTCCGCCCGCCACTCAGCTCCCCTAGGGAACACATTTGTAGCAACACACACGACCACGAGTCTTACTGATGTCTTAAATGGCTTATTCACTATAATTATGTCTACTGTATTGGGTAATAGGAGTGTAAAGGTCATGTATGGGTGTGAGTTGATGTCTGGAGGGTTCTTATAATGTTAAAAACTACATTTACAAGGTCGCAAACTGATTTTCTGTGCTTTAATTACAAAAATATTTTATTTACAAATAAGGACTCCTATGTCGCTGAAATTCGCTTATCATGGTCAGGTCCGTAATATTGTAATACTTTGTAATATGATCCTTGTAAGAGTCCTCATCATCAAGGTTCATTATAGCAATCAGGCAGCTGGTTGCTATCATGAAGAGCAGATAGTTAATGTGGCTGTGCCGCTCAGCGTCCTATGAGGAAACAATGTGAGATGTGAAGGTGTCTTCAGCATGCACTCTCCCTTTGTCTCACTCTCTTTTTTCTACCTCTACACGGTGGTTAAATGGACGCACAACGAAGAGCTTGAATGAAAGGCATGTCAAGCAGACATTGATTTCTAATCGGGGACTCTGGATCCGCATGGGGCTTGGCCTTGGTCATGTTGGTGCTTCGGTCAAGGACACCATGTGTGGGAGCATCAACCGGACCAGTCTCTGTCCATCAAGCACCAAATGAGCCGCCCCATCTGGACACTGGGATCAGAGCGCAAAGGGAGTCGCCTTTCATCTCTTGGGGATTAGTAATCCCATTGGGGGAAAATATCCAAGTGTGTTTATGTGTACTGTGTCACACTCTGGGAGAAGTATCTAACATTTAGCCGCAGGCTACACACTATCTATTTCTACTGCATGTTTCCCCCCTAAGCTTCAAATACATGAGGCTTCACAGTAAGGCGCTGGAGAGGAGAAGACATCCTGCAATCTGTGAAGCCAGGCTGAGTGATAACAGTTAAAATATTCAGCATGTAAAAAAAAAACTCTTCAAAGCTCTTGATATGTTTCAGGCATGAGCCCATTTGTACATCGTGGGGAACACGGAAACGCCAACATGCAAAATGTTGACATGTGGTGCAGAGAGTTCCATCTGTGGTAATTCTGGTGGAGACATTAAACATGCATGAAAACAAGAACTGACTGAGAGGACTGAATCCACTTGGCGCAACTGAAGTGACAGTGCCACGGGGGGGGGGAAGGTGAGACAAAGAGCCTCATGGGAAACAGGATTGCGTGACAATTTGTGGGATTCTGGGCCGTCAACCACTTCACACACTCAGCAACACTTTTTATGAGGATGCTGCACACGAGCTTACAGCGACACAGTGGTAAGAGTATACCTGTGACACATCACGTTCAATCTTCTTCCAACACATTATTGCACTCCTCTCTCTTTGGCTTTATTTCCCCCTCCTTTCTTGAATTTGGGCCACACAGTCTGGCAGTAATGGCAACTCTTCCGACTGTTTGTGGAGACTCTGCTCGACTACCTGCGTTGATACAAGAACTCCCCGGCTCTAACTCATCAGATGTCTGTCTGCACACAGTCAGGCAATTAGTCTCACCACAGACTTATGTCCAATTATAATGTTCCGAATGTGAAGCGATCACATGACAGCCTGTTTTCTGAATAAAAATGATCAACTTTAATTTCTAAACCCATGTTTCGTGCAGTTTTGCTCATTGATAATTGTCTGTTCATATTCTGCACAAATGACACTGTATTGACAATGGCTTTAAGCCCTGTTTCATTAAGATCATTACCTCTACGCGGTATTTTTTTCTACGACGGACTCCTGAATTCCTGGGCCAAACCAAATGTCTTCAATGTGGCCACATGCCAGGTTTTGCTTGGATGTCAGACTCAAAGCAGCTAGTATTGGACTGCTCATTAATGAGTCATGGCCGTCACGTTAACATTTTGTTGTAGGTCCGGCTGAGGGGAAGACGGTGGGCTACACAGAGAGTGTAGGCCCTCCCTGGGTCGTCGAAAACAACAGGTGATTCATGTTTGATCCAGCCTGGCCTAATTTTTCCCTGTGCAGGTACAATCTGCAGTGTGGGTGGCAGCAAGACTGATGGTACTGTAGGAAAGGTCTACAGAAAACAAATGTTGGAACAGGGGCTGTGTGGAAAAAGTAGAACCAACAACATGCTGCCCCGCTCAGTCTTATAACGGTACATAAAAGGGGTATAGAGCAATTCAATAAATTCCAAATAGGGGCTCTTTTACAGTTGGAGGAAGGATGTTAGGCGATGGAGGCAGCAAAACAACAAGGTCACTTTTTAGGAAAAGTGGGAAAAGTGGAGTGCGCAAAGTCGAGACCTGCAACTTCTGCCGTGACTTGGCGCTATGCACTCCTGATGAAAATCTTAAGACCAGTTGAAAAATTGCTAGAATTTGCATTTTGCACATTTGGATCTTAATGTGGTTTTAAGTAGAGCTACAATATGCAAAAGCAAGAAGGGGGCGTGAGACAAAAAGCATTTGTAAAGGAGATCTTTGACCTAAATGGGACTAACCTGGTTAAATAAATGCTAAATAAAATACAAATTTTGAAAAAGTAATTTATTAAAAACAACAATTTAACTGAAATAAGCTCTTTATCAGCTGATCAAAAGTTTAAGCCCATGGCTCAAAAAAGAACAAAAAATGTTCTCAGTAGGACTCAGTAATGAGGAGCTCCACCGTTCTTGTTCATCACTTCAAAAATGGGTTTGGGCAAGCTTGATGCGAGTGTTTCCAGGAGGCTAGTGGGAACATTGCTCCAAGTGGTGAAGATGGCTTCACCAAGGGCATCAACTGTCTGGAACTCATGGCCATTTTTATAAACTTCCCTCGCCATCAATCCCCAAATGTTCTCTATGGGAGTTAAATGAGGGGAACATGCAGGATGGTCCAAACGGAGGATTTGGACAGGGGGAGGAGCCGTGTGCCAAAATAGACATTTTTATGGGCATCTCAGTTACTTGTGATTTTTCTGCAATCGTCGGTGGTCTTGTAACCTAATTCCATTGAATAGCATGGATCTACTGTGTAAAAAAAATCTGAGCATAAATATGCTTGGCTTTGTCATTTCTCTATTTGTGTATATACTCTACTGTATATCCACTGGGTTGTACGTGTTGTACAGAATATTTGTGTGTTTTTTTTCTTTTGTGGGTTTAATGTTCAGTAACTTAGTGAAATAAAGATGCAGATAAAGATCTTGAAAAAAACATAAATAATACTAAAGGGATAGTTGGGATTTTTTGACATGAAGGTGTATGACATCCCCATCAGCATTGTAGTCCAATAACAGCGACTTACCCCCCACTTGGTCTCCTAAGTCCAGCCAAACTCTTTACTTAATTGTCCCCAGCAACTAAGCGGAACTACATTCTTCATCACAGAAATCTGACCAGAACTGGACTTAGGAGACCGAGTGGGCGGTAAGTCGCTGTTATTGGACTATAATGCTGATGGAGATGTCATACAACTCCATGTCAAAAAATCCCAACTATCTCTTTAAGAATGTGTAGCTGTGCTGGACACATAATTCTATTAGGACACTATTGAAAAACAACAAATATAAAACTCATCAACAACCATAAGCTGCTGTGTGTGAGTCACAGGTTGACGGGGACATGCTATTTTGGACGGCGGAGGGGGGTAAAAAAAACTGTTACAGTAAAATGATTGTGACAGTTGCGTGACGAGGGAGCAGGGCGAATTAGAGTTTGTCACAGGTGAAAAATGTCTCTCTTCATACTTCACAGAAAACATTCATTTCATTTTCTCGTCAGAGGGAGAATACAATGTTTCTTAGTTTTGCCTCCACAAAAAGGAGGCTTGCAATGTCTCGTAGTCCCAGAGCTATTTTAGTGTCTAAGCCCTGAGGATTGAAATCAAGGAGCACACAGAGACTGTATTTGTATCCCCGAGTCTAAATGGCAGGATAAAAGATACATTAAAGAAGATAACATCAAAACAGCAGTTCTCTTGGGTGAAGGGCCATTGTTGGTGATGAGGTGTTTACTCATCAACAACATCTGCTATTAAAACAATATGTTTAGCATGTTTTTCACCACAGTTCACAATTTGTGTGTAGCAGTATAATTACTTAAATCTTTTTGTGGGATTTGTCTTAAAGTGGCAGTAAGCAATAATTATAAAACAGTGTTAACGTTGCTTATGGACATTAAGACTAGACGTGCTCTACATACCAAGTAAAATGGAACCTTGGTTAGCGTCATTAATCCGTTCCAGAAGGTCCGACTCTAACCGAAACATACTTGAACTGAATACATTTTTCCCATAAGACTAATGTACTGTAAATCCAAAACACCAAAACACATTTGTGTAGTTTTACAATATATTGTAGTTTCCCACGTAGAAAGCAATTTGAAATGCGTATATAAATACATGTAAATGATGGATGAACGCGATAAACCAACATTTAAGCTTATGTTTACCTTCACTGAAGATATGATTCTTGCCAAGGACATGAGAGCAACACGGACACCACCTTCGCGTTTTGCCATAAGTTATTTTTTTTATTCAAAAGGGTTTCTCACCCTTTTGATCACGGCTGCAAAACAACCCAAAATGGGGCCGAAAAAGTTGCAAGTGCCAGCATTTCAATAAAGAGACACTATTGAATTCAAAAAATAACTCATGGCAAAACACGAAGGTAGCGCTCATGTTGATCTCGCTGCCACATCGTGTCTTTGTCTTCAGTGAAGGTAAAAGAAACCTTAAATGTTCATTTATCCCTTTCATTCCTCATTTATATGTTTTTAGAATTGTTTGGTGCATGTTGACTGTAATTGCAAAAGTATAAAAATGTCTTTTGTGTTGACATGTTTGAGACTTGTGGTGTAAATGTGTTAGTTAGCAAAAAACTACAGTCAACTGCTGATGACATCATAGACAGGCTACGGAGGTGACTGCTACTTTGCAGTTCGAACATTGTGCCCTCACTCTACTCTATTGCGCTTTTTCAAAAACAAGCGATCGCTGTTTTCTGGTTGACAAAGGCCAATTATTAGTGAAAAAATATTGAAAAATAAGTCATATGTAGTATTGTGGTCACTAGGTGTCAGTAATGTTACATTTACATTACATGTTACATTACCTTATATTACATTACCTTCACACTGCATGGCATGTCAAACATCCCGTGTGGAAGTGGTACATTTTTGGCTTCTTACTTGGCCCTTCTTCCCCACTCCATTGCAAACTCTTTCTTAAATTTAGAATAAACACATTGGAGGCTAACTAGTTAGCTCGGTAGCATGCTATTGGTTAAAGCGACGGCCGTCTCTTGTGTTCCTGCAGGGATCCCGTAGCCTGCGCATATGTGTTGCGCAATATACGACAAACAAAGAAAACTAGAAGTGTAAAAGTGACTATAGGG
Source organism: Dunckerocampus dactyliophorus (assembly GCF_027744805.1). Taxonomy (NCBI): domain Eukaryota; kingdom Metazoa; phylum Chordata; class Actinopteri; order Syngnathiformes; family Syngnathidae; genus Dunckerocampus; species Dunckerocampus dactyliophorus. The sequence continues at coordinate 5,371,870 of NC_072826.1, forward strand.
GTGTTATTTCATGTATACGGGGCTCTAATAATGGAAAAATAAAACGGCAAAAAAAAGTCATAAACACATTTTCTATGCTCTATGTACAAAAAGTTTCCAGTTTATTAATACTGAATCCTACTTTGTGGAAATTCACTTTTCGAGGATCGGTCTGGAACCAAAAAAAGCAAGCTAATAGGCTGATAAGAAGGACATTGTTTATTAATAACATAAGATGTGCACCATATTTTAGAATTATCCACATCAACCAAATGTTGGTTGTTGGGCAAGGAACAATAATAACAAGGGGAAACATGCCATGATTGTATGGTAGTAGTTTACAATAATATTGTAATCATTTATTATGTTGTAGTTACATGACGTGCATTTTGAAACAGTTGAAAATGTATTTTAATAACTACTCAGTTGTTACTACTCGGTACTACTCAGTAGATACAGTCATTTGGGATATTGACAGCTAATGAATTTCACCAGTGATTGTATCAAGGTGAAAGATTGTAAACTGCACAGCACACATGCACACAAAGAACGCAAATCCTCCCACTTATGTATAAAAACATTCAAATGTGCAGAGAAGAATAAGGTACGCTCACTTCTGCAATGGAATGTGTACATGTAGGGTGCACAGCGAGGTAGAGCTGATTGGCAGGTAAATTGTTCCTGCTGTAACACCCAGCTGACAGAGAAAAGCACCAAATGCACAAGTTAAAAGGCATCCACAGAAATGGCCTCGGTATAGTTTGCATGAAAGAAAGCCAGATGCGCTCCTGCGAGGAGTTGAGTCTGAGGTGAAATGATTGGAAAAATGACTTTTTTTTTTTTTTTTAGAAGACAAAACTTAATGCTCTTTATGGAAACGGCAAAACTCAGGTGTCAATCACGAGCACTAAGCCCACTCTGAGGGCTGAGGCTCATTCAAGTGTCAGCGTTGGTATTTCAATTTTTTTCTCTCACACCTTCAAGAGAAAGGCGACCGAAGCTGCTTGAGTGATAGTGAATAACCGTGATGATAAAGTCGCGGCCCGTCTTTTCATCAAGAGCTTAGCAACTCTCCTGTTGATGGCAAGTTATTGTGGTTTACTTGGACCAACCTGATCTCAGAAGCTCTCAATATAAGCCTGCATGTATAAGGAAGACGATATTTTAAGGAAAGGTGAACTGGGGTGCGGGGGGCTGTCGTGATTGGCAATCATGAGTGTGACAAATACGAAGCAGTGCTTTGCACGCCCCTGCTTCCTACTCCTGTTAATGTCCCATAATGTAGGTATAATTAGACACAGGAAATGGTGTATCATTAGTCCCAGCTAGGGCGTTAGGGTGTTAAAATAAAGTGTGAACTAATTGGTCAAGAATACACCATGGCTGAAATAATAAAGCTGTGTGATTATGGGAGCAGCCACCGTACAACTGAAATGTATTTTTAAGCAGCTTATGGCAGAATCCAATAATGATTTACACAGGTGAGCAGCTACAAATCCACATTATACTGAGTCTCACCTGTTCCAAAGCAAGAGGATTATTTCCGTCCCTCCGTTTTTTCAAAAATGGGGAACATTTAACACTAAAGACATTTTTTATACCTATTTTTAAGTGTTCTCAACAGGACTAATTTATCTTGAAGTGCCCATGATTTCTCTTTTTTCGTATATTTTAATGAGAACATCTATCATATTTCACAAAGTTGTTCAAGCTCAGGTACCTTCTGTTGCTAGGTAACAAACATAAAAGCTTGAAAGTGTCACTGCATAGAGCACTAAACGTTGATGCATGTGATAAGAATACTAAGATGTTTTTCCAGCAAAAATTCACTGTAAAAATACAGAGGCGATATCAACTTTATCCTACTTTAACATAAAACCCAGTGGGTGAAAATGCACTTGTATCCTTCAAGCCAGGTCTTTGGTGCCTTGACATGTCCGCCTTTGTGGTGAAACGCTGCAGCTAAGCGTCCCTATTCAGCTGGGACAGCAGGTCCAAGCTCAAATCAAGCAGCTGTCCGCACTTTTATTTTTGTGAGAAATACATGAATCGTCTCAATAAATGCCCGAGGATTAGAGGAAGCCTCTCAAGAAGGAAACAAGCCATGCATCACCGGTCATCTGCCCCGTCTAACAGCATTCCTGTGCACAAGTTCAAAATTTGGTAATGGTATGTGGTAAACTGGGTGGCAAACAAGTGCTCCACACTGGAGACAGCCTGCTATTTTCATGCTTGTTTGCTTCGTTCTTTCCCGCTACCTCTTTGCACATACCTTTACACAAACCATCTGCCACACAGGTCCTTTGTGACTTTACTTCAAGAGCTTTTAGTGGCTGTATCCATTCACTCAAGATAGGCTGCAGAAAAACAGCTTTAATTGGTAGTGCAGGGGAAAGCAGCCTTATACTCTGCTGCATTTTGCAGAGAAAAATAAAGCATAACTTGTATTTCACCTTGTACTTCACCTGGCTCCATTCAATTCATATACCAGCTGGTCTTTTATTTATTTTTTTGTAAATAATTTAACGCGAGTGTCTCAAGGGGCTGCAGCAACATTGGGCACTTCAATACCTCAAATTTGATAAAACATTTGCAAAAGCATCACAGTAATAATTAATTAATTAGTTTTTACAGTCAGCAGAAGAAGAAACGTCAGCCGCAACAACAATCATTGCAGGAAACATTTTGTAAAGCTTGAGAAGATCCCTTCACTGAACAACGAAGCAAAGACGATAACGGAGAAAGTTGTCTAATTCATTTTGCTTTCTGTTGTAGAAAATGAGGGGCTTCGGCGTTTGCTGGAACATTTGGAGCCTCCCTATCAGTTGCCAAGCCGTCATTTCATCTCTGATACGGCTATCGCACTAAAGTTCAAAGAGGTGTGCGAGTTCATTTGAAAATGCTTGAAAAACATTGCCGTGTTTAGTTGCACAACAAACATCTGGATCTCAGCCATGCAGGTGTCCGATGTCCTTATTAAGTCTGACAGCACAGCGGCTAGACTAGTTTTACCTTGCAAAAAGCAGTGCAGCCTAAGCAGTTTTGGGGCTCACGCACAGGAGAGTTGATCACCATTTTATCACTTGATAACAATGGTAGACAAACTTCAAGTGTTACATGTTTGTTCTCGTCATTCCAGGCACGGAAAGGATGCATTGATGGCAGAGGTCAGGCAGATGGAAAAAGGATGAGATGAGAAGGATGAGATGAGGAGCCACAGAAACAACCAAGGGGACCTCATCTTCCTCAGAGCCAACAAAGAGGACACCACGGGTGGAGGCTACAAGCAAGCGCAAACCTGGGAGCATTTTTAAAGTAAATATTGGAGGATAGTGCACCTGGTCCTCATTAAACCACCAAAAGTCTACAAGCAGGCTTTATCAGTTCATGCTTGAGACTAGATTATGTCCTAAAAATTTCATCCCAATAAGAGATGCATGATGAAAAGGAAGGAGTGTCTTTTATTGAGGCTGTAAATGAGGTCATTGGCTGGATGACGACGGCGCCATGAGGCCGTGCACCATCTCCATCTGCCTCCGCTTGTCCTCGGCTTCCTTGATGGTCATCTTGAAGAGGCGACAGTAGAGCTCCATGTTCACGTCTTAGTCTTGAGCATGATGCAGACTAGATAGGACACGATGCAAGCAGGCTTCATCAGTTCATGCTCAAGACTAGATAGGACACATGAAATGATGAACCCTGTCCCATCTTAGTCTTGAGTATGATGCAGACTCGATGCTTGGATCGTGTCCATCAGTTCATGCTCAAGACTAGATGGTGTCCTATCTAGTCATTGAGTCATGAACTGATGAAGCCTGACCTATCTTAGGACAGGACTCATGGCTCAAGAATAAATCGTGTCCCATCTAGACCGTGTTCTATCTCATCTTGAGCATGAACTGATGAAGCCTGTCCTGTCTTAGTCTTGATCATGATGAGACTACACAAGACATGACAGGACACTCAAGACTGCTGTAGATCATGTGATCTAGTCTTGAACATGAGCTGATGAACGGATGAGAGGCAAAACGTCTACTAAGATGACCTCAACAGTCCATTTGAAATGGATTCAATGCCCTGAGAGTACAACCATCTGAATGAATGAGAATATTTACAGAGTCATTGTACACTGTGATTATAATGTGTTCACACTGAATTTTTTTTCATAAAATTTCACTTATATTTAAAATTTTTGAATGGTGCTGCTCGTTCTGTTGACCAATCAAAATGCTATTAAAATTCTATTGAAAGTGTACAGTATTTAAAATGTAATAAAAAGCAGCAGCAGTATTGCATAACTTGAGTCGGTGTGGGCAATTTTATTTCTTCCTTCAGGGGAGCAGAATATTTGGTTGCACGGTTTGAATATGGTGTTGTTTCAATGTCTCTATTACCCAAAGTCCAGGCATACTACAAACTGAACAGTCCAGTTGCGATAAATTCAATGCCTTGAGAATACAATGACCTGGATGAAAACAGAGAGAAAACAATGTATTAGATTTGTATCGGATAAAAAAAAAAAAATCGGGCCATCCCTAGTTTGTTTAGGATGGTCTGCAATCAACAGGTAACTCGAGATGAAAGGGCATCGTTTCTTTTATAGCGTAATTTAGCTTTACTTCCACCACATATAAAATGGGTATAGATTTAACAGGAATGTTTTATCTGCAAACACACAATTGCATTTAAATTGCCCACAAAAAGCCCTTTATGTGGTGCGCCATATGCTAGCGTGGTACTCAACAATGACTTCGGATGATTGCGGATGCCTTTAGAACAAAAAAATGCAATGATCAGTCAGCCATCATACAGCAGCCTTATCAGCAGTACATGCATCATCCAGTTTATAGTTTGCTGATGTGCACTGTGCTGTGGCCAAGACGGAGTTAAGGTGGGTTCCAATAGCAGCTGATGGGGTTGAACAATTTGCACGGCAGGCAGAAAAACCATAATCAATCCGGAGATTATAGATAAGGGCACTAAAACCAGCCAAGCACAGCATTTTCTCTTATCGCAATTACACCTTGCCCTCCAGCCTCAGGTAGAGCCAATTAAGCTCTGAGAGGATGAGCCGGCAGCCACTTCACATTGAGAAGGCCTGCAAGATGACTCAAAACACAACTCAGCAGTACAGAAGGCGGCAGAGTGGAGCACTGACATACACAGGGAGGAAGCACGTGTGCATATTATTTTCCACCGTAGGTATAGCATACAATCAATGTTTATATTTTGTTCAAAACACAGCTATTGATTTTTGGGAATGACGGATGGGCTGGCGAGTGATGAGCAGTTTACTAGATGGCTGCATAAACGTTACAAGGGCACACAGACCTTGCCCCAACATTTCCTCTGCTAACTCCCTCGTCACTTTAAATCCATTCATTACTTCATTTTCTTCTTCCGGCCTTTCATTGTGAAATATCACGTAACGTGACGACTCAGCAGTACAAAGGCAGATATGGGAGAGTATTTGAATGTGAAAGAATGAGGGTGGATTATACAGTACAGTCATAGATAAGGCTAAAGTCAAGGCTTTTCTTTCTATTGCCAGTCTGTATTTTTTGGAGAATCCCACATTCTAAATGTACCAGTAAACAGAGGATTCAAACTGATATGCATATTAGACATGACACCATCAGGATTTTGGGGACCGATCATCACTCGTGAGTTGAATTAAACCGAAAACCAAGCTGATCACAGGGGGCAGCATTACTGTATATCTATTTGGAGAACTTCTTTATTTATTCCATATACTTACGTACTTTATTGAGAATTTAAAAAAACATTCTTAAACCTGTTTTTTTGACAATTTGCGGCCAAAATCTGAGATGCAAGGGTTAAAACTATCCATCCATCCATCCATCCATTTTCTACACCGCTTCTCCTCATCAGGGTCGCGGGGGCATGCTGGAGCCTATCCCAGCTGACTTCGGGCGACAGGCGGGGTACACCCTGGACTGGTCACCAGCCAATCGCAGGGCACATATAGACAAACAACCATTCACACTCACATTCATACCTATGGACAATTTAGAGTCGCCAATTAAAAAGAAAATAAAAATATAGAATTGCCAATTAACCTAACATGCATGTTTTTGGAATGTGGGAGGAAACCGGAGTACCCGGAGAAAACCCACGCACGGGGAGAACATGCAAACTCCACACAGAAATACCCAAGGGAGAATCGAACCCAGGTCTTCCCAATGTCCAGACTGTTACTATGTTGGCCAACATGCTAACCACTAGACCACCGTCTAGTGGTCTGGTGCGGCCCAAAACTGGCCGAGTTATTTAGAAAAATAATTTTATTTTGATTTTTCTACCCCAATATTGCGATTACAAAAAGTTTTTATTTTACACAGTGGTACCTCAGTTAGCGTCATTAATCTATTGCATAAGGTGCGACTCAAATCAAAACGTACTTTAACCAAATACATGTTTCTCCATAAGAACTGTGGCTTTGGCCCAGACTTCCAAGTAATTTAAACAAAGCGATTGTAAGACAAACGTACTGTTTTATAACAGCCTGGGTGATATTGGCAATGACAGTTGCGGCTCGGTAATGTTCTTCATGTGGTTCATGTGGCTCTGTATCAAACGTCAGTGAAAGCACCTTAGGCATGATGTTGTGTGAGAGTGACATGTGATTGGTGGAAAACAAGGACGTGTGCGCTGTGTTTGCTACCTGTAACCTGTTACAGTTTGTCAATAAGCCTTTTAAGAAGCAGCAGCTTCTCTGCGTCTCAGCCTGACACTATGAGGTCGTATGCGCTCCACTGTTTTAAAGAAAAACTGCATTTATTTTTTTGGAATGTTGCCCATCACCCATAGTTCTTATGTGAGACATGGACACATATGTCTTTCTCTTTTCTGTGTGTTCTAAAGATATCAACACAGACAGCTCGGTACTGCACGTATGGGAACCACTTATTCCGCCTATTAAGCCTTCTGAAAAATACTCGAAAAAGCAGCAACAATGCCCCATTTACATGTAATGTGACGTGCACATAACCAAGCTACAGCGACATTGTTATTATTATTATTATTAACATTGTTACGCTGATCAAATTACGTTACTGACGTATTGACACTTAGCCATAACACACCAGCCAGCTAGTAGCCAGCTAGCGACTAGCTTCACCACAGAGTCGGCGTCGTGCTTACAACACCGCAGACCACTACAAAAAAGGTAAGGCTACCTATTTGAGTTGACACCACTGCTGCTCTGTTTTTATTTCTGAGTTTGGAAAAGTTAACGCTCGGTGTAGGCGCTTGTTTCTATGTCGCTATGTGAAATCAATGCGCCGAGTACTTCAAAGTTCTGGTAATGCTTAGAATGGCAAAAATACGGCAAAATACTGCAAGTGTTACATGTTATCATGAATGTACCGGTTACTACATGCTCACAGCATGGATATAAAACCATAAATCCATGTGGGGGGGGTTTTGGAGGTGTTTTAATAGTGGTCTTTGTAGGCGGCATAGGTGGATCCCATTACATAGCTGTCTGTTTTTACATCTTTAGAAGACACAGAAAAGAGAAAGACACATGTGTTCATGTCTCACATAAGGATTGTGGATTATGGGTAAAATTCCAAAAAAGTGCAGTTTTCCTTTAAGCTCCGCAGGGACTTTGTACTTTTGCATATCTCCGGTATCGCATTCTGACCAGAGAGAGACAGAAACTGCAGATATTTTGTGGTTTTTTTTGTCTCATTCACTCTGAAGAAATCTCACTACCAATGATTCTGTTTCATTCAAAGCATTGAAGCAGCCTCTGTTCATGACATCATAGATCGGAACAGGTTGTATATTTATGCTAATTACGGTGTGAAGTCTAATGCATACAGCAGAATAAATCCCCAAAACATCGAGAACTGTTTTCATGCGTCATAAACCTGTGGAGCACACTTAGGAAGTCTTTAATAACGTGAGGACTGGGAGTCGGTTAAAAACACAGTGGAAAAAATGCTGTCTAGACTGTCAATCCACCAGAATGAGTACAAATGGAGAACACAAAAAGAAAGAAATTCCATATTGGCTCATCATTAAATACTGCTGTCACCAAGAGGGGGTAAATTGACTAAGTAGGTCGAGGCAACACGCGTGCAGGAAAAAATGAGGTAAATCCAAATTATGATTGGCCACATGGGCCTGTGGATGCTGCTTTCATAATTACCTCCATTTGACAATTCTCTCCTTGTTGCAACATTTGTCATGGCATGCTGCAGAGTAAAAAACATAGCTTTGAGAAAACGCAAATGCTGTTTGTGGCTTTGTGCTCCACCACCAAGACTAACCTCTGAGATTGTGGTTCCTTTCATAGCAGTGCAACAATTCTTACACAGCAAAATGAAGGGTTAGTTAATACATATGACCAATCAGTAGGGTTGATTTTTCATTCATATTTCCTCTACTCCTCAAGATATGTCATGTTTCACACAGCTGTTGTCTTACCTCCATAGTGCTTGTGCTCAATGACAAACAGGACCATTGCAGGACATTGCATACAAATTGCACACATTTACGTGCATTGTCTTGGGTGGTATTTATTCAAGCATTGGCATCACAGCTGAGTGATAGAAAGCGCTAGCCTGCCCTTGTCGTGTCCTCCAGCTTGTTCAGATTTGATCAGAAGCAATCTCCATGCCCCTTGTTTACATTCCTCACTGACATATTTTAATCAGGAAGCCTTTCTACATAAATTAAAAAAAAAAAAAACACTAACTGTGATCATATCCACTTTACTTCTACATTAGGTTTCAGAACATGCTGCTGCTGCCGTTAATTAGGTATTTACTCCTTCACATACCAGGGTTCTCGGACTAAAACACCTAAGCATGCTGTACCCAAAGTAAATGTAATGTAAAGCTGTCCTTCAACCATTAGGAGTAGAAGCATAGCTTTTGGTTCCTTTTGAAAGGAACACTCTTGAGTTTCAGACTCTGTTTAAAAGCACTGAGGAAGAGGAGTTTGAATACACTGAAAATGAATATTTTTTGAGCAACCCTAATGAGGATAGGAAGCGGCATAGAAAATGGATGGATGGAGGTTTGCCTGTATTTTTTCAGAAACGTGCCGACAAAATGATTATTTCGGAGGTATGGACATCACATTTAACAACAATTGGACACAAAATGTATACTTTACATAGTTTTTGCTAAAGTTAGGATCAGGCATTCCAAAGGTGTGATATTTGGGCACTTGATTACATTTGGTCACACTCGATGCAAATAAAGTACCATTACAGGAGCATTTTATCTGCTATTGGTATACTGTGAGGCTTCGAAGGTAAATCCTACTCTGGTTTAACAACTGGTCTAACATAAGTGTTTACCAAGTCTGTAATTAGAAATGTATTCTGGAATGTGTATATCATTCAAATCTCAACAAACTAAACATTCCAGTGACATATTAGGCCTAAGCAGGCAAACAAACAGCGGCTTTGTCCTGAAAACAGTAGACAACACACTTGTGGAACAGCAAGGGGTTAAAACATTTGCCTTCCTCCTTTCCCAGGACTGATTTATTGTAGTTAATAGTAAAATAACAGCCTCATTTTACTAGAAGTCTTCCCTGTGACCAATGATGTTTAATAGACTTGATAAAGAGGATGTTGATGGATGACAGACCTGAAATGATGACACCAAATGTAATGGAAATATGTAGCAAGTAACATGGGCATAGACCTCTCATGCTTGAAGCTCTCATGAAAGGTTTCTCATACTTTATAGCTTGTGGCAAGATGGCCAAAGTCACACTTGTATTTATTTCAAGGCTAAACCTGCTATGTTGGATTGATGTACTGTATGTTGCACAGTATTTCACTTGACCTCTTTGCCCATGTAGGTATGCCCCCTGTTTAGCCTTGAAACGCTTTGAAAGGATTTGTGACTTCCAAACAAGCCATGTCAAAAACTACATTGAAAAGTATGGACTGAAAAAATATACTCTATCAACTCTTTTGCAGAAAAGGGGGCTTTCGTGCAAGCACTTGCCGTCGCCGTACTGTTAGTGAAAGCCGGTTCAAACACCGCACGTGTCACCCACTGAGCATGTCTGAGATACTCTGGATCGGCGTATACGGTTGAGAGGCAAATGGTGGTCACACCAGATACCGACCAATTTTTGGATTCCTCTTCATTACAGTTAAACTGCAATCGTGGTGTGGCCGCTGTGCATTAATCAGCATCTTCATATGAGGTGGATGAATTATGAATGCACAAATTTTGACATATTTGTCAACAATATGTTGATGTTTGACTTCAGCTCATGAAAAATGGGGACAAAAACCGAAGTATTTTGAGTGTTCCCTCCCTCTATTGCGGTTTACCTTTCACAGATTTGATTTTTTAAATGTTATTATAGCATATGAACGCTGTTACAGGCCGAGCCTGGCCCTTTAAGAAGAATTGCATTGTGGGAAGTTGTGGAGTGGGAGTGTAGGAGTGTCTCTCTCTTCCCTCTGTCGTCTGTCTGCACCGCCCATTGCTTTCTGTGTCCTGATTGGCTGTAGACCATTGTCAATCAATCTCCTTCGTGCCGCCCTGCCGTGTCTCCTGTGTCATCGCTAGCTTGCCAATGAATCTTCGGTTTGAAGGAGGAGGACTGCAAGAGGAGGAGTACTGCAGCAATATGTTTTAACAAGGATACAAAAACGCTACAGTACAGAGAAACGGCGCCCGGACGAAAAGGCACAGTCACAGGAGTGAAATACGTGTGAGTGACTTAATAATTTCTTGTGCCCGACCTGCAGGTTGATCATTAAAATTCCAACAAAGGTTCAAACTTTTTTGAGAGTGTTTAAAAAAAAAGAGAAATGCGAGAAAACGTTATTGCCTGTTGTCTGAGAAAAGTGTATAAAGTGTACGGTGAGGGGTTTCACAGCCTTAAAACATATATAATAATTGTAAAAAAATGAAGTTGGCTACTTTGCGGATTTCACTTAATGCGGGCTATTTTGGGAACCTGTCCCCCGCAATGAACGAGGGAACACTGCATATTTTTGTTGAATATAAATATAAAATACATTTGCTGTTTGAATTAATAGAGCTGGCTTATTTTCTGCCTGTTTGCTTTTCATGGTTGCAATGAAAATTGATAAAGTTTTGTTCGGTATAGTCCCTGCCTCAACAAAAAAAATCAATCAAGTTCATATAAGTCGCTGCCTTTATTGACTTGAAAAAGGAAACATCCCCATATAAATGAGGGTTTTGCTTGTAGAAAGCCTGCTTATCTCTATTCTCTCTCTGCATGGATATCCCAATAGAACTTCCCTCCGCACATGTTCAATTATTCATCTCCCTCTGTCAAAAATTCAGCCTTGCTAGCACTTGCCAGTATCCCACACAAATTGGCAGGCAGGCGTGTATTTGGCATATGGTGCAGAGCAGCACTGCTTTTTCACGTCTTTTCATTTGGCGAGCTCGCACTCCTGAGGAGTACACCAACACAAAATGCAATAAACTAACAAATGTGTGTACGTTTACAGATATACTCGCACACAGTAATGATGGTCCGTGCTTGTCTGTCTTGCACAGAGAAAACCCGCTCAGTGTACGGTTTGCCTATGATCTCTTCGCGTTTCATTTCAATATTTTCAGCCAAAACATTGTACTACGATGTAGAACACAGTGATTAAAGCAACTGCGCACAACCAAGAGGGACATCTCGCCATTACAGCTACATGTATGGACGATTTGGAGTTGGTTCCACAGCATCCGCTCCTTCTAGGAGCATTGCGAGCATTTGTCAGCATTGTGAGGTCAGATCTCGTTGACACTAGTTCACCCCAAAAGACACAAGTGTCTTCCCAAACTGTTTTCATTTGTCCTCAGTGGTGAATTTATCCACCAAGTAGTACTTATTTTAAGAGCTGCAGCCCGGACCCTATTTCATTAAGTAATTAAAAGGTGTTTATGAGGTTAAACGGAACATCAGCAATGAGGATGTGGGAGCCAAGTGGCGCCTACCGTCCGTGTTGGCAATGCGAGGAGGCGACTCGGACCCGATGAATTTCCTCAGCTATGTGCCCGCCGAGCCTGCTTCACCTCCGTACGCGAACGATGATGAATGATAAAATGATAAAAAAGATTACAACTTTTAAAAGTTTATATGTTTGTGGCTACAGACTGTTTTTCTTTTTGAGAAGAGGAGGCAAAATGGCCCTTTTGATGCTAAAAGTTGCCGACATTTTTCAAGACAAGTTCCAATATTCTAAATACATCATTATGTATCTAGAATTATCATATATAGTCCATATTATATGCATTTAGCTTGCTAGCTTCCTTCGTCGTGAGTGAACAATGGCAACTGAAGAGAGACAGGGAGGGTTCTGGAGTTGAACCCAATCTGATAAATACAGCTGTCACTTTTATTGCAAATGTTGATCCAAATCGAAGGAAACCCACAATTATTAGCTAGCAGGAGGGTTGGAAGGGCGAGGATACGGTGGCAATTATAAATTGCACCCTAAGGTCACTGTTTTTTTATCCTTTATCAAAGGCTTGAGACAAAACAGGTTTCAGCTTTCATACGTCCATATTGCCACTTTAGAAACCTCTCAATGAACCTGGCCATAGAAGCTTGCAACCATCAGTAGAAATGTTCTAAATCTGTGGAGTGCAGTACTCGAGAATGAAAGAAATATACTGCATATACAGCGGACGTAATTATTATAGGTAAACCATCCTTTAATGTATTAGGTTTTATTTTGACAGATACTTAAAAGAAGCTGTGAATGGAGGTGGCTAACACGCGTTGTAAGTCAGCCAAATTGTCCAGAACATCATGTTACACCACACAAACACAATACCACCTGCGGTGAGCCCAAGTGTGTGTTGAGCGTGTGTGTTTGCATGTAGATGAGAGATTATGCCAAATATTCTTGTAGCTCCTGTGATAACTAATAAGCAGAAAACATTTTTGGCTAATAAATAATACATTTAAATGTAATCACATTGAACAAATGAGAATGTCTAGAAAGCTATTAATCAGAGAGCAAACATGTATTTACAAATATAACACTGGCACAAACAATCAATTATTCATAAAGTGAATGCTGGGTAAGTGGGCTTCTTCCCGGGTGAGATGATGCCATAATTGGAGAGGGACTCCAGGAGTGCTGGCTAGTGTGTGTTTGTGTGTAGGGGTGAAGGCGTACTAATGTGTCGTTTTGCACACATACACACACGCAGGCAAACACTCCCTGTGCGCCAAAACTACCCCCAAACCCGACAAGAGCATTCAGCATCGGCTCATTACTGCCTAATGAGTTGTCTGATTAGTAGAATATAAAAGTCTTATTGTCACGCGCTGTATGTTTATTTTGATTAATTATTGCACTAAAGTTATTGAATGGAAGAAGAATAACAAGGAGCATCAAAATTAGGTGGTATGAGGGCCCGAGTGAGGGGACCAACTTACTGCAGTTCTCATTGCGACACATAAAACATAAGCACTGCCAGAAGGGAATTTATTGTTTTATCTCCTCCATTCATGCAGTCCTTTATCTCCAATATAGGGAGACTATACAATATAGGACTGCCTAGTTCAGGGGTGTGGAAACTTTTTCCACCAATGACCACATACTGGAAAATGAAAGTATGCAAGGGCTGATATTTTGCACCGAAACACATTTAGATATGTGAAGAACTTATATATCTTTCCAGAAAAAACCTGCATCTCAGCTCTGTGATAAAGGTGAAAGCGCTTATTACTAGTACAAACTTCGATGTTTGTTCTTCTTTTGTTTGTTTTTTTTTATTTTCCAAACATTTCAACTTCATTTTTAAATAATATTAGTAATTTTTATTTTCGTAATATTATAATTTCTCCCCAGCCTCTTTTTCCAAAATAATTTTGCTTTGTTTCATTCTCATAATAATATGACGTTTTTTTCTTGACTAGTTCAACTCTATGCTACTAAAATGACAATATTTTTCCTCGTAATATAACGAGTTGATTCTCGAAAAATCACTACCTTTTTTGTCGTTATTTACCCTAACTACCCTAATATTTTGACCTTATTCCTGTAAAATTATTGCTGTATTATTTTTGCTGTTGTTTTTTTAGTTTTCTTGTTTTCTTCATCAGTTTTTTTCCATTTCTGCTGTTGCTGTTCTTCTCTTAATTATGCCTTTACTCCCATAATATTTTGACTTTACTCCACAACTTTATTCGTTTTTTGTTTGTTTCTCATAATATTACAACTTAAAAAAAATTGTCCTGCCTATGTAGTAATACAAGTAGTAGTAGTTCATTTCCAATGCATTAACCTGATGTAGATGTGTTGTGTTGTTTATTTTTTTCCTAACACCGGTGACAAGCTAGTTTTTGGACAGCATTTGCTCCAAACACGTAGCTTATCCTTTATGGGGGTTTTATGTATCCTCATATACAAGTACAACTGTGTTCATGGTGAACTCAAGGACTGAGTATACTTCTTTTGCATGTCACGGTCAGCCTGTTGATGAATTTGAACACTGCTGCCTCCTAGCTGGAGGCTTGTGTATTGTTCAAGCACTACATAAAGTCCCCCTACCCTGACACCTCACAGCGTCCCCCCCGTACATTACAGAAGTTGCTCTTTCCCGGGACACAGACATATGTATAATATAAGACATATTGCAATAGCTTTTACACAAAAATGTAAATTCCTGGCAACATAACAAAATGTATTACAAGCAATTAAATACAGTAAATAATTCAAGATGACCCAATAGAAGCTGACTGTGACCATTGAGTTGAGGACCTTCAGAGAACCTTTTTAATAAATTTGATAAAACCTACCCTAACTCTGCAGGTGCAGTTTGAGTAAGGTCCTCTTCTGACAATAGACTACATAGAGTCAGGTGCAAAACAGCATGTTTGGATGGGTGTGGTGTGGAAGAACTTGATAGCCCTAACCGCAACCAAATGAAACACTTTTAAGATGATTAGAACAGAGATTGTAAACCAGGCCTTCTGATCTACCGTCAGTAACCTCTGACCTTCTGGATCATCGGACAAAAACGATCAACACTAACACACTCCAAATTATTGTGGAATATATCCAGAGAATGACTGTTCTACCGCAGCTGTTTCCACATTTTTGTCCACATAGTGTAGACGTTTCCAGCGGCAGCAGCCTCAACAATTATGAGGTTACTTAGTACAACGTGAAAATAAACAGCGATGATGATGTTGGCCCACGGGCTTTTGGGTCTTTAATAAATTAACATCTCCACAGCTTGTCCCTTGTCCTTCCTCTTCACAGTGTTAGGTCACTATTCATTGTCTTAACCTCTTGTTACCAATTTAAGGGCCAAACAATTTGTCTTGTGCAAAGTGCTTGCATTAATGTAAAATGTGTGCTGCCACCCTTTGAATAACAATCCAGTTAATACTGAAGCACTTTTCCTGGAGGCTAAAAACACCTAAAGGCCGTAACTCCATCTTACTGCTAATGCAATGTAGGTAGTAACCAATTAATAGCTGCAGCCCAGTGGGTGGGTTCTTTGTTTTTCCTTTCTGCATCGCTTGTGTAAACACGCTTTGGCTTACGTGCATGTGCTTCAGCATGCACACTGTTTGTTCAACACTGATTCATGGTAGTTAAAGTCTTCCTTCTCCATGATGACTGAATCCAAATGAAACATGAACAGCTAGCTTCCAGACCAGTATGATCATATACTTGGTAAGATAGAGGTTTCTTACACCTCCCAACATGCACAGATAGAGGCAAAAGGGGGAGGTGGGTGTATAAAGTGTTGTCCCTGATGTGATGAACTGGTGCTGACACAGCCAGATGTTTAGTTAAAATGCAAAGCCCCAATGTGGGATGGTAGGAGGAGCTGACACGTGCTCTGGGGGCTTTAGGCAGCCAAGTGCTCCTCTGTCGCCCCTTCTTACCCCTGCAGGCAGAGCATGTGTATACTTTATCTCATACAATTGACGTTTAGCTGAGTGTGTGCATTTGTATGTGTGTATGCATATCGGTGAGTAGCGCTTTAGTAGTGCATCCAAGGTCTCCTGTAGCAGTTTTCTCATTGTGGACTGTGTCAGACCTGGGGGGAAGATAGACTGCAGTGGCTCACACATTTAAATGGACACACACACACACACACACACAAACGCCCAGCTGACTCAGTGCTTCCACTAACATATGGTATCTTACGCTGCAATTTAGAGGAAAGCCATATCTCAGTGGAGCACTGCCACAGATTTCGAGAAATATAAAGAAAGAGGTGGTGATAAAGAAGGAATCAGCATCATCTTTCTTTATGTCAGTGTAATCTTATTACCGACAGACAACATAAACAACTCGTCATCATCAACTCTGCTTGCGCCATCATGATCTCAGTTATCATGCACCTGCTGCATGATTTGTGCACACTGCACAATGATACAGTAATACATTGAGCTTGAAGCTCAGGAGGCAGGCCGGTGGTGCTTGATAGGCTAATTGACACACAAATTCTCACTTTCTTTCTCTCTCATCTTCTGCTCCCTGGTCTGTGCCCGTGTTCTATCCTCTGAAACTAATCTCATTTCCCAGTAGCTTGAATTAAATGAATGTGTGTTATTAAGAGCAGTGAAGGTTGGTAGACAGCCTGGGGAGATGAAGAGCTGGGTGTGTTGGTCCGGGCAGAAGGTGATTAGTTAGATCCTGTGGATTCAGTGCAAGGAAGGAGATGAAGATGGTGAAAAACAAACATGGACACTGACGCAAAGCCTCTGTGTGCTTTTATTGCCCCCCCGCTTCTATTTTAGCCACATGCATACATCAGAGAGAATTGAAGGGGGGGCACAATAACAGCTAAACTCTTAAGAACAACTGCACCTGTGTTTCTTTTTTGCTCCATGTCAGATTGTCACCATCTCGGCCACCCTGTTGCACCTCCCAACCGCCCCATTTAGGCATTAAGCCAAGAAAATGCCGCGCTGCCTGCTCACCAGTCAGCCTCTGCGTCCTTCTATAGCTTTGATTCTACTGACAACCACGGAGGTAATGGGCACTGTGAAGTATTTCACATCCACCTGGGACCCATCCTTGCAGTTATGTGTCCAATGTGTGACTATTAGAAGGCAACTAAAGGCTGCCATCTATCTCTTAGGTATCTATTTGATGATCCCCACATGGGAATACTTCACTGCTGGTCTTAGTTAACCTGCCGTTCTATTTTAACAATCTCCCTTGAGTCTCTTCGGAGTTTATTATGTGTCTGCTGGTGAAGCTGTGTGGTACATTATGAGATGCATGCCAACACACTCTTTCATCAGTGCTCCTGTACCGTATAATTTGTAAAAGAGTATGAATCTCATGGAAAGTGCTGCCACAAAAAGGCCAAACAAAATGTAAGCTGTAAAGGAATCAAATACATTTTAATGCCAAGTCTTTACAGCATTTGTAAAATTACATTTTGGATTCTAGGGGCGACAATTGAAATCTTTTTCTTTTTTACAAACATTGTTAAAATGACACTAGAAAGCCATACACGCACACAGAGAGGGTTGAACCCCTGAGGGAAATATTAGGGTAGTTTTAGATGAACATGTTTTTGTAGAAACAACTCTGAGCATGGCTTTTTACCGATATCTGATATAGACCAATATTGTCCAGCACTTCATTTCCGATACCAATACCAATCAATACCGATTTAGGTATCAGCTCTTCCCTCAAACTAATATCATGTAATGAACACATTACAATAATCCCTTCATTATCGCAGTGAATTAGTTCCACACCCAAATGTGGTAAGTGAATTTCTGCAAAATAAGAGTCCTTATTCTTTCCGAGGCGTTCCCAGGCTAGTTGAGAGGCATAGTCTCTTGTCTCCTGGGTCTTCCCTGAGGTCTACTACCGGTTGGACGTGCCTTGAACACCTCCCCTGGCAGGCGTCTGGGAGGCATCCTGGCCGGATGCCCGAGCCACCTCACCTGGCTCCTCTCAATGTGGAGGAGCAGCGGTTCTACTCTGAGATTCTCCCGGATGACGGTGCTTCTCACCTTATCTCTAAGGGAGAGCCCAGCCACTCTACGGAGAAAACTCATTTTGGCCGCTTGTACCCACGATCTTGTCACTACCCGAAGCTCATGACCATAGGTGAGGGTAGGAACGTAGATTGGCCGGTAAACTGAGAGCTTTGCCTTTCGGCTCAGCTCCCTCTTCACCACAACGGACCAATGCAGAGTCAGCATCACTGAAGACGGTGCACTAATCCGCCGTCAATGTCGCATTCCATCCTTCCCTCACTTGTGAACAAGACCCCAAGGTACTTAAAGTCCTCCACTTGGGGCAGGATCTCATCCCGGACTCGGAGATGGCACTCCACCCTTTTCCAAGTGAGAACCATGGATTTGGACTTGGAGGCGCTGATTCTCATTCCAGCCACTTAACACTCTTAACTGATCCAGTGAGAGTTGAAGGTCACGGCTCGATGAAAGCCAGCAGAACCACATCATATGCATACAGTACTTTTATTACTTATTTTTTAGTGTGGAATGGTAGAAAAGGCTTGATCAACAGAGAACAACAATCAGCTACGGTAGAAAAACAGTAAAAACGGACCCATTTACTTCTGGGTTATAATTTTACCCACCATGTATATGGTGATGTTCGAGGTGCTCAATTTAGCGTTTAAACCCAACTTTACTCATCACCAACAGGGCTGGTCACACTTTCTTTTACAGGCAATGAATTCTTGTCGTCCTGTGTGTCATCAGCGGTGGATGTTTCAGGAAGCCGTTGTGTTGCGAAAATCGTTCTCCAAATGCACAGTGAGTTTGGTTGTATTCAACTTCCCCAGTGCTATGCCAGCACGGGAAACTTGTGCATGTCAAGTGTTGCACTCAGCTGCCACGTCTTTTTGGGCTTGAACAAAAAATATACACGGTCGACATCACTCCTACTCAATGCTGAACACGTCTATTTGTATTTTACTTAATTTAGCCATTTTTATGGTTGAAAATGCATAATTTAGACAAAAATGAATGACTGTGCAGAAGTTGCATGAAGCAAACTTCTTTGCCGTGTACGCTAGGGGGCGATTGTGGTTATTGAATCACTGTGTGTAGAAGAAGACAGAGCTACAGTACATGCTATTGCTATTAGCTCAAAGGTTTTCCTTGCCGAAGCCTAGTTCATACAACAGATAGTATAACTTTCTATAGCTCTTTTGTGTTGTAATGTTTTAATGTGTGTTTGAATGTGGTTTTGGTGCTCCTTAGATGCATAGAAAGAAGTCACAACTGGGTAAATTAAGTGAACTAAATAGAAACTGTCTGCTACGTAGTGAATGATTTTTAGTTGCTGGACTACATGTCAATGGCATCGGAACTGTTGTATATGAACGTTCCAGGCTTACTTTACTAAATAAAGTATTACTAAAGATGTTGACTGTGAATGTTCTTTCTCACATGTGTGTAATATCTTTTTGGTGGTTTGGTTTAGTTAAAACATGTCTGTTTGGTCGTTTCCACACAGGCATAATGTATCGCATTAAAAGAGTTTTCTTCGCGTACCCACGCGTAGTGGCTGAGAGATGTCATGTCTTGTTTAAATTTGGAGAAAATCCATTACTCAATCTGTAACACCAAAGAAAAATTACAAAATATATGGGGACCCTTCTGAGTGTATTTCCATAACTTTAAATTTACCGGAGCTCCCTAATATTACTTCCCCTCTCTGGCCCATTTTCTGTCACCTATTGTTTTATTCATTCATGCATTTGCTTTGGTTGTTTTACATTTAATTGTCTTATCCTCCCAGACTTCAACCTCCGTCCAGTATCCAGTATCCATATAGTCAGTATAGTCAGTCAAACTTGTCTATAGCGGCCACTAGAGGGAGACTGCAAAAGTGGCCGCTATAGACAGGTGGCCTCTATAGACAGGTTGGCGTCCAGTTTGAATGTTGACCAGTAGAGGAAAAAAAAGAAAAAAAGGGGGAAAAAATTTATGTTGGCCAGTAGAGGGCACTGTGGGACTGCGGATAAAAGTTGTATAGCACTACTAGGCTTGTTATTATCCACCACCCACAGAACAAAGCTGTGCTAGTAATGTCTTACACTTGTTTTTAATATTTTACTTTTTATACGGCAGAGTGTCATTAAATGGGTGGCCGCTGGCCACGTTGGACAGGTGACTGCTATACACAGGGTCTATAACATGTAAATTTGCTGCGGGGGATTTGTCAGTGGCCGCTATAGGCAGGTGGCCGCTCTATAAAGGTGGCCGCTAAGACAGGTTTGACTGTACTTAAAATATGACTTATTTCATTTTCTGTAGCTTTATTTTTCTCCTTGTTGCTATAAATTGAACGGTGTTAGGATCAGCTCAATGACACTCCACGGAGACTGCCGGTCTGGTCTGAAACATGGTAGCTTTTGATTTTATCTGAATCAGTGCTCCGTACCACCGACAAAATTTGGTTGGTGCCTATAAAAGTACTATTGACGTCTTTTTCTTTTGACGTCTTTTGCTTTTTTTTGTGGGAGCTACAGATCAAAGCCTTATTCATCTTGTGTGTGAATTTCTGACTTGTAGGCAATGTATTCCTGTCCCAGTAGGGGGCAACAGTTCTCTTTTCCTGCAGCCGGCAGCGACAAGATTGTATATGAAAAAGGCGGATTGTGGGTTGAGAGAGGAAAATGGTGAAACACATGCAGAAATCGAGCGGAGACAAAAAATACAGGCAGCTAACACTGTCACAGAGCTTGTCTGGCGGTGCATCTGCCTTTAGTAGTGACGCCATCGCTAAAGATAGAGGTGACATGGGTGATGGAGGTGACGTAGACACAAATGCAGTTGCTGAGCTATGTGGCGCGACACCGGAGCCTGACACTGGAAGCAGTTCAGAGTCAGGTGACTCTGAACCCGACCATGATTCTTCAGATGCGTGGCTGCCGTCTGGATCGGTCATCAGCAGGGATTCATCCCCACATCCAGCAGACCCCACTGTCACTCTGCTTGAATCTGCTTCTCTGCAGAAAAAGCCGCCAATATCTAGAGACCCAAAAAGGATAGAAACAAACGTTTTTTTCTGATGAAAGAAGAGAGTCTACAGTTTCTTCAGATCGTTTCAAGGTTTATGTAGTCCTAAAACTCAACATTCTGTGGGTCTTGAAAGTTCTGCAAAAATGCCCAAAAAACTTAGTATGGAGCTCTCTGCTCTGAACATGGCTGGCAGTCAATGAGTTAAAAAAAAAAGATAGTAAAATCGTTTCTTCTGATAATGCCCTCAAATCCCTAATATTTTTTGTTTCCAAATGTTCCACTATGGTACTTTGATTGTCATGTTGATATTCAAAGTCAAGGTTTTGTTGCTAGTTTAAGCAAAATGGCAGCAGAAAAAGGTTGACAGAGTGGCTCACACAAGAGGCAACAAAGTAAAGTGCAGATGTCAAACAGCAAACGCATTTCAAAGTATTCTCATAAAGTAGGAAAGTGGTGCTTTGCAGTAGTTGCATTTCAGTAGCTTTTATAGCCTGTTCAAATGTTTGCACGTGTTAGAGAGCTTGTGCGTGGGTACGTTCTTTATATGGTGTGCGTAAAAGTAAATACATTATAGATTAGATTGTGAAAGGAGAATGCTCTTGATGCATTTCCTTTCCATTTAATGTGAGTCTGTAGTCAAGGGCTTCCTGGGGATGAAACATCTGCAGTTAAAGATAGTTAAGGTTTGGGGTTCCATCCCTACAATATCTACAATGCTGCATTACAGTATCTCACAAATGTGAGTACATGACCAGCATTCCACCAACCATTTATTCGAGTGATTATTATAAGGGAGAAAACTATAGAAATGAAACTTGGATATAACTTAGAGTAGTCAGTGTACAGCTTCGAAAGTAGTATAGATTTTTTGCCCGAAAATGTCTCAACACTTAGCTGAAAGCACAAGTGAGTACAATTCACAGTAACATGTCCAAAGTGTTTCCAGAGTGACAATATTTTGTTGTTATTTAGCACTGCCTTAATCCTCTTGGACATGGCATTCACCAGAGCTATTACTGGAATCCTCTTCCACTCCTGCATGATGGCATGACAGAGCTGGTGTATGTTTGAAACCTTGCCCTCTTCCATCTTCCACTTGAGGATGCCCCCCGGGGGCTCAGTTGAGTTCATGTCTGGAGACATACTTGGCCACTCTACACCTTCACCTTCAGCTTCCTCAGCAAGGCACTTGTTCTCCTGGAGGTGTGTTTGGGCTCGTGATGAGTCAGAATGCCAAAGTACATGTTGGAGTTCATGTTTCAATGAACATGAAACGCAGCACTGCGTATAACGCAGCCCCAGACCGTGACACTACCACCATAGAAGTTGCACACTGTGCTCTTCAGCATATCCGAGTTTAACTCCTATCGTACTGTGGTACTCAAAACTCATCCAGCCATCCATCCATTTTCTGTGCCGCTTATCCTCGTTAGGGTCGCGGGGGTATGCTGGAGCCTATCCCAGCTGACTTTGGGCGACAGGCGGGGTACACTGGTCGCCATTCAATCGCAGGGCACATATAGACAAACAACCACTCACATTCATACCTGTGGACAATTTAGAGTCGCCAATTAACCTAGCATGCATGTTTTTGGAATGTGGGAGGAAACCGGAGAAAACCCACGCACGCACGGGGAGAACATGCCAACTCCACACAGAGATGCCTACAATGACTGCGTGGCCAACATGCTAACCGCTAGACCACCGTGCGGCCGTACTCAAAAACCCCTTTTTTGGTTAATTAAAAAGTGTTAGGATGTCTACATGAGGGTGTAATTATTGATTTGACCCAATTTGTGTTGCCTGTTCTTTAAAGCCAAACATAAATAATCTTCCTCATTAATCAACTGGGAAGAGGTAAACAAGGAACAGAAAGAGAGGAGGCACAAATAACTTGAATTTGTGTTCATTTAAAGCAGCGTTTATAGCTAGCTCAGCAGACAGATAACAGGTTCTCAATAAGGACGCCAGTTGAGTGCCATTTCAGAGCCTTTACTTTGAAGTACGGATGCTCCATTCAGGGTTTTAGGCTTCCAATTCCGATACCGATCAGCCACGAGTGAGATCGGCCGATACGAATACAGATCACAAGGATTAACTGTACATTTTTCAATTTATTTATGATGAGTGCTCTTGGCCAGGGTCGACATTAGACAATTCCAAGGGGACCTGGCCAACAGGTAATACAAACCATTAAACAACAACACACAAGTAGTGTTTGGAGGACAAGACATATAGCATAATGACACCACTAGACGCTTGAAAATGTTAGTAGGTACCAGATGGACGTAATATCCACTTCCCCATGGGAGAAAAACAAGTTCCAAACTAACTGCATTGTTGTTTGTTTTAAAAAGAAAATGTCACTGTGGTTAAAAAACTCACATTTGGAGTCCAAAGACGAGAAGCATTTTTTTCTAGAAATATGTAAAACTTGTTAGCATATCTCCATGTGTTGGTTTACAAAATATCAAAGTGGCCCTTGACTCCTTTCATTTTTCAGTGTGTGTCCATCGCAGGAAAAAGTTTGGACACCCCTTTTCTATTTGTGTACCTTCTTTATATTTTATCATACAATCGCATCTGTACCTGTTTTATCTGATGCCGATATTGATGCATTTTATTTGACGTACAGCATGCGGCGCATGTAAACTATTACCCTCCTGAGACAACTTGATGGAAAAACAAAAAAATCCAACTTTTTCTTTCTCTTCTATGTTCAATCGTGACAACAAATAGCAGAGAGCTCCCAAGAGAAAAAGAGCAGAATTTTGTCTACTCCCATGCTTTGTCTGCTCCTCTACATTTCAGAAATACAAGCACACTGCAGTGTCGCGTCACTGCTCTATTCTGTGGGGCTTCTTTACAGGCTACAAGTGTGAAATAAGTTATGTATGCCTAAAAGTTTGACTCTAGCAAAATGTTAAAATGTGCCTGTGTGATTTATCATTTACGCAGGAATGGTGTTTGCTTTAGTGCGGGCTCGTTTATGCATCCGCTGAAGACAAAATAAGGCAGACAAATAACAGCTCCAGCCCATCTAATAACAGAGGGGTTTATCAGCTCTCTCTGCCTCCTCTAATTTCCATCAGCTTTGACAAGCCCATTAAATGAATACGGGACCAAAAATAAACATGTTTGCGCTGAGTTGAAGTGACAGGCAGTGATCACACCTCTCAGTATTCAGGGCGATAGGGACATTTTTAATTGAAAAAATGCAGCTACCGTTCCCGTCAGCTTGGATTAAAACAGGAGTTGTGCCTCCAAACTACAGACCCATGTCAGGAAAGCAAATGAAGAAATACCCCGCATATTAGCGGCCTTCATCGTTACATATTCTGGAAGATTTGTGGCATACTTGTTGGTAGAAGGATTACAGAGTGATTCTTCCTCTAATCCCGATCTAATAGTAATGATTAGTATTATCCTTCTTCTTGAGTGTATTAGTTATGCCGTTACAAGGAGTGAATTTATGATAAGACGTTCAAGTCTTTTACTTTTACACACTACAGCCACTTACCATGCTACACTCATGAATGTGAAGCGCAGGGCACCATCTTCTTGTAACAGGTGGCCATCATGTCATGTCTGTTTTCTTAAACAGGTCGTGAGGGAAGCACTGTTCTAACGAACGCAAAGCGTGGAACGCTCAGTGGACTGCTGAGGACAGTGCGGCCTCGGAAAAAATGATGTCATAATGATTGACAGGCGGCATTTTTCTCAGAATGACGTCTTTATCGGTGGGCATTGTCATGTACTGGAGGAACACAGCCTATCCGCCGCCCTGCCTGTCAGCTGAACAAAATTCAGTTTCCATGACAACACCACTCTCCAAACTT
The DNA here is from genome assembly GCF_027744805.1 of Dunckerocampus dactyliophorus. Classification (NCBI taxonomy): domain Eukaryota; kingdom Metazoa; phylum Chordata; class Actinopteri; order Syngnathiformes; family Syngnathidae; genus Dunckerocampus; species Dunckerocampus dactyliophorus. The sequence goes on from NC_072826.1 coordinate 5,396,664, forward strand.
CCATGTCATTTCTGTCACACAGACTGACTTTAGGTGAGCTAATCAAACCTCACTCCCTGCACATCAGTTTGTCAGTCGTTTCTTTCTGTCTCCTACTTTTACGGGTATTATCATTTTTCTGCATATTTGTCCCCCACCACTTGCTCACTTTCTTTTCTTCAACAGCTATTTATACTACAGAGTTGCACCTTTGGGTTAAAAAAAAAGTGGATATAGGCTCTAATGTTTGTATTTCACTTAAGGCAACTTGATGTTGGTTGGCTCTTCAGGAATCTTTTTCTTCACTCACTTCACTTTTTGCACTCCTGTGGATTGCTCATTAAAAGATGTCAGGGTTTCCGCTACATGTAATTGATTGTGGCACACCGCAACGACAAAATAAAAGCCGCCACACCTTGAAAATGAGTTTTTTTTTTTAACTTGAAAACAACGTTCGTTCAGTAGTATGTTGTATGAATGGATATACACGCTACATAGATACATACGTATATAGATTATTATTTAAACACTTATTGACCACAATTAGTTTGAGAAATGTTTTAAATATCATAAAAAGGTTTCACTGCGCTTTATTTTGATAAACATGCACTGGAATCGCCCTGTCTGCCCTGTTGGGATTTGCATACGTGTGACCAGATAAAAGTACACGACCCGTCTTGTGTTGACGTTCACTTGGTTCCTTATTAACGAGAGAATGAAGTTTAGTCCGTAAAATGTGGATTCAATTGACGACAGCTTGTCACAGGCTAAGCCATTTTATGCCAACTTGAGTGATCGCTCACGTTTCAATCTCATTCGACTTTCTGGCACCTTTGTTTACACATTTTGCCTGGCTCTCACTGACTTTCTGGCGGCAGCTCGTTTTTGTCCCACGGGCGAGCTCCAGGTGGCTGTCACCTTCATGGGGTACATGCTAACTTACTTTTTTAAAGTGTCACTTAACAGTCTTAACAATCACTTAGTGAGTGAAGTCTGCTTTCTGTACTAGAAAAAAATCACTAAAGAATATTTGCTTACCTCTTACTATTTTTATGTGTTCTATTCAAACATGACACATGTATTTAATGTCAAATAAGCACAATGAGTGGAGACGTGCTTTGTAAATAAAGTGCAATTTAAATGTTGGCAGTCACATAAAACACAAACCGCTCACCTCTACTTTCATTTTGTCAAAGTAACTTTAATAGGGCTGCAACTTTGGAACGTTTTTACCCCAATACGTCCCTGTTATCAACATGTTAGCATGGAAAGTGAAACCGGACGTCATCCCCTAGCTCTGTTGCCTGTTGCTCTGTAATTCTTGTGTAACGAACAGTCTTTGCTTTTCTTATTGATCACGGCTGCAAAATAAGCCACAATGGAGCCAAAGAAAGTTGCAAGTGCCAGCATTTTGCTAAAGAATGTGAGAAAAACTATTAAATTCAAGAAATAACTCATAGCAAAGTATGAAGGTGTTATCTGTGTGGATTGTCCCAGTCCGATATTGATATCGGATATCGGTCTGATATGGGCAACAAAACGAGTATCAGGTTATATAGACCTGCATCTAATCCGATACAAACAGTCCATTCTAGACTCTGATCCAGAAGCGCCTGGATAGAGTCTGCTAAAGTGCTAACAAAGTAGCAAGGAGCAGGAGAGATGTCAAAATCTGAAAAAGACGGAGCCGTCGACAGCAAAACCATGCACACCCTGCGGTGAAACAGAACCAGGGAAGTTCAACACAACCAACCCAATCGCACATCAAAAGCAGCACCACAAAAACAGCAGGAGGGTCCTCTGAAAACAAACCTCCGGCCCCCCCAAAACAACCAATGTCGTTTGAAACATCCGCAAAGTGCGAGAAAGTGAGTTTCTCTCATACCTGCTGTTGCTGACAGTTGTTGTCTGTTTGAGTAATATCACTTGATCAAGCCTTTTCTAACATTCCACACTACACAATAAGCAATAAAAGTTATCCATGCTGATTGGATCGATATCGGTATCGGACGATAGTCAAGGCTGTAATACTGGTATTGTAATCAGAAGTTGGAACGCCCCTAATGTGGATATTTCTTCTCCTCGCAACCTGCTTGTCATAGCCGTCAGCAAAGGTCTTCAATCAATGTAAAAGTGACATTAAATGACCATCTATTCCTTTCATCCATCATTTATATGCATTTCAAAGTGTTATGAGTAAAAAACAATAATTGGAAAACGCTTTAAAAGGGTTTTGCCTTAACAATTTTGGGTGTCCAGAACAATGAATTGGATTTGCATTGTTTCTTATGGGAAAAATGTATTCAATTAGAGCCAAGGTTCCCAAAGTGGGACACGCGTACCCCTCGGGGTACACAGATTGCCGTAACGTGCATGTGAATAAATATTAAAAATAGTTTGACTACATTAGCGCCAAACACTGACATTTACATAATGTGCTCAAACGCCTCATGTGAACAGCCACAGCCGGTAGTACAGTGCAGAAGAAAGGTGACAGCATGAAGTTGTTCATTGTTCTGTGTGCTTTAGATGAACGAATGAGTATGTTTGATGTTGACGTTGTGAATTAAAAGTGTTTAATCTTGAAGATTTTTCAAGATCATTTATATTGTGTGCTAAATGAGAGCTGGTGTTCTTATGTTGTGCTGTGACTAATTAGTGCATTTGTTTGTTGACTGGATGCACTGACCATGTTAGAAAGCCCCCAGTTTTGTATGTGTAAGCAAATTTCTGCTTTCACGAATAACGTGTCTTCTTCGGACGTTGCGACCTCTTGGGTCGGTCGTCCCTGAGCACGTCATGTGTGACGCAGGTTGAGACTTATGTTTATGAGTTTCTGAGACAGACGTGTATTTCCCATTCTTCCTTTCACCTTGTCCTTGTTCACAAATGTTAATGCTGTGCGTAAGTGCACAGAGGTTAGGTTTAATAACGTTAGCTCTGTGCTGCTGTGCATTTTCTCTTAGTGCATAATATCATGCTATATGTGCTCATATGTGCATTTGGCTCAGTAATATATATGGTAATGGTAATACCATTCATATATATGGTCGCCAATTACCCTAACATGCATGTTTTTGGAACGTGGGAGGAAACCGGAGAAAACGCACTCACGCACAGGGGGAACAGAGAAAAAAAGTGGCCAATGGAGATTCGAACCCAGATGATGTGGCCAACATGCTAACCATAAAAAGCCTCGTACTGAATGAATTTCCTAATTGATTTGTGTCCGAAATGTACCTTTGTTTTCCTAATTATTTCTAATGATTATGTTTACATGTAACATTAGTTGCATTGTACTGATTATTTCCATGTTGTTGCAGACCAAAGCACAGTGAAAGAGCATAAAGATCACAGTTCACCACATCTTACCACAGCTTGTCACCACTTAAATACTCAATACACATACAAATACAAATACAAATAAATTCACCAAACAGAAGACAAAAAACGTCCAGAAGATATCTTACCCCTCTAAAACCCGCTCCATTTAAATTAGTAGACTATGTATGCAGTTAAAAAAATACGACACATCATTTTTGAATATGATGTCATAATATACTGTATATTATATTCAAAAATATATAAAAAAATGTTTCGTTGTGTGCTTGTTTTTTTACGTGTGCAGGAGTAGGGGGTACACGACTTCCAGTCAGATGTCTGGAGGGGTACGTGATTGTGAAAAGTTTAGTAACCACTGGGTAGAGTATGTTTCCGTGTGAGTTGGACCTTCTGAAACGGATTAATGACGCTAACTGAGGTTCTACTGTACTTCGGAAGCACATATCAAAGCAGTTTTTGTAAAGACATGACATGAGTGGGCCAAAGACCGTGGAACACCAAATCTGGAATTACAGGCTTGTAGACTATGAAATGAATCATTACCTCTGCAGCGGGCAAAATATGATCTGGCATACGCCAAGCTATTCCCCCATGAGGTCTGATTTGCAATCTGGAGATGGATTGTGCATTCAATCAACAATGCAGCTTTTAGCTTTCAGGCTGCCCTGGTGTGAGGGATATACGTGGTGCGATCAATAGATGAATTAATTACAACACAGGCAAATGGGAGTATTGGCAAAGGAAGTGTAAGAACACATCACTGCATAGCGGTCAACATAAATTCCTAAGGCGAGTATCACTGCGACAAATGAGGTTCAAGGAAGGTCATGTGGGAGCCTGTGGCATGCTTTCATCGTTTGTGCATCACTGATGCTCAAAAATAACCAATGGGGGTTTGATGCAACTGAGTGCATGACAGACATTTGCGCAACAACGACAAAAGCTGCCTTGCAAGGGATGTTTGGGACTCATTAAAGTGAGAGCGACTCATGCAAATCTAAGACACGAAAGCAATTAAGACATAATTTAAATGAGATGAAAATAAAACAAAAGGGCTAATATGATGATCTGCCGTGACACTTATTGTTCCTGTCCACTCCCCTCTCGTTCCACAGCGAGCCTCAAACTGGGACTTCCTACCGTCAAGCTAATCTATAACGAGGAACAGTGTGTTGTCCTGTTTGCCTGCTTTGCCTCGCTGCTAACAGGCAGCCTATTAATTCCTTAAAAGTACAATCAAGACGGGTGGGTGGGGGACCCCGACTGCTGACCTTGCCCTAGCACTTAGCTCCCTTTCTGCTAATAACACAAGCAATATTCCAGGCTGTTGTTTTGCTTCTATAAAATTTTCCATTAAAAGTGACATTTCATCTAAATCAAGCCCTGAGGTGAAAAAGCCCACCCAATAATAAAAGAGGTGAGGGATGAGGGAATACTCATGTACGTGCACTCGGTTTGTGCATATGCTTGTGTGTGTATGCCTCCAGCATCTAACTGACTCCATTATCAACATAAAGGCAATTACATGCGTCTCTGTATTCACTGTAGCTATTAAAGCAAACAGCCAGTCATTTATCAGAAGTATGTAAACACCAGAGTGTTTTCCCCTCCTCTGTCTCATCATTTGTTGCCAGCATCACTCTACAGAAAATAATAATACAAAGTATCCCAAAGCAAAGTGTGTGTTTGGGAAATAGGCACATTGCAGCATTTGATGCATTATTCCACGAGAGCAAGACAACGAAAGACAAAACAGAGAGGAGGAAATAAGTGCAGACGCTCTTGAACAGACACTTAGAAGAAGTGACGCTGAGATATCCGTCCTGTTCGCTGAGACGTATTGAGTCCTGAGGGCTGTTGACGTACAAGCAGACACACAATGTCCTTGGTATTTTTTTCATCCAGAAAATAAATAAGACTCTTTATTAAGTCCCTAATGGAGAAACATATATTTTTTACAATGAAAGGTAACCATACCTTCAAATCATGTACATCCAAATTAATGGTCAAAGTCAAGTTTATTTTCTGGACACCTCGGAATATTAACACATAAAACATTTTATACAGACTAGGTATAGTTTTAGGTAGAAAACATAGTGAAATACATATAAATATGAACATTTAACTTCACACTTATTGATGACTTGTTGGTGAACACTGTGATGAGTGGCGGTAGGAGGGGAGGGGACCCTGTTTCATTGTACATCAAGGCTATTCAACTAAAATTTACGAACATTTCCTTAAGCTAAGTTCCGTTCCGGTCCCCGCCTCCAACAACAAATATGAGCCCATAACTTTCACTTGTCTCGCTGTACTCTTTATCCTTTTCTATCACTCGTTTTATCTTTGCCTGTATGTCTCACTCGTTCTTCCGTATGACTCGCTTCACTTCTGTCCTCTTTCATGTGTCTCTGTTGTATTTACTGTCGCAATGTTTAGTGCCAATGCACAGATTTGAACTTCGAACTTTGCCACACCTTAGTTTTTTAATTAAAAAGTGTTTCTCACCTTCTTTATCACAGTTCTGGCAGTTGTAATTTTTTTTTACAAGTTGTATTTCATATAAAAAACACACACTTTTATCTAACACTCAGAAAGCTCTTGAATGCCTCGTTGGTGCACGGCACACACTGCTTATTAGGTGGAAGAAAGGAGACAGATACGAGTTGTTTATCTTTCTGCGTGCTTTCTATGTACAAATAAACCACCCACACACACACAATAAAGATGATTAAAGGATTCCCTGGTCGGAATATGTCTATGATGTCCCAACTCTAAAATAACCACTATTCTTCACAGAGACGGAGTCACCAACATGTAGGTGATTTGTTTGGGCACTCGAATCCACGGACTAGTTTGATCAGTGCATTGTTTGACAGTACAAAAACCGAGGCATTTTTTTTTCCAATCATTTTCATCCAAAATCAAATCCTGCAAAAACCCGGGCGCACCAAAACCGAAGTTCCACCGTATCATCATATCAAGCAGCTCTTAGGAACATTATAAAACATTATTTTGGTTTAGATTAAATTGCATAGTGTGAAACCTGTGTACGGCAACAACATGACCTTTGCCATTCACATTTTCTGACCCTATGACTTTCCGAGAGAAAATAAATAAACAACACAAATAATGACACAAATCCCCCTGAACAAGACGACGACACTAAAGAAGTCAACCTCAAATTTAATGAGATGTTGTGCTGTGTAAATATAATGAGACGTGTGAATGGGTTTTTGCTAGTGTGTGCATTTCACACATTTACCAAACGCATACACCATCTAATGAGAGCCAATACAAACACCTTATTTAAAAAATCTGCCCTGTCCAAGTAATCATGTTTAGTTGTGACTGGCACTTTCAGAAAGTTTACTAATATATAGTTTGTGTAGGTGTGGAACAGCACTAGCTCATACTGAGTTGTGTTCTTCAAATTGTCACCATATTTCCTTATACAGTGCCCTGGGGGTTCATCAAGAGTAAGGCAATTATTGGTGAGGGGGTGGCCTTTAATTGTACAAATGTATTAGATGCAAATATTTTAGACAGATAGATTTTAGATATTAACTCAGTAATTCATTCATTTCCATTTTCATTCTTTCATTTTCTATTGTGTATCCTATTAAGTGACTTTGGGGTACACCCTGCACTGGTTGTCAATCACAGGGTACAAAAAGACAAACAACTATTGATACATGCATGGTCGCATGGTCATAGAAAGCTAGACTACCCGAAATAAAAACACAATGATGGGGAGAACATGCAAACCCCACAGAGAGGTCCGAGCCCAGAACCACCTGGCTGTGAGAACGTTCCCGGATTCAAAGGGGCTATTGTAATTGTAATCGCTGCCACTTCATGCCAGTAGATTTTGCTGAGAGTTAAAAAGCAGTCTCTCTTTCAGATGCAAGTCAAGAAGCAGACGAGCATCTCTCCAACAACTAGTTGGTAGTAGGACTCAAACCAGCACCGTCCATCACCCAAGCCCAAGTCTACTAGTGCCAAAGGCATAGATGTTCTCCAATGCCTCCTTAATTCTCGCGTCAGCATAGACCTGAGAGTGATCGCTTATTTAGCACCTGCCACCAAAACAAATGCATACATTTGCTTTTTCGAGAATGTTTCCCATTTCACTCTGCTTGGCAGCATTCTCATACCATATTTAGTTGGTGAATGAGTGTGTGTGTGTGTGTGTGTGTGTGTGTGTGTGTGTGTGTGTGCATGTATGCACAAAGAGCTCCTAGTGTAGCTCGGGTCCAATCCTCCGTGCCTGTCTGATTAGGAAAACAAAGGAAAGTTTTGGAAAGCAAATGAGCAGGAGCTAAGCAATTAGGTATCTCAATTCCACTGATTGGGGATGACAGGGGCAACACACTCAGACATGCATACAAACACTGTCACCCACCCACACTCACACACGCGCGCGTGCACACCCACAGATTTGAGAATAGTATGCCTCATTTACTGCCTTTCTAAATTGGATCTGATAAGCAATTAATGGTTTAATTGGCCATTGGAGGGGGGGTTTCTCTCCCTGGAGCATCACTGGTTCCACTGGGCAGTCGAGTGGGGATGGCAGGATGTGTAACTGATACAGTAAAGCAGACAAACCCCAAATTGTTAGCAAGCAGAGAAGCAAACGACAAGGTATCTAAACTTATATATATATTGTATATAGTAATATACTCATCAAATAAATACAGTATATAAGAAAAAATAAATATATATTTGCTTGATATTGTTTTGTAGGGATTCTGAATCTGATTCCCAAATGTACGTATGTCAATGAAGCAAATACAGCTTGATGTGATATTTGTTTAATGTTTCTACATCTATAATGCTTTATTTACCCCAAAAGTAATGCTGTTTTTAAAAACAATAGAACGGTAAAGGGTTTGCTTTGATGGTTGCGCAGGTGTCAAAGTAGATTTTTTTCTCTAGCACAATTGGTTCATTAGTAGATCAAGCCTAAAATGTTGTCAAACAGAGTGCATGTTCCCTCTGAAGGTACAGCCATTGAATAAAGTACATGCAACTTCATCTCCGCTTCACTGCAATTTTGAATTCCGTCTGACTTACCCTGCCGCATCATGTCCTGCAATATTGAAAAACCACTCAAGTACACTTCTGCAGTTTGAGGGAGAAGGGCTCCACTCGTTCATTCAACAACAGTTAAATGGAGTTCTAAACAATAACACATGACGTGGTGTTACCTGAAGTTGCTCCTATCTGGACATCCTTCCTCTTACGGCCATGGTGGGCTTTTGGCAGGCCTAAATCATATGTAGGAGGTGAACATCACACTTTAAGAATTTAGCAAAACATGTCGTGAAAGAACAACTGTTATATAGCCCGTGGTCAATTTGATCTCTTCTTAGTGCAGCTGGAGCTCACAGAAAGGTACATTCTACAATATAAATCCCCCTTTTGGAGGTCCCTAAACCCCCAAAACAAATGAAAATGTCCCTTATTGTCTTAATAAGCTGTGAGAGCTAATAATATTGACAGTGCTGTTTTTTTTTCCATTCAAGTGCTGACCAAGTAGGATACGGAACACTCTGGTTCCACATTTATGGACTGGAATATAAATATGAATGGAATAAAAGGTATAATCATGCGACTTTTACTGATAATGAATTTGACCTTTCTGAACTGTTTAACATTGAGAATTTGCGCAGGGTCTAATCAAACTTTGCGTTATTGCAAAACATGACCTGAGAAGTTCACCTTCACCTTATGATATGCAAAATTGTGCCAACAGTCAACCCGAAAAACCCCCAGAAAACATCATGCTTTCTATTCTTCCTGAGGTGTAGAGTTAAAAAAAACCCCAAAACAACAAAGAAAACAAAAGCTCAGATGTTGCACCCTGCTACAATCATGCTGTATTTCAGCGAGTCAGTAATTCAAAATGCTGTTCAATATTAATCCATCCAGAGGCACAGTACCAGCGGGGAGAACCGTCTCTTCTCTGAGTACGGTTGAGCGGTCAGGTTACACCACAGGCCTTTTTCCTCTTTCTCACACTATAATGTGGCACGTCTAACTAGCATATATGCTAACATCAAAGCCTACAATGTGGTTGGTTTCCACATTATTGTGTCAATATTAAAATTAAAGACTGGTCGAATTCACTGCTATAGAGGGAGGGGGGGTGCAATGCAAAACCAGATAGATATGCCAGTACTGAGAGGGAGTATAAATAATTTGGGACCTTTTAGTGGAAGTTTAACCTCAAAATGTCTTCTAATTCTCTAAATTACTATCTTTTAACACATCTTACCAGGGGTGTCCAAAGTGCAGCTTGGGGCTGTTTGCAGCCTGCAGCTGTTTTTTTATTGGCCCCTTGTAAAAATACACTGTAATAATAAAAAAAAAAACAGCAAAAATGAGGAAAAACGACCAGAAAGGTGTAATGTAACTACAAAAAGTGGTAATGCTGATACTAATAACAAAAATCTAAATATTTTCTCTAAATAAAACTTTTCAGCATAGTGACCTGGATTGGTGTTAGCCTTTTAATGAATAACATAAAAATAGCCACATGTATTTTCTGATATTTCAGTATGGGGGCCTCAGTAGAAAAAGTTTGGACATGCCTGTCTTATAGTCTTTGGCCACTTTCTTGTGCCATTTTCAGCAAGGAGATAGGCAATCGCCTCAACTCAAGGGTATGAATAATTTTGGCCTGAAATGGACTGTATAGTATATGCCATTTTTTCACTGGCTGATAGGGCGGTGTTGACAATAACAAAGCATGTGTTTTTTTGTTTTTTGGGGGGAGGGCGTGATTGTGAATTATGTGCATAACATTTCCATTGGAAGGGAAATTCCAATTCAAAAGAGTACACCAGTCATGAAAAGCGTGTTACTTATCTTCCGCAATGCAACATTCAGCTACGTTTAAAGCTTCCTGCGCTGTTGCATCTTCCAACATTTCCAATAGGGAGAATGGCTACTTTGCAATAATTCAACATAGGCTTTTATCTCTGTTTCACATATTCTGGAGGTTCTTGCCCACAGACACATCATGATGCATACTTGATGTGCAGAGCAAATTCCCTTTAGCCTGAGGCATGTCAGCCAAATCTCCCTGGAGTAAATGCGTGGAGAGGGAATGGAGTCTGGACTGACAGATAGAAATAAAATGGATAGACAGAGAGTTGCTCAGGAAAGGTGGAGCTCAACACTTGACCACTCTACTTTGATGTCATCTTTTCTGTTTTTTTTCCCTTTTCTTTCTGTGCAAATCCCTGCTGCATTTTTCTGGAAGCTAAAATGCACAGGTGTGCTGTGTGTGTGTGTGTGCGCGTGTGTGTGTGAAAACCAGACACGATAGGGTATCTTCAAAGCTCAGCTGAATTTGCCTAGCACATTTATAACAACGAAGCTAAATATGTCTCCTGGGAGAGAGCGTCTGAGCTTGAATTACACCAGCCACAGGTAAGGCTCACTGAGCTATTCAGCTGTTTGGTGTAAAAAAAAATCATATGGTTGGCTGGGGAACAAGCAGGGCAGCAAATGGAATGCAAACGAGGGACGACTGTGCAGACTGTGTGTCGAAATATATATATATATACAGGTGGCCCTTGGTTTTGAATTTCACTGTTTTGTGGTTACACACGCACTGCCTTTAATTATTAATATTGTACAAAATGAAAACGAGAAGTAGTTAAGTGCATAATATGTAGGCAGATGAATACATTGGCGGATTGGCGGCGTGACACTGTCAGACGGACAGTGGAGAAATCAACTTTGGCTGCATGCCCGGTCCTAACTGCTAAAACATGGCGACCATCATGACAAATAAAGACGGTATTCTTGAAGATGTGAAAGGAACTTCTTCTATAAAATGGGCAGTGACAACTACATAAGTAGCATAGTGCTCTTATTACTGAGACTCCCTCCTACCAATAAGCCGGTCTCACTCCTTGCAACACCCGCCAGCGTGCACGACGGCAACAGGAATTGTTCATGAACACATGATATTTCTGATGCACACAGTCATATCCAGATCAAGTATGGGAAGGGACATCTCTTCTGATTGTTTGATGTCATGATAACATGACAAGCACTTAATCATTTGAAGCGGGTTTCTGTATCCCTCTACTCTCTTATAATAGTTAAATTTGCGGTAGGAATGCTGATGAGGTATCCCACCGAGCGGGATCTGAGGATGAGTCCGCCACAGACACCACCTGCTTATATGGCAGTGATGCCAAGCTCCCTTTCTTTTATCCCGCATTCCCCCTTCCCTCTGTTGTTCTCCCTTTCAAGTTCTATCATAGTTTTACAGCAGGCTTGTGGTTTTCCGGCATTTTTCTATCTCTCACCACGATCTGTTGGCCTGTCTCTTTCCATGTCCATCTGCTTCTTTCTTTATCTCTCCTCCTCCATCACTATTTTTTTCCCTCATTTTTCAGCCACTACTTCCAATCATACATCTGAGCCAACAATCAATGCGATTTCATTCCCGTGAACGGGAAAAAATGGAATTCCAGCTGAGTGCAAGGCAGCAGGCGCTGAACAAAGGCTTTGCTGTGACACCAACTCCACCTCATCCACCCCTAACGCTGAAGCCCAGACCCGAGGCTGTATGGGTTCCTATCACCTCCTAACACATTGTCGCACACTGTGACCCCTCTGCCATTTACACAACGTGAAGCTGTACAAACAAGTTAACACGAGGAGAATCGGTGGAGCAGAGGTAGAACTAATCAGTCTCTATTTAAATGACCGTAAGCGTGTGGCAATGCTGAATGATGCATGGGCTGGTCATCTGCCTCTGAATTCATTATGGATTATTATTTTGATTTTGTGCATATTATGAATAGCATGAGATTAATCTGCAAAAACTCATTTAAAAAAAGAGTCTGCACATGCAGACAGAAGATATCTAGAGTTTGTATGTCTACATTTACATCTGGTCTCATGAGCCCTGTTTCTTCTGTGCCAGCCAATTGACCTCTTGGTTTTCCTAGTGTCTTTCCTGCCTGTTTCTTGCCCTGTGATTCGTCTGTGTGTATTTATTCTCCAGTCTTGGTTAGGTCCTCGTCAGTCGCCCTGTGGTGTGTTGCTACTGCTGACATCTGGCCTCTCGTTTTGAAGTGACTTAGCCTTCAGTGTCTTCATTTGTCCAGCCTGATCTCCTGGCTGCTTTTTTTTACATTTGCTTCCACTTGCATCGGGTTCCACCACACCATGTTTTGTGACCACTGGAGCAGAAAGGAAACAACCCCAAATCCTTTATCAACCTTTTATTATGTCCACAGTTGCGCCACGTATCTGTTCTAATTTGCTCCAAAAAATTACCTCAGGCAAAACCCGTTATGCTGTCATATTGGACTGAAGGCAGACTGGGGGTTACAATCAGACATCTGAGTCGTCTTTGAGTAAAACACAAGTGTACATTAATATACATCCATCTGTTTTTGCTTTTTGTTTTATACCGCGTATCCTGTTCGAAGTTGTGAGGAGCGGGAGCCTTTCCCAGCGGACTACACCCCGGGGTGGTCTTCAACCATTCACACTGGGATCTTTTATTTTTTTTGGTGGGTTGACAAAAATTGTGTGGGATTAGTAAATAGTTGCATTCAGACGGTAACGTACCACGAGGTGAAAACGATGTGATAGATAAGGTGCGGCTACCTGCGGGGCTGTGGACACCCTGTGTGGACTCATGCAGACAGAACCATGTGATACCAAAACTATCAAAGAAGAAAGAACACATGCGCATAATGTCTGTCGTCTTCCACTTTCCAAGGCTTGTCGAGACTGATGGCGAAGTGGAAGTGGAATTCTGCGAGTCATTTTGGAGTACAAGACAAAGCATATCAGGAGAATGTCAACTGGGGTGAGTCATGCCAGTCGAAGCATGCCGATATTTTGTCAGCTTGTCAATTCTGGTCATGTGACGGCGAGGGGGTGGTGACGTCATTCATATTGAATCTCAACTGGGTTAGTGCAATAGAGTGACTCTCATTAATAATTTAAAGCACAAATAACTGTTCTAATGTCAAGCAATTTGACAGAAACTCTATGCCGTCTGTGTCAGCTTCTGTTTCTGATGTGACTCAGCGACTTGTTTGCTTGTCTTGCTGACAAAGGAGGCTCAAAATTGATAGAGGAACATGTTAACAGCTTCCATGCTGACACGCAGCTTAACAATGTGTTTCATTAAGACACAAAAGAAATGCAACAACAAAAAATAGCACTCAGCATGGGAAGAGAAAGAGCATCCTTGCCGGAAACAAAGTGGTTACATTTCAGACTATGAGGAATTAAATTGGAAGTATATGATAAACTCTATGTAGTCAAGATTGTCAGATTATAATAGAGTGGAACCTGGGTTTTTCAACACCCCGTTTTTCGAATGATTCAGTTTTCAACAAAAAAAAAAGCCCAAATTGTGCCTTTTTTCTCGTACACCGTCTCAATTATTGTACAATACTGCATGTAACAAACTAGTCTGTTTGCCGCCATGTCATTCCAAAACGTGCCTGTTAGCAAGCGCTACGCTGGCAACCGGAACCGGAAGTCATTGGCCCCCGCGGCACTTTCGCCCCCCTCTATGACAGCATCACTTGTTAACTCTGTGGCTATTTGCTAAGTAAAGCCTTAAAGGTCACAACCGGACGGATGATTTTTTTGGCCGTGCAATTTTTGGCGTTCTTCTGGCGTTATTTTTTCGTGGAGAACGTAGTTGTGGTGACCACGAAGGAGTAAGATCTCGACACGCATGGAGGACATACGAAATATCTGAACGTGCATTGGCAGCACTAATTACATATGTGGGGTGCACGTGTACATACAAAAATGTTACATTTTGCCCAAACCTGACCCCAGCAAAACATACAAAAGACACACCTTGGCCCATACGAAGTTTGTCTTGCAACCTGAAAAAAACATAAGCACCCTTGGGTTTGGTTGACGCGACAAAGCGCGTCTGCGGCTGGTCTGCAGCCAGCCTCTGTCTCAAAAATCAGCACGTCACACGTACGCCTTCCGTGCATTTCTTGTGTTTTTTTTTTAAACATAAATCGGCCGTAGGAGCCCGTACGACCGGTTGTGACCTCGGCAGTTACACCACAAGTCTCTGCTTTTTTTATTTATCAAGACTGCAAAATAACCCACAAGGGAGCCAAAACTTCCAAGTGCAAAGTGCCTTGTAAAAGGTAAGAAACACTATTGAATTGAAGAAGGTGTTGCCCGTGTGGCTCTCTCCTCCCCTCCTCTGTCCCTCGCCGCTGCGTCATCGCCATTTAAATGCATTTCTAATTGTTTTCTGCACCTACAACTATTACTCTATACTAAATGTGTTTTGTGTTAACATTTTTAGGTTTAGACTAGGGTCGCAGGTATGCTGGAGCCTATCCCAGCTGACTTCGGGCGAGAGGCAGGGTACACCCTGGACATATAGACCATTCACACTCACATTCATACCTATGGACAATTTAGAGTCTCCGATCTCCTGACTGTGTGGCCAACATGCTAGGACAGGACAGACGTGCAAATCACTTAACAACTGTGAAAAAAACAACATTTATCTACAGCTTTACACCACTGGTTTGTGATGCCTAAAAAAATCCAAAATGAAAACATACAAGGATCGAGGGGGGTGTCACAATGTTTACAAACCTGCAAATACTGAATGATTTCCATACACTGCCCACACTTCCTCCCCTCACCCAAGCCTTCACTACTACTCTATCTGCCAGCTGCATGGGGCTCCCTCCGGCATCACCATGCCTGCATGTCTGGCCAGCTGTGGCCATTCCCCGGGGCAAAAAAGAAATAGCGGAAACAGAAAAAAAGAGGTTGGAGTGAAGTATGCTAGAGAAAAAGTGACTGACCAGCTGTTTGAGGCCTTCTCCTGTAGTGGAGCAAAAAAAGAAGGAAATAATAATATAGACTGTATGTTGTACACGCACTCACACAGCATACACGACAATTCGTAGAAGCCCGACATGACTGGATGAGCTCAGTGAGCCCAGCAGTACTCGGAGGAATTATTAATGAATGCAGTGACATTTTCTTTTAATCACCATGTCCTGTTAGATGCTGTCCAGCATAGTGGGAGGTGTTTGAGTGCAGGGCCGGGAAAAAAAGCGTTAACAGATAATGAAAAACATAATGCATAAGCATATGGTGGATTGTGCAAAGGATGGCGGAAATAAGTCAGTGATCCCTGAGGGAAAATTCTGCCATGCAAGAGCCGCCCAGGAGGTCCATCTAACATTAACACGCATTACACGCCAGGCCAGACATACAGCAGGACACCCATCACACGCTGTTAGCATCCTTTATCTTTTACTCTTGTTAATTTGAATTGATAATAAGCAGAAATGTAAGGTATTGCGTTGTAGCAACGTAAAAGTTTAATGGTTATTTGCATGGTAGCCCATCCATATGTATATACTGTACATATACTGGATATAGGGCCAGAACCATTTTTTATGCTATGTATTTGAGTAATTTATATGTGGTTAAGCCCACATGAAATCTCTACAGTGTTGCAGCAGGTTCTTTTCTCACCAGCTCTCTTACTCTTCAGCGACTTCCTGCAATTCTCATAATCAAGCGCTTTTTTTGCATAATGGGTTACAATGTGCTTCTTGATTTAAATTAGAAGCACTCGGCAGTTTGATTAAATCACCATCAGTTTAGTTTGCAAGTAGCATTAAGTACAATCAGCAAGGGGAATGGAAATTTAAATTTACTTTAATAAAATTTGCATGTTATATTGCACTGAAAATGTATGCAGGTCCTTGGCAAATAATGCACTTGCTTCCAACCACTAATGACCGCTAAGAAAATTGTTGTGTTTGCAATAATTTCCCAGAAGGCAGACTTAAAAGGGATTTTGTTTGTTTATTGCAACATGTCCAGTAAATATACTAGCCAAGCTTGGACGCGTCATGTCTAATGCCTTCATGCCTTCATTCACACGCATACATCACATTGAGTGGGTGTGCAAATCAACTACTATGCAGCTAACAAGCAAGTACACAAACATTTGTGAGTCCTATGCAAATATGGGAACGTGCCATCACACATTTGAGTGCACAACCCGCATCCATAATCACTACCACCACACCTTGCAGATCTGCCACGTAGTCAGCTAACCTTCACCCATCATCGTTAAAAACATCCGACTCCCCTTTTCACCTTTCGCTGTCACTGCTTGAGTCCACTTCACTGACATCAGCATCCATAAAAAGTACTTCTCTATAGACAGCAGAGCTGACATTAAAGCAGATGGATTTTCTCTCAATCCGCTTAAGACATCAGACGTAGAGTGACTTTGTTCCATTTTTTTAAGAAGCATTTTAATACTGGTGCTTTCATGTTTGAGTGCATCCCCACTGTTACAGATATTGAGCCGCAAGACTGCTGCATGACGGGCAGCTTGACAGTTGGTGATTATTGCTTGTGAGCAATGACGCACATACACTTTGTATGAATGTTACTGCATGACGAGGTAGTGTGTAAATATACAGGTAAGAAGTTGTGTGTGCAGTGGTGTTGAAGAAAATGGACCTGACAATCACACCCTTGTACAATGATCAGCTACAATAAATACAATAAAATGGACGTCCGTCTTTAAAAATGTGTTAAACTGGAATAATACCGTACTCCAGTGGTGGTTTGTAGTAGTTTAGCATCCTTAATCCGTTCCAGAAAGTCCGACGTACCCTAAACCAATCAATGTTTCCCATCATAAATCATGCAAATCCAATTAATCTGTTCCAGGATGTCAAAAATGCATGTTTTTCTAGTTTTACAATGATCGTTTTACATGCAGAAAACAATTTGAAATGCATATAAATACTTATAAATGATGATGAATGAAAGGGATAAATGACCATTTAAGGTTACTTGGCAGCGGGATCAACACCTGCCTCTTCAACACAACCTTCCTGTTTTCCCATGAGTTATTTCTTGAATTCAATAGTGTTGCTCACCTCAGTAACCCAAAATTGAGCCAAAGAAAGTTGCAAATGCTAGCATTTTGATGAAGACGGTCAGAAACACTACTGAAATTTATGAAATAACTCATGGTGAAAGGTGGTGTCCACATTGTGTCTTTGGCAACAATCATATCTTCAGTTAAACTATAATTATATTTGAAAAAAATATAATTTAAAAACTATAAAAACTTGTTTTGAGACTTGTGGTGTAACTGTGTTAGTTAGCAAAGAACTACAGAACCAACCGCTGATGACATCATAGACGGGAGCTAACTTCCGGTCCATGTTGCCATGTATTAGCAAACTGCTACCTGCTAACTGCTAGTTTTTTGTCATAAAAATACATAAAGAACACATTTGGACTCATGCAGTATATTAATAACACAAGACGAGCGCCATATTGGACGCTAACCGGAAAATACACGAACAAAGGCCAAATTTCTGGGCGTTAACTGAAAAACACGCTAACTAGGGTGCACGCTAACGAAGGTTCCACTGTATTTACGACTGGAAAACCCCCAATGAGACTAGGATGAACCAGAAAAGGATGCGTTGCCATGTTTACCAAAGCCATACATCAAAGGATAACCCCCCCTTCTTGCTCTGAGCAGGACAAGGACAATGTAAGTTGGTGGAAGCAAGAAGAGGGCAGATATTTAGGAAGGAGCCATGAGAGGACAGGAATTTGTATCTTTTTGCTTCAATCACTGAAATTGTAAAGAAAAGCTAAGAAGATGAATCTGAAATTGACAGCCGCTGTTTTTTTTAATGAAAAAGCTTGCGTTTTGAACATGCTAGTGACATGTTGTTTTTTTTTCTGAGTTACGCAAAGTTCATTCAGTGTGTTGTGCTTTCTGTGTTACCTCTCCTTGATTATATTTCCATGTTGTCTAGACAACATGTATCTTACCTCATCTTCTCTTCCCATTTTCCAAAATCCACGTCATTTTGTCACAGCAAGTCAACTGTCAAATGAGAAAATACATCCACTGCCCACACTCGACGGACAAAGGTTGTGACTTTTGTCTACTGTGCCATTTCACTAGAAGAGGCTTACAATATATACTTCCACTAATATCCCCTCAAGAGCTTTTAAAGGCAGAGTAGCACCTTGTCACAAAAATTTCGGCATAAAGGCTCCTTTAGCTTTTTCTTCACAGAATCCTGCTTGAAATGTGCATTTAGTCAAAGGTTGGTGCCTCCAAGGTCTCGTAGTGTATTTGCTGTGAATGCTTATTTGAATGAAGGTAATATTTTTCATACAGGGGGCAGGTCTTAACGTTATAATGTGGCGCTGCAGAGACACATGATTCATCAGTCATGTTTGCAAAACGCATGGCGGTGTTGGAGCAATAGCAAATATACTCACCAAAAACATGAAGTACATCTGAACAATCATATGAGATTCAATACATGTGCTGTATGAGAATGCCTTACAATGGCATGACATCTTCCATTAGTGTGTGCAAACAATGAGAATGACAAACAGTGGCTTTAACCTTCTAGTTTCCCTCAAAGACACAGTGTGGGAATAATGCACAGATTAGGCACATAATTAATCAAGCAGATTGGAGCCAGTGACAACAGTGCAAGCAATTGTACCACACCGTGTCCACAGTCAGCCCAGGCAGGGCATGTTGAGTGTTGGGGCTATGATTGCCTACAGAGGAGGCTCTGTAAGAAATGAGCAGCGCTGCAGGAAGTCCTACGTCGTAAATCATGCTCTGTTACATTGGTTTAAATCCGGCTACTCTTTTGAGCATTGACGGGGTCCCTGTGCTTATTAAAGCCCCAAGATGGGAGAATAACCAAGTGCGGTATTCATCATAAAACACCTTCAAACACGGAGGCCGCCCAGACGCATTCATTTGGATGATCTATTTAAGCAGCCACACTCATATGAGCACCTTACAGTGGATTTGTTGCATTCAATACATTTGCAGTACACCAGCTTTAAAATGAAAAATCACAGGTGTGCTGTTTTCTGGAAATGTTAGAAGCACTTATTCAAATTTTGAATGTCAGCTTATAGTAGATTCTAGGCCTGTGCCGGTAATCAATAAATCAATTAACCGCACGAGAAATAAAAACAAACTCAATAATTTTGCCGGACTCAATAGACTGACATGTGCGTGCGTGTTTGATTTCCTCCTCTCTCTCTCTACTAAACAGGTCATCGTGACGAGAAGGAACATTTGGGTGTATTTTTCCCCGGCGGACCGCTCAATCGTGGCGGAATGTCATCACAAACACTAACTCCCGTCCCGAACTAAACGTGTTGATACGGCGGCCTGAAACACCGGAGAAAGTTGCCGGGAAAATGGCAGCTAGCGGGGTTAGCTTAGTTTAGCAGGGCATGCTAGTGCGGCTGTGTGTGTGTGTGTGTGTGTGTGTGTGTGCGATTCAGGCTCTACGAGTGTGTTTACACCGTGTTGCTGTTAATGTGAGCGAGCCTTTTACCTTCCCCGTAGGTTTTCAGTGAAATAAGGACGAGAGGCACGTATATTTTTGCTTCCAGCTCGTCTTAACCGTCAACAGAAATTCTCAAAACACTCAATACACTTCTGACCGTCTAATTGTGCAAACAAAACAAGGGGGTCATGAAAAATATCTTACATTCCAATTAGAATTGCATTGGTGACGACATCCTACTTTTTTTTGTTGTTTGTTTATTATGTTGTTTAATTTATTTTATTTAAAAGCTGTTGACATTCCAATTACAATGTTACATACTCTTGAGAAATTCAAGTTTATTGCTTTTGATATGGTGTACTCGGCATTCTTATGCCGTATATTATCATGACATTAAAAAAAAGGTCTCAAAATAATGTTGACAATGAAATTGTTTATCTGAAATAATTTGTAGGACAATTATCGTCCAGCAAAGTTTGTTATCGTGACAAGCCTAGTAGATTCAAATGTGTGTGTGTGTGTGTGTGTGTGTGTGTGATATATTCAATGGAACCTCGGTTACTGTCTGTCCCGGTTTGAGTCTTTTTCAGTTAACGTAGAATTTACACCACGATTTTGCCTCGGTTTGCATACATTTTCCAGTTATGGTACAATATGGCGAGTGTCTTCAATGATATGAGTAACAATGAATAACAGAAGTTTAACGGTGACAATAGAGTTGTTATTTCATGTCTACATTGAATAATGCTAAAAAATGTAAACAGGTTTTCTATGCTCTAACTACAAATATTGTATGTTCCATTTATTAACAAGGGAAATTCATTTAACACGGTCAGGGGTGGAACCAATTAACCACTATAAACGAGGGGTGACTGTATATACCAAAGGATATATCATGATATATATCGTTATCACAAGAGGCTGCAATGTTTATCGTAATATGGAATTTAGGTCTTATTGCCCGTCCCTGTTGTGTGTTTGTTTTGAATCTAGCTGACAGTTTCACGTTAAGTTTATTGCTTTCTCTTATAATGTTTTTTTTTTCAGCAAAAAAGAAATGTAAACAGTGACGTTGCTGCACAAACAGGAAATTGGGCATCAATTATAGTGCTAATAACATTTCATGTGAAAGGGAAAGAAGAGGATGCGGTGCAATTATTGCAAAACAGCACGTACAAATACACGCCGGGAGTAATAATGTGGTTGAGGCAAAACAACCGCATCTGCAGCTTTTCTTTGCTGATCAATACGGACAGGAAATCCAATAGCCACATTAAGACACTGCCCCAACAAGCAGCTTTTCATCACTCACAGTGGCTCCAGTTTGCATGCCACCAAGACTACAGGATGAGTTACACTCACGTCTGAAAGAAGTAGAAAATACTGACAGAATCAAATTGATAGCGGTGGGTTGTAATTTCCTAATGGATGCCAAACTGCATTGACAACTCACAGATAATAACCTCCACCAAGGAGCTATCATTTAAGGATTTTCAATTCAATGTACATGGCGAGAGTAGCATGTTGGCCTAGTGATTAACATGTGTGCCTCACAGTCAGGAGATCCATATTAAAATCTTTGTGATTGACTGGCGACCAGGGTGTACGCCGCCTCTCAACCGAAGCCGGCCGGGTTGGGCTCCAACGCACCCACGACCCCAATGAGAACAAGCGCTATAGAAACAGGATGGATAGAATTTATGGTGTCCATCCTCACATTAGGTCTTTTTACCTGGAAAACCTTGTTATAGTTATTTAGATACTAGAGTAGCAGTTTACACAAGTAAGCTTAGTAAGTGTTTTTAACATTTTAAGCTCTCTGAGTAGTCTTGCTCTGATATGTTATATGACATAACCTTGTCAATGTGTCATGTGTTTCATTCACAAACTCTGACTGCATTGACTTTGTGTCCCTCTTTTTCCCAAGAAGGAAGAACCATAATAACATGAGATTATTCCTCATTCCTTGAAGATGTTCTGCGAAAGGTGCTCAGATCACATAGTTTAGTGTGAAACCCTTATGATTTCTTATCATGAACAAATCATGATTACCCTTGTTTGTTGTTTTTTGAGCACCTGTTTTGTTTTTAACCTCCGCTACTGCAACTCATATTGATTTTTGCAATCTATAATTTTTCTCACTCATGCTGCGTCTCCTTCAGTTGTTGCTGCGCTGGCTTATAGACATCGGCCATCAATGCAGAGGGAGGAGGTGGGATTAGCGCAGCAGCATCCTTCAAAAAGGTCCGGGTTTCGTTCACAGGGCAAAGATCATTGCGAATGCCTGGGATGGACAAGCTTGAGACAAGGTGACAGCTATAGAGCGGCAGGTGATAAGCCCAGCCGAGAAGGTCGCACATACCTCTTTCTTGTCAGAGATAATGGGTTCAAAGGCAGGCCAAAGTTCAAACAAGATACATGCATGTGCATGGGTGCCGTGCTAATCCGTGTTGCACAACAGGAAATGGCTGCCGTACCACATGCAGACATGTGCACAGAGGCCAAAGTGATTTAGAAACACACAAAAACCAATACTGCATGTTGCATCTATACAAATATCAATTCAATTACAAATATCTGTGAGATGTAATAACACAACCACAAAACAAGGCAACAGTTTCATTGGTAACACCAACCACACCCTCGTTGGCCGCATAGTTCATATCAATTATACGCTTTGTCATCTACAACACAAAGCTTCAGATGGAAGCTGGTTTTTCTTTAACTGTACAACATGGGTTGGTTTACAAAACACCAAAGTGGCCCCCGCATCCTTTGATTTTTCAGTATGTAGCCCTCCCTGGAAAAAGTCTGGGCAGCCCCGTTCTAGCATAATGTGGCAATAATTTTATACAACTACAAAGTTACAACATTACATATGCTTGTACTGAGAAATGAGATGGATAAGTAAAAATACTCAATATTTCCATCTCTCTCTCGCAGTCTTTTTACAGTCTTTTCACACTGCCCTATTTAATGTCTACTAAAAATCACTTGCACTTGACTCGTGTAATTTTGGTCTTAAGTGTAGGTATTCAACGCTGAGGCTACGGCACAGCACATGACATTCTGACTGATCTAGCATAAGAAGGTGCTTGTCAGCGACAGTAAATTTCACAATATTGTTCTGGGGCTCAAAATGCTCTTTTGACTGCTGCTAAGTGGTTGTAACTGTTATGGGGGTTATTCAGGCAGTGGGTGGCATGATCGAGTGCAGAACAAAATAATCCATCTTTCACTTCAATACAGCATCTCCAGTTCTCAGTTGTGAGTGGCACACATGTAACAGACATATGGGCTGATGAAGGGCTGGTCGTGGCGGTGGTGGGGGTGGTCCAAACAATATTTTGGTTAGAACACAAACACATCAAGATAGCAAAATGTATTTTCTCTCAGCAGATTGCGGCGGACTGAGATGAATTCGGCCCTGGAATAAAGCACTGCTCCTCTGTGCTGGATTTTTCTTGAGCATCACAACCAATATTCTACCACCACACTTCCAATCTCTCACCCTTAAAAACCAAAGGGAGGGCTGGATTGAAAAATGAAAAATTTGCAAGGATCGAGACGCTTTCCCCAGTGGAAACTGAGGCACTTTAAAGCTTCAAAGCAGAAAAGGTGATTCTCCCACCCCGGCAATTTGGGAACAATCAGTGCGAATTGTCAGGCTGCTCCTTCTTGCGAGACTGAAGCAATGGTACCATTGTTCATGTCAGCGGAGCTAAACGTGGTCCTCCAGAGTTCTCATGGAAGGGAGCGCAGGAGAGAAGGGCAGGGAACAGGGGTGAATAGCACAGAAAACCCTTTGACTCCATATTAAGCTTCTCACATTTAAACTGACCACAGAGCGTTTGGTCGATGGCTCCAATGATCTGCTCCGTTGCCCGTATTTTTAGCTGCCCTCTGAACACTTCCATTTCCACAAACCAGACCTCAAGTAATCAATCATGATCAATCAAGACACATATTGGACTTCAAACCGCATTTAAGCCAGTGTAGTGTAACAATAACATACACGAGTCTCAGCAACATTTGTTTTGATACACAATATAACTGGTATATCTTAATATATATACATATATACCTGTATATATATATATATACCATATATGTTTTTTTCCAACTCAGCTCTCGTGACTTCAGTGAAAATAACAGCCAGATACATGATGGGTTTTAGAAGGGCAGTTTTCAACATAACATATCTCCATACCTCATTTAATGCACTGACCAGGCTATTAGAATCTGTCAAACTGAGTTTAACGTGGCCAGGTATCCATCCATGCAGCACAGGATATTCATTTCACCCATGAGAGAATGGGCAACAGCATAAAAAAAAGCTTTACACGCACAGAGGAAAAAAAAGAGGTGCGGAGCAGAAGGGAATAGACCTGCTTCTCAAATGGGGGAGGGTTAAAGAAAATGAAGGACGCAACTAAAATGTCACAAGATAATACGTTCATTTAGGGATCATTTAGGTCAGTGCAAATGTGCAAATAATTTTCCCCATGTCATGTGAAGATGCTCCTGACTAACCCTAACCCTAAGACTGACACTGAATTTTCTACATCTGAATATTTGAGATCATATGAGAACAAGGGACCTCATTCAAGAACCACTAGACAGATATAAGAACCACTAGACAGATATAAGAACCACTATACAGATATAAGAACCACTAGACAGATATAAGAACCACTATACAGATATAAGAACCACTATACAGATATAAGAACCACTATACAGATATAAGAACCACTATACAGATATAAGAACCACTATACAGATATAAGAACCACTATACAGATATAAGAACCACTAGACAGATATAAGAACCACTATACAGATATAAGAACCACTATACAGATATAAGAACCACTATACAGATATAAGAACCACTATACAGATATAAGAACCACTATACAGATATAAGAACCACTAGACAGATATAAGAACCACTATACAGATATAAGAACCACTAGACAGATATAAGAACCACTATACAGATATAAGAACCACTAGACAGATATAAGAACCACTAGACAGATATAAGAACCACTAGACAGATATAAGAACCACTATACAGATATAAGAACCACTAGACAGATATAAGAACCACTATACAGATATAAGAACCACTAGACAGATATAAGAACCACTATAAAGATATAAGAACCACTATACAGATATAAGAACCACTATACAGATATAAGAACCACTATACAGATATAAGAACCACTAGACAGATATAAGAACCACTATACAGATATAAGAACCACTATACAGATATAAGAACCACTAGACAGATATAAGAACCACTATACAGATATAAGAACCACTATACAGATCCATTAAGGAGTTAAAAAATACAATAGATCTGCCACAGACCAAAAAGGATGCAAATTGGGATGGGTTGAAGGTTGCTTTTTGGGAACTGCAGAGGTGCCCTTGAGCAATGCACCTAAGCGCCATCTCCCCAGAGTGTTACAGTGTTTTTGCTCAGTTCGAGTCCCGCTGTGGCTTCTTTTCCTTGGTGCATGTGAGGCACTTTCCTAGCACAAGCAGGCTGCATTCATACGTACCTATGCAAAGATCTACCTCCGGGGATGAATAACAATGCATTTCAAAATACTAATTGTTATATTACCTAATTAAGAGGTCGGCGAACCTTCTTGTAATTGTTATCGTGAGATGTTGTAGCAGGCACCTCAAATATACCTGTGAACATTTACATTCAATATAAGAGACATTTCTGGAAAATGAGTGAAATGTCCCCCACACAAGAAATGTCCTCCGGCCTTGGGTGGAAACAGCGAAAGACCTGACTGCCCGCTGTTAATGGGCTGCACCACTGTCCTCGCACGTTATTGTGGCTCAAGCGTGGATATCGTCACCAACCATTGT
The DNA here is from genome assembly GCF_027744805.1 of Dunckerocampus dactyliophorus. NCBI lineage: Eukaryota > Metazoa > Chordata > Actinopteri > Syngnathiformes > Syngnathidae > Dunckerocampus > Dunckerocampus dactyliophorus. The sequence goes on from NC_072826.1 coordinate 5,422,268, forward strand.
CACGTGCAGGATTGGACAGGATTTGTTTTGGGGGGTGGGGATGGGGAGGAGTTTAAATATTTATGGAAAACTATTTAAATGGGAGGGCGACAGGAAAGAAGGGCAAAATATGGGAAAATTAGAGGGTTGACGTGTATAACATCAAATCCAAAAATATTCACAGAAATTAATCACACGTTACAAGTTGTACACATTTATCCAAGTTTGCTTGTTTGCTTGTTTGTTTGTTTTTCAAAATAATGGCGCCATAAAATGTAATCAACATTGAAGATTGGATCCATCATTAACCTAATGCTGCAATGCAAGAAGGGATGCTCATAATCCATCCATCTTCTATGCCGCTTATCCTCGCTAGGATCATGGGGGTATGCTGGAGCCTATCCCAGCTGACTTCGGGCGAGAGGCAGGGTACAACCCGGACTAGTTGGCAGCCAATTGCAGGAATGTTCATAATATAACACCAAAATATCCTTTATAACAAAGTTTATAAATTAATTTTGTTAATATTTTTTCATTAAATCATTCATTCTCTATGCTAGTGTTGCTGGGGTATGCTGGAGCCTATCCCAGCTGATGGCGAGAGGCGGGGTACACCCTGGACTGGTCGCCAGCCAATCGTAGGGCTCATATCGATAAACAACCATTCACACTCACATTCTTACCTATGGACAATTTAGGGTCTCCAATTAACCCAACGTGCATGTTTTTGGAATGTGGGAAGAAGCCGGAGTAACCGGAGAAAATCCACGAACATGCAAACTCCGCACAGATACGCCCAAACGAAGATACACATGACAGAGATTTGTTAAAAGAAATGTACCATAATAATATGCCCTGTCCGTGTCATTGTAAGGGGGCACACTGACAAAATCATCAGAGGATCAAACCATTGTTATTCCTAATTACCATCCTGCTGTTTTGCCCCTGCATAGAACTTAAGACTAAAAAAGATCATCTTTTGTGTGTCACTTTAGTGGTGTTTGGGAATTACAAGGAAGTCATTCCTGATATTCTCTTTTGCTTAACATAACCATCCATGCCAGTCTCTCTCTTGGCTTAGTACAAGGTCTTTGGCTAAGCTAATCCAAAATAAAATGTCTTCTTTCTAAGCCCCTTTGTAGGACAGTTGCTTGAACACTCTGGATCACTGTATGGTTGGATCCCATTCACCAAGGCTTTACTACTCATAAGAGTTTTAAAAGTCCTCTTGTATGACCAGAGAAAAGCAGGGAAACAAGCCTTGTAATAATAATAATAATAATAGTAATAATAATAATAATAATAATAATAATAATAATAATAATCAATTTTCTATACCGCTTCTTCATTAGGGTCGCGGGGGTATGCTGGAGCCTATCCCAGCTGACTTCAGGCGAGAGGCGGGGTACACCCTGGACTGGTCGCCAGCCAATAGCAGGGCACATATAGATAAACAACCATTCACTCACATTCATACCTATGAACAATTTAGAATCGCCAATTAACCTAACATGCATGTTTTTGGAATGTGGGACGAAACCGGAGTACCCGGAGAAAACCCACACACGCACGGGGACAACATGCAAACTCCACACAGAGATGCCCAACGGAGATTGGAACCCATGTCTTCCCGATCTCCTGACTGTGACCACTAGACCACCGTGCAGCCCCTAATAATAATAATAATATTAACAATAATAATAATACGATCAATATGACAGCTGGCAATGGCGTCCACACAAATCTGTTCTTTGACATTGACAGTTCTTTCTGGCTACAGTTGCATACATGCCATTTCCATTACGTGTTCAGTTCGTCATTGATGGATGCACAATGACATCTGAGGCGGCAGAGCCCTCAATGTTATTCTTATTTACTCATTCCTGGAGTAAATGTTGTTGTTTTGGCTCACTGGCATAGTTCTTCCACAAGGTCTCGGAGGCAATGTCAGTGCTGGAGTTGTCTGTGTTTGTCATTGCCTTGGTGGACTGTTTTTAATGCCAAAAGTTTTTAATGTGACTTTTTAACCTTCCCTAAACTAACGCATTCTAACTTGAGGCATCTCATTTTCTGAACCTGACAAACAAACTGAAACCAACAACTCTGGCGTTTCAGCAGTGTTGTAAGTCGACTTCACTAAACTGCCATTCATTCTTGAAATGTGAATCAACTGGCAGAAAAAAGTATGGTGACCGAGTGGTTAGCTCTTCTGCTCACAGCAAGAAGATTCAGGTTGGGATGGTTTTGCATACACGCTCCAAACACGTATATTATGTTAATTATAAAGTTATTAAAGACAATTCAACAAAGTTTCCCCTATGATTAGTGATTATCGGTGAGTACAATCCCGATACAATCTCACATTTTATGCCACAATCATTTTCTTCCTGCACCCCGTCTCCACTTGAATAAGAGTCAGCCACATGCTGAAAATAAACTACAGGAGACCTTTGTTCTCCTCCATTGTTGTTGTTGCAAGTCTCATTCCCACTAATGCGTTCAATGTGGCGTGTTTGTTTGTAGTTTCCGACAGTGCTACTGTCTAAGTGCTGACCCAACTCTCACAAACTGAGATGTTTAGAGCTGAGCCAGTACTGTGTCATAGAAAAGGAGGATAAATCAGCTGGAATAGGCTCCAGCCTCCTTTGTGATCATGTGTAGGATAAGTACTATAGAAAATGGTTGGATGGAGTAGTTTAAACGACACATTTCCATTAAACACACAAGACAAAATGAATCCCAAAACTCAAGAGTGATAATTTCATGACATGTTTAGTGACCAACTGTGTAAACGGTTAAAAGGAAAACATTTTTTGGGAATGTTGCCCATCATCCACAATCCCTATGTGAGACAAGAATACACTTTTTTTCTCTTTTCTGTGCCTTCTAGATAGTCGCCTCATGCTGGTAGTTTTTTCTCTTACAATGCACGTAAAGGGGGTTCACCTATTTCGCCTATAAAGCCCTCTAAAAAACATCCAAAAACCGCCTACAATGCTCCATTTACATGACATGACTTGCATATTAACCAAGTTATAGCGCCATTGTTTTTGTAGGCGCTAACACAGGGGAATTACTTTTCTGGCATAGTGACACTGCTAGATTGACTGTGTATATAGCTGTGATATTTAGCACAATGTGCTCCATGTATCAGGCTGACTTACTCAATGGACAGCTGTCCGTCTGGTCCAGCTGGCATGGGGAGTCTTTTCCAGTAGATTTTGGGTAGGTGGGAAAAAGTTTTTGCCAGTACACGGTTTAATTGCGCTAACAATTCTTCGTTATGGCGCAGTCTCTTGGAGCAGTGTCCTCATCGCCAACCCATCAAGCCTTTCCATTGACGGTAACATTGTGTGCCACTCAATTTCATGGCTTGGCTTGTATGTAAATCATTGTTGGATGTTTTTTAAGGCGTGGCTATTTAGAACATACAGAAAAGGTAAAGATGCGTGATCTTGTCTCACATGGGGATTGTAGATGATGAGCAAAATTCCAATAAAGTGCAGTTTTCCTTTAAGAAATATTACTATATAATAATATAATAACCCTTAACCCAATACCCATCCCATGGCAGACATCAACATGACAGCCACTAACACCCTTCTTCTCTCCACTAGGGAGGCTACAGGCGGGTCACCCCCAGGTGATGAGTTGTAGTGCTCCCTCTCATTCTCTTTTCATTTTTCCGCCTGTGTGCATTTCACATTTACTGAACTTCCCAGTCCATCCCTTCCGGCTTCATGCTTTTCGAAAGCAGCAAAGGGAAACCATTGTGTCTGGCTCAGGTCTGTTCATGACGCAACAAATAACCAGCTATGTCCTAATCAAGCATGGATTTAATCCTCATACACGTTCAAAAGTTACTTCACCAAAACATAGTGATGGAGCATTATCTGCTGATTTATCTATTCAAAAGCACTGTGTAATGTTTTGCATGAATTCACACATTTTTGGATACAAATTCAGTGTTGAAGTGTGTTTTTTTTAGTTGGTAATGTTCCTTTTTGTGGACACTCTCTTTAATTTTCGTCTAGCATGGAGAAAAAAACCCAAGAAAGAAGAGTTCCTCTTAAGAGAGAACATGTTTCCTTTCTCTCCCCCACTGTGCAAGCATTCTAAAGGGGAGATGTGTCTATTGACAAAGTTGCACACAGGAAATAAATGGCTGCGTGTAGGTGGAGTGAACGAAGCAGAACAAACAGAACCAACCAGGTCAGATGAGCGAGCACTAGTCCGCTTCTGAGCAGTCCCCCCCCCCCCCAGCCAACGGCACGTTGACGTGATCTGCATCTCAAAGGCACTTGTCCTCTGGCAAACTGGCAGCTTGCTACATCCTTCACAACAAGCAGCAAGGAGGAAGAATGAGCCTCACTAGCTTCAAGGTCAGATATGAGCTCGAGATGGGAATAATAAACATGTTTAAATTGGCAACCTTGAGCCCGGCCGGTACAACCATTCAATTACAGATCGACGGTGTGCTAATTCGATGCTAGATCTAAGTGGCTGATAGAGTTTGAATTGTCGCCGCTTGTGGGATTATGAAACATGACAGGCTTTTTATAAGGTGTAATTAACACTCTGATTTTAGTGGGGACATGACAGCTATTAAATTGGTTTCAGATCTCTGTGGTGTGACTGCATGTGTGTCTTTGCCTCTTGTCAACTGTAATGAATGAAGACATCAAGTGAAATACTTGATTATTATTTATTTTGTGTGTTGTTTTTCAAGGAAAGTGGACTGAAAATCAGCACAATTTTCTGCTTGAGCTGTGTCATGATAAGACTTCTGTGTACTATACCTCATTTGGTGTAATCGCCCAAATTTCCATTTGTTGTGGCAGGTTGTGAATCCCTTCATTTCACTTGTGAAAGCAAAGAGGTACAATGTTAGGTATTTATTGCAATTTACAGCCAAAATGGCGGGCGCCAGATGCTCACTTAGAATTGGGTTTGTTTGGTGGTGTTACAAATTATTATTATCGTTACACTTTTATGTTCAGCCTATTAGCTCAGTGTATTTTCAGTGTAATAGCTTATCAAAGAAGGCCTTCTTGACACACACACTCACATAGCACAACCAGAGTTGCACAACATTTAGATATGACTCAAAGAACAATACTGAAACACGTGGCAAACACACAACATGTGCGTTGTTCCCTCACTCTGTCACACAAGCTGAACTTTCACCATCTCTTCCTTGAGGGGGGCGGCAACCGCTTCATATCCTCTGTGCACTTTCATTCTGGGCTCGTTCGTCAAACTGCCTTGTTGATGCGAGAGTCCAGCGTTGTAACCAAATAGTTTGCTTTTATTTTTAATACAAAAGCAAAAAAAAGCAGTTTTCCTGGATGCTGTGTTTTCTCCTAGCTTTGCACATTTTCATTTATATTTTGTTGTGTAATGTTTTGTTGATGTGGGGTTGTTTCACTGGAAAAAGTTGGAAGTTTACAAATAATACACACATTCAGATTGGACCGTTCTGTCTAATTGGAATGGGTCTTTGCTTTTGTGTTTTCTAATTGTTGAGCATATAAATGAAGCTTCATAAACAATAAATATTTGATCGAATTACATTTTTACTTTAGAAAGAAATTGTACACATATTTTGGTAAGAAATGAATGTAAGCAAGAAAAAAGATCTGAGGAGCCATTTGGGAGCCTTTTTGAGGAGCCAAGCCAAAAGAACCGGTTCCCTTAAAAGAGCCCAAATTCCCATCATTATTGTTTAGTATTTAGAGCGGGCGAGATGACGCATGAATGAAGCTACACGTACTTCTACGTGGGTAGCTTAAGAGCAAGCATCAAATACGGTACTTTCTTCAGATTTCCTCAAGGTTCTGCTTTTCACACTAGAGTTTGGACTGGATAACTGTGATCAGGCATTGTCATTTGTGACACAGCGTCACCCGGCAATAAATTCATAAATGAACACAAACACAAAAACAGTCGAATCCAACAGTTTAGTGTTCTTCCCATCCCCACTCTGCCACTTCCGCTGCACCCCAACAGAGGGCTGTCATTCACAGTATAGTTGTGAAAAAGGCACTGAACAACTTTTAGGAGTAGTGACACACAAAAATAGCTGTCTGAGAGAAGTCTGCTGCTTGGTGAGGATATATGATTTTCCAAAACATAACTTTACTTGACAGACTGATTTTTTATTAAAGGGGTTTTCTTTGTGGCTCAAAGGCAACAAAAAATACCCAAGGAAATAGTTGATAAAAACTGAACCCATATGGATATATCAGAGATTCTCCTATCAATCGGCCACTAATCAGTATCGGACGATTTTCGTGAAAAGGCGTGTGATTGGCGTATGCCGATAAATGCCTTTCAAAGCTGATCACAAAAAATCACCTCTGGCTCGTACTATTGCAGCATGCAGCCTCTAACGAGCGTCTTCCACCTGCTTTCCATCACACTGCACAGGAGGCGTGCCGAACCCAAAACAAACAAGTCTGCCGCGTGGACCTCACCTGCCGTTTGTGAGAGTGATATACATTTTTCACCCTGAAAAACATGCCGTGAAAAATATCTCGCCGGGGTAGCACCTTAAAAAGCTTTAATTTAATACGGCACTTGAAGAACAAACACTTGACGGAGTATGGTGAGTTTTCCAGGCTCACAATGTGATATCAGTCAAACGGCAGCACGCCCGTACGTGTGTGACAGTCAGAAGTCTAAAGCAAATAACCCGAAAAATGATTGACTTAATCGGACTAGATGACCAGCCTCTCACCGGGTTCGTCGACTGTGCTGCGAGAACGTCCTGCGAGAACGCCATCAATGTACTCTCACATCCAAACTCTTCTTAAAGAAGGCGTCTCATGCTCTGCAAGTGTCACCAGTGATATGTTCTCTTGAAAAAGTAAGTCAAATATGTTTTTGTCTAAATTAAGGTGACTTTATGGTTCCCCTTTTCATATCATACCAGGAATTCTGGGCTCCATGACAAAAAAAATCAACCCTCCCCCCTTTTTAAAATAGTTACCTATTTTTGAGCCACCTGGCATTCAGGGGACCTTGGAATTGTCCTAACTGTTCCCCCTTATACGGCGACCCTGGCCAATAGCAATCATCATTAATACATTTTCAAATTTTACACTTAATCTATGTGATCGGTAACGGCCGGTTTCACTCGTGGAGGATTGGTATCGGAATCAGCAGCATGAAACTCTGACCAAAGCATCCCTTACATATACAGCATATACTGTATATATTTTTTTGCATTATTTGGAGGATTTCATGTTCAACCACTGCATCATGTGCTCTGTCGAGTGCTCTTATGTTTTTTTCCCTTCTCTTCCACTGTGAACCCCTGCTGTTCCAATTCTATTGTAATTCAGCAAGAGCTATAGCCACACCTGGAGCAGCATTTATGTGCAATCTTCCAAAACACGTACCCTTTTTCCCCCACATTTGTGAGTACCAGCTGCAGCTTTTTTTTTTTTTTTGGTCACACATACTATCAAATTAAGTGTACAATAGGCAGTAAAAAGAGCTGCAATTAGAATCTCCCCCAGGCGACAGCTTTTGTGGGTATTCAGTAGCGGTGTCATGAGACACCCAGCTCGCGAGACAGGACGATGCACAAGATCGGGTCCACGAGAACGAGACGAGACGGGAGTTTAATATAAATTTCAAGAAAAGGAAAATGGAAAAAATATGACGAGAAAAATTTTTTTTTGAAATTTAACCGATGCTAGTGTGTTTTGAAATGTTTATTGTCCCACAAATTGATGTTCCAAGATACTATTGTCAACATTTTTTTACACCAAATAAACCACGGTTATGATAATATACTGTACCATTATAATAATAATAATAATAATAATAATAATAATAATAATAATAATAATAATAATACAGCTATAGTAGTTTTTCTCTTATCTACTTGTCTTTGTCTATTTACACGGGGCTGTCCAGCAGTCCTTTGATATTTATAATTTGAAAAAAATAACATTTTCTAATAAAAAAACACATACATGTACATGCTTTATAATTTAAAGACAAATCTTTGTGTTTTTATTAGTTATTAATATTATTTTTGCACATTGTTATTGTTCCACACATGGCACACTTTGGACATCCGTGTGTGTTTTGCCAGGAAAGCGTGGTGCAGCAAGGCGATGGAGGATTGTGTCCAAACTAGCTACTTGGCCGTGTTGGTCAGGAGCCGAGTGGCATTATGGAGGGATTTGCACAAGAAGAAGCACTTACATGTGCACCTTTACTCGCTAAATACAGTGACAATGTCGCTACATTGTCAACAAGGATGTCTCTGATGTATGAGGTTTGTTATGAAACGGAACCGGTGATCGCCAGTGCTTGAAAGTTGGCGCTGAGCCAAACGCAATGAGCGTCCATAGAAACTCTGTGATTAAGGGCACGGACAAGTCCGAAAATCTAGGTGGGCTGGTTTGACAAATCTTAAAAGTAAAATTGCTCAAATGTAGAATTACTACAGCTTCTGCTTTGCCATGTAAAAGTGCATCATAATTTGGGTCAGTGAGCCAACTAAACCCACCATTGCCGGACATTTTGGCCAGCCGGAAGCCTGATTCTGAATCAAAAGTAAGGAGGAGCCCATATCTTAGCGTGCCCCAGTCAGCTTCACCCTCTGCTTTCAATCCTCTGAAGTGTAGCCTCTATTTCGTCTTTGGAGGGTTCACGGCTGTGGAGCTGTGGCTTGTCAAAAACAATTACAGCCCTTGGTCCCAGGGAGAGCTTCCTCTTAATATGATCTGATAAGCATTTCCTTGCATATTAGCACAGAGGCTCAGCGGTCATCGCGCTCCCCACAGATAATGGACTGAGCTGGCAACCAGCATTTGTCAGAGACAGCCACTTACCTGATCCCTGCACGACATGCTGAGCAATGCTAATAATAGCCTCTCTGCCAGACTAGCAGTTAGCGGGCCACGGAACTCTGCGGCTGGCCAATCGATTGTCATTTACTCGCCTTTCAAATCAACAGAAAAAAGATGTACTGAGCCCACTTCCTGTTGCCTTCAAACTGGGACGAGGAAGAGATATTTATGTAGTTCCTTCTGACGGTTTCACACTAGTCCCAACCTTTTGTTTTATTTCTTTTTAAGACCTACGGCTAGTGTGGATTTCAAATCCACGTGTGAAACAGGCTCCTCAAAAATACATTTGGTTGAAATGGTGAATGGTTCATGCTTTTCAGGTATACAATCATCCCTTGCAATATCGCGGTTCGATTATCGCTCCCTCACTATATCATGTTTTTTCAGAAATGAATTCATTAATGATCGCTGTTTTGTGGACGTTTATTAGTCACAGCATATCGAAATGCGAGTGATATATAGCAGTTCAGATACCCTTGAGGTATCGGAAGGCCATGCTGTATCAGGTGAAGATACCAGACATAAATCATCTCAAGGAATGTATCACAAACGCTATTACAAGAATAACTTCAACTGTGCTGATGCAAGTTCATAACCAGTAGAAAACACGGACTAATATGCGTTTTCGAAACAATGGGAATCATAGAGAACACATTATATACATAAAAATAATTGTCCAACATGGAGGATTGTTCTTCCTATGTATGGAAACTTGTGGTCCCCCTTGTATGCTGTATGTGTGTGGTGCCTGTTATTTTCCTACACCGCTTTTAAAACGGTTAAATAAATAACTTAATGTAAATCAAGGTAATTCCCAAGCTAGTAAATATTCTGAACACAAAAAAATAGCTTGGAACAAATCCAACGTTGGCTAAAAGGACAAACCCTGCAAGAACGATCCATGCAATGTTATGATGGATAGATCACGATGAGAAAATGAAAAGGGTGTGTGTGGCTGAAAGTGTCAGTGAGCTGAAAACAGAAGAAACAAACAGAAGACAGTGCGACTATTTTGCTGTTCATCATCTCCACTCTTGCAGAACACAAGTAATAATGGGATCCATTTGGCCGCTGACTCTGCCTGAGTGGGACGTTGTTTCCTTATGGCCGTCGGTTGGCATTAGCCCAGCGCACTTATATCATTAAATCGCTCATTAGAGGTAGAATAAACCACATAATTTGATTTACAGAGCCAGAATTGCTCCCCCTGCAAACAGGTAAGCTGTGCAAATACAATTACTGTATATGGCGACAATGACTTCCGTGTGGCTGAACTTATCAGCAGTACCCACTGGCTTTCTTCAAGCATAAATGCACATTGACATTTACAGAAGGAGGAGGGAGGTGAACCCTTACCTGTTTTTATTCAAAATGTTCGTCTTGTACAATGTGCAGCTGAAGGCGAATTTAAACATGTCCGCAATGAGCTGTCCTATTCCCCATGGCAGTTGATCTCAACCCGCCCTCGCCCTTAAATGACATTCAGCGAGCCAAATTGCGGAAATGTTTTAACTTTAAATTTCTCAAAAATTCTACTTGTAATGAAAATGCATTGGGGTGCAGTTGGCGGTAAGGTAAGGCAATCTAACACCAGGATTTGTGCCACAGCAAAGCAAGTTTAATACACATTTCAGGAACAATAACGTTTTATCCACAAATTCAAAACCATTTAGGAAAAAAAAGGGTCTGTAAAGGTTTTCGGTACACGGTACAGTGGTGCCTCGATTAACGTCCGGTTAGCACCTTTTTCAGTTGACATCCAAAATGTACAATAATAGTAATAATAATCCTGCAGATATCTGCAGCAGTGTGCCGGGCGGACGGCATACTAGACATGCACCTCATGCAGCGTCGCAAGCAGATAAGATGAGCGTGAGGTGCATTCACGGACAATATTCATATTCCGCAACATACTGACAACAGTTACCCACAAATTGAGAATCACTGCTTCACGGGGTAGGAAAATACTGATGAATAATCCATCTGTGTAATGGACGTAATCCCATCTCAAATGCAATGCAGGTGACAGAGAAGAACTCTTACATGGCATTGTTGTGTTGACAGAATGCAGTACGAGCCAGCGTCATTTGTCTAGGTGACTTTTTGACAGTCCTGTTTTCACATTAAATGTGTTGTGGCCCAGAAAAAGACGCTAAAGATGATGAAAGTGAGCAGCATTGGTGTCCAAAGTAGTCAGAGCTATGACACAGCTGACAGTCTCTGAACCACCACATCCAAAACACACACACATCAGCAAACAAAGTGAAGGCAAGAGGGACACGGGACAAACTGCGTTCCATAGACCCACAGTATATATCTGTGTAAACATGTCAGTTGGATTTAATAATGTGTTATACAGCCTGTTTGCATGACAATATCACTACCATGAAAGTAGTGAAGGCATTCTCAACTAGACTGACATTTGCATTTGAATGTTTAGTACCTCAGTATTATGCTAAATGTGCAGGAAGACATTCTAGGCAAAGGGAACACACTATGAAATAAACCCAACAACATTGGCCCAAATTAAAACACAGAGAAAAGTTGGTCTCTCCCTCACAAGCATGCAGACATACAACCCAATGAAAGCCTTTTGTACCTGTATTCCATCCTGGTCCTGTGGGGCATTCACTTCCCCTCTGTGTAAGCAAAACTGACATCCTTTATAAAAGATTTATGAGCCGAAGATGCAAACGATAGAGCATGAACTCTCTTGGGTACAGCATCTTCCATCTGTGAAGGATCACCTGTTCTAAGGTAGGCTAAAGTGCTTGTTCACCGCTAGTGTGCTAACAGGCGTCTCGGCCGAGGAGGCTTAAATAGAATGCAGGGCAACAGTGGATTGGGGATTCGGCATGGCTGAGTAATACAGCAAGAATGGTTGACAAATACAGAGCTTTCTACCGGCTGACATAATTTCCCAGTGGCAGTGGCATGAGTGAAACACACATGGCCAAAGCTAAATGGGCTAGGGCTTTTACAACCTTCATTGTATTCAGGTTACATTGTCTCGTCATTCATCGACTGGTGATGCAGCACTAGGAGCTCTGCAGTTTGTCTATGGGAATGTATTTTGTCAAGTTCATCCAGAGGAAAATGTGTGATCATGGCTCACAATCTCGGTTCTGGATCAAAGGCGCTTGACGAAGTTCTTCAACGGTCCAACAGTGCTTTCTGAGGCAGAGCCATGCTGGAACATAAGACGACTTTTCCCCATACTGTTCCCATTGAGTTCTCAGGGCTTTGAATCCATCGCAACTGGACTGTTCTGGTTATGAGTCCAGTTCCAATCGATTCAATGCCCTGAGGATACAATTACCTGGATGAGAATATTCACAGGCGTGTTCCCATTGAATCAATCCCTGATTAATTAAGATGTGTGTCCCAAGATTTGTGTCCAGGGCATGCATATCTTAAATGAAAAGGAAGGTGCACGGTGAGACAAGTTTCTCCTGTGCTGCCACTAGCTTTACATGAAGTGAATAAGGGCACAAAGAGACACTCGCCAAGACAAAAGGCTAAAACAAACTGCAACACCAACATGATTGGCAGTCAGGGAAGAGCACAGAGGAGAGCTTCTACTTAAAATCCCAGGGAACAGCAACAGGATTACAGCTCTACTTCTGCTAAAACAAACCCAGCAGATGAGACAATTGGACCAAGTAAGATCAACATGTTTGGTTTAGCATTTATCACCCAACACTGGGACGTTCGGTAAGTCAATACAGTACAGATAATGTTTCCTCTCACGCACTGGCTGTTCCTTTTTCTATGCCTTATTTTACATCCTTCCATCCCTTTTCTATGCAGCTTATCCTAATTAGGGTGGCGGGGGTTTGCTGGAGCCTATCCCAGCTAACTTCGGGTGAGAGGCAGGGTACACCCTGGACTGGTCGGCAACCAATGGCAGGGCACACATAGACAAACAACCATTCACGCTCACATTCATACCTATGGACAATTTAGAGTCGCCAATTAACTTCATGATTAACCTAAAGGTTTGAACCCAGGTCTTCCTGATCTCCTGACTGTGTGGCCAACATGCTAACCACTCATCCACCGTGCCACCCTCCTTATTTTACTTGTTATTCAGAGAAATCAATAGCAAAGCATGGTTGCCGTGACTGAGTTGTTCTCCTGGAGAGGCACATTCAGCCAAGGTTCCCAAAGGAGGAGGGGGGGGGGCGACAAAATGCCAGGCTTTGTTTGTTGCCTGCCTCATCCCGCTGCTTCCCTATTCGCCAATTCTCTCTATTGACCTACTGGGGCACTTCTCTACACCTCCTCCCATCAGTCTGAAACATAAACGCGGCCTCATTCAAAGTGGGGTCACACTTGTTGCTTTTATCAAATTTTCTATTCATCCCGTGGATGAACTTGATACTCCTCATCCCGGGCAACCCCCACAAGACTGCTGCTAGCTTAACAATGAGTGTGACTGTCTGCAACATCATCTTGCTACTGAGAAGAGACTGGATTTCGTCTGTTCGGACCTATTTGCCTGCTTTAATAGCATAGCACAGTCCCTGTGCTGTTATTCCGGACTTATGAACACACTCTATATTTACTGCAACTAATGCAAATACATTGACAGTGATGTACTGTGATATATTATTATCTTGATGTAGTATTTTTTTCAAAGCCCACATTAAATGACTGAGCATGGCTTGATACACATAACAACAGAAATTACAGTTTTCAGTACACGAGTTCACAAGGAAGCACACAGGCATTCATGTGAATTGTCTCTGCTACACAGTACCTTAAAAATAACATTGATTTTAACACCCACTATACTGCATGACCCACAGTCTATAGTATTCCAAACATACTGCATCGTCCTAATGAAACACCTTCTAAATTGGTGATGGTAGCGCATGATGGGCAGTCATAACATCGGACGGCTGAGTTCAACCTTCTTTAAGCAGGGTTCCCCCAAACTTGGGGTCACTGACAATGGTGAGTTATGGTAATGGTTTAATTTATTTGAACATGCATACAAGTTACATTGGAATACATCACATATTACAATTCACAGTTCCACGTGTCCAAAAGGAGTAGGAAGAAGCAAAGCTGATTTAATCCTACCCTCCATCCGTTTTCGTCTTGCAAAGTCATGGTTTGGGGCTTGTGCTGAACATGATGTCCAGTGTGAACCCACCAGGCAAAGACGGGTAGCACTATTCATTCATTCATTTTCGGTTGTCGATTATTAGCGACAGGAATTTCGGCTTTTTTAAGGGAGACGGTTCCTTTGGCTCGGCCCCTGTAACCTGCTGTCTCTTTCGGCTCCCAAATGTTGCTTAAATTGACTTATTACCAAAATATGTGTAAATTTCCAAAGTAAAAATATAATTGTATGAAATGTTTAGTATATGGCCGAGTGGTTAGCATGTTGGCCACACAGTCAGGATATCGGAAAGACCTGGGTTCGAATCTCTGCTTGGGCGCTGTGTGGAGTTTGCATGTTCTCCCCGTGCGTGCGTGGGTTTTCTGCGGGTACTCCCACATTTCCTCCCACATTCCCACATACTCCCACATACCCCCGCGACCCTAATTAGGACAAGCGGCATAGAAAAAGAATGGATGGATGTTTATTATTTATATGCTCAACATGGAACATATTAATACAAAAAACTAATTATAAAATAGAAAAACAGTCCGGATCTAGCACACTCCTCCGACCCTCATGAGGACAAGAGGTATAGAAAATGGATGGATGGAAAAACTGCGTCCCCTCTCCTACCTTTCATCTTCCAGATCCCCCCTGCCCTTTCTCACCTCCCCTACCTTTCCTCCCCTTATTGCAGCGTCCTGATGTATAACTCCTTAGAAGGCACTGATGTGGACATCATCACTGATGGCCCGCCCCGAGGAGGACACATCACCAGATTCTTATCAACTCTCCAGTGCTAACACCGGCTGGCTTCGATGTCGAAGTAACATTGTTTCTTTGTGACCTCCTGCTTTTTTTGCACTTTTTTTGCAGTGTGGTTTTCACCTTCTTCCCGTACTCGTGAGTATCAATAAATTCTCGTCTTTGCAAAAGCAAAAACATCAATCACCAATCACATGACCAATCACGTGTGGCTTTAACAGAAAAAAAAGGCGAGAAAAAAGTGACAGCTCGTGAGCGTCACGGGTAAACTGGAGCTTATCCTACCTGACCTTGGCTGAGAAACAAGGTACACCCTGGACAGGCTGCAGGTGAATTATTAAGAACATTATATAGTTGCATACATTCATACATATTAGAATGGGTACAGTAGATTCAGTTGGCTCTCCATTTCCCGTGTGCATCTCTCGCACTAACCTCGATGCCCCTTGCACTGCAGCAGCTGGCTCTACCTGACAGGGACGGACAGAAGGCTTACAGCACAGAGTAATGGGGGGCCAAGTGACGAATGCCCAAGCTAATGAAACATTATCTTTCAGCCCATCCCTGCTGATTCTCTTGCACTCTTTTTTTTCTTCTATCCTTTACAGGCCATCCTGACAAATTATAACATCACAATCCATCAGGGGGGGGCTCTTGAGGAAAATTCTTTCACATGCCATCACACACAGAAATGGAAATGGTATGCACATGCAAATGCATGTACACTTAATCATGTATGCAAAGCCCTTTGAAGATCAGCTGACTATTATCAAAGCATCAAATAATGAAATGTGTGTGTGTGTGTGTGTGTGTGTGTGTGTGTGTGTGTGTGTGTGTGTGTGTGTGTGTGTGTGTGTGTGTGACAGCATGGTAAAACATTCCTGTTTGTGAAAAAGATTATCACTTCTGTTCTCATTTAGATTCCTTCCCAGTATTTTGTAACAATGGATTCAATATTAGATTGGCCAAATTTAAATATTTGTGCCCCCTTCTATTTGCATCTACATTGCTCTCGGGTTGCCCTAATGTTCACATTATTCTGGCTCTGATCCCATTTAATGACTCTTCTGATTTAATGAGTCACATATAAACTTTATGAATCTCATTCAATGTAAATTGCGCCCCAAAGCTCTTACGTCACCTCGAGCAGAGTGTGATTTTTAAATAGCGGGCAAAGGAAGCAAGCAGGGGAACAGGTGCCACAGAAGACTAAATTCAAAGACGGCAATGCTTTTAGATGGGAACTGTTAATGAATCACGGACATCAAATGGCAGCATGCACCCACTGTGTTTAACCGATTTCACTGTTTCATGTGGTTTGTTCCAACAATTTGTATGAATAAGCCGTTTGGCTCTTAAGATTTTCTTTTTTCAGCTCGGATATATATATATATATATATATACATGTATATATAAAAAACCGCTTTTCTCCCTCTGGGTTAAAATTTGTGTAACCTTGCATGCATCTCAGCATGACCTCCTACAGCAAAGATCCCCTTTTGTGTTTATCTTATGTGTACGGTATTCATTTGTTTGCAACACAGTCTATCGCCTGCTGGCATGTGTTTGTTTATTTATTTTGTTTTACTTTATAGCGCAGTTACTGCTTAACCTATTAAATGTAAGCATCCTACATGGAAGCAACCGGATGAAGACAATATGACGATTATATGTGCTCTTGTCTGTGTACCGCTTTTGTCTGTCACGGCTGCTTGACTGTAATGCATTTTGTCCTGATCCTTCATCTCCACTTTCTCCCTGTCCTCATGTCATCTCTGTCTCCAAGATCTGTAACGTGAAAAAAAGAAAGGGGGAAAAAAACCTGGCTAACCCAAGTGGCAGACTAAAGGCTTTTATAAGGCATACAAATAGGCTGCAAATCGGATTAGGGCGGAGAACGGGGAGCATTTTCTATTGAAAATCCATTTTGAAATAGTGTGGACATTGTATGTACAATGACAGGCAGGGCATACACTTGTCTGAAAACATGCGACAGTGACAAGCACAGAGAATGCCACTAGGCTACACAAAGGAGGAAGCTTTCATATTGAACGCCACCACGGAAGACGCTGCATTCGATTGTTGCACCAAAGAATATCCCAGTTTTTTTGTAATCGACGGTTATTATCTGAGAAAAAGCTAGAAATAAGAGGATGGAATGCAGGGATGAGCTCCACAAATGGACCAACAAGGACAACTATTTGTTACAACATGTAACAAAATACAACTGATATCCATTTAACACATCGTGTTTACTCTGATTAGAGGAACACGGTTTGCAAGGTTGCAGGCTGTCTGCGCCACTCAGCTCCTAATTAGTTCCAAATTAATTACTGATCTTTTACAAATGTATGTGTAGCTTTTTGGGGGTGGGAATTGATGAGTATTGAAACTTGTTCAAACAGCAAAATACTTTAATTTGCAGTCAACTGGGTTTCAAAATCCTCAGAGCAGAGGCAAATTGCCCCAGCACACACGCCATGGCACCGACTCAAGCGTTACGTGTGAGCTCTACAAAGGCATGAGACTTTAAATATCCATCTGTGATGAGCTTCAACCATGAGAGCCGCTGAGAATGCAGGACACTGCATGAGGGAATACCTGGCGTATTCATCTACTGTATAGCAGGAGCTGTGCATTCTCACTCAATGTTTTTAATAGCTTATTGCCTTTCTAGACAAAGTGATTGTGAAAACGTGGTTACTCCTGTGCATCTTATTTTTTACTGTGATGTGCAAATGCTGATGAAGCAGCAGTTGGGTGAATTTATACGATGTGAACTTTGAATCACGTGACCCGGCCCAGCGCTTGGCAGAACTGGGGCTGTGTTGAGTCTGACCTACACCACAGTAAAGTGCAGCGCTACGTTTATCCTGCTATCATACCATCATTAATCTGACATGGAGAACAGGCGGGCATTAAACACACTGCATTGTTGTTCCTGTTCCTCCACAGGGACGCATAAAAACCTGGTATAAGAATGACACTTGTGCCGACAGACGATAGTAATGGAGCCAAAGAGGAAAAGGCTTCTTGAGGCGTCATCTGTACTTCTGAAATGTACTTCAGAAGTACAGATGACGCCTCAAGAAGCCTTTTCCTCGATGGACAACTCCTGTACGACTGAGAGCCTACACAGACGTAATGGAGCCAAAGAAAACTAAGTGGCTATTGGTGCCTCATTTTGGTGCAAAATGAATACAGACTCAGCCACCAAGTGCGGGAAGGTGATATTGTACAAGTATCGTCTTGTAATGCAACATCCGTACTGAATTATACAGTCTGACGCTCTTTTGAAACGTTATTGACGATCTCAACACGGCAACAGCAGTGCTCAATTCCAGTACAGTAAACTTGCACATTATTCTCCGTCGCTGTCCACACCAATGCACAACACATTAGTCCCCCAAACACACTGACGGCGAGCGAGGTACATTCACAAACACCCAAATTTTGAACATCAACATTGTATCAGCGCACGTCGCCAGAATGGTGTATCGGTTTTCCATTTCTGCTAGAATTGTGTGGAGGGTATGACATTTTTTTGCACATCCCTGTGATCTGTATTTGCTGTGACAATTCTGACAATTTGTTGTGAATTTTATCTCACATTTATGAATTTATTACTTAGAATTTTATTTATATTATTAAGTATTTAAATTACTGCAATACTGCATACCTCTGCGACCATACCGAGGATGAGCGGCATAGAAGATGGATGGATGGGTTTAAGTATTTCAATTACTATTCTGTTCAACTTGTATGTCACAAAATTCCATACAAATAAAAAGCCATAGTTTTTGGGCACCATTTGTATGTTTTCCATTTTTAAAAGTACCCGTTCGGGCACCGGAGCCGTTTCAAAAGAAGCGCTTTGGCACAGGTATGGGATAATGTGTAAATGATGCCCAAGCCTATTCCTGTGGTTTTGCTCCTGGGGTGGTAGCGATGGGCTTATTTTTCAAAATCGGAATTGCTTGACTCAAATTGTGCACTTAGCTGGGCTGACGTTAAGTGAACAAACAATGGAAGGAGTCAAAAAAGTGAGGCTAACTGTTTTTTTTGTCATTTTACTGTACATTGCAATTGTTGTGTAAACAGGCAAACTTTAAAGTCACTGTCCTGGAAAAAAGGTTCTTTATTCTAAACACTACGTGATGTGCTGCTCGTGCCATGCTCCGTCCGTCATCTCAGGAAGACAACAAAAAGATGACGCTGGACTCAAACCTTTCACCCGTCTGTGGCCAAAGCGGACAATAAGCTGCACGCCTCCGAGGTACCTTAATGTTTCGCCAACATCTTGGCTTCATTCCAGTCGCAATTTGAGTAAGAACGTGGTATGATGTCATTGCCGACGTCATGTGACGGCCACTTGCAAAGGCGAGGGAAAGTGGATGTGGGAGGAGAGGAAGTGTTAAATGGAAGACACCTGCCCTTGTTCACTTTCAGCCCAACCCGTCATGGTTCGACCACTAGTTGTAGGCGTATGATTATTATTGTCTTTTAATTTAATGAGCCCTATTTGTATATTACCATGTTTGTTTTTATTCAATTTAGTTTAGTTAGTTTCCAAAGTTGGGTAGTTCATTTCAATTTAGTGTTATTGTTTAAAAGTATGTATTTTTACTGTAGTTGTCATGACGGGTTTTTGTTTTGTTTTTGTTGGCTCTGACATGTTGCCCGGGTTAAAGTAGTCAAATAGAAGAGTAGATCTCACCAAGTTCACTTCAGCTTTTTGGAGAAATGGAACGACACTCATGATGGCGGCGGGGATTCCCCCGTGGGCAAGTACCGAGGGGAAGTCAATGAGGGCAACTCCAACTGCCATTGGAATGCAGCCCTTGCATGCATGACTTCTATCGTATTGACTGAACCACTGTCTTCTCCAGCACATCGCAAAGATTCTCAATGGGGTTCATTCAGGTCTGGACTCTGTGGTGGCCAATCCATGGGTTCAAATTATATCCCATGTTTCCGAAAGCACTCTTTCACAATTTGAGCAAGATAAATCTTGGCACTGTCATCTTGGAATATGCCCATGCCATCCAGTGATGATTCAGGTAGTACGCACACATAACATTTCTGAACCTTGACCTCACCAACTGCAGCAACCCCAACCCTACTTGCTTAGTGAAATCCAGGTGGTGACCTTTTTTAGCCCGCCAGTGTTAAATTATACTTAACCAGTACATCCATCCATCCATTTTCTATGCCGCTTATCCTCATAAGGGTAGCAGGGGTACGCTGGAGCCTATCCCAGCTGACAGGCGGGGTACACCCTGGACTGGTCGCCAGCCAATCGCAGGGCACATATAGACAAACAACCATTCCCACTCACATTCATACCTGTGGACAACTTAGAGTCCCCAATTAACCTAACATGTTTTTGGAATGTGGGAGGAAACCGGAGTACCCGGAGAAAACCCACGCACACACGAGGAGAACATGCAAACTCCACACAGAAATGCCCAACGGAGATTTGAACCCACGTCTTTCTGATCTCCAGACTGCGACTGTGTGGCCAACATGCTAACCACTCGTACAACTATACCCAATACACCCATGGTTTCAGTACGTAGTGCCATTCAGTCTTGCGGCCCGAGAGTGTCTGTCAGTGCCAGTAGAGATATAAAAGCGAAAATATCAGCCTTCAAAGAGCACGCAATTATAAGATGTAAGGAGGCCCATTATCACCATGACAGTTCTGCTAAAACTAGAATACAAGCGCCTGCATTCAGACAGTTACATAAGCTGTAATTATGCATGGCATTTGAAACACCTCGTATTTTAGAAAATGGCAATGAATCATGTGTACAAGGAACAAACATTTTCTGGAATGTGCACAACGCAGAGAGTGAAACTTCTTTTTTCCCTATTCCAAACTTTCCAAATTCAGTTGAACTGTCCTGCCCGGCTGAAGCTGAGCAGGCCCCGGTTGACAATCATATGCTTTGTGGCGGGAAGCCACAAGGAGAGCCGGAGCAGATGGCACTAGCTTTATTTTACCGCAGATGCTTTCTCTGAATAAGGAACGCTCTGCTGAATGCCAAGCTCTGTGGGAGAGGAGAAGCAAATTGAAGCCCTCCTGCACTGTGCTCCTCATCAGGCAAAGGGCTATTGTTGTGTGTGCACTCCAATTCCAGAGTGACAGGCCAGTTCTGCACATCCGTTAATGTGCCGAGCTCTGAGATGGACAAGCCACGCGGGAATTTCATTACCTTACTCACTCATCCTTTCTGTCTCTCTCGCTCTCGCTTTAACTCCGTCCCTCGCTGAGTTGATGAGAGGTGATTCTGTTGCTTCAGCAAATAACCAGGAAAAATACTACAACTCCAATTCAATTAAAGACTAATGATTTAGTGTTCCAGTTACCCCGGGCTCTCACCCTGAAAGGAATTAGCCTTCCACTCTGAGACGCTCACAGAGCAGCCCTGGTGCAGTGTTTTCCAAAAGATATGACCTAATATTTACATCCAGTTTCATGACAATAAAAGGACATAGAAGTCGGAGTGGGCTAATTTGGTGGTATGTGAGTGAGCAACAGTAACAAGAATCCCTGGGGAATTCCTGCAATAAGGTAAATATTATTTACCAAAAACTGTCAAGGATACGTATGGAGTTCAAAACAGTCGACCCCTGTGGCCTACCGGTAGATCGCTAAGGTAGTTTGGGTCGATTGCGCCAACGTCACTTTGCAGATGTCATATGACATCAGTCAGCTGACATTAAGCTCCCCTCCGGATTCACCTTGCCCCCCCGCAGCGTTCAAGCTACACACGGAGATGCAACTTTCATCTTTATTATTCTGCTTACAGATAAACTCCGTTTAAGCGAGAAGAGAGGAAGGGAGATAGGAACATTTCTGTTAATGTGGTCACTATAATTATCTTTTCCACTGACGTTTGTTTCCCTCCCTGCCTTCTCGCTCCTACTGAGCGCTCAGAGTTCTTATGAGACGCAGGCTTTCTGCTGCATGTACCGTTGGACTGTGACTCACTCCTCTGCAACGCTTAATATAATGTACCTTTTGAACTTTAACAACTTCAGCTGTAAAAATAAGACAGTACTTGTGAAAAAACGTACCGTGGTCACCAGCTGTTCGAAGGCGTATAGACTGGACGAGACAAAGCCGTCTCATGTCGTTTACCACCCAGGCCATCTTGTTTTCCCGTTGTTTCTGACACAGCCATCGATGGTAGGCCAAAAGAAAGAGTAACAGCAATAGAACTAACAAATACTGTAAACATGATATGCAACAGGAACATAATGAATCTTGAAAAGATTTGAATTCGATCGTCCTATGTAGGTTGATGACAGTGGAATATGAGCGAGGCCAAAATATCATCCCTCATTTACTGCAGTTAATTGGTTCCAGATCCGACTGTGATAAGTGAATTTCCGCAAAGTGGGGTTCCTTATTTATAAATAGAATATTTTCTTAGTTAGAGCAGAGGAAACATGCTTATGCCCTTCTAAATGCATTTTTAACACTATTAAAACCCTCTAGACATGAAATAACACCTCCACAGTCACCTTTACGTTCATATTACCCAATATATTAAGAAAAAAAAAATCAAAGAAAATAAGACATAATATACACTCGTTAATATTGAGAGAGTTTCTTTTTTGTTGTTTCTTTCAATACATCCGGAACTTCTTGCGGCGGCTAATGTAACATTACTGACACCTAGTGACCAGTGTAGAATACTACATATCAAGGTTTTTTTTCAATGAGTTTTCTGAATGTCTAATATTTGCATGTTTTAGTCGTTTTTATGCTTGAACGTGCTTACTTTAGGTTAAAAATATGCAAACATTGCTTAAACATACACATTGTTGACTATTAATAGGTCATATTCAACCACAAAACAGTGATGATTTATCAATTACTACATCAATTACTACATTTATCAACTACTACAGAAGCCGCGAAATTCGAAGCACAATGTGGCAAGGAACAACTGTGTTGTTATCACTAAAAGAGGGCGAGGAATAGCTAAGCTAACACAGAGAAGCCATGCTAACTGCTGAGCTAGCTTGAATGTAACGTAGCAAAACAACAGAAAAAGGTTTCGTAAACATTAACAGAAGTGTAGCTGGAACTGCGTTACAGCGAAGAGTTAGCAGCTATGAACAGAGAGTAAATCGAGAGTACACCGGGGCCGCGGCATTCGGCTTAGAAACCATGGCTTTTGTGCCTTCACTCATATTGGCGTTTGCTTGCTAACTTGCAAACTGCTAGCACTCTGTCTGTGTATCCATGCACTGGTAGCCCCGCCTCCACATACTGGGGGACAAAGAGGCTGACAGGAGGGTTCACTCTCTCCATTCATTCCACTATAGAACCAATGAACACAGACACGTGCAGAGTAAACCCTCTTTTCATTCAGCCTGTGTGGTACAGAGAGACAAGGAAAACAAACAGGCACATACGCATATGTCAATTTATCGAGGCGGCAAAATTATAGACTTTTTTTTTTTATCCTTTCATGAATCGATTTAGAGATTATTTTGACAAGCCTACACACGGCCTGTGCAATATTAAAAGTTTTTATGATGGCAAAAGTTCCACTCCAGGAATGAAGTCATCCTATTTCCAGTCTTTTGAGATGTACAAAATGAACCCCAAATTCCACACCCATCGTGTGTCCAACTGCCTCCAGAAACAAACTACATTGGACATCAGAGGGTCCACTGTAGTCTGTCACAAAACTCAACCACTATGCTCAAGTTTGCTGTCATCTGTCATGAATGGCAACCTCTGTCGAAACGGAAGCATCGCATGGTGAACTTTGGATGTGGTTTCACACACCAAAAGAGGCAAGTGTGGCAGTCACGCCTTTGAAAAATGCTACTGGGGAACTCAGGGCGAGTTGCTGCATCGACAAAATGTAAATAATGAATTCTGTCCTTCATCTGAATGTGATTTATTCCGCACCATATTGATTTATACAATTGCGGAGGCACTGAGGAGCATGCGGCGCCTGATGTGAACGTTGGTACTAGCCAGGGTAAATGATTAAGCTGGATGTCTGAAAACGAGCTTTTGCAAGGGACTGCAGCATCTATGCTTATTGACTGATGGTGCCTAAGCTAAAAAAGTCTGAATTAAAGAGCAGTTTTACAGAAAGTGCTCATATCCGAGCTGACAATGAGTTCACCCCGGTCAAACATAGGAATTGAATTTATTATACTTCCACCGCTTCGTGTTTAGACTAACATCCGCCAGCTGGGAAAAATGTTGGCAAGCGTGAAAGGCTTTGCACACATATTTGTCTGTGCACACCGTTTGTTTTGTTGGTCCTTAATCTCCAGAAGCCCATCTAAGATCAATCACCTGGCCAAGCATGATGGAGGGGCCTGTCAGACCTCACTGTTGTGGCCTTGATTCACTAAAACAAATAAAACAGGCGCTGGCATTACAGAGCGCTTCAACTCCAGAAACGACGAGCGACCACACCAAAGATTTTTCAGCGAGTGAGAAGAAGAATGAGGGCTGTGAATGTCAAAAAGTACGAGGCAAAGAAAAATGATACTGATGGAAAATGAATATGAAGTGCACCCCAAGCTTACCAGCCTCCACTCCTATTTTGTCCATGCTTGGAAGCACTGAGTTATCGGTTTGTTGGAATGAATAAAAGTTTGTTTGTTTCAGTTGTGACCCGAATTTTGAGTTGCACTAACTAATAATGTTTGTGATTCGCATTGCTTCACCATGTTTTGGAATAAGCAATTACGATATGTACTCTGCCTGGCCCAAAAAAAAGGATTCACTCTAATATTTCGTTGGACTGCCTTTATGTAGCTCTCATTATGGCACACATTTGCTGTGGCATCATTTCCACGAGCTTCTGCAATGTCACAACATTTACTTGTACTATTCATTTTTCACCAAGATCTTGTGGTGATGACGGACCACTGCGCAAAGTTTCCCCACTGCCCTTCCGCTTTTCAATCATGTGTTGTGTTTAGTTTCAGCTATCCCAATTAGATGTTTTTTCATGCTTCATGTCATGCGTGCCAATAATTTGACCCCTGTCCTTGCCAATCGTCCTTTAGGTTTGACCCTGCTGGTGTGCAGGGGGGCAACGTCGTGTGATAGTGGGGAGACATCAACTCACTGACACACACACTCTTGATCAAAATGTTAAGACCAGTTGAAAAATTGCAAGAATTTGCGTTTTGCACTGTTGGATCTTAAGGAGGTTCTAAGTGGAGCTTAAAAATGCAAAAAAGAAGAAATGGGAGTGAGACCAAATACAGTTTTGAGTAAGCGATGTATTACATACAACCATTAAACTGAAATTGGCAGTTCATCCGCTGATCAATAGTTGAAGCCCGTAGCTCAAAAAAAAGCCTAAAACCCCCCGTGAGTAGAAATAAAATGTTGAAAAAAGGAGTCAGTAACGAGTAGCTGCAGCGATTTTGTGAATCACCTAAAACATTGGTTTGAGTAAAACTGGGCACACTTGATGCCAGTGTTTCCAGGAGGCTGGTGGGAATGTTGCTCCGGGTGGTGGAGATGGCTTCACAGAGGGCATTCAATGTCTGATGTTCATTTTTGTAAACTTCCGAAATGTTCTCAATTGGATTTAGAACAGGAGAACACACAGGATGGTCCAAAAGAGTGACGTTATTCCTTTGTCAGGCGGGCATTGACAACTGCAGCGTTGTCCTGTTGAAAAAGCCTATGATTACCAAACAGACAAGGCCCTTCAGTCACAAGGGATCCCCACATAGCCACCTGCCGTTTGACGCCCCTGCACAACCTGAAGCTCCATTGTTCCATTGAAGGAAGAAGCACACCAGATCATGATGGTGCCTCCTCCACTGTGCCGTGTGGGAAACATCTCAGGTGGGATCTTCTTGTTCTGCCAGTAACGTTGGAAGCCATCAGGACCGTCAAGGTTACATTTTTTCTCATCAGAGAATAAAACTTTCTTCCACATTTCAATGTCCCATGTTTGGTGCTCTCATGTAAATTCCAAAAGGCAATTTTGTGGCGTAGAAGGAGACAAGGCCTTTGAAGACTTTTTTGTTCTTAAAACGTTTCTCCCGCAGATGCCATCTGATGGTTACTGGACTGCACTTGGCACCCGTGGCAACATTCATTTGGGCCGAAAATCGTCCTGTGTCTTTACAGAAAACCAATCGGATCCCCTTGCTCAAGGCCGGTGACATTGCTTTGCGTCTCTTGTTGTTCCTTAAAAAGTCTAAAATGAGTGCCTTACTGCATCCAAACGCAGCAGCAATGGCGTGCTGAGAGAGGCCTTGCTTATGCAGCTCAACAATCAAGTTCAATGAGAAAAACCTTTTTTGCCTTTGCTCTCAATAGATCATGACAGTGTGAATGCCTGACAGAAAATGACATCGAATCCACATTTTTGCAAATATTTTGCTATTTAAAGGCTGTGGTCTTAAATGTTTGATGAGCTGATGAACAGGCTACTTGAGTTTAATGGTTGTTTGCAATAAAAACATTTTTTATTTCTTCTTTTTGCATTTTGAAGCTTTATTTAGACCCACCTTAAGATCCAACAGTGCAAAATGTACATTCTTGCAATTTTTCAACTGACCTTAACATTTTGATCAAGGGTGTATTTGTTACGTGCCATCACGTCAGTGCACATCATAATCTTGTCGGCATGAGTAAAAAAAAAAAATAAAAAAAACCCTCTCTCAAACGACGCCAACCATGTAAGCTGAGCGCTGCTCAGCTGGATTTGATACAGCAGCAGTTCCAATCGAGCGTTCAACAACACCGTATAGCTCTTCCCTCAACATAACAGAACCCGGGGAGGCCATTATGCAGCTATGTCAGCAGTTAACCTTCCAGTTGCACTTCAAAGCAACATCCAGCGCCAAGCAGCATGGAGGTGAACCCGCTCGATGGGGGGTTGGGGGCGGGGGACACCGGTGCAGGACTAAAACAGTGCGTTCAGCACAGGCAACTCACACATCAAACCACTTTCCGTGAGTCAATGCTATGTTTCATGTAACTCACGCGGGTCTGTGGAAGAACCAGTGCAAGATTCTTCCATCATGGAGTGGAATGGAAAGCACAACAGGCTCAAGAATGACGCTCCCGCTAATTTTTCAAGTGTCTGAGCATGCACAGACACTTGTCCCATTTCTTTGTGGCGTCTTCCCCTTGGCCCTAGGTTTTAAGGGGCAGGGGAAGTGGTAAGACGAAGGGGAAGGGCTAAGGGGTAGAATTTGGATTCAGCCTGAGTTTTTGATGTTACCCTGCCTACATTTATATTTGTAGGCACGGCCTGGACTGGGAAATGCATCCATTACATGGTGCGGGTGCCATGACGGTGACAGTAAAACAATAGTGCCATGCAACATTTAGTGAGTAACACCTTTTGATGTGTGGCAGTCAGGATTATTCTGAGAGCAATATTTATGATGACAAAAACTTGAAAGTACTGAGAAAAAGAAAATGAAGTTTCATTACAATATAGAAATGCACAGCTACTCCCTTAAAACTTTTCTGTGTAGGAGGGAATTTTGACTTTTTGTCTTTGGGCTTTGTCAAACTTCTCCTTGGATTTCTCTCTTGGTAAAGAAACCAGTTTGCTTTTCACCTTTCCGCATCTTTGCACTTGGATATCATTTAGCCGAAAAGAACTTTTGATCTTGTATTCAAAATACGACTTCAAGATCAAGATATTGACAGTCAGAGGGATATTTGCTGCAAGCATGTTTAGCCTGCATACATTTGCATGTTTATTTCATTCATGTGCCATACTGTTTGTGAATAAATGCATACTGAAATCAAATGATCCCCGCACCGAGATTCAAAGAGGCACACGTTTTTTTTTCATGTAATATTTAAGATGTGTGTACAAATAAGTGCGTTAATAAAATTGTTACAATAAAAATACTGAAAGCTCCTTCTATACTCATAAAGCCTAGGAGATTACAGGGTGACATCATTTGACGAATAGTCCATCCATCTTCTATGCCGCTTATCCTCACCAGGGTCACGGTTATGCTGGAACCTATCCCAGCTGACTTCGGGTGAGAGGCGGGGTACACCCTGGACTGGTGGCCAGCCAATCGCAGGGCACATACAGACAAACAACCAATCACACTCACATTCATACCTATAAGTCGCCAATTAAGCTAACGTGCATGTTTTTGGAAAGTGGGAGGAATCCGGAGTACCCGGAGAAAACCCACACACGCACGGGGAGAACATGCAAACTCCATACAGAGATGCACAGCGGAGATTTGAACCCAGATCTTCCCGATCTCCTTACTTTGTGGACAACATGCTAACCACTAGGCCACCAATTTGATTAATAATGAAATAAAATTGCAATAATAATGATACAATTGTATCACAAAGTATTATTGGTGACATAAGAAAGCCTACATCAGAAGTGAATGAATATTTGTGGAAGAAAGTAGGACTGTATTTTCCCGACTACTGTATAACTCACACTTTTTTTAATAGTATGGCTGGTCCTGTGACTTATACTCAGGTGTGACTTATACAGCAAAATACATATACAGTGTATATATATATATATATATATATATATACATATATATATATATATATATATATATATATATATATAAAATTGAAGGTGTTTTTAAGTGTTTTTTCATACTGACTGCCATGAACCAGGGAGTGAACATCAACCAACACAGACGATGTCGAATTCATTGAATTTAGTGATGTGGAGTGAGATCTGGAGATCTGGAGCTTGGTGAACTTGCTCACCAGTAACTTGCTTGTTGAACTCGCTGTCTTGTTATGTTCAACCATTCAGCCTCCTAGGTATGCTCCTTATGCTATTGTGTCGTTGAATAGCTGTTCATGTGTAGGGCCCTGTGAAATCGGTTTTATTTTTTCCCAAAATCTGTTTTATTTTTTTGTACAAATTCCGTTTTGTACCTTTTACACTTATTCTACCACCGCAGCATGTGTGCTTTTTGTGTCAGTGAATAAAATGTTTGTTAATCAAATGCAAAAATCCTTACATTTATTGATGCAATACATCATTGGACAATTTTGTCCCTAGCATTTCATAAACGGATGGAGCCTCCCTAACTTTTCAAATGAGATGTCAGCCTCTGCACACATTGCTACACCTTCCTCAACATACTGTCATGCCTGTGCTTGTGGTTAAGGAAGACACAGTTGCTGATGCAGTTCTAGAGTCGCTTTATTAACAATCCGTCGGTGGAAATCATCGGGCCATTAATGTGTAACACAAACATTACACATACCTATTCCACCTGTTGGACTAATCTGCCTTTCCATATTGAATGTCTGTTCTTACTCGGGAATTTTGTGAAATAAGTGTCTAAACAAATACCACTTATAGTCCAGTACGACTTATAAATGTTTTTTTTCCTCTTCACGGCATATTCAGGCACGCATCGTGACCACTGAAGGCTGAACACAGCTCTACAGGCACGCAACCCGCAAGCCCCAGCCCGGGGGCCATCCCCAAAACATGGCCGAAAGTACCTGCGCAAGCCACACCGGCTTGCCTCGCCTCGCAAGCAACAAGCGACTGCAGAGGTGGCGAGACAGGGAGAGAGGGAGTGACAGAGTGCAGCGGTGTGCCTGCACACAAACAGTAATTATTGCACGTTAATATGAGAAATTCCAAACACATTTATTGAGCACAAAATACGCTTATGTTTGCTTAAACTACTTTATACTTTGCTTATTTTTCTGAGCTCCAAATCTGTCTTTGTTACCTCAAAATTATGGCACAAACATAACTCCGTCAGATGTGCGCCTCGAAAATCTTGTGCAGGTTCACGACCAAGACCAGGGATCTTTGGCTCGAAAACTGAAATTTGTGACCACTGATCTAAGGCAGCATTTATAAATAATAATGATGCTTGCTCTGAGATCCACCGGGGTCCACCATTAAAATTTGATAATAAATCCAACGGTGTAGGATCCTCAGGTTTGGATAATCGAATCATGTATTTAAGATTGTATATGATCGTGTATATATGCTTCTGCATTACACTACAGATAGTAACTGTGTGTACACACACACACACACACACACACATCCATGTGCACATGGGTGGCAAAGTGTCACTGCAACATCAAGAGTTCCATGTGAATGAATGGGGGCTTGGTTCATCTGCAGTGCGTCAGAGTCTCACAAGCTGGCAGGTCTCCTGTTCTCCGTTCGCTTATTCATCTCTTTCACCCACAGCCAACATAGTCTGATACACACACACACACACACACACACACACACACATTTGGCATTCAGTCACCCACCAGGACCAGAACAATACCACTTGATTCCCACCATGTCATCGTTTTAAGCCAAGCCAAATGCAGGTGCACCGCACGATTGCCACAAAGCAAGCCATGCTAATTGTCATTTCATGTGCAATCGCTTCTTGAACCCCACTGTAATGGAATGTACAATCAAAGTCCATTAGCGTTACAACGGACGTCCACTGGAATGATTCCCTAACGTGTGCTGAGAGAAGACTTAAGTTGACAAGCTAAAGAAAATATTCAACCGCGAGTTTAAATTATGCATACAAATTTGCCACAGGTTCAAAAAATGCTTTGGCAGTTAGGTGGCTCAGGGTGCGGAGGAAGTAAATAAATAATCCTCTTTAATAATTCATTAAAATTCATGTTGCTTTGCCTCTAGCCTTGAGAGTATTTAGAATGCAGCCTGCAAGGGGTGCTGACTTATGGCGGTGTGTGGTAAAAATTATTGAAAATAGAGAGGAGATGCACAGAAGAAAAAAGACGCAACCATATAAATTACAACATACCCCACGTACGTGACGTTTTGGAGAAATACTGAAATGGATAGACACCAGTCAACATCTCATCCCATGATTGCATGGGATACACAATCTCAAGAGTGTGAAGAGAAGTTCACAAAGAGCTTCAGGGTGCATACACTGAAGCTGTAAAGATGGCAGCAGACACAGCAAGACTGCTAAGTGGAGCTAAAAGTCTTAAAGTGGAAGAGAGAACATATGAAGACAGGGGAAAGGTAAAAGTATGAGTAGAGTTCATCAAGTCAGCAGTTAACTTCTCTCCATACTATTAGAATGACGCCAGTATATCAAATGACCTCGTGTGTGTGGAGATTCAATGCAGATGGTAGATTAATGCCCGTTTACACAACCTTAACCTAATTAATACAGTCGCCCTTTGTTTATAGCGGTTAATTGGTTCCAGACCCGCCCACATTAAATGAATTTTCGACATACAGTACAGGATTCAGTGTTAATAAATGTAATATTTTCGTAGCTAAAGCATAGAAAACCTGTTTATGACTTTCAGTTCTAAACATTATCAGAGTCCCGTAGACATAAACAACCTTATCGTCACATTTACACTCCTATTATTCATTTTTTCCACCACGTTACAACTCTTATGCTGCAGGGACTTGAGGCTGCCGCGAGCCAGCAAGGTAACGAGCGACCCAGTTAGCCTCAAATGTCTTCTCAACTTTAGAAGCCGAAAACGTACCACTTCCACACGAAATGGGAGGAGAACGTTTTTCACTCTATCATGTCAGACATGCCGTGGCTGACTTCATGCAGTGTTCAAGGTAATGTAATGTAAGGTAATGTCTCAACAATGTTTTGTGACATTACTGCCACCTAGTGACCAGAATATTACATACCACTTGTATTGTTCTGACTAATAATAGACCAGAGTCTACCGCAAAACAGCGATCATTTGTTAATTAACTAATTTCTGAAAAAAAACGTGATTGATAATCAAACCACGATATTGCGTGACTGAATATGAATTTTTCTTCGAACAAGAAAGTTACACTGACTAGGTTGAAAACAACAACAACACACATATGACAAAATGCAGCTATTGTTGCTCACTTGAGGGCTCTTGTGCTTCAGTTGCATTGACCACACAGATCCCGCGATCAAAATGTGACGAGGAGGACACGAGTAGGAAAAGTTTTGCCTCTAACTGCTGTTAGATATTATTATTATTATTATTATTGTTACATTTTTAGATTTGGGCTAATAGCTCAGTGCATTGTGAGTCTAATAACTTCTAGTAGGGGTCTGCAGGACACTCACATTCACCCTCTATGACACACACAAACCAACAGAGCACAATCGGAATTGCACAACAGACACATATGACTGATGGAAAAATACTGGGATGCACACGATGCATTGCTCTCACTCACACAAACTTAACTTTCACATTTCACATTGTAACCAAATGTATTCCTCTTATTTTTTTAAACAATTTGAAGACCTTTTCCATTGTGTGATCATTGACTACTCCTCCGATAGCAACATGGTCCAAAGAACCAGGAAGAAAAGCTATGGAGAAGGAATAGCCTTTACACTGCACTGTATCACTGACATGAACAAAGAATAGAAGGACACAGGTGTAAAAACATGCATCACACAAGTATGAACGTCAATAAACACCTTAGTTGAAAAGACAGATGGTGCACCTGAAGACTAAATAAAAACACCCGGCCAGATTTAAAGAAACAAGATGCCTCTCACAGAGTCTATCAAAACGTTACGTGTTTATCTTCAAAACTGAATTGGTAACCGTGTTTTAATTGTGAAGGTCTAACTATGTAGTATTTTGACTGTATACAGGATGTACTGTCAATGCAGTTTATCAAATCATGTCATGATTAGCAACTCCAATCCCTCTCCAGTGTGTGGTGAATACATCTTATATAATCACTCCCCTTGAGCACAAAGCTTGCTTGCAACTTACTATGACGATCACACAAATGAATGCATGGATGTTCATGTCTTCTGCCAGCTCCTCCTACTTCATGCCGCAATGCTGCAGGCCTTAAAGGAAAACTGCACTTTTTTGGAATTTTGCCCAACATTCACAATCCTTATTTCTTTCCCTTTTCTGTGCATTTTAACGAGAGAAGACGTGTTAGTATGAGCCAGCTAACAATGCACGTCATGGGAGGCACCTATTGTGACGCTAAAGCCCTAACAAAACACCCTAAAAAAACCCACAAAGTGTTCCATTTACATAACTGACCTGTATATTAACCAAGCTCTATTGTTATTGTAGCAGCTAACACACAAAAATGTATTTATCTGGCTGAGTAACACGACGCCTCGCTTGTCTCAGCATCACCCACAACGCCTCAAGCCACTGCAACGGGAGTGGATACTACTGGCTCTCAATTTCGCTGCGAAGACTGAACAAGATGCTCGTTTGCTGTCAGCGTTTTTTACCTGAGGCCTGGAGTCTGAGGACTGTGCTGGAAGACACTGCCATCCCAATGAGAGCGGACATTGCAGGTGTCGTCGCTGTTTCTTTGCTGCTGTTGTTGACGGAAGTAGTGTTTGCTATATGAGCTGTGTCAAATCAATGCGTCTAGGAAAGAAGTTTTGGTAATGTTTTAAATAATAAAAATAAGTCAAGATACTAAGTATTACGTGTTATCATCAATGCACTTGTTAATACATGATCACAGCATGTATATAACACAACAAAAGGTTATTAGAGTTTTTAGAGGGCTTCATAGTTGAAATAGATACAGTACCTCCCATGACGTGTATTGTTAGCTGGCTCATACTAATTTGTACATGCTAACTCGCACAGAAAAAGGAAAGAAATATGTGTTCATTTTTCACATAAGGATTGTGGATGATGGGCAAAATTCCAAAGAAAGTGCAGTTTTCCTTGAAGGGTTCAATTTGCATTGCAGGCTTCCTAACACCTCGCCTGCACTGCGTTAATGACTTCTGCAGTCTGACCGAAGTGGGCACATACAGTATATTACTTAGAAATAACAGACGTAGGCAATGATGTAATTTGATGGTTTAATACAATTGTGAACAGGGAAAAAAAAAAAGAAAAATGCAAATCAAGCAGTGAATCACCACATGAAATCAGGAAGCCCGGCAGATATGTATGGATGGATGGTGGGTGGCCCATTGCCCTGCAGAGGAGCAGCTCTCATTCAACCAGTACATTTAACTCTCTATTTTATTATAGTACCTTTAGAGAGCTGTTCAAAGCTTTATCCTGTGGTTAAAATTCAGATGGCTCGATTCAAAAAGACGACAACATGTTAAGCCAGTAACCTGTGGGCTGCTAATCACAAAGGCTACATGTGGTAGCTCAGACACTGATGTGTTATAACTGCACCAAACCCACAATCCCTCTGCTTTTAACAAACACGCAAGCACAATCATCTGACGTATTCTGTCCAGCCAGTGTCGTACATATTTCACTTATGTGTCAATTCTGGCTCGGCATTGTCGGGATCAGCCTTGATGCTAAAGTGCTTTACACAGCTATAAATTTGATGCTCGGTTTAACGGGGGTGTAAATCTTTCACTGTCCGGTCTCAATCTAAAATAACCACATTCTGAGATTCTTATGGAGAGCAATTTCAAAATCTGCTCCAGTCTTTTGAGTGCAAGAAAGGCAGCGTGCCAAATTATTGCCTGAAAGCAGGGTAAAATCTGCATAACACTGTGGAATTATTACCTGAAATGATCCACAGCTCTGGAGACACAATGATGCAGTTGTTAGCATCATTACCTCACATAAAGAACATTCTGTATGTTAGATTGATGGAAGAAGGGTTTGGAGAGGAAGGAACAAGCTTACGTGGCTGGGCGTAGGAGCTACGCCTCTCTCTTGCTACGTTTATGGAAAAAGCAGCCAGATGTCACTCCCTGGCGATGACGCTGGCAACACGGACGTAGGTTGGATTGCAAGGTGTGTGTAAAACACTTCATGTGCCTTGCACACTTCCACTTCCATAATACAACGTATTGTCTTTCATAGTAGCGATGACATAGCTCACCGTCTGATGGGCTTCTGTTCTCGCGAGACAGCCTTTCTCCAAACGGGAAATCTCGTCACGTTTTAATCTCGCGAGATCGCGACACCCCTACTGTTGAATGAACGTCATAATAGTCATGATTCATTTCTGTATGTTCAGTTGTCTAGTGCTTCAACGTGAAGGCTATGAAATTGAACTAAACTGGGGTCTGTTGAGAACACGCTACCTGAAAAAAATATATTGTGAAAGTCCCCCCTGCTCCTTGCAACCCCCCGACACTTCACCCCACAGTCCCAGGGGGGCATGCCCCACTATTTGAGAAATACTGACTTTTATGGTGTATATTTTGTTGTTGTTATATTTTACCGAATATCTTCAAATGTTGCAATGTTGTGCCAAAACTGTGTTTCTAATGACTGCAAGAGGACTCACAGGTCGTGATTAACGTCATTTATAATCCTAAACTTTTTCTTGAAGTGAAATGACACAAAAAGAATCATCATCTTGGATTTATGGTTGGAGCAGTGCTTCTCAATTCAGTCAGGAGATCGGGTTCGAATCTCTGTGTGAGATCCCTTTGTGGGGTTTGCATGTTGTCCCCGTGCGTGCGTGGGTTTTCTCCGGGTACTCCTGTTTCCTCCCACGTTCCAAAAACATGCATGTTAGGTTCATTGGCAACTCTAAGTTGTCCATAGGTATGAATGTGAGTGTGAATGCTTGTTTGTCTATATGTGGCCTACGATTGGCTGGCGACCAGTCCAGGGTGTACCCCTCCTCTTGCCCGAAGTCAGCTGGGATAGGCATAGAAAGCGGCATAGAAAATGGATGGCTGGATTAGAGCAGGGGTGTCAAACTGGTTTTCGTTGAGGGCCACATCGCAGTTATGGCTGCCTTCATACTGTAGGGCCACTTGTAACTGTTAATATACATGAATATGAATATAACCTCATCATACACAATTGCCCGTGCATTTGATTATTATATTTTTACGAACAAAGTGATGGATAACTCGCTTTGAATTGAGAAGTGAAGTGAAAATGTCAAGGTGACAAGCAGACATTCAGGGATTTATTTTTGATAACAAAAAATGCTTGGAATATCTGATCAGATAATATTCAAGTTTACAAGTACAATTTTTCCGACAAAATGACAGAATAAATACATTTAAAAGGAAAAAGATGAAGTGCATCACTGACACACATTATTCCCAGGGTTTTGCGGGCCACATCTGGCCCCCGTGCCTTGAGTTCGATACGTGGAATAGAGGGACCCCTGGTATTACGATGCCAGTGTTACATCCGTCTTTCAGTTTGCCACAGCCCCGTGGTGGCTGTCTTCCCATTCCCTCACATCTGGCTTTCTTCTGCCCGGGCTAAATAGCTGTTTATGGCAATAGGAAGGCTCATATTCCCACAGGCCACAGTTAGCGTCTCTTCTGTCTTACTGCTGTGGTGCAAAGCGTAAACACTGTCACCAGCGCCACCCCCTCCTCCACCTCGATGCCTGTCTTCTCTACCAGTTCGCTGAGCTATTATTCTTATCTGAAAAGCTTGGAGGCTACAGAGAGGATAGACGAGAGAAGAATGAGAGCGGAAGGGAGGCGCACTGACAGACAAAACAAGACAGCGGCGAAAACTGTGATTCCTCTGAAGCCGGGATCGATGCTACCAACGCGTTCCAGCAACGTGCATTGGCAGCAAAAAGGAGGACTCTATTGATTTGTATTTCAATCAAAAATGTAGGTTGTCTCCACATATTCTCTTTTGTAATTCAACAGGCTTCCTCACAAAATAAAGACAAAAAATGTGCTCTATTATAGTGCGCACAACAAAAGAAATGCATTTGTGTGGAACACTGGGACATCTTTGACATGATAAAGACGTTTCATGTGTATTTCAAGCTGTTGACGATTGTCTCTTCTCCATCCTATTCCGGCAAAAATGTGTCATAAAGTGAGCAAGCGGTTAAAAAGTCAGTCAAAATTAGAAGTGACTTTTTCAATGACACTCCGTGTGCGTTTCCTGGAGCAGAGAGCACTTACTGCATGATCATTTTTCAAGGAACCCCTGGGAATGTCAAAGATCATTGTTGAATTTCGCACATACACGCTTTGGGGAAAACATGAGGAGAATATTAAGGGGTGTCCTGATGCAACTCTTTCACTTCCGATCCGATACGGACATTGCAGCCTTGAATGTCAGCCGATTCAAATATCAATCCGATATCAGCACAAATCACACATACTTTTATTACTTATTTTGTAGAGTGAAATCTCACAAAAGGCTTGATCAAGTGATGCTACTCAAACAGAGAACAACAATCAGCAACAGTAGGTATGAGAAAAATGAAACCATTTACTTATTTCAGCAACTGGGGTATAGTTTTATCCACAATGTTGCGTCGGCTCGGCATAATAAAGGTTCGAGGTGCTCAATTAAGCGTTTAACCCCAACTTTACTCACCGCCGACAGAGGCTGGCTCTTCTCTTTTATTGTTAATGACTTGTGGTCGTCCCGTGGGAGTTTCCCGTGATACGGTGGTATTAAGCTTCCCCGGTTTTGCACTCAGTTGCAACATCTTTTTCGGACACCATTCCTACTCTTTGCTACGCTGTTAACACGTTAGCAAATGCTGTTGTGATCACGTGGGCTCAATCCAGCCGCTGCTGCATCGACGTGTTTGGAATCGACTGCCTGTATCGCAGTGCCAATATCTGAGATTTTAGATGCAACCTGACATAATCCGACTTTTATTTTTTGCTGTTATCGGTCCAATATCCAATATCAATATCGCATAGTGACACCCCTCGGGAATATCAAGCTAGCAGGAGGTTTTGTAGGAGGAGCATAGCATACATAGCATACTATTGTCTGTCTCAAAAAGCCCCCCACCTACCCACAAACAACCTCCCACCCCCTGCGGTATGAATGCTTTGTCGACATGTTGCCTGTGATTGACTGGTGATCGGTCAGGGTGTATCCTGCCTCTCGCCCAAAGTCAGCTGGGATAGACTCCAGCTCACCTGTGATCAAGACTGATTAGCAGTGATTAAATTTGAAATCTTATCATTCTAAAACCTTTCATCCCCTTCCTTTTTTTAACGTATCCCCTCATTCTATGTGTATATCTCTCATATATGTAGGCCTGTCACGATAACAAATTCTGCTGGTCGATAATTGTGCTACAAATTATCGTCGATAATCGATTTTATCGACAACATTTATTTAGACCATTTCTTCATTAATTGTCATGAGGTGTACTTCATATTTGAACAACTAGATGGTACTCAAGTGTAGTGTACGGTGTACCTGTGTGAGACGTTAGCTTGACAGAAGTTTTGCCTGTACGTATGTTTTTGCAATGTAGCCAGCGACACTGTTGAGAGCGCAACCATTTTGCACTGTTTTGGTTATATGTGCCGACTGGAAGGACGAAGGCTCCGCTACCCGAGGCTCCTACATCGGTGTTCATGCACTCACCGTGTTCATTCTGTTTAAAACCCAAATGTTCCCACATTGTGGCTTCCGGCTGTGGTATTCACCTCAGAACCCATCAAGGGCGTCATAATTATCCACCTGTTTTTTAAGTGTTCGAATAATCGATTTATGGATTATCGAGACAGGCCTACATATACTGTGCATCTATAATGTGACAGAACTGCAAAACTGCTACGTTTGTGTCTGCATGGCTGCAGCCAAACGTTTCATTTACCTCTTCTTTTTTGGAACCAGTCCCTCTCTCTCGTTCTCTTTCAGTATGGTTTTTTTGTGTCTTTTTCTTATACAGTCCTCTCCATTGCTTACTAATGAGCCTTAAGATTGATGGCGGGATTACGCTGCTGGTTGGTAATCCTCTAATTTCTCCACTTAGGAAAAAGCACTGCCAATAAACACAAAACAGATAAATTCACAAAATGTACTGCATTAATATATAAATAAGTGTTTTTACACTGAAAGCAAAGGTGTGCCAGAAAAGATGGTGAATAACACAGCAAGCAGGTCCTGATCAAAGATCCCTTGCTGAATGTGTATGCGTGTCAACGTGGAGCACAAATGTTTGCAGAACAAACGCGCATTTTGACATTGTGGTGTTTTATCATTTAATTAATAGCAAGAGGCCTGTGGCTGCTCTGCACAATACAGCGAGGTCCTCCGGAGGTGCGTTTAGCAGCAGCTAGAATGGATCTATGCGTCACGTCAGACCAAAAGTAAATCATTTTGATCAGGCCGTGTTTCTCATCTCCTCCAGCGCTGTAGGCTGAGGATACATTGCGCTACAGAACATGTGAGGTCAAGTGGCAGCACAAGGTCAAAGTGTTTGGCCATAACTCATCAATAAAGTGCAAAGCCACAGTGACTCTCCAACGGGAGCAGAGAGAAAAACAGCAGGAGGGTGCGGCAGAATATTAAGCCAGGCCCAACGTTATTGATTTCTCTGAAAATGTTTGATTATGCTGTGCTTTACAAATATTGGGAGTATAACTGGATCATGCGTGAGAATACATTCTGTGTTACGCTGCCGAAGAGAACAAACTTTAAACTACAAGACTTCTGTCCATAGCCAAACATTGCCAAATGGCTTGGATATACATCTCATCTATCCTTAATATGTGTCAGCCTTTTCATTTGGAGGATACTTGCACATTATTACTTTATTAAAAGGATGACTTCATGCTCATTTATTGTCATTAGTGTCATCCTGAAAGCTCGATTATGTAATGCAGGGGTGTACAAACTTTTTCCAGCGCACGTACAGAAAAATTAAATTTTGCACAATGAAGACGCTACTGTAAAAACCAATACAGGCCATACAGTGTATGCTAAGATATCTGAACAAAACATCCACATTAGCCTGTGTCATAGTTAACAAAGCAAACGAGTTTAATATCTAACAATTAGGGGTGACACACAATCTTGTGTCACAAGATATGGCAAGATTAAACGTGACAAGATTTCCCCTTCAGAAAAAAAATGTCTGGTGGCCAAATCTCATGTCGTCTCGTTCTCGTAGACCCAATCTCACGTATCGTCTCGTCTCGTGACAGCCCTACTAATAATACATCTAGTCAGGTAGTCTCGGGTCACGTACGGGTTCCATTCCCAGACTGTGATGTAAGTCAAGTTTGGTCTCTGATCTGATACCTACGTGATATTATTATAAGACATTATAAGACATATAAAACAAAGTACTAAAACTCTAAATACAAGAACTAAATGAAAAAGTAACTTACTTTTATCCCTGTGGTTGTCTTGCACACTGAGGGCACAGCAAGGAGTGTGAGACAGGCCTATTGGGAGGAGGGAGGCTAAATAATGAGAGCACTACGCTGCTTATGCTGTTATCACTGTCCACTTCATAGGAGCAGATCCTTTCACATGTTCAAGAATGCCATCTTACGCTTCATGACTAAAAGGAAGAAGCATGGCATCCTTCCTCTGTGAAGCGATGTGACTGCGTGTATTACTCTGCTTTTTCTTCTTCTCCAATATTAACAATTCACCGCAGTGCGTACGTCACCACAAAATGGCGAAACTTGGAACGCCGCAAGCCAAGGCATTTTCACAACATGCCGAGAACCAATAAAAGATGAGCTCTGGGCTGAAAATGGCCCCTGAGTAGCATTTTGGACACCTCCGATGCAATGTTCAGCACTTCTCAAGTGCACTCTTAGATGCTGTGATAGAGAATAAACAGTCTTTTGTTAGCCATCACAGTAATTAACTGCCAATATTCCTAAAAGAGAAAGCTGTGTCCTGGTGTAATCCCATTGTTTGACCTTTCTCGTCTTCTAAAATCCAACATCCTCCTCCTGTGAAGTGGAATGAGGAGTCTGAGCACATGTGAATACAGTAGAGATCCACCGCTGAGACAAGAGATCATACATAAAGATGTAGCGAGGACATCTGCATAACCAGGCGGGGTCTGACGGAAGCTGGTAAAAAAAATAAATAAATACAGTAAATGCAGAAGATAACATTTTGATATTTTTGTCTTCATATCCCAACAGTAAACACTTTATTTTGTTCTGTTGCTCCTGACTTTGCCCGACACTTTTATAAACACAAATTGGCAGCTGTAAATGCGCATTTGTTGACTTGCTGACCAGGGTGCTGTTCGGCGGGGAAAGCGGGAGGATCCCATTGCAAGATTACAATTGTATCATTACAGGACATGAAAATGATTACAAAACTGATATTTCTACAAAACTTTATTAGATTGTGTTACTTAAGGGCCTTGTTCTCAGCTTCCTTTCCAGGGCTGAGTGCATTGTATGTGTTGGGATGGTTATTACCAATCCAATAAGCTACTAAAAGCACAAGAATGCATCGTAATAACAGGTCATACACGCAGGAGAGCGTGTCAGTGAATAATTTAAATCTCAAATTCTGAAAACCTGATTTGTATTCAGATGAATGTAAATCCTGCAGTCTAGCGGTGGGGGTAAAAACCTTTGTAATGAACTGGAAGATAGTGGGTTACATTTACAGCAAACATAGTCGCCGCCGAGATCTCCTTGTGGGAGCAAAAAGACGAGTCACTGATCAGTCACATGCACTGAGATGCAGAGCACTAATACAAATTGATTGGGAGCTAAGTTGATCAATAGAAAAAAGGTTTATGATAATAAATGCTAATATTATTCACATCAAGGTACATAATGTATTCGTCTATGCCGCTCTTTGATGACACAGTGTAAAACAAGATCAGTAATTTGTTTCCAAGTAACATGAAAGAAACTTACATTTATCCCATTTAATGAACTATTACGCCTCTAATTTCCTGTTCAATGTGGTCCTCATTCCCTTGCCAATGACTCTAGTTTTGGCACCATCAGAGCTACCTACTTTCTGCCTTTTTCATATAATTGCTTCATGATTTCCCACACAGCCTTTTCGCAGATGCGGGCTGGAGGCTGCATTTACCTCCATTTGAAGGTCAGGATCCAGAGCACTATTACTTCACATGTATTTTGTTAGAAAATGCAGTCGCACCGGTAAGAGGGCAATCACATGGCGGTGTTAACCATCTGAAGTCTTCATAGGTCTTTTTGGCCTTTTTATCAAATTCACATTATTAAACCTCAATTTTTAGAATCCGCATCAGCCAGGTGGTGAAGACTTGTTACTTAAAAGGTTTAAAATTATGGTACGACTTTCTCTTTCAAAGAAGTCAGCGGGTGCCTATCAGACCATGATCATGGCCCCCTATGAGGTCCCCAGGATTTGGATCTTTGGACCATTTTTCCCCTCTCAAACAGACGTTTACATTATGGATGTGCATGGACAGACTGATGTGCAATGTGGCAAACAATTGTGACCAGGTTGCAATGGCCCACAGGACAAGAAATAATTACAGTGGAACCTCAGTTTTCGCCACTAATTTGTTCCAAAAGGTTAAACAAAAACCAAAATGTGCGAAAACCCAAGCAATTTATTCCATCGGAAGTTATGTAAATCCAATTAACCATTCCAGACAGCCATGAATAGGAAAAAAACACTTTAGAGAAAACAATAATACAAGTTTTATATGCAAAACAATGTGAAATACATATAAACGACAAATTAAAATGGAAAAACACTTGCAGAGTGCCACAGTCCCCCCGCCCCATACTGTGATTTACATCAAAATAATAATCCTACATTTTTTGGATCAGTCAGCAAGACTGACGAAAACTGAGGCATGTTGTATCGATGTGTACATGATGCAAGTAACTACAATGGCAAACCTGTGCTCATCTGAAATCAAACAACCAAGAATAAGAACGCTACCACCCAAGAAAGAAAAGGAAAAAAACAGTAGAATTGTGGGGAGCTGGAACCTATCCCAGCTGACTTTGGCAAAAGGTGGACTATACTCTGGACTGGCCGCCAGTCAATCACAGGGCACATATAGAGACAACCCTTCACACTCACATTCACACCATCACCGGAGTCCAAACGGAATCCACGCTGCCGGCACAGAAGTCAGGTCATTGAACCACTACACAGTACACAACCTAAAACTTCTGCATGAAAGTACACGATGGCATGACCCAACAGACGACCGCCAAAAGACCCCAAACGCAGGTCAAAAATCAGTGCGTAAGGACTAATAAAGTTCACAAGTAATAACTCAAGTCAATAATACTTCTTCTACCAGACAGACAATCCGCAGTCTATCAACCTGACCACTTTTTTATTTACTGCCTCCACAGAGCAAACAACTACAAACCAGGATGAAAAGAATTGTGCTGTGGCATGTACCATATCTTGGGTGGCTTGCTCCACGGAATTGGCTCTGTTAGCGTGTCATGTCGCAGGGCCTTTGAGGAATAAAGGAACGCACCGTGGTTTGCACGAAGGCTAGTGAGATAAAGAGAAATGATGTGGCTCTTCGTCTCTACCTGTATTCTATCAGCTTACTACAGACTGCAGGTCCTGGCTACACAGATGAAAGAGTCTCTGGAGGACAAGAGAGACCTTCATGAGTCAAAGAAAAAATGGCATCCCACTTATCAAACGCATGGACACATAATCCCCCCTCCCCCACACAACCCTCTTTACGCACACACACACACACACACTTCTGGGGTCTGGGCAAACTTATAGAAGCCCATTCATTTGGTTTTGGAAGCTAATACTGGGCTGTTGCGGAGTAGATATGGCTCCCCGCCAGATTTTCCTTGTGTAGTCTTAATTGGGGTCACGATGCAAGTCATTTTGTGTGAGTAACTTTAAGAAGCTGAACAAAACAATAGGAAACGGTGCTGAAGTGTTTAGCTGTTGAGGGCATGATCCTACTTAAATTTATCTTCTACAATACTGTATAGTGCTTTATTTGTGCCCTGCAAAAGCTGAAGCAGTTAATAATGGTACTGCAAGAAGGCCATAAATCAAAAGCATTGGGATGAGACCAGTAAGGGAAGGCACTTCATCTCTTTAGATATGAGAGCAAATAAAGGGGACAAGAGCCGACTTGCCTAATTTTACCTTCTTCTAAGTGAAAATACAATAATATATACTGTATATACTGTATATATATATATATATATATAAGTGTACGTTGATAAAACCTCACTCCCTCTGCCTAGAGAGCTGCGCTGAACACGCGGTCGACAGTCCGGGCTTTTGGCCGTGTGGTCAGCACTCTCGTCTCCCATTGCGAAGGTCCTGGTTGGAGCCCCAGAGCGGGCAGTGTGAAGCAGGGCGGGTTACATATATATATATATATATATATAAAAATAAAAACAGTACACTCTGCTGATTTAATGCAGCAAGTGGATTGCTGTCCACTCTGTGACAACAATTGTGAATATGAATGGTTGTCTATTTGTGCCCTGTGAGTGACTGGTGATCAACCCAGGGTGCCTTTCACCCAGAGTCGGCTGGGATAGGATCCACACTTCCTGTCACCCTGAACATGAGGTGGTAAAAGGTGGATGGTTGGGTGTCTGTGTAGCTTCTCAGTCATCCAGGTCATGGTAAAAAAAACAACAACACAAGAACAGAGCAATAAAATTAAGTAACTATCAATTACAAACATAATCATCCCCTGCCACTTTGCACTTCGACTTTTACGGCTTCACTCTATCATGGTTTTTCCAAAAAAAAATCACATCACGGTTCCTCGCTGTTTCGTGTTTGTCTATTATTTGTCAAAAATATGTATGGAATTGTACATGGTTTTGGACTAAATTAAGCATTTTCAAGCAAACAAACTGAAATGTACATGCTATGTGTGTCAGTCATAACGCAAGGTCTCACGCAAGAAAGAAGCAACTAGCTCTTTGTACACAAACCCAAAACAACAGGCAGCTTGGGGAGTTGCAAGCGGCTTTACAAAAAACAAGCTCAAAGTCGCTTATAATAAGCGGACCTGGCAACTCTGATCTGTGCTTGTGAGTCTACAGAACATGATGTCTTATTTTCTATTATTATGTCTACTATGTTGGGTAATACAAGTGTAAAGGTGACTATAGGGGTGTTATTTCATGTGTAGAGGGCTCTAATAATGTTAACAAACGTATTTAGAAGGTCGTAAACAGGTTTTCTATGCTCTAACTATGAAAATATTTAATTCATAAACAAGAAATCCTACTTCGTGGAAATTAGCTTATTCCGATCCTGTCTGGAACCAATGGTAATCAAGATCAATTATATGATATACAAATTTTACCAAGCGTACTCAACATAAAATGACCTCAACAGCAAATACTGCCATGTGACAGACAGACACCACTTTCAAGCAACCTATAAATACTAAAACAAAAAATAATTTTGTGTTTGTCAGCCGTCTTCAAAGGGTGAGTAGTTTTCTTTATTTCGTTTTATGTTGTGTATTTGTCTCTTTAAACT
Source organism: Dunckerocampus dactyliophorus (assembly GCF_027744805.1). NCBI lineage: Eukaryota > Metazoa > Chordata > Actinopteri > Syngnathiformes > Syngnathidae > Dunckerocampus > Dunckerocampus dactyliophorus. Next base: position 5,467,119 of record NC_072826.1, read on the forward strand.
TTATACTGTATTAAAGAATGTAACAATTTGACTTGTGCTCGTATGGGACCAAGTGTTCTGGAATAAGAACAAGTCAACCGAAGTGAAAAGCTCCATTCATTTTAGAAGCATCAAAGGTACTCATCTAACGCCAAAATCTTGGCAACACGTATAAAGTGTGTTAGAAGGCCTGTAAATCACACAGTGTTCTTTCACGTGCAACACCTCACTGCTGTCGTTCCTGACACTGAACAAGTTCTATAGCGTGTGTGTGTGTGTGTGTGTGTGTGTGTGTGTGCGTGTGTACGTGAGAGAGAGAGAGTAAGAGAACGAGAGAGAGATAAGGTGTCTGTTCGGGCTCTTGGAGCAAGGTGATGGTTTACACAGCAATGCACAATCACTGGAATATTTCTTTTCATGGCTTATCTGCCCACAGCGGGAATCTGCACGAACCACGACTGCAACCCAACTCCATGCCTGCCTGTTTGCCACAGCTCCAGTCCTGCCCCAGCTCTCAGACAAACGTCTCCATCACAGCATAGGATGATTTATTCAGAGAAACTTGGTGGAAGTGCAGGGATTTTTTTTATTTTGCAAAAGGCTTTATAAACCACAAACCTATAACACTCTTTTAAACCTGTAAAGCCAACAAATGATAGCAGAAGGGACACATTCACATTGACCGCAGACACAATATGAAACATCAAGGCCACTTTATGTACAGGCAGACAGGATACAAGTCAAATTCAAGAGGCGAAGTAAAGATTGACCGAAGTATAAGGGGCCTTGTGTCTTATTCAGTCAGGGCTTGGGCCTGAGCTCAAACTGTATTCATCGTCTTACAAGAGCATTTTGGGAGATTTTAGATTTGCAACAGTTAAGGTCCGTAAATGCTTGGTAGGATGAAGCGGATGGTGTGGTAGAACCACAAAACCCTTACCTCAGTCCCATCAAACATCCGATTAAAAGGCAAAAATATTGTAGAAAATACAGATAAATCTCGGTTTTCGCACGCCCCAGTTTCTTTATGATTCAGTTTTTGTTGAAATGTTTCGCCTTTTTTCTCCTTTTTCGTCTCGGGTTTCCTAAAGTATTGCGCAAACCAGTCCGTTTGCCCTCTACTGTTTTCTGTGAAATTGAGTTCCCATCGAAAGCACCTTATGTGTTGCTGACTCCCTCATAAGTTCCACCATTCCTCATTTATAATTATTTCTGATTGTTTTTTTGCATATAAAACAATTATTATTCTCTATAAATGTACTTTTCTTTATATTTTGGGGTTCTGAAACAAATTAATTGGATTTACCTTATTTCCTAGAGAAAAAATTGCCTTGCTTTTCGTACATTTTGTTTTTCCTTGAACCTTTTGGAATGAATTAACGGTGACTGGGCTTCAAAAGAAGAGTGGAAGCTGTTACAGCTGTAAACAAAAGACCAACTTTATGTTTTCTTCTTTTTCACTTGGTACAAGTAGAATCCCCAGGTTTAGTGTCCATTCGAGCAAGAAAAAATGGATTAATGAACATCACATCGTAAGATGAGGAGTTACATGAGACATGAAACAAAGAAATATGTTTGAGAGGAGTACAGATACTGTGTTTCCGATAAATGCTGATTGATAATTGCAAATAACGTATCATTTTAAGCAAGGAATGAAAGTAAATACACAACAACACAGCGTTGTGTTCACTCACAGACGAGGCGTGCAGCAAATGCATGCAGAAAGGGGTCAATTAGTGTCACCCAGAAAACATAATGTAATCACGTACACACCACCCACACTTGACAACAAAACAACTCCCATTTCACTACTGCTTGAGGCATGATGCGACTAGAAACACCAGCTTGGTTCACACGGAGTCTGCTGGGCCACAGTTCTCTGCTCCTTCCTCCATTGTTCACTGTCATACTCTCCGGGGAGACAACAGCCACGGTCCCCAGTGGTCCAGCAGTCCGGACCCTCCATTATATCATCCCTGACCCATTCGTATTCTTGGAAGCTGACAGTTTCAGGTTACACATACAATGTTGGGGTGTTACTACTAAATAAAGAATTCATCTGGCTTAGTGTCCCACCTTATAGAAAACAGGCCTTCGGTAAATCGAGCAAGTGCACATTAATCATCCAGCAGCAGAGATGATGCTGCTGGAGTCCAAGCATTTTGAGTAAACTTTGTGGTTACAAGATTGAAAAAGTAGGAGCTCATGGATCACAATGAGCATTAGTGACGACAAGTTAACCCGTGACATGCAACATCTGCAGGAACAAATAGTCAAGGTGGGAAATCAAGATACATTATCAGTCTAGTGGACGTATTTCACTTGGTTAACATTGTTTGGGTCAGCAAGGACACCTCAGCCCATTTCCAAACAGGCAGAAACCTTGAGTCCAAAGGCCCTTCAGGCAAACGTGTTCCCCACTGACCGGTGGTGCAATCCTCTTCTGCCTTCAAAATAACAAAATAAACTACAGAATAATTCAGTTGTTTTCCTGGGAGCCGCAAAATGTTCAAACAGCTATGACAATGTGAATGCCATTTCCGCCTGGGAGATGTCATTTTACCAAACAATGGAGAAATATTGCGCTACAAAGGGAGAACGGTCATGGTAGTGTTCAGCTCAACAGGAAAACAGGAAAATGTGACCAACATCACTAAAACCAAAACCGTTCCTGCAAAGTCCAATCTGGATTAAACACACTGATTACTGCATCTCTTCTCGCTCTTGTTTTTTTCTGTTTGTTTTTTTGCTTAGTTTTATCATCATGGAGATTCTGTGACTTTAAAGATTGAGATATGATTTTTCTCACAAAGTAAAGACAATTCAAAGACTTTGTTTATCTGTCTTGTTATGCAAAACAAGACACTCGGCTGTGGTTGAGATAGATTTTTCCATTACGACAGATTCACCAGCACAAAGCGCCGACAGACAGGAGAAAATACAGCATAATTTCTCATGGCAGGAATGAACACTGGCTGCACTGACAAGAAATGGGGCGAACCAAAACGAAATTGCATTCCTCCAAAAAGCAAATAAACCAAGGGAATAAAATACCTTTTGTTCTTCCAGGTGTTAACATCCAGGGGAGGCAAAAAAGCGTTCAAATGAGTCCATGTACGTACAAAAAGGAAAAAAATGCATTGTGTCTCTGGAGTCACGCACATGAAGTTGTGTACCCGTCAACAAATACATATAACATGACAACCACCGCACGGAAAAACAAGACATTTTTAACCCGTTGCTACATTTTTTTCTGCTCTAGTATGCACATCAGGGCCCGAATGCACTCCGACCTTCTACAGAATGATGGAGAGAAACCGTGCACACCAAGTGAAGACCCATTCAATGACGAGTCAATAAATGAGATCCAGCAGAGGCAGCGCACGTACCTTTGAGAAGGTTCTGACCATGCAGTACAACTCTGGGGACAATCACTGTGTAGAAGTTCTGGGAGAAGCCTGATCTGCATGGAGGTTTCATGGACAGGCCCATCTTACTCCCCTGTGAATTAAAACCATGCGGATTGATAAGCATCGGCAAACTGACTTGGGGGCAATGGGTAATAGCTTTTTGGACTGCTATAGAATGCGGCATTCGCTGTGGCTACAGTGATGATTTACAGTGCACTTCAACTGGACCATCGGGGAGGGGAAATCAGCATCCAGGGCAACATTTGCTCCAAAATGACCGTAAGTATGCTGATAGATCATCTTGATGATTGTTATTATCATCATTACAACAGTCGCCGCAATTGTCATCATCATGAAAACGACAATAATGGTGATCATTAGCTCACCGGAGAGGCTAACAGGAGAGGAAAAACATGTATTGCATTGCATCTCGGCATTTCACTTACAACTGTGGGAACATGAAAAAATGTATCAGTGTTACAGTTTACAGACAAATGAAGCTTTTTCGAGCAAGACAATGACGGTAGCCATTCATTCATTCACTTTATATGGCTTAGGCTTCAGTCATAAGTGAGCTGGAGCCTATCCCGGTGAATTCAACAATGTTTAGTGTACTTCATATGTTGTTAATTAAATACATGAGTGGCACGATCTGCTACAAGCACATCTCATATCACCTGTGATGCATAAACAGTGCAGTTCCACACTACTGCGAACTACAACCCCAAATAATAAATGTACTGCTAGATTCATACCATAATTACGTACCCAATGAAATGGCCGGCGAATTTGGGCTCACGCGCTAAATTGCAATCAAACCAAGCTGTGCGTTTTACAATGGATGAAGTGCCGCGCAATAACTAAAACCAAAGTTGAACGCCAACATTTAATAGATGGGCATGTGGCGGTGCGTAAATGTGCACGGACCAAGAACAACCACCAGAACATGGAGTCTTTTTTTTAACCACTCTGCAATCCCGGGGTGTAGTTTTTATGCTTTTATTAGCGGAATGAGCCGAGTTGTCGGTGACTTTTTCAGCCCCATCTTCGACGAAAATATTCTTAACTTTACAGTCTCTCGACTCCGACATCGTGTAGCTTTTTAGCGCATCACTGCAGCAGAAAGTGTTCTTACACGGTCACTCACATGCAGCAAGCCCCGCGCCAGTGTAGCACTCCCATGAAACAATTAACTCATCTTACCCAGGACGCTCCCGCGAATAAGGTGCACGCCAGGATGGCGCAGCCTACGTTCATCTTTGCAAAATTCGAGTTAAGAGGAAAAGAAGAACGGATGACTCGTCTTCGAATGATGGATCTCGGTAAATCCCGGAGCTTGTCTCTTCCTCAAGAGAGTGGAGGGAGAAAACGTCCCTACTTGTCTGGCGCTAAAGTGCCGCTGACAAGAGAGATGCTGAGCTCTGGTCACACAGAGAGAGCCGGTACCACTGGATCACCGCGTCACTACAACCCCTCCTACCTACAACAAGGGGGCAGGCAGGGCAAAGTGCTCAGTGTGCACGTTGGAATTTCACTAGACTGACATAAAATAACCTACGTGGATGAAAAAGGAGAATGTTTTGTTGTATTAATGATGAAATAGTCACACTATCACGCTAATGCTATTTGTGCATCTAAAACTTCAATGTGACTAAAGAGGCAAGCATTCACGCTGCTACTCAGGTTCCCAAAGTGGAGTACGCGTACCCCCAGGGTCCGCCAATTGTCACTGTACCTGAATAAAAATGAAAACCAATTAGCCCTTAACTCTCACAATTACGAGCTCACCTGAACGCCTCACAGCACAGAGCGCACGGTCAGAGTGCACCGCAGAAAGCGGGAAGGAGACACGGCATGAAGTTCTTCACTGCGCTGTGTGAGTTCTATGAATAAGAAAGTAAGTTTGATGATTATGTTGTGTATTAAGGGTGTTTAATCTTGAAGGTTTAACTTAAATTGGTGTTCCAAACCCAGCACCTGCCAATGTATGTGCGTGTCAGGATGGCAGAGAGTGGATATTCTCCTGAAAATGAGGCTTTGTCACTGCTTGTATGTATTTTTGTACTTTGGTTACTGCTTTAAAAGTGAAGCTCAAGGTCAACCCACTCAAAGGAAAGGATCCCAACATCCGGCTGAAATAAAAGATATGTAGGATGAATACTTTGATACTTTATTCATCTCCAAGAGAAATTCACATCTTCTCTATTTATCAGTGCTCATAAAAAACTTTTTGACCATGCGCAATACAAATTTTTGAACCAGAATTACTTCCGATGAAATGAATTAACCAATGAATCATGTTTAATATTTCAATTTAATGAAATGTAAAAATGGTTACTGTTTTTTAAGTGTGCAACAGTAGGGGGTACATGGCTTCAAGTCAAATGTCCGAAGGTGTACGCCACTGTAACAAGTTTGGGAACCACGGCTCTAATGTGATTGTGTCGACAAATACACTACCCAGCCAAACATTATGCTGCTAATTGCACAACCGAAAAACAGAATAGAAGAGCTGCATCAAATTCGTGTTAATTCCATCTCTACCAAGGTAATAAAGCTTAGTTTTAATGCTTGTTTATTTGTGGCGTCTGCTGCCTTCACTTTCTGGCAGCATGTCGGCCTCAGAGTCAGCAAATACAGGTTCCAATCCCTCCTGGAACATGTGTGTGGAGTTTGCATGTTCTCCCTGAGCTTGTGTGGATGTTACCCAGGTACTGCGGCTTCCTCCGACAACACCCCCAAACAATATGCATGTTAGGCAAATTGGAGACTCTAAATGTCCCATAGTGTGTCTATACAGGAGGTTCTCGACGTTTCATGACTAGAACGCACACCCGTGAATTATGAAAAAACTTAATAGTCACGTGTAGCTACAGTACAGGGGGGACACAATGTCGCACTTTGCCCTTCAGTAAGCATAAGGCAGACTCTTCTGATGGAAGTGAGTTGAAGAAAAGGAAAGTGAAAGTGAAAAGTGAAGTGAAATTAGACATCATGAAATGATCAGAGAGGGAAGGAGAGGCAGACCAACAATGGCCGCTTTCTTTGTCTATGCCATCCGACTGTCGCGACCATCATCGAGGAGAAAGATTGTATCCTTGAACATGTGAAAGGATCTGCTCTATGAAATTCACAGTGGCAACTAAGCAGCAGAGTGGTGACATTATTCAGATGGAAAGGTTGTGCTTTGGCGGGAATACCAGAATCTCCTGCTACTTCTACTTCCTCCTCCCTATGAGCCTGTCTCTCCCTCCCTTGCAACGCCCGTTCCAGTGTGCAAGTCAACCAGGGATAAAGTTAAGGAATTATTCTCTTTTTTTTGTTACTGTTTCATTTACCGTGAAAAAAATATAAACGCAACACTTGTTTTTGCTCCCATTTTTCATGAGTTGAAGATCTAAAACATTTTCTATATACATAGAGACCTTCTCCTTTGGCAAGATAAGCCATCCTACCTCACAGGTGTGGCATATCAAGATGCTGATTAAACAGCACGATGATTGCACAAGCGTAACTTGGGCTGCCCACAGTAAAAGGTCACTCTGAAATGTGCAGTTTTGCTTCACTGGGGAGTCAGAAAAGCAGTCAGTATCTGGTGTGGCCACCATTTACGTCACGCAGTGCAACATATCGCCTTCACGTAGAGTTGATCAGGTCGTTGTGGCCTGTGGAATGTTGGTCCACATGTTGGTGGATGTTGGCAGGGACTAGAGCCACAGCATCCCAAACATGCCCAATGGGTGCCACGCAAGAACTGGCATGTTTTCGGCACCCAGGAATTGTGTACAGATCCTTGCAACATGGGACCGAGCATTGTCATGCTGCAACATGAGGTGATGGTCTTGGATGAATGGCGCACAAATGGGCCTCGGGATGTCATCACTGTATCTCGATGCATTCAAAATGACGTCAATAAAATGAACCTGCATCTGTTGTCCCTAACATGTGCCTGCTCATACCATAACCCCGTCCCCACCATGGGCCACTCAATTCACACCGTTGACATCAGCAAACCGCTCTCCCACACAAGGCCACGCACGCTGTCTGCCACCTGACCTGAACAGTGAAAACCAGGACTCATCCTTGAAGAGAACATCTCTCAAGGTGCCAGTTGGCATCGAATGTGAGCATGTGCCCACTCAAGTCGGTTACGACAAAGAACTGCAGTCAGGTCGAGACCCCGATGACGACGATGAGGAAGCATGCACATGAGCTCCCCTGAGATGGTTTCTGACAGTTTGTGCAGAAATCGTTTAATTATGCAAACCGACTGCCGCAGCAGGTGTCTGTGCCCGTGACTGGTCTCAGACGACCACGGACATGAACCTGCTGGATGTGATACATCTCGGTTTGAGCATTTTTTGTAATTAATTAATTAATTAATTGCCTATGGCCTCTTATTAGTCAAAAATATTGAAAGACAAGTCATATGTACTATTATGGTCACTAGGTGCCAGTAATGTTACACTTGATGAAACATTACCTTAGATTAGATTACCTTAACGCTGCACGGAGTCAGCCAAGGCATGTCCGACATGATAGAGTGGAAAAAGATTTACCCCCATTCCATGTGGAAGTGGTACCTTTTTGGCTTCTTACTTTGTCCTTCTTCCCCAATTCATTTCAAACACTTTCTTGAGTTTAGAACAAATAAATGAACTAATTAGTTAAGTAACTACGTTTATGAGCGGCGTCTCTGCAGTGATCCGGTTGTGGTGTAAACAAAGAATAATAGGAGTGTAAATGTGACAATAGGGGTGTTATTTCATGTCTACAGGGCTCTAATAAACACTGAATTTAGAACGTGATAAACAGTCAGCATGCCAAACGTGCAACATCTGTGACATTGTGCTGTGTGATAAAACTGCGGACTTTTATTGTGGGCAGGTACACCTGTGCAACAATCATGCTGTTTAATCAGCATTTTGATATGGCACACATGTGAGGTGCGATGGATTATCTTGGCAATGGAAAAGTGTTCACGGACATACAGTAGATTTAGACAGATCTGTGAACAATGTTTGAAAAGAATAGGTCTTTTGTGTGTTTGTTGTGTTATTTTAGGTCTTTGAGTTCAACTCGTGAAAAATGGGAGCAGAAACAAAAGTGTTGCGTTTATATTTTTGCCCAATGTAATTCTTGTGTTTAGTCTTTTTTATGATTGCATTTGTACAGTATGTCCATGTGTTCTGTGTGCAGTTTGGTATGACTTAGGTGTTAATTTAAGTATAATTTCGGTGTAAGTTATGCTTCGCATGAAAGGAACTTGTTCCTTGTGACCTCCTGTGTGTGTCCAGGGTGTGTCCTTTCATGCAGTCAGCCGGGATAGGCTCCAGCTCACCCGTGATAATGAGGACAAGCTCATGGATGGATGCACGGATGGATTTGGCCATTGAAGATTATTTCATAGTTTTGGCTTCAAAAAGTCTTAAGTTGCTTTCCCTTTTTAGGGTCATTCGTTATCCATGTGGACTGTGAAGTGGCATCAAAGTTTTTAATTTGGCTGATTGCAAACAGAGATTATGGCCCAATACAGCTTACAATTCAATTTGTTACTTCTGTCAGTAGTCCCATCATCAATAAACACCAGGGAGCATGTTCCATTAGCAGTTACAAATGCCAGTGCCAAACACTGTCGTCATCATCTTTGACAAATAAAGCGGTCTGCTTTGGATCAGGAGCTGCTCCTTCCCGTCCTATCCTCTTATACTACACTAGTTGACTTTGGTTTCATCTGTCAGAATGATTCCAGAACCTGGGAGGCGTTCTAACAAAGTCTAATCTGGTTTCCCTGTGCATGAATGTTACTTGGGGTTCGCACCTTGTTGTAAAGCCTGGATTTACAGTCATCAGGTGTCCTGTCTTTTCCAAAGCATTCTTCACTTCTGTTGATGTTTTACAGGGTTTTTTCTTTCTTTACCACAGAAAGCCGTGTGGCTTTTGCATGCATGAGTTTTCTCTGAGCTCTTCCTCTCACAATCCAAGCATGCATGTTAGGTTAATCGGAGATGACCTGTCCAGGATGGGATAGGCTCATCATTGTAGGTAAATCTGTTTAAAGCTGATACTAATCTCAAAAAGGAAATGATCACTGGTTCATGTATAAAATGTTGATCGTTCTGCCTCATGTACATGATGCCTAACTTATTAGTGTCTACATCTTTTGTCAGTCTTGTCAGTCACTCATGACTCACGCATAAATTAAATGAGTCAGCGTCCCGATCTCAAGCCAGTAGAGAGCTTTTCCCTTACTGAAGACAAATGCGAAGCCAGAAGACCGACAAACAAGCAGCAAGTGAAGGTGGTTTCAGTCAAGCATCTGCAGGGAAGAATTTGATATGATGTCCTTGGGCTCCGAACTTCACGCAGACATTGATTCAAAATATTGTCGTATTTACATTTTGTGAATACTGACAAGGAAGAAAAATACAATAATTCCACTGTGAAAACTTAGATTGTGTATATGCTGAGAGACAAGCACACATTATCACATGAATGTTAATCTGCAACAATGACAAAGCACTGATTGCTTTTTTGTGTCCACAATTCGCAGATTCAAATTCAAAGAACAAAATGTCCTGTTTGTTCAATGGGTTATTTGTTTTCTCAGTACAAAAGACACGAGCGGTGGACTTTCTCCACAAAACAATCAACTGCAAGTGAATTAAAAAAAACATTGGTGGCGCATAATAGAATCTACTAAAGCATCTAAGTCGATTGCGCTGATACCACCCATGTACCGGTCACAGCCCCTATATGGCAGTGATGGATGTGATGGATTACAGTGCGTTTATTTTTTCCTTTGGTATTTTCAGTCAATGAGAGTAGTTGTCAGTTCATAATTCTATTCTTATGATTCAGTATGATATAAAATACAAATATGTACAAGTTTCTCGCACTTGATATAGCCAATACTACTAATATAGCCAATATTAACCGATACCAATATAGGTGGCAGCTCTTCCCGCAAACTCTTATGCTGCACATCATGCTTCTTTCATTGTGATTTCTATGCCGCTTACCCTCACTAGGGTGGCGGGGGTATGCTGGAGCCTATCCCAGCAGACTTCGGGCGAGAGACCGGGTACACCCTGGACTGGTCGCCAGAAGGGGACATGTAGACACGCTCACATTCTTACCTGTGGACAATTTAGAGCCGCCAATTAATCTAACGTGCATGTTTTTGGAATGTGGGAGGAAACCCACGAACATGCAAACTCCAGACAGAGATTCTAACCCAGGTCTCCCCGATCTCCTGACCAACATGCTAACCACTCGGCCACCTTGCGACCCTACTGTGATTCCACTGGATGCATTTCACAAGGAAACACAAAATTAGACAAATGTAAGTTATAGAAAAAGTGCCAGATTTATTTTAAACATTTTGTCGCAATAAAACTTACTTAAAAAAATCATGACCAATAGTCAACTAAAATCTATCCCAACTATCCCAGCTGACTTCGGGCGAGAGGCGGGGTACACCCTGAACTGGTCGCCAGCCAATCACAGGGCACATATAGACAAACAACCATGCACACTCACATTCATACATATTTAGAGAATTTAGAGTCGACAATTAATCTAACGTGCATGTTTTTGGAATGTGGGAGGAAGCCGCCAACATGCTAACCACTAGGCCACCGTGCGGCCCTTGACTAGTACAATCAGTGAAATTACTGTCGCCTATTATTTTGATGCAGGTACGCTGGCTGCATGTGACGATGAGTGATTCTTCCGTTGGTGTGATTAGATTAGAAGACTTAAAGGAAGATCACTCACCCCCCTCTCACAGCACTTTGCAGTCTTTGCAAATAGTTTATTTACCGTCCGAAGGAGAAACTTGGAAATAATTGCAGACCGCAGACGTACGGGGCTAGCTTGTTGCTGAGCACGACATCATCATCAATGTCCATGTCATCGGCAGAAAAAACGATACCGAGATGAACCGATCTCATTTTTATGCCAATATTGACATCTCTAATAACCATACTCACTGCCATCAGCCAACCTATGTATAGTTACGTGAGGAAGCTCTGCCACAGCCCTCGTGTCTATTATTGTAGCGTTATGAGACGTTATATCGTAGGTCAGGTAACAGTTGTTCTACGTGGCCTCCACTGAAATAATTGCCTGGGAACTGTGTGAACTGTGCCTTTAACTGGTCTCACAATTTAATAATGTTGACATTTCCAAAGCCTCTGATCCGTGCCTCAATTTCCATATCTGAGAGGTCATGACAATTTAATCCCATCAAAAGGAATAGGACAGTATTGCAGTGTCAATCACCATAGCACAGCATACACTCCTGCCACCGCCGTTCACATTTGCAACAAAATTCTTTTGCTACATAAATTCCCCCATTATTGGTCACTGAGCATTATTCTAAATTGTTGTCCGTTCAATAGCTTTTAAATTGGTAGTGGTACATCATATTTACACATTATTGTGTTCAATGTTTTTAGGAGTTTACTTTTATGAATGTAACATACTCCTCCTCCTCTTCTGGAAAAAGCATTCTTTAGGCAGCTTGTGCACATGTTTCGCAAGGGTGAGTCTATTTGTGATGTTGGGTAGAAGAGCCTTTTGTGTCACAGTTACAATAAATGAAAACTGTATACTTAGTCTAGGCTGACTTTTAGCTTCAAGATGCTGTGAGTTTCTACCTGGAAGAATCAACTGTTGGAACAAAGGTTACACACAAACACTTACGTGACATTCCAAAATCCACAAACTTGCAGGTTCGCAAATGCTGAATCGTGAATATCTGGGATCCACTGTACATAAAACGTGTCAAAATGTTGTTTTGCAAACACCCAAGCTAATTTTCCACTCTACTGACAAAGCCTGCATGTATCCAAATGCACTCAAGACTTACCTGAGGCAACACAACAGTCATCCCACATTGTGTGCTTGTTCTTTGACCCTGGTTTGTAGTGTCTGCATCTAACTTGTGTTGCAGAAGTCTCTTTATGAAATCTAGCTGGAGGTGTCTTTTAATTGTGCAGCAGAATGAGTCATAGCTCTGTTTACATAGACCTAGATCACGAGGAGACAAGAATGTGGTGAAGACAGAAGCTGAATGTGCTCCGTGGTTCAAGATACACACATGAATTATTTTGACTGTGGCTGACCATCATGTTAAATGGTGACCACTTGACAATGATCACTACTGCCAGAGGAAATGGAACAGAGTCGTCCCTCGCTACGTCGCGGTTCGAACATCGCTCCCTCGTCTATCGGGGGTTTTCAAAAATGTATTAATTAATAAATGATCACTGTTTCTTGGTTGACGATGGCCTATTATTAGTCAAAAAATATTGACAGACAAGTCATATGTAGTATTCTGGTCACTAGGCGTCAGTAATGTTACATGAGACATTAGCTTAGATTACACCTTAACACTGCATGGAGTCATCATGATACAGTAAAAATAAGTTTTCCTCCCGTTCCATGTAGAAGTGGTACATTTTTGGCTTCCTACTTTGTCCTTCTTCCCCACTCCATTTGAAACACTCTTAAGTTTAGAACAAATAAATTGGAGGCTTGGCTTAGATTCACTTGTCGCGGTAACAATTAACCGTGATAAACAAGGGATGACTGTGGAACCTTGGTTAGCATACATCCCGATCAGCATATTTTTTGGTTTACGTGAAAAATGTACCATAAAAATTTGCCACGGTTTGTGTACATTTCCCAGTTAGCGTACAATATGGTGCTCGTCTTGTTGTGTTATCAATACACTGCGTGAGTTCATGTTTGTAACATATTTTTATCACAAAACATCCTTGTTAGCATTATGTTAGCATGGAAACCGGAACCGGAAGTCATTGTCCCCTAGCTCCGTCGCCCGTCTATGATGTCATCAGCAGTTGACTGTAGTTATTTGCTAACTCACATAGTAACGCCACACGTCTCTGCTTTTCTTATTGCTCAGGGCTGCAAAATAAGCCACAGTGGAGGCAAGGAAAGTTGCAAGTGCAAGCATTTTGATAAAAAAGTTGAGAAATACTATTGAGTTCAAGAAATAACTGGTGTCAGTGTGGATCTCTGCTCATCCTCATAGCCGTCGTTGTAAACAATGTAGTCTTAAATCAAGGGAAAAGTGACTTTAAATGTTCCTTTAAACCATTCATGTGTCATTTACTGTATATACATGGAATTGTTTTCTGCATGTAAAACTATTGTAAAAATATATTTTTTTAAAGTCTTTTATGTTAACATTTTTGGGTGTCCTGAACAGATTAATTGGATTTGGATTGTGGGAAAAATTGATTTGGTTATAGTCAGACCTTCTGGAATGGATTAATTATGCTAACCAAGGTTCCACTGTATTTAAAAGTCAATTTCATCTATCAGTCATCTATACTACACTCTCCACTGTCATTCTGTGGACCCTGGTTCTAGCCCAGGCAGAACCCGGGGCTGATTGAGTCAGGCAGGTTACATTGGTGCCATGACCCGGATGAGAGTGAGCTTTAGGGCAGTGAGTGTAACGGATGGCATCCAGTGTGGCTGTGCTAAAGTACATAGGTTAACTTCATTCCCTGACACCGCTCCCGACACTGAGTTGACAGCTCGGGCTTTTAGCTCGATGGCTAATGCTCTCCACTGCCATTCTGGGGACACTGGCTAAGTGAATTGGTATAAGGCTGCACTACATTATTCAACAAGTCCTGCAAAAATGCATGCACTGATTTTGTTGAGGCTTTTCCAAACCGTATTGATTGATTAAATCAAGCTTTAGGTCTGTCACACTTGACTGTCACTTCCCTCATGGAATAGGTGGGAGCTTAGTATGAAAGGACCAAATTGATGTCTTCTCGGCATAAGGACAATTTACCCTATTGGGGATCAATAAAGTAAAAAACAGCATATGACATAATTATTTAAAAAGAAGCTTTGATGGCACACCAGCTGGTGTTAAGCAGAGTCGTATCTCATTGTTGCCATGGCAACATGGGTCATCCTCTATTGTGGCAGAAATATTAGTTGACCTGCCTGGACACCTTCAATGGTGAGCCATCGCGCTACAATTTCATATTTCTAACATATTGATGATACATGTGGGTGAAGGAAAACCACAAGAAGCAAATGATCTGTGAAAAAGTCTGAAGTACAGGTTGAAAATATGTACGAAAGGTCACTAATGATAAAAATTTTATGTTGCCATCAATAAATAATAAGATTCTTCCAATGAACTTTAAGCACTTTCTGTGGTTTGCTTCTTCCTCCACAGAGAGACTCCAGTGTCCAAATATTGACATGGAAAAATATATAATGGATCACTTGCTATTAGAGACAATACAACTGTGCCCTGAGAGTATTGACACAAGGCTATGGGCCTCCATAATTAGCACATGTGGATGCAATCCTCCTGATGCCTAAATCGATAATATTTTCACTGCTATTTCAATATAACATGACAGCCTGATGGGTGCACACAGCGGTTCGGCCGTGATGGATACTGGACGATGGTATTTTATTTTCATTTGAGTCGGAACATTAGGATAGCCACGACATGAATGTATCTGTCTGTTTCATCTTAGCAAACTTCAACAGCCATCCGTTTTCCAAACTGTTATGTCAAGACTTGCATTAGACATTCCTAGCTGACTCACTGCTCTTTCCCCAACTTAACTGTGGGATCATGAAGAATTAAGAGCTGTGAGAACATTAGTGACAGAACTTAATATCTATATTACCATATATCCCATTTGTATATGTCACAGTACAGTGTCCATATGCCAATTTAGGATGCATCGAAATGTGTTTTACAACGTCATTTAGTTTGGCTGCTGCAGCATTTGAGAGATTTACAGACATGTCAAGGATGGAACAAATTGTTGTTACTTTGTTTTATTAAACCAAGGCTGATAACTTTGGATAATGAGCAGAACATACAGTTAGTTTCTATGCCGCGTAACCTTACTAGGGTCGTGAGGGTATGCTGGAGCCTATCCCAGCTGACTTAGGGCGAGAGGCGGGGTAAACCCTGGACTGGTTGCCAGTCAACCGCAGGGCACATATAGACAAACAACCATTCACACTGATAATCATACCTAGGGACAATTTTGAGTCGCCAACTGAAATTTATCATGCATATTTTTGGAATGTGGGAGGAAACCCGAGTATGCGGAGAAAACCCACGCACGCACAGGGCTAACCACTCGGCCACCGTGCAGCCGAGTAAATGAAAATCAGGTGAGTACCATGTTTCCTGAACTATAATTCACACTTTTTTTCATAGTTTCGCTGGTCCTGCAACTTATAGTCGGGTGTGACTTATATACCAATATACCATCATTTTCGATGTAAAGACGCACCGGTGTTCAAGCCACACCCACTAAATTTGGAGAGAAAAACAGATTTGTACATATATAAGCTGCACCGGACTATAAGCTGCACAAGTCCACGTCATAAAATGGCGTATTGTCTGTAAGAACTGGGTAGCACTTTACTTGACAGGAGACTATGGGAAAACTCGCAAAGAGCTAATTAACCCCTCGGAAATCGCAGGAGGTCATTACTATAACAGACTGACTCACGGTGTCTGTCATCTTAGAAAGAACGCTACAGTTATCACACAGCAACTTAACACTCAAAAGGTACGTAAGAAATATGTAGACAAGTACCAGTAAGAGTTTAGAATAAAAACCAAAAACTATTTTAACTTATTCCCATCATGCATCGCTTCCCATAAAAGCAATTCATTGGCCTTGGCTGGCAGGGCTGCAATGATTGATTCTGCTGCTTGTGTCCTGCCTAGAGCTCCCTCTGGTGGACACAGGCAGCTGAATGAATGCCCTGGCAGCCAGGACCAATGAACCGCTTTGGTGGGAAGATGTTTAAATAGTTGTTGTTTTTTATTCTAAACTCATATTGGTAATTGTCTTGTATTTTTGTTACCCTAATGTTAAGTTGCTGTGTGATGACTTTAGCGTTCTTTCTACATAAGATGACACCAAGAGTCTGACTGTTCTATTGAGTAATGACCTCCTGAGATTTCCGATGTGTTGTCAAGCTCGTCGTGAGTTCCCTTATAACTCGTGACTGGCTTCTGCCAAAGAAAGAGCTACCGGTTCCACACTGACTCGTGAGCGGCACAGTATTTAAATGATTAGTAGTAGTTCTGAAGTAAAACAGATCACAAGATTGGAACATAGCCATAAATTAGCCGCACCGCTGTATAAGCTGCAGGGTTCAAACTTGAAGAAAAAAGTAGTGGTTTATACACCAGAAATTCAATATGTACAATTTAGCATGTCTGCCTTTAAGTTAAAGTGGGGTGGTGGTTGTTTTTTGGCGACACCAAGTGGCCGCAATAATTCATTGAGGTGAGCTTGTTGTGACGCAGTTAGGCACACATAATAAATGATAAAGGGCATTCAGGATTCTTTTTGTTAAAGAATGCTTTCTAATATGCTTCTGTCTTGGAGATTATGTGTCTGTAAGTCATGTGCAAATATAATTAATATAATAAGGCTTTCTTTACACACTCTGTTCTGTGGCATGAAGCAGTACAGGGCAAACGGAGTGCTTTGTTACCCACAAATCGAGACAGTGTACCAAAACCGAGGCAAAAATTTGCATTGAAAACCAAACATACGAAAACTAGGGCATTCGAAAACCAAGGTTTGACTTTAATTCCCTTGTGTCTGGGTGACTTTGTTACATTTAAAGCGAAGCCCAAATTGGTTTTGTGTGCGCGAATATACAGTGTTTACGGTGTTTTAATATCTCTCTCGGGTAGTTGATGTCCTTTCCAAAGGAACAGTGTGCAAATTTACTGCTGCGAGTATTGCTTTTAGATGCAGTCTGCTTTGGATATGATTTGATTTGCGGGTTAATTAATAAAAGTGTGGATGTGGAGGCAAGCTCCATCAAATAAAAAAAAAAGCAATAGCACATAAAAATGTTGAACAAATAATTCAGTAGGAGTATGCATAAATAGTGGATTAGGCTTGATTTAATTATGTCTGTGCAGAAGCAGAGCCTGGCATTAAACAAACAAACACACAAAACTGGAAAGAGCAGTTCAGAACCCGAGTGGCAAGGCCCTGTTTAGGAGCCAAATTCAGTTCCGCGTAAAGATCAAACACAAGCTGCAGCATTTAACCAGGGCCAGACAAAGGCGCAGGTACAATACAATCGACTCCTGTTGTCACTCTTGCATAGAAAAAGGACATCATTTTCACAGAAAGCTCATTGAACTGTTGGCCTCCAAAGTCATTTGCACACATCAGGTGAAACTACATCCGTGTGCTCGGAGTGGCTGACAATGGAGACAATGGACACATCTCAGAATTCTTTGCAGCACATTTGCCGTTATTGATTTTGCTGTAAGGAAATATTAAAAATGGCTAATACTGCATTAGCATAGAAATAAGCATCCATGCATTAACCATCCAGCCATCCAACATTAACATGTCGTGATTCTCTGTCTAAAGCTGATCACATCGCATCATCATTCTGAGTAACTATTTCAACACTGATAAGCCAGGAGTTCATTTGTGAGTGGCAGAGGGCTGAATGAGAGCAGATGCCTCCAACCTGTGGGGATATTGGAAGAAATGTGAACTGATTGTAGAGTTATTCTCTGGGCAATGGAAGCCAATATGAGTTGTTCAAGCGCCGGCGACACAGGCTGTTTGCTTGATTGAGTTCAGACAGAGGAATTGGTCTTGGCAGCTAGAAAGGCAACACCCCCTTTTACCCATATTCATCTATCAGAAGGTGACCGTATTTTCGTTACAGAAAACCAGGGCACTCGGCACGGCAACGAGATACTCAAATAATACTCACAGATGCCTGAGGATTTCAATACATTTAAAGTGTGCCTCTGCTGCATGGACACAATGCTGTAATCCCTCTTTTATCGCAGTTAATTGGTACCAGACCAGGTAGTGATAAGTGGATTTTCGTGAAGTAGGATTTCTTCTTGATAAATCAAATATTTTCATAGTTAGAGCATAGAAGACCTGTTTACGACCTTCTAAATAGATAGCGATATAATATATCGATATTTGCTTTAATATCTGTGACGTAGTATTGAGGTTTGGACCCCAGTGCAGAGACGAGAAGCTCGTGGAGCAGTTAGAGTCTTAACAACGAAAGATGCAAAAATACTAGTCCAAAACACAAGGCGTAGGAAAACGAGAACTGAGAACATCACCACGGTAAGAAGAACAGGTAAAAAGAAAACTAGCAGGAGAGCTGGCTGGATGTCCAGGAAGTGCTGGCCTACCCTATCCGGAGACGCAAAGGAATTAAACTGGCAAAAAGTTTCCAGAAAGCAGAGGAGGTGTCCAAGCGTGGAATGACTAGCAGGCGTCTGAAACAAAGAACCAGCACGTC
Source organism: Dunckerocampus dactyliophorus (assembly GCF_027744805.1). NCBI lineage: Eukaryota > Metazoa > Chordata > Actinopteri > Syngnathiformes > Syngnathidae > Dunckerocampus > Dunckerocampus dactyliophorus. The sequence continues at coordinate 5,485,862 of NC_072826.1, forward strand.
CGGCTGCAAGCAGTCAGCTTAAGTGGGAAGACAAGTAATCAGCCTCAGGTGTGCCAAGTCTTCCCGCCTCCAGCTCACTTAAGGAACTCTGCAAGAGAAAAAAAGGAAAAACACAGGCCAGGAGAAGGCAGGGACTCAAACAAAACTACAAAACAAGGAGGCCGCTGCCAAAATGTGACAATATCAAAAACTACCATATCATTCATATCGATATAGCCTGGATTTGTGCTGCAGCTCCCTCATCTCCCGGCCCGCCCTCCTCCGTGCATGCAAGAGAAGGGGGAAGGGGTGGAGCAGGAACCCGGCAACAGCGTCTGCGGTGGAAGAATGAGTCAGAATGTGGTCCTAATACTCTGTCGTAGCTCAGTACGGTAATTTGGAGGTACTTCGAATTCAGAGCATAAATAAAAACCTTGGGAACTGTGGGAAGCTGCGCGCTGGCTGCACGACTTCTGCCAAAACACAAAGTGGTGCCCTATCACATTGTTAAAGATATGGTCCCCGTTGCAACAGTGGAAAAAAACTGATTTAAAAAGACTTGCAGTGTCCAGCGAGCTTTGCGGTCAAAATGATTTAGCATGACAAGCTCTACCACAAATGTACAAGGAAGTCAGACAGTTGCTAAGCCTGATGCATTTGACAGGTTGGTGTTCCTGGCACAAAATAAGGACATGCTTGTGACTTCAAAAAACATTTACCTACAAAATACTACTGTTCAATTTAAAGTATTTTAGAGTTGCTGACGTTTTAAACTTTCCTCTTAAACCGGGCACTTCCTTCATATTTTGTTCTTTTGTTATTAGCTGACTATTTGAGCATAACTCAAAAAAGATTATATTTGACTTTTTCTATATTTATCTCAAAAAGAGAATGGCCTACCTTACTTTAGAAGCTATTTTTAAATAAGATGTTTTTAATGTGCATCTTGCATGAAGCGGGCTGCACGGTGGACTAGTGGTTAGCATGTTGGCCACACAGTCAGGAGATCAGGAAGATGATGTGGGTTCAAATCTTTGTTGGGCATCTCTGTGTGGAGTTTGCTTGTTCTCCCTGTGTGTGCGTGGGTTTTCTCCGGGTCCCACATTCCAAAAACATGATCCAAAAATGTGTCTATAGGTATTAATGTGAGTGTGGTTGTTGTTTGTTTGTTTATATGTGCCCTGTGATTGGCTGGCGACCAGTTCACGCTCCAGTGTACCCGCGACCCTAATTAGGATAAGCGGCATAGAAGATGGACGGATGGATCTTGCATGAAGCTTTAAAACTTGAAAAAACATCCTCATGTTAAATATTTATTTTAATAAAACAGCTTGACATGCTTTGATTTTGTCTAAACTCACTTTGCGGAAAAAATATCGGGATATACAGTATATCGTATATCGATATTCAACTTGCGATAAAGTCACATTTGGAGTCTGAAGACGAAAAACTAGGTGGATAATTCTAGCTAGCAGCTGCGGACAGCTAGGCAAAGTATGTACAGAAAGATGCAAGAGAAGTCAAACACCAATAGTTTTGACAAGGGAGTGATCAAACACACTGGCATCAATTGGCATAGCCTGTGTCAATCTGTCAAACTGAAACCATTGAGGTTTTACAGACTAGTGTGGATTCTGTCTGCTATACAGGACAAAGTGCGTTCCTTGTCGGCTTAATACGAGTGTTGGGAACCCTACGTGACACAGAACACATGCACGTTCATGTCATATCTGTGTTGTCATGGCATGAAATGCATGTCGCTGCCGCACGGCAATCGGTTTTGTGATCGGCATTTATCAGCATATGCCGGTCACGTGTTTTTTACGGAAATCGTCCAATCTATCGGAGCATCCCTATAAAACAGAGTTGATTTATTAATTAATACAGTTTTGAAAAAACACAATAGATAGACTGTATTACTGACTGTAAAGACTGTATTACCAAATATTATCTACACAAATACTATCTACACAAATTTCAAAGAAAGAACGGTCAGAACAGAACCACACATGAACCTGAGGTCAAACGCTTGCTAAGCTTCAGAATGGAACCAGTGTTTTTTTTCTTGGGCTTTCTGGCAACACTGATTCAAAAAGCAAACAATTACGTGACATGCAGTAGAGTGCACTGATGCCGGTCACTTTAAGGGCCCATTGATCAAACAATGAAAACCAGGACATTTTCAGCATTTTGGTCACCCCAATCAATCATTTTAGCACAATGTTGAAAACAGATAGAACATAATCACACGTCACCACAGAGAGACAAATTACCCTTCACTGCTATTCAACACTGTCCTGGCCTGTTCCACATTATGTACAGAATCCATCCAAGCTGGACAATATAGTATATGCTAATGCAGCGTCACTTCTATTGTCATCTATCAGCTCAATCTTCCAGCTCCCATAGCACTGGCATCGTTCTTTTTGTAAACCGGAGTCTGTTTGCAAATGTTAAAATTAATACAATTCAGGAGCTGTCTGTCACATGGCCCTCTGTTGCATACCTCCATTGACAAAATGGTCACAATGGTGTGTGGCTGTCATACATCTTGCCCTGTTTGAATTTACTCTGCCCTCTACGTCTCCTTCCAGGTAGAGATATGAAATATTGACTGTTCTCATACTGGGCTGCAACCCGCAACCCCCATTAAGCCACGCTGCTGTACTCTGCTATCAAAGTGCTGGCACAGCAAAGGGGAGGAAGGAAAGAGTGCAGAAGCAGGAGGCGTACTGTATATACAATGGGTGAGTATTTAACGGACAATAAAAGCATGTATGAGAAAATATATACAATCTAGGAAAGGAGGGGTAGGAGTCATAACAAATAATGCACATACTTGTGGGCTACTACAAACTCAGTAAGCTCTCGGACAGGTGAAGGGATAAGAAAATATGGACATATGGCCCCTTCTAAAAATACATAAATATAAAATCAAAATCAAAAAAGAAACCTGTGAGTGTGGGAAATTTAAATATGTAGTGCCAGAAGATAGCTGAATGCGCAGGAAGTGGTAATTATATACCCCAGTCTGCGCTCAACTGCTGAGTGACAAATTGTCTTTTGGCAGCACATCTTACATCTCCTTGACTCACGAGGCAGTACGCCTGAGACTTCACAATCATTCTGGAAAAGAATACTCTTGGTCTGTCATTAAAATGTCCGTAGCACATTAACAGCGGCGTTTTTTGGTTTTTGAGCAGCGATAACCATTTTCTTGCCTTGTTGTGTTTGAAAATGCAAGAAGCCGAAGGTTGAGTACAATACCCAGCTCAGGAAAGCAACGCAGAAAAATGACTCTGAAAAGAATGAATAGTATTTGACACTGTTTGTCTTGATTTTACCAACATAATCGGCTTAATGAAGAAGTCAGACTGTGAATAAGGTCTGCCTGTCAAATGTATTCTGCTGCAGGACGACTAAATGTAATGCAGTGTTTTACCACATAAGGTTAACAATTGCCACTCAAATGATTTGCTTAAGCCAAGATTACACAGACTCCAGCAGAGAGTTGAGGCGTAAAATTAGACATACTAAAACGGCTCTTTTGTCTTCAAGATGCAAGACAAAGAACATTTGAAAATTTGCCTCAAGCAGGAAGGGATGTGATGAATAAATTTTCATATTCTGTATTTTCACTGTGGTGGTTAAAGACAGTATTTATTAAAAATGATGATGTCCTGTTTTTATGTATTTATTTTTAATACGATGCATTTTCTTCAATACCTTTTTTTATTTTAATTGCTGGAGAAACTTTGGTGTGGTGTGGTATGGTTTATTTGTTTCAAACATGCTTAACAAGGTACATTAGGAATGTCACGTGGTTACATTTGCACAATTCAACATGTCTACCCCTTCTGAGTGTTTATTACTGATAATTCATTCACACCATAACTTTTATATTTTGACACTTGCAATATTTTGTTTGCTTGCATTTTGTCATTTTTGTTTTGTTCACTTCCTGTGTGAAAAGGAAGATTTTGGAAAAAAACATCACTCCGTCTCGTTTTTTTCAAAAAATAATCACTAAATGGTTGCTGTTTCGTGGTTGGCTGTGGTCTATTGTTAGACCAGAAATATTGAAAGACAAGTCATATGGAGTATTCTGTTCACTACTAGGTGTCAGTAATGTTACACTGATGAAAGATTTAATAAAGTCGAGGTCACAACTGGTCCTATGGGCTCCTATGGCCGGTCTATGTGCAAAAAACGCAAGAAACGCACATGTGACCTGCTGATATTCCAGCCCTAGACTGGCCGCAGACCAGCCGAAGAGGTTCTTTGTCATGTCAAACAAACTCAACGGGCGCTTACGTTTTTTTCAGTTTGTAAGACAAACGTCTTCGTGCATCGCCTGTACGGCCAACGTGTGTCTTTCGTACATTTTGCTAGTGTCAGATTTTTTTCGTACGTCGTACCATGCGGACTCCTATGTGTGTCGTGCGCCACACGTGCACCCCACATACATAATAAGTTCGTACGTCCTCCATGCGTTTCAGGATCTTACTCCTTCATGGTCAGTACAACTATGTTCTCCACGAAAAACAACAAACCAAAAAAAACAGCGATTTGAGGAACAAAAATCTCACGGCTAAAAAATCGTACGTCGTGTTGTGACCGAGGCTTTAGTCAGCCATGGTTGAAGAGTCCGGTGACATAGTGAAAAAAAGCTCTCCTCCCATTTTGTGTGGCAATGGTAGGTTTCGGGCTTCTTCCTTTGTCCTTTTTCCGCACTCAGTTTCAAACCTATTCTTAAGTAGATTTCTATTGTTAAAGCGGCGGCCGTCCTGTAGCCTGCGCACAAGCGGTGTACACAAAGCTAGTATTATTGTCGGAGTGTATGTTTATGTATGGCAGAGTAATGTTAGACTGGCGGTCCTGTCTATCAATTGTGACAAACGTCATAGTGAGGATGGATGATTTTTTTAACTGCCATGCGATCGACCCACATTACGTTTGAGATACAACAACAAGGAACTTTCCCAATGCTAACGAGGCGTTATTAGGTCTTATTATTGCTCATCATGTCTATTATATTAGGTAATACGAGTACAAAGGCGACTATAGGGGTGTTACTTCATGTCTACAGAGCTCTAATAATGTTCAAAAGCATTTTCAGAAGGTCATAAACAGGTTTTCTGTGCTCTAACTACAAAAATACTCCATGTATTAAAATTTTGTCCTACTTTGTGGAAATTCACCCATCGGAACCAATTAACCGAAATAAACAAAGGATGGCCATATGCTAGGTAAAAAAGGACATCATTTGAGTACATGTACACACAACACACACACGCGCACTAGCCATGTTGTTGTCGGCAAATATAGTGATTTGGCAAAGTTTAGCACCTAAAGTTATCAATCATTTAACAACAATGTGACTGCAAACCGTTGGTCGCCCTTCTAGGGCCGCTCCTGCGTGGCACGGGCATGCGTACATGCACGAGAAAGTCGTGACAGCCATGAACGCCAGTCATCTTATTTGGGCTGAATGATCATTTTCACTCAATTTAGTTAGCAAATGTGAAAAATATATACTTTTTTCTTTTAAATCTGTTCTATTCAACCAGCAATGGTTAACATTCTAGCCAGTGTTTTCTTCTTATGTTTTAGTTTTTAAAAAAGGCAAACTGAGCCTTTAACTTTGCTTGCCATTGACCTACTCGTGCACGCATTTGTGCACCAATGACAGCCTGCTGTGCATGCTGCCAGTCAGCTCATCAGGACCTGCTCTGGTTTTAGTGCCAGTTGTAGTTTGGAATAGCAGACTCTGGTTCACCATGAGAGTGGGGCATGCAAGACCTTGACAAACACGAACAGTCCATTTTAACCTTACCCTAGTCCGAACCATTTGTTCTGTGCCTGGAGCAGCATATGACAGCTTTAACCCTAACTTGTGTGCAAACAAGGGAAGCGTAATAGATGATGGGGTCATCGTACCAGCGGTATTGCACAAGCTCTTTCTAAAAAGAGACATAGTTTGCTGAGTGCACCTTAATTTACAATGACCCTCCATTTGACTTTTTTACTGTACTGACTTCCAAAGCGGCAGCTTTATACTAGGGTGACCATATTTTGATTACCGAAAACCAGGACAGCCTGGCAGACTGGAAGCTTACTCAAAAATGCCTTATAATTTCAATACAGCGTACATTACAGCAACGGTGTCCAAAGTGCAGCCCGGGGGCCATTTTTTTATTAAAATAAAAATATAATTTGTCAAGAAAACTAAAAAAAAACAACAACAAAAGGAGGAATGGAAAAAACAGCTGTAAGTGTATGAGAATAAAGTCAAAATATTAAGAGAAAATAATTGTATTGTAACGAGAAAAAAAGTTTCAATTTTATGAGGTCACTACGTAATATTATGACAAACAAACAACACAAAGTTGTAAATTGTAAGTTGTAAAGTTGCAAATTAAGCATTTTCATGCATGCAAAGAGATGAGATGTAGTATTCTACACTGTCACTAGGTGTCAGTAGTGTTACGCTGATGAGACAACAGCCACCGCAGAAAGGAAGGGAGGAATAAGGAACTCTCCCAATGCTAACGTGTGAGTCTGTTATGTCTCATTTGTGTTATGTCTTAAATCGTTTATTTTCTCTTGTTATGTCTACTATAGAAACTACACACTCGGGAGTGTAAAGGTGACTATGGGGTGTTATTTCATGTCTGGAGGGCTCTAATAATGTTAAAAAACATGTTTAGAAGGTTATAAACAGGTTTTCTATGTTCTAACTATCAACATATTCTATTTATAAATAAGGAATCTTACTTTGTGCAAATTCACTGATCACTGTCGGATCTGGAACCAATTAACTGCGATAAATGAGGGACTACTGTGTAATACCTTTATGCTTTCTTTGCTTGCGTTTTAGCTCCAGTACTAAAACACGCTCCGTATAGTGTATCTCATTTCAGCTTCATTAACAGTATTAGATATTGCAGTATGAGGATGGGGTTGGCGTGGGCATGAGTGCGGCAGTAAAGAGCCCTGTTATGATGTAGTGGTGGTTTCACTAGAGCCAAAGCTGGTCCAGGTTTGACCCACTGTCAGGTGTTTATAGAAACATCACTTCATTAGCTGTGGATCATGCCAGACACACATAAGGGCCCGCCATCTGCTCCCTGAGCCTCGCCAAGGTTAAATATTCACTTGGAAAGACAGAGAGAGAAGCAATGATGTGTGTAAGCAACCTGAAAGGAAATGGTTGAGAAAATAAACACAATGGGGCGAAGGTATGTCCTATGGGGATCTAAGATCTATTTTTTTAAACCAATACTAATACCATTAACGTTCTGCTTCTCAAGACTGATACCCGATACAATAACCAATAACTTATTTATAACTAGTATTTTTTTTAGATTTTACCTTAATTTGTGCACACGTGGAAGTATGAGACTCCAAGGTGAATGAGACAAACTATACTTGAGGATTTGTACTAACCAAATATGATATCTTATCAAACAAACAACTAACTAAGTCCTTATCCAGCAACGGCACTGTCAGACCAAGGCAGCTAACAGGGCTAACATCACACGTCCATAAATCAGTAGTGAAGGTTGTGTCCTTATTTCCATCTACCAGTGTATGCAGGAGTGTGGCAATCATGGCGTATTTTCCTGGCAAACATACATCCGAAAAATAGCGGCGGCTCAGAAGCGCAAACCGTGGCTCTAAGTGGTTTACCAGCTGATATCTTCAGTGATGGTAAAGGACTGGTTGTCCAGTGTGGCTAGCTTTGTGGCTGCTTTGTTAGCAGCGCTGGCATATTCGCAGGCTTTCAAAACACAGTTGTAGCGAAAAGTCCCACATCATGGACGGCTTAAGTTAGCACAAGTGAGGGTAAGTGATTTGCTCAACTTAGCCCAGTAAAACACGAGTATGGGTATTCTCGGTATTCTCTTGTTGTCCTCTGTTCCTGATGTTTGTCCATTCCAATCCATAATATGGTTTTTCCCTTTTGTAATTGTCCGAAATGTCGGATTTGAGTTGTTCCTGCTCTGCTTTGTGTTTGGTTGCTCGTGTGCACGCCTTCGCTGTTTCCTTTTCACATTCTGTCTTATGTTCCTTTTTTCTTGTGTTAAATTCCCTCCGTTTCCCCAATACACTAAGTCCCCTCCTAACGAACATCCGACGTGCGAACATTGGGAGATACGAACACAAGCCGACTGGTCTACAATTTTTTTCATGTGTTTTGCTGATCTGATCTAATTTATTGGTATGGCGCCATAATTCCTCATATCGGACCGCTAATTATCATGCAACCCTAGTATACACTGTACGGTAAAAAATTGAATGGGGCTTATGAATAATGATAATAATAGCCTGCAGAGATGGAAAAACATACATTTTCTAATACTCTATAATTGAACCATGCTCATAAATGTAGGCTTTCAAACGTATGATGGTGTATTTGTAAGTGCACAAATAATGAATGAAATGGATGACCGCTGTATTTTATTGCTAAAGCATGCTGCATGGGCTGACATTCACTTAGCATAAGCACAAGGATGTCAGAGACGACCCTCGCGTGCCTACAAATAATTGCCTGTAAACACACATGCTCAGGCATAACAACAAAGAAACAAAGCTAGAAGGGCATCAGCTACAGTTCTAAGAGAGATTTCAATGTCCAGTCAAGCACAAAAAGGCACTGGAGGTCCAACCTGCTGTTAGACAGCCAAGGATGAAATCATGATTCAGACATTAAGGGGACTGAGTAGGTTAAGGAAAAAGAGCATGTACTACCACCTATTATGTAGAGAGATGAAAAAGGTTATAATTGGACAAATGGCTCCTCTGTATGTTGCCAGAAAGCCCTACATTTACAGAGATGGGTGCTAGATAGCCAATAAAGCAATACACAAAAACATAAATATTCACATTTGTCCATGGAACTGTATTATAAATGTATTTTCTGTATGATTCATATTGTTTTGAACATTTTAAGTAAAAATAGCTGAATTTGCAGATTTCCTGATCAAATACAGAGCAGAAACCGAAAATTAGGCCCCAGTGAGCGCCGCTTCCTGGCTTAGTGTGCAAGTCCCACCTACCGTCTGAGTGCACCCTGAGTAGGAACATGGCGCCTGCCAGTTTGTGTTTGTCAGCATGTCGCCAATAAAGTAATGTTGCAGAAACATTTATTGTACACTATGACGTTCTACAGCTTGTATACTGAAGGGGTCGGGGCGTGCGTGAGCTGGAAGGTGCTTGTCATGTCCTTCCACAGGGAAAAAGCCAGCATTTTTTTTAAACTTTATTGAAATAAACAAACAGCAGTGTTGGCTCAAACTAGTTTTACAAAAAGTCACCTGCAAGGCTCTGCTGAATGAATGCATGAATTTGACTGCTAAGACCGAGTCTTACATAACCAACCTCACCAGGAGGTGATCAGACTTTTACAACAAAGTATCAGAACATTTCCTGGAGAGGGAGGGTGCATGCACTTCACAGTTTTCAAATTAATTAATCATGATTAATCATCATTTGCAACTATGTGTGAAATATGCCCTTTTTTTTTTACTGTATTACAATATGAACAAAATGATAAATGAACAAAAACGCTCGCATCTTCATCCGCTGTGAAGCACATACGTAAACAAGATGGCTGCGACACTAGCGCAGCGGATGAAGATGCGAGCGTCGCAGCCATCTTCTTCACATACACAACCATGCGCAGGTGAGAGTGCGCGGTGATACGACGAAAGAGAAAAGAAACGCAGAGCGATTTGTGTGGTCCGATTTTTTTCAAGGAGGCATTTTTGCGATGCAAATGTATTACTTTTTTGAACGCATTTGGTTTTAAGAAGCCAAACTTTACTTAAGTGGCCCAAGCAACTAACCGGAACTACGTTCCTCTTCACCAAAATCCGACCGGAACTGGGCTCACAGAGCCGAGTGAGGTGTAAGCCACCGTTGATGCACTACACTGCTGATGGGGACGTCTTCATGTCAAATAAATCCAAACTACCCCTTTGATTATTAAATCAGTCATCTCATGAAATATTCTGAACGTTTTTCTCCTTCTACTTTAAGATGACACAACAATTCGATTCTCTGGTGGTTTTTTTTGTGTTTAATAAAGTTGTCAGATTATAAAGAAAACAACTGTATTTATATTCCAAAGAGAGAATGATTGGTTATTATTAAAGCTCTACCTTGATTTGATCTAAAACACCTCATTTCAACAACCGGGAATAAACAATAGTACCATATTAAAAGCAACAGTTAATAATTGCTGCAGAGACTTCCTGCGCATCAAATGCTTACCTCTGTGTCTGGGGTCACCTCAGAGAGGAGGGGATTGACTAATTCGACTAATTACCCAGGAAGAAACAGATGAGTTCTTCCATTAGCAGGGTCACCCTCGCTTCCCCGGAGCCCCTCTGTCGGCACGCTGTCAGAAACCGTTCTGAAGGCAAAGTCTGCAAATCAACATGTTCCGTTTTAGTGGATGCGGTAGAAAAACAGCCTCAAGAGGGATCTAGTTTTGAAGTGTTAGCTTTTTTAAACCATTCTGAAGGAAGGACACATTGTTAAAAGATGTGCTCACAAGGGGATATTTCTGAGCAGTGCTTTGGGGAATAAAATGATAACTGTCACCTCTTGAGAAAAAAAAAGTAGCACATTCATCACACTCATTGGCATGAAAGTTCTTTTCAACAGACGCGAGATGTCGAGATACTTTCATCATGTTCCCTCAATGGACAGGATCACATATTCAAGACCATTATGCTTTACGGGTGAGGAAGATCAAACATCAAATTAAGGCAGATTTACAGCCATTTAAACATCTTTCCCAGACACAAATGAGGCAACTGGGATCTTTTATCTTGCATGATTGAACAATTTCCCGGGACTGCGTACGTGATACGTTGTAATTTATCCATTTCACTCATTTCAATGGCTTCCATGATGACCAACCAACTATACCTGTTTAAATATATTTGCTTAAGTATATCTTTTTTTTTTTTTGCACAGACACGTGTACCGTCAAACAAGCCAAAAGAAGCATGAAAAATAACTTTGATGTAAAAAACAATGTTTTGATACTTACACTTTTATCCAAATAATCTTTTGCAGCAGTGAGAATTTACACTTGTGCCACAGAGAATTTATATATTATATAAATATAAATATATTGCAGATATATTGCAGATATACAAGAGATCATATGAAGGCTTTTGTGCCTAATAATAATAGAAATAGCGATTTTGAAATATATGTAATATATAAATTCAGCATTCACAACATGTGTGGATTGATCGTAACATTTGTGCCAAAAACTGCCATTTTGTGCTTATAATCGCCATAACTGGGCTATTTATTGGTCGAAAACACATTCAATTTGCCCCACATTGGTAAAGCTTGAGTTGCACAGAAAATATTCAGATAATCTTGCCTGAGGAGGTGTTCTTTATATGCAGTCAATCAGCTTGATATTTACTCCTTACTTACGCATCACAAAAAGCCCATGCGCACACTTCACAAACAGGAAGTTACCCGGCATGCCTTGCAGGTTAAATATTAGAATTAAATTATTGTTATTGTTTTGCATGAATACGAGTGTGTTTATTCCGATATTCCGATGTGGTGCAGTTACATTTTGTGTCGATGTGTGACTTGTTACCTCCGCCAAGGAGGTTATGTTTTGCTGGTGTTTATCTGTTTGTTTGTTTGTGTACGTAAAAACTTCTGAATGGATTTGGATGAAATTTTCAGGAATTGTCTGAAATAGGATATGGAAAAAATGATTAAATTTTCAGGGTGATCTGGATCACCATCTGGACCCAGGAATTTTTTTAAGGACTTTTTTAACATTGCGAGATTTTCAGCCTTTGTGCATACCTGTATAACGCCACAGAAAATGGTCAGAGCACTTCAAAAAAATAAAAAATACAGGACAAGTTGTCAACAGGTTCTGCAAAATATAAAAGACTGACCGAGATAACGGAATAATTCTGGATACAATGATCCAGAATATGAAAAAATAGGGGACCTTTGGAATTTTCATTATAGGAAGACAAGAAATGAAGCTGTAAACATGCAACAAACACCATTATACATAGCCAAGACACTGTGGAACCTGGAGTGTGCCAACGGATTATTTGTATCTTCAAAAGCTATGGAGCTAGATCCAGAAGAAAACGCCATCACGGAAAATGTGATTTTTTTAAGTAACTACTGAACTAATATTGACATTGTTATGAATCCATTGCTAACGGTATGTTTTCATGGTCAAGGAACCTAAATATGTAGATAAAAAATAAAAAAATGTAGGAATAATATTTATGATGTAAATCACAATCTGTTTAGAACTATGGCGGAGGTCTGCGCTTTCTGAGCACTTTTCCAGTTTTCTTATTTTTGGTTCCACTGTGAGCCTGGGACGCATTTGGCTTGACGACATCCTGTTGGTTTGTGTAAAAATAGACATTTTAATACTGTCTCAATTACTCGACGCAACCTACTGCAGATGTCAGCATCCGCAACATGATGATATCTGATCATAACAGTATCGTAGTAGGTATTTTTGCATGGTTCTTGAACATAACCATATGTGTGTGCATATGTATCTATGCATCTCCTGCACAAAGGCACACTGCAATGACTATAAAAAATAGCAAAACGGCATGCGAAAAGCAGTTTCTGTTTTCCTCCGCCACAGAGATGGGTGGAGCCATCTGAGATTCAGATCTGTTGGGTTCAGGTCACATGAGTGAAATAAGTGGAGACAGGTAGTGCTCTCTGCGGTGAGCTTGTGACACTGTCGAGGACCCTGTCAAGCCCGGTTTGCTTCCTGTCAGGCAGCAGCATGGGATGGGCCAGGAAGGCAGGGGATCAAACATGGAGAGTGTGATACATGACAGATGAACTTGTATGTGCAAATCTACTTCAGGTCAAACAGAGGCTATTGGATCTTCCACGGGCACACGTTTTTCCATAAAACACATAAAGCAGCTGGTGTTGTGAAGTATCTGTGACAGGGGAGAGCAGGAACATGCATAATGAAGTGGACAGTATGTTGCTGGATTGACTCCAAAATAGTACTTCAAACTGTCATATGAGAAGGGTTGGGCATCGTTTGAATTTGAGAGATTCTGGTTCCGATTCCGTCGGACTGGGCTCCTTGCTGGGGCTCGCTGGTGGCGTGTTCAGTGGACAAAATGCGTGCCTGTTGGTCGCTCTCCGGGAGGTGAGGGCACTGATATGATGACACATTTTTTTCAAAATGTTGTCGCGATCGACCGGCAAAGTCTCAAAGATCGACTAGTAGCTCACGATTGACGGGTTGGCGACCCCTGATCTACATACATTCTTCCATTATTAATCCAATTAATTGCAAATACCGGTAAGTTCTTTTTTGTTTTTCAAACAATCTTTGTAGTGCTGCAAAGCAAATGCCAAATGAACAGGTGGCCCTGGAGCAGCCAATGTAAGGCTGGATTTAAGCAGAGGATGAGAAACCTGCAAAACATCCAATAACAACAATGGAGCAAAAGACAAATGCTGAATGTATCGTGTTGGTCCTTCAATGTGTTAGTGCAAGCACAAAGCAGAGAATAAATCTGACGGGAACAACGCCATGGGAGACTCATTTGAAAGTTGTATACAAACGCATACACACAAAAAAATAGAAAAACACAATGCCTGGACTTATCTCCCCCACTGTCAGATGGGATAGGCTCCAGCTCCCAGTGACTCTGCACAGCACAGGATAAACAGTATAGAATACAATACCTGGCCTTTTGTTAAAAGAGGACAGCTAGAACATATTCTCTACAGGGAAACCGAATGTTTACTGCTTGAGGATAGATGGATAAAGGCAAATGTGTGTGTGTGTGTCAGGGGCTGTCCGTGAATGGCTTAATCCAGGTACTAAAAATGCTGGAGATGCACTTTTGGGCAGCAAAGAAAAGGGCATTGAACCTGTATGAGAGCAAAAAAGTCCATAGGCTGGCCACAGCACTGGTGCTAGTGTGCCTGCAAGCCCAATTTAGCTCGAGAGATAAAACACAATAAAAATGAACCTTCCCATTAAGGAAAAAAATGACTGCACCTTTTTCTTGTTTTGAAAAAATCTTTACATTGGGATAGAAAGACTGTCCTCACAATGTTTTATTGAACTGATGATGTTCTTGCCCATTTAGAAGAAGAACATGTATATACTGGATGTTGTCGTTTATCCCATATGGCATGGATCTGGTTTGAGGTCAGGGCTCCATACAAGCCAGTCAGGTTGTTGTACGTCAAATCTATCCTAACACGTGTGTTCCCATAGAGGAGGATACTTTCCGCAATATCTGAGCAAGATGATGACTTAAGATGTTTGTAAATAATAAAATAAAAACGTATTAGAAGGTGCATCGTGAGTGGAGTCACGTGAGATGTTAAATGACTAACACCAACCCCCCCCCATGCAACAAAAAGGGAGTGCTGGTGAAGGCAAGCTAAAGAGGACAAGGTGATGTTGACTGTAGCATTGAAAAATGTAAGGTAGTTTCACGAGTGTTGTTCACGTTGAGTAGAGCACAGGCAGAGAAAATGTTTAGCTCTATTTCTTTGAGTGTCAGTAAACTGCAGCAGTGTGACTCCAGTTCTCCTCTTGGCAGTCGAGGGTTGGGATTCACTCCTCCTTTTGAAAAACATCACATCTGGTCACCAGGGAAACGAGACTGTGTGAAAATCTGACATGTTGTATTCTGACTGAAGACTGCATTAATCCTCAAGTCAGTCTTCACCACATGTGCCGTAGATAAATATTGAACAGTTGAGGAACGTGGAGCTGGTGGGGTTGGGGAAGCACATGGAGAAAAAGGACCAAGTTGTTACACTTGAGTGGGCACTCACACTCACTCTCTGCACTTGTACAATGGATGAAAGCTGATATCAGGCCCTGATCAGTGCAAGGTGAGGTAGGGGACATACTGTCAGGGTTCTTTTACACAGAAGACCTGACAACAGCTTGGCTGAGAGGGGAGACAGCTTCTCCCCATACTCACTTCAGCTGTTTTCCTCCATCTCCCTGGTACACACACAAATCCTTGACCTCTGTGTTGTGAAAGGGAAGGGTGCAAAGTAAAGCTTGAGAATTGTCAGATGAATGCATTCAACACACTTGACAGGATGGAAGTTCAACTTTTAGCCCTCATCATGCAGGCAGAGGGTAAGAGGTGAAAGGCAATTCCGTAAGTTGAGAACACATTCAGGCAAGTTCATTATATCGCTGCTTGCACAACCCATAGTTCTGTTCCTGCTGGAACATTAACATCTGTTCATAAGTGCCAATAATGGAATCATTTTATGAGAGATGCTTGATATTGGCTTTTTAACCGATATTGTCCAGCACTTCATTACCGATACAGGCAGCAGCTTATCCCTCAAAGTAAGTTGTCCTTTTAATGTGATGCACTTTAAAATATAAATACTGTTACTGTGAAAAATAAGACAAATACTGCAATATACATGTGCCAAATTGCTGCATGTGTAATCCTTCCTGAGGTGTGATATTAGATTACAAGTATTCAAGGAAGATGTCTTGCTCCCCCCTCACCTATCCACTGCTTTATGTGATGTTCTGCATGACAGGTTGGGCTTTAGCTTTGGTTTTCTTTGTTTCCTGCTTTTTGCTTTTATTTTGGTTTTCTGTTTGGCGCAATGTGCAGCTGCTTTGCTGTGGCTGGAAAGCGCGTGAAGCTTTAACCCGCCTGGTCCAGTCGGCCCCGCGTTCTGCCCTAGGCTCAAATCAAGGTCTGTAGAATGCGCTAGTGTAACCGCCTGTTTCAGCCTGCCCCACGCTGGGGCTAGAACACAGAACCTTCGGAAGGCGAGACCAAAGCACTGACCGTTGGGCCAAAAGCCCGGACTGTCAGCTCAGCGTTCAGTGCAGCTCTTAAGGCCGAGGGAGTGAGGTTTTTACCAACGTACACTTGTGCAGCCACACTGGCTGGCATCTGTTACACTGGCCATCAAGCTAAAAGCCCAGACTATCAACAGGATATCCAGCTAGAAGTTGTCATGGAGTGAGGTTTACGAATGTAAATCCACACAGCCGTTACATACCGGTTCCTATTTCAAAGTATTAGTGCCAGTGCTACTGTCATTACACACAAAAAGCAAAAAGTAACACTTTACAGTCATTGAAAGTTGCAAATTTACAATATGAAGGCGAAACTTGGAAATACTTCCAGACCACGGACATACTGAGCGACAAGCATGCTGCTCTGTGAAGCACGTCATCACTTGCATGCCAATATCAATATTGGCAGAAAAACCAATACCGATCTGATCCAATGCCTCATAACATCCCTAAATTTGACATTTAATGTAATACTTTTTTTGTATCCTTATTAGTTTGCACAAAACGTCCTTTCACAGTATGTGAAAAGGCACACAAAACAGACTGCTGCATTGTATTGTGCTACCACAAGTTGTTTGGACATGAAAAATGATGCCCAATCAGGTTGTTTTGCAACAGCCATTCCCCACCAAGGGGTGTCTATGGAAACATTTTCATCTCATGAAATTGATACCCATTCTCCGATTTGCATTCATCTATCCACACATTTGATCTAATAAAGTACACAAGACAAACAAGGGGTGGTCTTTCTCAGATTGCTAATCGACAGTAAATTATGGCAATAATAACCATGGTTCCCTATAATAACGTCATACATCCAGTGGGCTGCCAATAATCCCAGACTAATGATTCATTTGTACTACCAATATAGAGGCCATTATTGAAGGTTTCTGCATGGATTGGTTTGAGATAATGTGTTCTTTGATCATCTTTGTCAAGTGCATTGATTAATCATAATTGTGTTCAATTACGATAGTACACATCATATCAAACATATTGGCACTCAGTTTTAGGTGTGATGAAGGAAATCCACGCTTGCTATAACGCATCTGAGCCCAACAAGGAGAGAAATTAAAGCTACAGAAGTTGAAATAAGTCCATATTTTTCAAGTATATGGATAAAACAAAACCCTACCTGTTTAATAAGTGCATTACGTCCTGGAACAGGGTGTCTGCAAATTTCAAAAAATCAAATTTAAGGCTTTTTTTTTTTAAACTATCATGAATACAATTTAAGACCCATTTCACATCCGTACTGGCAAAAAACTACAAAAGAAGTAAAACCGAATGGCCGGAATTCCTTGCAAAGTACAATATACTAATTTATTCACAGCGTTCTCATTTTGGACATACGGCAGTGTGTGCGCACAGCACACTGCTGGTTGTGCTTGGTAAATTCTGACCTGGCTGCACAGGTACAGTGAAACCTCGGTTCGTGTCCGCCTCGGTTAGAGTGTTTTGCGGTTAACATCGAAAACGTACGCCTCAATTTTGCCTCGGCTTGCATGTATTCTCTGGTTAGCGTACAATATGGCCCATCTTGTCATGTTGTTAATACACTGTGTTCTTAATGTCTTTTTAAGCACAAAACGTCCTTCCTTGTTAGCATCCTATTAGCCAGCTAAACAAAATGCCAACCAGAAGTTATGTCGCCGGTCTATGATGTCATCAGCGTTTCCCTGAAAAATAGTAACACAAAATACATTTGATCATTTTACAATTTTAGTTTTACATGCATATAACAATTCTAAATGCATATAAATGGCAAATGAAATGGATAAATGAACATTTAAGGTTGCCTTTACATTCACTGAATAAAAAAAAAAATGACAGGAGCAAAGTTTAACTACTTTGAAGACCAAAGTTCATACTAATAATATTCTGTTTGACCTATATCACAAAGCTGAGGTATAACTTACTCACATATTTACATGTGTTGGTTTATCAAAGTGGTCCTTGCATCCTTCCATTTTTCACTATGTGTCCCTTGGTGGAAAATGTTTGGACACTCCTGCTTTAGAGAAGGAAGGAAGAAGGTAGAGGAGCTGGTCTGCATTTCAGGATATCTAAGCTGACGTGAAACCACCTAATTAAATTCAGTGCAATTGAATGTCCCTTTTCTCAGCACTAAAATTCCCTATCGTTCAAAACAGGCAGTGAGGAAAAATCAATAGTGTGTGTATTGATATTAATGTTCTCCATTATGCATCTAAATGAAATTATAGTGGCAAACAGGAGTAGAAGGCCTGTATTAACAAGATGCGCTGGAATCAAATAACCAGCCTGTACTGTCTCTCAGGTAGCATTCCTTCAGGTAAACCAAGTGTCTTGGTATGCCCTGCGCCTCCCACACAGTGGACCCTTCTGGAAAGTTTGTTCTGAGCTGCAGTCGATGTGGGAGTAAACATATGGAAACAGAAATCTGCCTCTTTGTCTTGTTTCATTCACGTTTTTTTTTTTTCTGGCAATGTGAATAAAAATCCCACAAAGCAATGCTGTGGACAGTGTGGCAGCTAAGTGGTGCAAATCACTTTGACTCACTGTGTTGAGATGCTTCCCTTCCAGTTGAGTTGTGCACAAAAACTCACTCTGTGTGACCTGCAGACTGGATTAAAATAAAAGTGTTCTGCTAAAGATTAAACAGTCTAAAATGCAATCCCTCAGCAGCTCAATTTGCCACTTTGTCTAATGTATATTTTTATTTTCTTCACATGTGTGTGTTTGTGTGTGTGTATACAGGTATACGGTATACTGTACTTCACAATAATTGCAAAAAATAAATATTAGGGATGTTCGATAATACCGGTGGGCCGATATTATCGGCTCAATATTGGCATAAAAATGTAATATCAGTTGATATCGGTATGGGGTTTTTGTCTATAATGAAAACCGATAATAAAAAATGGCCCCCGTATTTGCATTTCATCGAGACATCCAGCGGCACCAATACGTGGAAATACTTTGTAAAGTCCTGTGTTATTTCCTCCCAATCAGAACTGGGCTTCAAAGTGTTGAAACCACGGACGTTGGTGTGCCGGAGCAGATAGCACCGACGTTCGCTAACTCGCTAGCTTGTTGCGGCGCCGGCACGGTCTCGTTGTCCCTGTGGTCAGTCAACATTTTTACCCACGTCGAGGGTCACCAAATGTGGAGATGCGATTCACAACGAGACAGGAGTCGAGGTAGGTGGCACCAATCAATCAGTCACCAATCAATTACTCTCAACTCAACAACAAGTAACTTTTCTTTAGCAATAGCTAAGTGGCTACAACAAACCTCATGACCTGGACACGGAAGTACACTTGGTTGGTAGGTAGGTAGATACTTACTTTATTAATCTCCAAGAGAAACATCTAAAATGTCTAAAACAATATTGTGGGTCACCACAATGTGTTAATTCCATGACAGGAGATGTGATGTTACACATATCGGTATTGGTTGATTGGTTGATTGGTTGATAATAAAACCCCCGATTTGTCAATACTTCACATAGAGTTTGTCAGCAAATTCATAAAAATTGAGTTAATACAGTATTATTGAGTTATTAAATAAATAAACAAATAAAATAAACTATCACAGGTTTAATGTGGTGTTTGTGTAGCAACACATGAAATGAAAGCTAAGGAAATCACATGCTGAGCTCATGAAGTCATAATTCCAATGACTAGGACAATGATTGCATGACTGTGTTACCAGTGATGCAGCAGCAAAGGCAGTAAACCAGAAGACTCCAAGGAAACCCAGATAAAAACAATCCATCCAAGATGTGCATTTTGTTAAATGACGGTCAAGGTATACATAACTTCTTTGTTCACAAGAAAGGACGCCAGGCCTCCTTGAAGGTGACTCTAAGTCATCTGGCACCATTTCTTTATATGACTGTACTATGAGAAGACGGGAGCACACTTTTTTGTATTTGAAAAATGTTAACAACATGTAATAGGTTGAACATGGGTTATGTCAGTGTGTTAAGATGGGTCTCTGTAATTGATGTGATGGGAAATGAAGAAGCCTCCTCATTGCCCCTTAATGTAGATGGCTGATAGATGACAATGCAGGCACAGGTCGTTCATTCATTTGGCCTTCCGAAACAGTATTTGGGGATTATGAACAAGGGTTTTCAATATTCATGGCAGTTCTGAATAAAAGCATGAACTTGTGATGCCCGGATGTGTTTAAATATTGAGCAGCCTTCCATCATTTCTTTCCAAGGGCCAGCTCTTCAGATGAAAGGTAAGTAAGTGGAAATGTCAGGCTTGGTCAAGCGATTTGAAAGCTCTGATATATGCATCCCTTTGAAAACTGAAAGCTTTGTCTTCATCATCTTTGATATCTCTTTTCTATTTGTCCCTGCGGAACCCTTAGAGGTTTAAAGAAACATGGCTTAATGTTTTTTTCCTGTTATCTGCATTTTCAAACATATTATTTGAAGATGCATCGGAAAAAGCAAGATGGACCCAGGCTTCAGATAATGATACTGATGTCATATACTGTACTGTAATTATTACAGTGATACAGTGCAACCTTGGGTAGTGTCATTAACGCGTTCCAGAAGGTCTGACTCTGACCAAAACAGCCTTAACCGAATACATTTTTCCCATAAGAAATAATGTAAATCCAATTAATCTGTTCCAGGAAGCCCAAAATGTTAACACAAAACACGCGTTTATAGTTTTACGACATGCAGAAAAAACTTCCAAATGCATATAAATGCATACAAATGATGAATGAAAGGGATAAATAAACTTTTAAGGTTACTTTTACCTTCATTGAAGATGTGATTCTTGATGTGACTGTCCCCAAAGACACGATGTGGCAGAGTGATCAACCACCACCACCTTCGTGTTTTGCCATGAGTTATTTCTTAAATTCAGTAATGTTTCTCTCCTCAATATTGCAACCCAAAATGGAACCAAAGAAAGTTGCAAGTGCCAGAATTTTGATAAAGGTGACACAACTCAAGAAATAACCGGAAAATGGTGTTTGTTGGGTGTCTCGCTGCCACATCGTGTCTTTGGGAACAGTAGTCTTCAATGAAGGTAAAAAGTAACTTTAAATGTTAACATTTTTGAGAGTCAACCGCAGATGACATCATAATATGGGCGATGTAACGTCCGGTTGCGGTTGACATTTTGCTCACTAGCTAACAGGATGCTAACAAGGAAGGATGTTTTCTGATTTAAAAAAAATGTGTTAGGAATACAGATGGACTCACGCAGTGTATTAATAACATGACAAGATGCATGCCATATTCTAAAAAAAATACATTTTCAACATTAAACAAACGACAGTTAACCAGGGTGGACGCTAACAAGGTTCCACTGCACACAGCAATGTAAAAATGGCTGCAACACAGAGCAAAATACATAGCTTTTTTTTTTTGTGTGGTCAATTGATCTTCAGAACTTAAGGGATTATCTCTGTATGTCTAAGCAAGAACAACTGTGAGACAGAGAATTTATTGAAGAAACCAATTCATCCAAAATAATCCACGGGGAGAAAATCCATGTCCATGTTCAAAAGGATTTTATCGGACACTGAAGGCAATGGCATATGATTAACATCATGGTGACTCTTATGCTGCTAAATGCTTGACTATGCTTACTGCTGGGGAGGCAGAGAGTGGGCGGAACAGAGTTTTGCAAGCTCAAAAAGTAAAGTAATGATTCAAGCCATGTATAAACTTCTGAGGGGCTTGTGCGCTGGGGGGCGGTCTGTGGATTCAGTGCTTTTTCTTCAGCATATGTTTACAGGCTTTTGAGTCATGTTTAAAATGATTCAAGAAACTTCAGGCATTATTTAACTGGAAAGCTGAAAACTATGGTAATAAGTGCGTCAGCAAAAGTCAGTCTAATGTAAGATCTTTACTGCTAAAATAACAAAAGGTTTTAATTCCCTTTAAATAACACTATTCGTAATTTATTCATAAAATACAGTGGACCTTCGTTGACGTACAACCTGGTTAGCATATTTTACATGTCACAAATGTATGCAAAAATGTTGCCTTGGTTCTCGTATATATCTCGGTTAGCGTAGAATTTGGGGCGCTTCTTGTTGAGTTATTAATACACTGCGTGAATCCAACTGTGCACAGAACATATTTGTATCACAAAACTTCCCTGTTAACATCGTATTAGCATGGAATTCAAACTGGAAGTCATTGTCATTGCCCGTCCATGATGTCATCAGTGGTTGAATCTGTAGTTCTTTGCCGACTAACAGAGTTACACCACAAGTCAATGCTTTTCTTATTGATGACGGCTGCAAAATAACCCACAATGGAGCCAAAGAAAGTTGCAAGTGCCAGCATTTTGACAGAGAAGGTGAGAAACACTATTTAATTCAAGACTCATAGCATGTCTGTGTCCATATCTGCTCATCCCTACTGCCTCTCTGCCATCTGTGTCAACAATCAAGTCTTCAATCAAGGTAAAAGTGACATTAAATGTTTATTGATCCCTTTCATTCATCATTTATATGTATTTTCAATTGTTTTCTGCATGTAAAACTGTAAAAAAAAAAAAAAAGTGTTTTGTGTTAATATTTTTAGATGTCTGGAAGAGATTAATTGGATTTGCATTACCTTTTATGGGAAAAGTTGAATAGGTCACAGTACCGTAAATTCCTGTGTATAAGCCGCTATTTTTTTCTCAAACATTGAACATAGTGGTGTGGTTAATCTTTGGCTAAATTCTAATCTCATGACATCTCCTTTGTTATTTTAAACTCGTATTGGTACATGTCATCTATATTACCTCGGTAACCTTTGAGTGTTCAGTTGCTGTGTGATGAGTTTAATGTTGTTTGTCAGATGACACCCTGAGTCAGACTGTTATATTGAGTAATGACCTCCTGCAGTTTCCAATGGGTTGACAAGCTCATGAGTTTTTCATAGCTCATGGTTGGCTCCTGTCAAATAAAAAGTTGCCTGGTCCTCACGGACTTGTGCGTGCCACAATATGTCATTTCATGACGTGGGCACATGCGGCTTATACAGCTTATATATGAACAAATCTGTTTTTTTCTCTAAATTCAGTGGGTGCGGCTTATACACCGGAATTTATGTTTTCATTTTAGTCTGACCTTCTGGAATGGATTACAATGCCAATGTTGCTATTTGTTAAATGAACACTTTATAAAGTCATTTTTCATAAGCAGGAACAGAGGCTATGCCAAGGTTTGACCAATATAATGTACATTATTCTCCCCAGATGTGCATGAAATGTATTCTGTTTTATTGCACCTTGGTGCCTTATGTTAGAATTAAAGTGTCAAAAGGAAATAAGCTATTATGGTATTTCAAAATGTTGAGCCAATACATTTATATGTGTACTGGGAATCATGTTGGCATTGCATGTCATTTCTGACCTTTCAACTGAAATAAATAGCCAACAACGTGGAATAGCCAACAGCTTTGGATAGTGACTTACAGCGTGTGTTTGCATGAAAGTACCATACTGTAAGCGCATGGGTAAACAATACATTGTGATGTCAGTGAGACCTATAGATGGGCACATACTGTTGCTTCTTCTTTTTCATTGGTTTGCTCATTTTCTATACCGCTTGCACTCATTAGCATCACAGGTACACCCTGGATTGGTTGCCGGTCAATCACATTTTAGAACACATTCACACCTACTGACAATTTAGAGTGTCCAGTTAGCCTAACACGCATGTTTTGGGGATGTGGGAGAAATTCGAACCCTCAGTCTCCTCACTATTCTTTTTAGATGGACAGAAAGTAATGTCCCAAAGGTTTGGACGTGTAATTTTTTTCCCTCTGACTTACCGACTGACTGACTTACCCGTATTGTGTGTGTGTGTGTGTGTGTGTGAATCGACAGACAGATGTATTTTTACAATATGTATATGTATGTAATGCAACAAATGACTGCAGCCAGTGTCAATGCGTCCACAACTTTAGTATTCCTCGGATACACATGCGGCCGCTTTTTGGCAAAGTGTTCAATTTACTAAAGTTTTACTTGTTGTAAGCTTAAAAATTTTCAGTAAGGCCATGTCCACACAAACATGGATATTTTCAAAAACGCACATTTGCCCCTCCAGTGTCAAAAAAAATCTCCATCCACACAGTGGTGTTTTAAAACTATTTCTGTCCAGACGAACTCACATTCTGGCTGTCATGCGCATGCCAGTGTAATGGTGGCGCTACCGCTGTAGACTATTGATGGAATTTTAGTCAATCAGAAGTGTCGATGATGTAATTTCCATAGGCAGCACAATAACAAACATGGTAATTCACAGGAGAAGATAAATGGGGACTTCTAGCAAAATGTATTTGCTGTGAAGTGTACTTCATTTTATCAAGAACTCCATCGGTTGTGACGCTATCGTTGCTGACCTAATTTTGTGTCTGGCAAATTGTCCTTGTTTATTTACCTCCACGATAGTAGTTATGTAGCATAAGACAGGCATATGTAACGGAAGCTTTCAATGTGTGGGTGAAGCAGCTCAGTCAAACGCAATCACAATGTCCTTGCCATGCAAACATTCTCACGCCATTCTTCTAAAATAATGACATGCTTGTCGAAGTTGTCCCACCAGCAAGAGGTCTGAACAGGTCAGCGGCGGCAGCAGCAGCATCCTCCCAAGCCCATAATGGCGCCTTTGTTCATCAATGTAAAGCAAATGTAGACATGTGTTTACTCTTAAACACACAAAAAAACATTTCAGTATGCTTAAAACCAGCAATGTAATGTTTGCCATTGCACACATTAAATTATACTTATCTAGTGTAGAAATGACAGCGCATAGTTCATGTGTCATGTGTCGGCAACAAGCCAAAAGCTTCGTCTTCGCCATCCACACACATACGCTGAAGCCGGAGTTTTCCAAAATCTCAGTTTGCATGTGGACGGAAGACCAAAACGCATCCAAAACTATGCTTTTTTTTAAAACAATCTGTATTTGTGTGGACGTAGATCAGCATTTTGGATGAATGAACATTCATTCTGAAGTTCATTCAACAGTCATGTCATTTTGGTGGAGGAACAGGCACCATTGTGGGTCATTTCGTACTTAACTTTTGTATAAACTCGTATTGATGGCGTGAATGTATCAACTGGTGGTAATTAGAAATGACATATGAAACATGCAAGCAATGAAAGCAGAGCTGCCATGTTTGTGTCCGAGCCACAGGGAGTGCTCACACACTGAGGGGATATGTCTCAGTGCATCTTGTGGCTCAGTGGGACCAAGCTCTCACTGGATCTGTTTCCTGTCTGGCAGTCGGGTAAACATGGATGGCCACCATCCAAACAACTATTCCCATTGGGCATGACCAGATCTCAAAGTTTTGCACCTGCTGTGTTAGCATTAGTGACATCTGCTGGTTTTTGTTCTTAAATACATAGTTTTAGGAAGACTCTGACCACAATGAAGACTTTCCAAAACTTCATCTTCAGTATTTGTTATTCTTTGAACTGTGCGAAACAAATTTACACCAAAAGTTTGCCTCGGTTCGCGTGCATTTTCCGGCCAGCATACAATACGGTGCACGACTTGGCATGTTATTAATACAGAGTCCAACTGTGAATTTGCATTATTTCTTACAGTGAAAATTGATTATTTTGCGGTACGGTTTGGTTTGAGTCTGACCTTCTGGAACAGTTAATGATGCTAACCGGGGTTCCAGTGTATATGAGCTGTTGCTGGAATTACAACCTGCAAGCAGTGTGGGTTATGCAGACGATGTAGCCTTAAATGTAGCCTTCTCAGGCTTCTTGCCTGGCAGGACGACCCAGTGGCCTGTGGCGCAGCAAAGCTGCGTATCACCACCAGCTGCTTTAGAGGAAGATGGAGGCAGCACCACAACCACGACCACGCAAAAGGCTAGAGCGGGACTCAGATTCCATCTGTTCATAAGTGATGAGCACCTATACATTTTATCATTTATAATTCATTTAATAAGTGTGGGAGGCATATTATAGGGCTTAAGGATTATGGATCTGTGCATTTAGCTTGTTAGCTTCCTTTGTCACGAGCGAACAATGGCAATTAAAGAGAGATGGAGAGGGTTGTTGTATCTGAACAAAGAGCGGAGGAGAACGTCGACATCAAGCTCGCAGAAGGCTTTGGAGGGGGGGAAGTGAGCGTCATAATCCATGCTTTATTCAAGTATCATAAATAGACATTTATAAGGGCGGTTTAATTGTGTTTTTTCACGATTCACGGGGAGTCTCAGGATGTAACAATTTACTGTACAAAGCATTCTCTTAAAAAAGGAAAGTGCTTAAAATTGTTCTTCTGAGAGCCAACAACGAAATGAGCCTCGTTGTTCTAGGGAGTCTATCACAATACCTCTGGTGTTATAACAGGAGGAGAGACAGCCTGTAGGGCTTGTGGATGCCATCCTAATTCACCATTTGTTTCTCCTGGCAGGAATACATTGAGTACATAGCGTACTCTAACCGGATGAGAAAAGGATCGATGTGCTATTGGCTCTGTGCTCTAATTAGATTGAATTTCCACGTGTCATGCTTAAGACGATTTTGTTTTGACAAAGCTGAGGCGGTAACAGAGATGTAAGGAAGGAGCTGGACAATGCAGGGTGCAGACTAGGGATTATCACCCACTCTCACTGCATTGGATGTTTTTCCTGAAATTTGTGGGTGTTTTCTTTATTGATTTCTTCCTCTGGCAATATGTTCAAAAAGGGTCTGTGTTTTTCAAATGTTGAGTCAAATAGTAATATCTGCAAACTGTTGGTCGTGACAGATGATGATTTAATATACCGTATCGTCACCCCCATTGCTTCTATAATGTTTTCTCTCTGAGGGCACTTGTGATTTCACTTAATATTCCCTGTGCTGAAATGACTTCATTTTTTTTCCTTTCTAGCCTTGGGTGAACACTCCAATTCCCTGTATGGATGGTGACCGTTACAGATCAAACAGCACACAGGGGGAATGTGCCGAGTCCCATGTGGGATCGTGAAAAGTCATTAAGTGTCAGCCCTGTCGCTGTTTGGGAGGTAATGCCCTGGGTCAAAGAGAAACTGGTCTGTAGGCGTGTGGCCCAGACAGACAACGATCATAACAGGTCTAATGGGCAAGACTAATGGTCCAATGGGTTGCTATTACATGTCTCACTGACAGCTGCTCACCAGTGCTCTCACCTGGGAGCTCACAGCAATTTCTGACATATATACAGCTTGTGTTTATGTGCCCTATCATGCTTGACATCTCTTGGTGATTCTGTGTCACAATATTTTGAGGTGTTTGTTCTAGGATTCAATATTATTGCATGGAATATTTTCATAGTCAGAGTATAGAAAACCTGTTTACGACTTCTAAATATAATCTTAACCATTATTAGAGCCCTGTAGACATGTAATAGCACCCCTATAGTCACCTTTACACTTGTATTATTCTTTATTCACACCACATTGCTGAACTGTAATGTGCAGGCTGGGGATCACTGCAGGGACACAAAGGACAGTAAACACTATCAGGCTGAAGCACTGATCTGCATCCAACTCCAACAGAGATTCGAACCCAGATCTTTCCGATCTCCTGACTGTGTGGCCAACATGCTAACCACACGGCCACCGTGTGGCCCCAGCACCGACCTACATTTACTATTTAAATTTTAGTATTTGTTCCATGAAATTATTTTCATTTATTGAACTTTTTATTTTACCTTCATTTAGGAGCGTGTTACTTGGCTGCGCTGCTTCCAGTATGTGTACAGTATATGTATCAGATTTCAGCTTCTGTGTGTTGCCATGTTAATGTAATCTGCCCAGGACCCTAAGAATCAGAATTACTGGCCCATGTCACTTCAACAGTTGGTCATCGGGCTGTTTGTTTTAATCAATCAGATTTGGATTTGCCAGAAAGGTCCAGCGAGCAGGCGTACAGTAATGCATTTTTTTGTCCTCAGTGGTTGAGGTTTGAAGGCCTATGCCTCACACTCAAAGTTACCAGTGCACTTGAACGCATCATCACATAATTCATTAATTGATCCTGTTCTGACACAAGGAAAGGAGACAGACACTGTGTTGTTCATCGTTCTGTGTGGGTTATAGGAACAAATAAGTGAGTGTTTATGTATAATTTATATATAAGCCAGCCAGTGAAAGGGTTTGTTTGCCACTTCCACTGGACGTCTCCCAGACCAGTCCTTATGATTGGGCTCTTTGGTTTGGAGTTTGTGAGACTGGGTTTCTTGCTTTAGTTATAATGGTATTCATCCCCAATTCTGTAATGCCACGCACTGTTAGATTGCGTTTTTGTATATTATTGATGGTTTGTATAATTGCGGCGTGATAGTGGTGGTATTAAGAGGATTAAAATTAAAATGCAGCGCCTGCCACTGCTTAGACTTTGTCTGTCTGATTACTGCTCCAGCCAACAGCCTGCAGTTTATCATTCAAATAGCCTTGTGGGTGTGACTGATGTATGCCAATTTCTTTCATAATGGTTGTGTAAATGTGACCAGGAAAAAGAACCCAGCTATTGTACTTTGAAGCACCACCCTAAAATTTCATAATGCATTGCAAATTATTTTTGTTGTCTCTCCTATTACGAGTCTGGTGCAACATGTGTGGCAGCACAGTGGAGCATGTGGTTAGCACATCTGCCTCACAGTCTGGTGGCTCTGGGTTTCAATCTTGGCTTGAACCTTTGTGTGCTGTTTGCATGATTTCTCCAAGTACTCTTGTTTCTTCCCACAATCCAAAAACATTCATGCTGCATAATAGGACATTCTAAATTGTGCGCAGGTATAAATGTGAGTGTGAATGGTTGCTGTCTATAGCGGGGGTCTGCAACCCACGCCTCTTTTATCCTTCTGCTGTGTCTACCAGCTGATTTATGTTTCTGTGTAGTCACTGTGCCGTCAGCCTTCTGACACCGTCATGAGCCTTTCAAAGTAACGCGTCAGAGTTGAGCGTGTGCCGTGCAGTTCTCCACCGAAGTGCACGGCGCAGTGTTTCTGGTTAGGCAACTTGCTAAGAAACCATGAGGCTGATCAACTATTTAGCTTGTTAACGAACGACAGCAACTAAAGCAATATGGAAAAAGGTACCCGAACTAGGACAAATCGATGTGTAACAACATTTTTATTTCGAAAGTTGAATCCAAAATTTGTGGATAAGGCTTAAGAAACATGACTAGATGCCAGATGGCAACAAGTGTGGCTCGTCACTCCGCCAGGAGGCACAGGAAAACAGAAAAGGAATGTGATAAAATATTTAAGGAAACTGCAGCACTACCTTCAATTTAGTGATCAAATAGGTTTTGTGGCTCCAAGTGGCTTTTAATTTGGTGAATTGTTTTTAAAGGTTGCCAACCCCTGGTCTGTAGAATATGTGCCCTGTGATTGACTGGTGACCAGTCCACGGTGTGACACGCCTCTCGCCTGAAGTCAGCTGGGATAGGTTCCAGCATACCCCCGTGACCCTAGTGAGGATAGGCGCCATAGAAAATGGATGGATGGATGAATGGATGAATTGTTTTTAAAGGTTGCCGACCCCTGGTCCATAGATTATGTGCCCTGCCATTGACTGGTGACCAGTCCAGGGTGTACCACGCCTCTTTCTCAGAGTGAGCATCGACTTCAGCATACTCATAACCCTGCACACAACAAGCAGTAGGAAATGAATATGTGATTGCAATGTGCACATGAGTGGAGGAAGGACAGAGCATAAGATGAACAAACAACTGGTGCGACATCTGCAATGATGCGGTGGCTGTACCGAACTGAGAATTCAGCTGTCATTGTACATTCTCACCTTCAATTATCATCATGAGACAAAAGTCTGGGTCCCCCTACTCTGCCCCAGCAGCCCAGACCCATACGAGCAGAACACAATGGATGAATAAATGGAAAAGCACATCAGCGATTCATCACTGGATCTAAGGGACAGAGTTCCAATCGAAATATCGTCTAGCCATTTTGGATTGCATGGTTTCATTCTATCTACTAGGAGTATATTAAATAAAGCCCTTCCTCAGAATGTTCTGGCGCATTATGCACACACATTTGTATTGGAGGGCGGCGGCTTGTCTTGTAAGTGAATTACTTTCTGGAGCTTAAAGAAAATTCATTCACTTACCGCTGAAGCTACCTGTCTGCTTCCTGCCTCTCTAAATAGCTATGGATCATTATCAATGATTGAGAGCTTTTTTTTTCCTCTCAGTTGGTTGTCAGGCGCCTTGTTTTTAGTACGTAAACACCCTAACTCAGCATTTGTGTTGATAGATGGAGCCTCATTGCAGCAGAAGCATTTTTGACCATCCATCAGACACACCATTGTTAAAAGCATTTATCTTGTTGTAAGAGCATGCATCTTTACAATGTAAGGTAAAGCACAGCAATTAAGAAGGTCCATATTATAGGCCTATATACAAAGAGCTGCATCTACTGTAATTAATCACTGAATGCAGCAATGAGCACACATTGTCCATTGTTTAAGCTGGACCTCACAGATTGTTCAAGTTTGCTCAACGCCTCCAATTTTACAAGACACACTGATTTATTGCAGTAGACTTTCCAGAGGGGAAATTTAACAAGGGTGACGACATTCTCTCATATCAAATTTCAATAGATGCTGCAATGTTGTATTCACAACCACGAAAAGCCCGCAGACTAAAGTGACACGTGTCAGTGTCTGTCGCACAACGCATCTCCATTTCTGTAACTTTGTTCATGCATACCTTCTTCATAAAAAACGCTACACACAAATCAGCTGTACAATATGACTTAAAGTGCTCATGACACCAACATTTAAAAAAAATAAAATTAAAAAATAAAAGTATTCACTTAATAAAACTTTCTTGTCATACTGCCGTCATCCGCCAGTAAATAAGTACAAAATATGAGTGAAATGAAGTTGTGAAAATGAAACACCCCCCAGCGAACTTCCTGAAATGCTTTCCGGGAACCAAACTCATCAAAACACAGCGATGGACGCACAGCAAAGCCAAGAAAGAAAAATATTTACTACAATTACACAATCATAACATTCGCTGATTGTGTTGTGATGAGTAGTTATTTATACATTGTACACTGTTACTACATACAG
Source organism: Dunckerocampus dactyliophorus (assembly GCF_027744805.1). Classification (NCBI taxonomy): domain Eukaryota; kingdom Metazoa; phylum Chordata; class Actinopteri; order Syngnathiformes; family Syngnathidae; genus Dunckerocampus; species Dunckerocampus dactyliophorus. The sequence continues at coordinate 5,516,758 of NC_072826.1, forward strand.
TACACTACATTTCAGCATTTACAGAACAAGCACTGTTGTCAGTTTCGGAAGCCAGGACCGCCTCCACGTGTAGACGAGGCAGTTCTTTGAGCATCTGATATAACACGCATTAAAAAATCGTCCACATCAGGTTTGACTGGCAGTGATTGCCACTGACAGATCTATGCAGAGACTGCAAGATACAAGACGAGTGAGCAGCGGTCCCTGTTTAGCTAGCGTTGAAATCTGGCATAAAAAAAAACATATTATTATTCTACGATTTGGAGACTATATCTAGTAGAAAAAATGTGGATTTAGTCACTTCCACCAAGCTTTTCCACGGTCAAGCTTCTTTTATTGTGTGTTCACTCGCAGATCCCGGTGTGAGTCGAGGAAAGATAGTTGGGACAGCTGATTGTAGAAGCGCTCTCTGATAATTCACACTCATTCCTAAACCCTCCTTTAACTTAGGTGCAGTATCAAACAACGGTCCTGGAAATGTGCCTTCTCTCCAGAACCCCTGAATAGACCTTACCAGGAAGGCTGAGGAGTATGACCCCATGAGAAGATCCAAGATCCACCAGAATAGTAAAAAACTGCAAGTAATTGAGATGCCCTAAAATGTCTATTTTAGAGACTCTAATTAATCCTGGTCTATGCCTATGGCACAACTGTACTCAAACTCAAGACATGTAAAACAAAGTAGTAAATGGAGTTTAATATTCAGTACTGTCTAGACGTCCTGCTCTTGGGCGATTAATATTGACCATTGACTGACTCCTATGGGTCAGCATTCCACAAACTGCCCCTGTATGCCAATTACTCAACACATAATGTCTGCAATGGCTATATGACTGGAAGCGTCATTACCACACTGAACCTGAACTAGCATTGCCCTCTCCCGAGTAGGGTTATATACATATTCAATATTGCATTCCAATAGGCTGACCTCAGCACTTTCAGTTTAACATGCCAATTCTCAGAGGTCGGCTTCACAGCTCTATTATAGCCGTTAGAAGGTTACATATATTAATATCATATTAAACATTTTCTACGTACCTAATATCTTATTCACAATTTATCTTCCAATAGTTTCTCTACGGTTAAGGATGTGTTATTTTTGTCTCTGCTAAATTTTAGTCGATTCCTTTTGTCTGTGGATAGTTATTTTATGGTGCTTTGTCTTCATGTGATGTCACTCATCATTTTTTAAACCAGTGGTTCTCAACCTTTTGTCCGTCAAGTACCTCCTGTGGAATATTTTTTTAGCCAGGTGGCCCCTAACCACAGAAAAGTATTTTTGGTTGTAGCATGAGTATAGGATTTATTACTGGCCAAAACAGTGCTCGTCTCTAGTGTTCTTGTTTGAAACATTTGGAAATAAAAATACATATAAAATGACTTAAATTGTAAACAAAAGAATAATTAACTTAATTACGCTCAGAAAATAATTATGAACTTGCCCTCTTTTGGGATTGTGATAAAGACGTGTGCTTGAATGCAAATACAAATTAATGTATAACCTTTTTTGGACTTTTTGTCTCTCTCAGCTCAAATACTTATTTTTCCCAACCACCAGTGATGTGCAGTCGAGGGAGGCAGGCAAGGCAGAGAACCTCAGAAATAAATAAACACATAATGGTAACATAAAATAAATATTAATATTTGTCCATTGTACTGTATTCTAAATGTATTTTCTGTATGATTCCAATCCTGTTTAACTACGGATGCTCCGATCGATCGACCACGGATTAGTATCGGCCGGTTACTGTAAAAAACATGTGATCGGCATATGCCGATAAATGCCTCTCAGAGCCGATCACAAAAAACGATCGCCATGTGGAGGCGACATGACAATTCATGTCATTACAACACAAACATGACATGCGTGTGCATGTGTTCTGTGTCACGTAGGGTTGCCAACACCCGTATTGAGCCGCCAAGGGACACACTTGGTCCCGTATTGCCGCGAGAATCAACACTAGTTTCTATAACCTCAGTGGTTTCAGTTTGACAGCTTGACACAGGCTACGCCAATTGATGCCAGCGTGTTTGATCACTCCCTTTTGGTGTTTCACTTTTCTTGCATCTTTCTTTACACACGTTGCCTAGCTGTCACTGGTGGCAGCCTGCTAGCTAGCTAGCTAGAATTTTCCGCCTAGCCTCTCGTCTTCGGGCTCCAAATATAACTTTTTACCACACTGACACTTTGTTCTTAAAAGAAACAAGCAATGCAGTTAGTTTGGAGCTTGTCGTTGTCCCACGGGAAAGCTACCAAGTGGATATGACATTCATAGGGTACATACAAACTTTTTCAAGTGTCACTGAACACTTGCTCTGTTGTTGTCATTATACTTTAAATATGAATATATTTTCGTCATTAAAGCATGGAAAACCTGTTTATGACTTTCTAAATTACGTTAGTAGAGCCCTGTAGACGTGAAATAACACACCTTTAGTCACCTTTACACTCCTGCTATTCATTATTTACAACAAATTGTGCAACTCTATATCTGCAGGGACTCGAGACTGCAGCTAACACGCTAGTGAGCTAACCAGATAGCCTCAAATGTATTTCTTCTAAACTTAAGAAGCAAACAACTTACCACTTCCACACTGAATGGGAGGATACATTTTTTTCACACTATGATGTCAGACATGCCATGGCTGACTTCATACAGTTATAAGGTAATGTGATGTAATGTAATGTCTCAATGTTTTGTTTCATTACTGACACCTAGTGACCAGAATAATACATTTCACTTGTATTTCAATATGTTTTGACTAATAATAAACCATAGCCTACTACCGCGATATAGCGAGGGAACGAAAATCAAACCACGATATTGCAAGGGACGACTGTACAGAGGTGCGGAAGTACTTGTCTCGTCCTGAAGGGGTGGGGATGTGCATTAGCGGGAAGGTGCTTGTCACTGCCGTCCTTCCATTGTGAAGAAAAGCAAGCGTTTTTTGTTTTTTTCACCAGCAGGAGAGTGACAAGTCACATTTTTATGCTCTACTGAATGAATGAATGAATTTGACTGCCAAGATGGAGGATTATATAGCTAAGCTCACTGGAAGGTGAGCTGACTTTTACAACAAAGTATCAGAGCTTTTCCTGGAGAAGGATAGGGTGCCCTTCATAAAACAGCTAAACAAATTCAGATACAGATTCACTAATATTTTTCAGTTTATAAAAAAATAAATGAGTAAAAAGTACAGTGTTAAAGTTTTAACAAAAGTGAATCATTCTCTTGTTTTTCTTGTTATCCTTACAAACAAATTCCAAACGAGTCAGTGCTTCAACAGCCATGAATCTCACTGCACACCACTGCCAACTCAAAATATAAATGTGTCATAGAAAATATACCGTACGGTATATTTTTTAAATATCAAGTACCCCATGGAGTGCCTGCAAGCTGTTCTAAACAATGTAGGCACTTATTTGCAGAGGCTTTAGAAAAGAATGTGTCGGAAATTGAAAAAAATAACTCTTTCTCAGACCTCATTCTGGTTAAAAAGCACTCCACGCAAGAGACCTTTCCACTGTGTTGCCAAGAGCTTGTCTGATAGAGAAAGAAATACACCAGTAAGAGTCTTCTTTCCTTCTTCAAGCATTATCTATTTTATGGAGAGTCACCTGAACCCAATTTTCATGTCATTTAAGGCCTGGCCCAGTGAAGTTAGTTGCAGGTGTAAACTTGGCCTTATCCCTGTCACACACACACACACACACACACACACACATACACATACAGTATGTCATTTACTACTAACCAACTGTAATGAAACATATAAGGAGCAAACCAATCATATACAATCAGGAATATTTCGATTTTTGTTTTCGCTCTGCCTTGTACTTATGCCACTACCCAAGATAAGCAGACACTCGGTGCATTCACACCAATGTATGTCGAGAAAAATCACACCTTCATTATGTTTGGTTTGCAGTGGACCAAAGCACCAGGATTACGTCACACAGTTACAACAAGTGCTTGTTTGGGGGCGGTATTCGCACATTTGCAACCACTGGCGAACACTGACACAAACACATGCACACATAGACAGAACCTCAGTTATCATGGGTCCCAGTTGTCGTATGTTTCGGTTTTCGTTGATAATTTACACTTTTTTTGTGAACAATTTTGGGTGTCTGGAACAGATGAAATGGAATTATATTGTTTCCTAAGGGAAACAATTGCTTTGGTTTTTGTATGTTTAGTTTTTTGACCGTCAGTCCCTTTTCTATATAATAACCACCACTTTCCATCGTGTAGATCAATGGAAATACTCCAAAAAACAAAGTCAAAACTCACAGCACACTCGTCCATTCAGGCACGTAATAAAGACCTGTCATGTAATTAATGCAATCGCGTGTGACGTGTAGAGACAAAAACGTGTGCGCTGTGCAAATAAGATTTAATAACAGGCTATTTAGTTAGTTGAATAAAAGTATGGGCAGCAGGCGAGACAGCGAGCTAATCGGTGTGTTGCTCTGCACATGAGATGAATGCGGACGGAAAAAAGCAGATGAATGAATACGACATGCTGCTGTCCAGCAAGGTGTTGAAATGATTTAAAAGCTTTCAGCTCACATACAGTATATGCCCGTAAATCACCTCTTGTGTCAGTTCCTCTCATGTCAGTTCCTCTACCATTACTTCTGGCCTTTCTTGGACTCACTGGACAGTCCACACAGCAAGTGAAGCGTGCCACAGTTCACCTGTAAGCGAACCAAAACCAGACCGGAGCCTGTTTGTGCATTTACACTTTCGTCACAATAACGACGTTCCAAGTAAGCAAGAGTTTGTTTAAAGAAGACCAAACAGAATGGGGCCAAGTATAATACACAGTCGTCGACCAAGTTACACTTTAAGACATGTGCATGGACATGGATAGAATTGCTTCTGTGAAAGAGAAAATTCCTCAATGATCACTGAAATAGGTCAAAACTGACAAAAGTGATTTATTTTTTATTCTGGAATTTGCCAAAATGCATACTGACAAGCTACAAAGCTTCTGGGGGAGCTTTTTGGCAAGTCAGCTCTATATTATAGACAGAATCTGCTTTGCTGCATCCGACACAGGGTGTTTAATGTGCGCAGGGTATAACAAAATCTCAAGACTATCAAGGCATTTTGGAGTGAAATGTGTTGTTGTGTGTCAGGAAGCGTGGTCTCAGTCGCAAGACACGGGTCCTCCAACATGACAGGGACCCAAAACACACAGTCAAAAAAAACCTCAAGAATGGCTAAGGGTGAAACAATGGCCTAGTCAGGGTCTCCGTGGGGTCTTAAAAAGTTGAAAATCCAATCATTTTTATTTGATTTAATTTCAATCATAAACTGTCTTAAACATAGGTTTTAAAGGTCTTAAAATGTATGAATGTTACTATTATTTAAAACAAATGCATAAACTGTTGTCTCAGTTTTAAATGTTTCGATTTAAAGCAGACTGATCAGAATTTAACGAGCACAACCAGCTAGCGTGTTGTGTGCTCACCGCGGTGTGTTGCAGCGAAACAATTTAATGTATGGTTGAAGCCGGTGAATGGAGACATACAGTATATGAAGCACACTGCACCTTCTGCAAGAAAACTTTGAAACTTGGAACATCGGGCATCAAGGCATTGGAATCCCGTGGCAAAACACGAAAACATGAGGCGGTCATAGAATGCCGGCAGTAAAAAGCTTTCAACCAGCCAGTATTGTTCCGCATCAGGATCTGGAGCTTTTTTTTGCCAGTGTGGATGTGAAATGGGTCTTAAATTGTACTCATTATGGTCTTAAAAAAAGTCTTCAATTTGACTCGTTCAAACCTGCAGAGACCCCAGTGGCTTTCTATTTGTTCTTAAAGTTCCTTAAATGGTTATTAACTGCAAAACTAAGCTTTTTCCTCAAATCAAACATTTAACTCATTCAATCCCAGCCATTTTTCAAAAGACAACCCCTTCACTACCGGCCATTTTGTACGATTTTGACTGATTTTTCAAGGCACACACAATATTGTGGTCTATGGCGATATAAACATGGAACCTACCTAAAGAAGGATTAGACTCTTGTCTTTCATCAAAACAAAAAAATTTGTCCCTTTTTCCATTCTTTAGTAATCAGCAGCCGAACATAGGTAAGTTTCAGGAAAATATAAAAAATATCCCAACAAGAAAAGGGAGAAAAACAGCTTTTTGTGAAAACATACACTTCAAGCATAACTTTTTTTTTCAAGCATAACTTTCACTTTGAAACAAATGTATTGCTTTAAGACAGCTCAAAAATCTAAACTATTCCACAACCTAAACAATACAAAGAAAAGGGTTGTTTTACATCAAAATAACAATTTATTCACAAATATAACGCCAACTATTTAGAATTTTCACATTTGGAATTAAACTGTGTGTGTGCACGCGTGCGCATGCGCATGTGCCTGTGCATGCATTAAAATTTCCTCCAATGCGTAAACTTCTGCACACTACACTCCTCCATGCTCTTCCACTTATCTTCCTCTTATCAAATGCACTTCTGCCACCTTGTGGCCGTTTTTATGGCTTAAAACTGTTCACATCTCTTAGTGTGCAATTGACTCATCACCTCATATTGCCGCTCGTGGAAAAAGAACATAAAAGACTTATAGATATGTCTTTGGGATCTGGCGTTCGGGTTTATAAACACGTATGAATACGTCGTTGGTACTGAATGAGTTAAGCATGGTTCCTGTGTGTGCTTTGGCTGGTTGCAGGTGTACAATACAACAGGTTTTAATTCGCAGGTGGTGAAAGCTGAGATTCAATCCAACCGTCGGCATCCTTGAATTAGAGCATGGCAAAAAAACAAAAAAAAACAAAACAGAAATAGAAAAACAGGCCTTCAATTGAAGGGCTTGTGGTTTACATCTTTAGACTTCTTTATCTCTACTTGTCAGTGGTTGAAGTTTTGTTTTACAGGTTTCAAGAGCGACTGAGGCAAGGCCTATATACTGTACAGTGCATACACATGCTTAATTGGCTGGAAAAGAAGAAAATCATTCAGTATTGAAGCTGCCTAAGGGTGTTTCTTGGGCATAAAGTCGTAGGGTAACTAAGCAGCACAATCTGAAGACACTGCAACCTACACTGGGGGGTACATCTGTAGCCACTGCAACCCACGGGCAGACTGATGGAAACGTAGCTGACAATTCGCATCAACGGTAGGGTGACTAAACCTCCTGATTTCCCAGGACATGTCCTGTTTTTATGTCCTGTCCTGGCCGACCCGAGTTTTTTAGAAAGTGATAATGTCCTGGTTTTGGTATTTCATTTAAAGTTGCCTTTGCAGCATTGAAGCTTACCAGAGAGATTTACATGTTCAGTAATAGGAAATTGTGTCTTTGGTTATAGATAGTATTTTGGAATACAACAATTTTCCTTCAATACAGATGAGGTATACTTTAAATGTATTGAAATTATAAAGCATCTTTGAGTAAACGTCAAGTATCATTTCAGTATCTCACTGCCGGGCCGAGTGCCCTGGTAATCAAAATATGGTCACCCTCTCCAACACCCTCTCCAGGTAATGGAACTCATTGCAATATACTGTAGAAAGCGGTACACACCTTTGTACCACAGTACAGGAAACAGCATCAAAGACAACAGACCACCCGTGCACCCGAGAGTTATAAATGGATCAAGACAGTGACTTCGCTCAAGCATAATTCACCCTTTAGCTTACCTGTGCACATCAGTGACCAACAATGTTTTGGTATAAAGAGTCAATCATCTGCAGCTGTTGTGGTAAATATAAATAACTATCATCAAGAAATACTAATAAAAATCAATATATCACCCATTGTCATGATGCTCTACTGTATGTCTAGCATCAATTCAATGATTAATCAGTGACCACAGGCATTTGCTTTCTGAATAAACAAAACAATTTGCACTGATGATGAACATGTCACTGCCTGGGGGTAGCTGAGATTAATCAATATGTCATTGCACAAAAACATATTTGTGTTGTCTCTGATCATATCGCTCCAATGTGTGATGACACCTTTCTCTTTTTTAATCAGTCTATATAACAACACAGGAAATCAACAGGAGGCAGACGTAGCGATACCTATCGTTTTCCGTTGCGGAGAATTGTTCTGGTGTTTTCTCATGTTGAGCTTTGGCATACCTTTTCAGTGAAGACCCTCAGACCCAATGTTAAGATCAATTGCACTGAAATAGCGTCAATGAGCTAAAATCTTGTTTTTCTTTACTGCATGCGTATAACTTGCCTGCTACAATCGGATCCTTCATTCCCTGCAATAATGTATGATTTTTGCCACGGGGTAGGCATGTGTTAGACTAGTCTCCGGGATATCTGAATAATGGAGCATGGGCATATTGCAAGGAGTCCCTTCTGATCACATGAAATTCAAAAAACATCCCATCTCCCAAGCGTACTGATCCAACTCCAGAATCAGCCATCCCCGCATTCTGCTTTGAAATTGGTTCCAGCTATGAAACGCAGTCACATTCTCATAAAATCCAGTGATAATACAACACGGTACATTTTCTAAGGGAGGTAAATGAATCATAAAGTGCGCACAATTTTCCTGACCTGACAATTAATAAGATATCAGATGGTGAAATAAGTCGATGGTATTGATAGCACCGTCTTACATGGTTCTGTGCTCAAGCTGCCAGTGGGAGCCTGACGTATATCAAATTCCCACCACCATCATGTGTGCTTTTAAACTCAAAGAAAACATTGATCGAAGGATGTCTAAACAAACCTAATGCAAATTTATGAATCAGAAAAGATGGAAAACTTCTACTCAAGGAAGGATTTAAACCGAGTACAAGATCAGACTGGCACCCATTAATATTTAATGCCTCAGTCCTTCGGTACCAGAGTGCAGCACATTATTTGATGTTCCTAATGGTGTGAGTTCCTGCTCTGCTGATGTGAGTGTGAGCTGTTTGTCTAACCCAATCTCAGGCATCTCTCTCTCTCTCGCTCTCTCTCACTGTATTGAAAAAAGCTGTGTCTCTTTGTTTGTTTTCCACTGACATTGAAAGGCCCATCTCTCAACCTCAATTAAGCATGTCTAACTACCCTCGCTCACTTTTTCCTCCTTTAATTAAAACATTTGTTGCACTGGCAGGTTGGAATGGCCTCGGCAAAGCAGAGGCGTACGTCACGGGGAGATTATGAGAATCCAACTCGGGACAAGGAAAGGTGCTTAACGGTGGAATTACTGCTGAAATGAGTTTTTAATCACACGGTTAGTGTTGGGGAAATGCGAAGCCCAGAGACAAAGACTGCGTAGATTGCTACCAAGAAGGATAAGACTACAACAGGAAACCTAAGTGGACATTTTGCTTTATATCTGGCTGCAGCTTGGAGCACACTATATAGACTACATATTAAAGGTGATCATTGTATAATTGATTTTACTAGTATGAAATACTTAACTGGAATGATTACTACATACCTTTATACGCTCTACCCTCTACAGGTGAGTTCTGAACCCAATTTTGATATACACTTCTTGCCAAAATGTTAAGACCATTTTACGGAGGTTCTAAGTAGAGCTTCATTCAAATGCAAAAAGAAGAAATGGGAGTGAGACAAAAAAAAAAATGTGTAAGCAATTTGTTCCCTGAAAAGTTTCCGACCATAGCTCAAAACAATCCGAAACGACCCTAAAATAGAAATAACATTTTCAAAAAAAAGATTAAATAATAGGTAGCTGTGCCATTCTTGTTAATCGCCTAAAAAATGGGTTTGGGCATGCTTGATGCCAGTGTTTCCAGGAGGCTAGTGGGAATGTTGCTCCAGGTGGGGAAGATGACTTCACGGCGGGCATCCAGTGTCTGAAATTGATGTCCATTCTTGCAAACTACTCTTGCCATCCATTCCCAGATGTTCTCAATTGGCTTTTGCAGAGTGGCATGCAGAGTGTTACTGGAACTGGAACTAATCGATGTGTTACAACCCTTTTATTGCAAATGTTGATCGAAAATCAGTGAAGAAGACGTAAAAAAGGCCTATGAAACTAGCTGTGATGAAGCTGTGGATTGTCACTCCACCAAGCGGAACAGGAAGACCGAAAATGAACATGACAATTCACTTAAGGAAACTCTACACAGGGTGTCCCAAAAAAATGTACACACCAAAGAGAAGACTTTGAAGACGAGGACTTCTATTTTCAGCAAGATGGGGCACGCCCACACTATCATCGCGATGTTACATCCTTCCTTGATGAGATCTTGCCAAACAGGTGGATCGGAAGGAGGGGGTGTCGTTGAATACTCTCCGCATTCACCAGATCTCACAACACTTGACTTTTTTTATGGGGATACCTAAAAGACAAAGTCAACGCTATGGGAGCTGCAACAGTCGCTGAATTGAGAGCAGCCACTGATCGTGGATGCACGCAAATACCAAGGAAATTGTTTTGTGATGTGTGCAATTCCATTGCTTCGCGTAGTGTCTGGACCAGAACGGATGTCAGTTTGAGAATAGGCAGTGACAAAACAATGAAATGATGTTTGTCAATTCTATTAGACTTTGAAAATTGAGCAAATTATAATAAAGACCTAGTTTACAATTATTTAAAGTGTGCACACGTTTTTTGGCACACCCTGTGCAGTCGTCCTTTGCTACTATGCCGTTTGAAAATCGCGCCCTCACTCTATCGCGGTTTTTAAGCAAATTGTACTTATTCTTGGCCTAGATTAAGCATTTTCAAGCATAAAAATGGCTTGATGAACTAAAATACAAACACAAGGCAAAGAGAGAAAGCTTTTGCCTTTGCCATGACGAGATCATAACAGCGTGAATACCTGACAGAAAACGACATTGAATCCGCATTTTTGCAAAGATTTTGGCTTTTAAACGTTGCGGTCTTAACCTTTTGATCAGCTGATTAGCAGTCGATTTCACTTCAATGCTTGTTTGCAATAAATTGCTTATTCAAATGTTTTTTTTTGTCTCAATCCCATTTCTTCTTTTTTGAGTTTTGAAGCTGTACTTATAACCTCCTTAAGATCCAACAGTGCAAAATGTACATTCTTGCAACTTTTCAGCTGGCCTCAAAATTTTGATTAGGAGTGTAACGCTTCCATGCCCGTGTTACAACAAATACAGTCCCTATTTTATTCACTGAGATAGCAGAGAAGCTGAATATACTTAAGTTAATGAGCTACTAGTCATAACTAAAGCGCACTGCCTCCCACGTATTCCTTATTGTGTTACAGACAGAAGCTCTCAGTGTTATTAGTCTTGAAATACGGTAATGGAACACAGTCTACCGAGTTCCATGAGGGGTCGCCATGACCCAGTAGGAGTAATAGGCCCGAGGAGAAGGTTGTGATTATGTGGGATGCGGTATGTTAAATAAAATGGAAACTTGCAGTGCCCAGCACTCCCTCACAGGTTGTTCTGGGGCTTTGTGTCCCGTGTTCCGTCTTGTGAATTTCATTGCTCCCTGTGCTGTAAAAATATTCACGCACAGATTCTTAACTTACGATTCGTTGAAGTAAAAAAAATGTGCAGTAACGCTGGTCTAATTTTTTTTTACATGAGCATGCTACGCATGAGGAAATTACAAACGCAGGAGTGGTTCAGCTTCAACCACAAACACTGCAAGTTCTTCAGATCAGCAAGATAGTTTGTTTTTTTAATATTCCAAATTGAGGACTTATTTCCTTTTAATTCGGGATGATAGAAGCAGAGAGTGGAGCCTGTGGTGATAATTCCCCACAGCATTTTTATTATTTCAGCTTAGGTGATAACATCTTTAATTCCGCTTTGAATAGGTTTATATGTCCTGCATAAAATACTCCCTTGTGACTTTAATTATTGCTGGTTGATAAGATGGAGGAAGAAAAGGAAGAAAGTCATTTGTACAGATGGCCACAGATGATGAAGCTCAGTGTCCTTGTTATATCTTATCACTTGCGACATCACTTCCTGTAGCTTCCGTTGGCTTGGATTTATCTTGCGTTATCATGCAGCACAGACAATGAGCCATAGCATCTAGTCACTAGATGCTATAGTTCATTTCTATGGTTCACATAACAATACACTTATACTAGATTCAAGTACGAGTCTAACACAGAGGCTTGTTATGGGTAAGATTAAGAGCAGAGTCTCAAAGCCCAAAACAACAGGGAACTTGGGAATTTGCAAGCCATTTTACACAAAAACAAGCCCAAAGTTGCATATAATAAGTGGACCTGGCAACACTTATGTGTGTGTGAGTCTATTTTTTGTCTTACATGTCTTATTTGATCTTATTATGCCTCCTATATTGGGTAATACATGTGTAAATGTGACTATACGGGTGCTATTTCATGTGTAGAAGGCTCTGAATATGTTAAAAAATGTATTTAGAAGGTTATAAACAGCTTTTCTATGCTCAAACTAAATATTGGATTTATAAATAAGGAATCCTACCTCCCAGAAATTTAATAAACGAGGGATGGCGTCACACTTGTGGTAAGCAGATCAGCCCTGCACCCTGCATCCACCCATCCCCGCTAAATAAGCGTAAAGTTGAGCAGCAATAGCAAATGAGCTAAAAGCTCAACTTGTTGACCAGCGCTGCTCTTAAAGGAAACCTGCACTTTTTTTGGGAATTTTTCCCAACATCCACAATCCTTATGTGAAACATGAACACATATTTCTTTTCCTTTTCTGTGCGTTCTAACGAGAGAAAACAAGTTAGTATGAGCCAGCTAACATCGCACGTCATGGCCTATTTTGACTAAGAAGCTCTCTAAAAAAACCTCTAACAACATTTTATTGTTTTATATACATGCTGTGGTCATGCATTAACAAGTACATTGATGATAACATGTAATATTTACAGTATCTTGCCGTATTTTGATGATTTAAAACATTACCGAAACTTCTTTCCTAAGCGCATTGATTTCACACAGCTCATAGGAGCTAACAGCAGCATAGAAACAGCGAGGACACTTACGATGTCTTCTCTCATTGGGATGGCAGTGTCTTCCAGCACAAGACTTGTTCTCCAGTCCTCGGGTAAAAAATGCCGACAGCAAACGAGCATCTTGTTGAGTCTTCGTAGCGAAATTGAAAGCCAGTAGTATCCATTCTTCTGTCTGTCCCGTTGCAGTGGCTTGAGGAGGTTGCGAGTGAGACTGAGGCTAGCGGCTAGCGAGACGTTGTGTTACTCTGCCAGATAAATATAGTTTTTGGTGTTAGCTGCTACAATAACAATATCGCTGTAACTTGGCTAATGTACAGGTCAGTTATGTAAATGGGACACGCGTCGCAATAGGTACCTCCTATGATGTGCATCGTTAGTTGTTGCGTACTAACTCGTTTTCTCTCACAAAGGAAAAGAAATACAGTATGTGTTCATGTTTCACATAAGGATTGTGAATGATGGGCCAAAAAAAGTGCAGTTTTCCTGTCAGGCATTAGGGAGTCAGGCATAGCACAGCCACACCAGCTTGCATCTGTTACACTTGTACCCTTTGGTCCATTTTAATTGAAGTTGTAGTGAATAAAGCACATTTTGCAGGACATTGCGACACAGTAAATACAGGTAGAATGTTAACAGATGACGTCAGACAGATGGGACCACAGGAATATAATTACAAGACGTCTCACTAAAATGCACCAGGCTATTTGCTGATGTAGCCTGGTAGTTTTTGCACATTATGCTGCTTCCTAAGACATGGATATGCTTTCACGTCGGAGTCTCCAAAAGTCTCCAATAACACCAAGAAAAGTCATTAGATTGCTTGGTTTTTTTGAAAAAGTGTCGCCAGAGGGGTCTGCATACTTACTAAATATAGAGACAAAGTCGCTAAGTTGGCAACGCTGCTTGAGCCTCTTTCTCTATCTCAGGCAATGATGCTTTCAGTCTAGTTAAAAATGTCATGTCAACCATAAAAGTCATTTCCAATCATTTCCAATTCAAATTCACATGGAAACACCGTTTCATATAGCACATTTTCGTGACGTGGCAAAAGTGGCTGTCTGCAAAAAAAGGGTACTTTTTGTCCATCTATGTTGTATTTTCATTTCTTTTCGACCTGACTCACTGTAACCCCCAGCACTCACTTGCTTAATCTTCATTTGTCGCTTTATCTCCAGCGAGAAATGATCACCTGTCCATTTGCTTGAAGTGACTGACCGTCTTAACAATTGAACTTTAACCATCAAAGCATGGCCTTGTTCCCATAAAGGAAAGACACAGAGGTCAGTGTTCACTTGACAAAAGTTCCGCAATGAAATAATGCCTGCAGTGCAATGTTCATCCGCGCTGATGCTCTAAGGGCCACACACTAGGCCATTTGTACTGTGGTTGGGCCGCCGTTTTTATGACAGCTTACTCAATGTCTGTGATGAAGTTTCTCTTCAGTTCCTGTTTCTACCAATGTACATCACTGGTCAAAATTTTTCAGACCACAGCGAAAATCTTTGCAAATAATGTAGATTCAATGTTATTTTCTCTCAGGTATTCACACTGTCATGATCTCTTGATGGCAAAGGCAAAAAGGTTTTCTCTCTTTGAACATGGTTGGATTGTTGAGCTGCATAAGCAAGGCCTCTCGCAGCACACCATTGCTGCTGAGGTTGGACACAGTAAAGCAGTCATTTGCAACTTCTTAAAAGATACTGCGGGTTATGGAACAAAAAATTCAAATGTTAGACCAAATAAAATGTCACCGGCCCTGAGTCTGAGGATCCGATTGTCTGTCTGTGTTATGAGCGGCGTTAAGCCGGGGGTTGGACCCCAATCCAGAGACGACAAAAACAAGTTGTAAGGAAAAGGTTTCAGACAAAGAATGCACCCAACGGAGTGGGAAAAAACATACAAAACAGAAACAAAGTACAAACCAAAATACCGGGCGAAGCCACACAAAAACTGGGAACAAAAGGCACTGCTGGAAAAAGCCAAGCAGGAGAAAAATGCTAACAAAAAATGCAAGTAGAGTACCGGTCCAAAAGCTAACAAAGGAGCTGCTTGAAAAAGCCACGCAGGAAATAAGCACTCACAACAGCGCTAGAAGAGCAAGTGTCCATAAAGCTAGCTACACACACAGAAGCACAACACGAGACAATGGTTGAGCAAGAAGCGAGTGGAGTCCGTGCAACAATCTGGCAATGACTGAGTCTACCAGCAAGAAGGCCTGATTAAGATTGCTCTCAGGTGTGCGCAGGTGGCTCTGCCCCAGCAGGCCCAGCAGTGCGCTGCAAAACAAAGCAGACAGGCGGCAGCAGAAGAGCTCCAGCAGAACATGACAGTCTGTCGAGAAACGAGACAAATGAAGGTTGTTACTGGTGCCGAGTGCACTCCAATGACGATCTTCTGCGAGAGAAGGAGGCCTCGTCTCCTCAAGGGCACAATTTTGACCGTTTGGAATTTGCATGAGAGCACCAAACATGGGACATTGAAAGGTGGAAGAAAGTTTTATACTCTGATGAAAAAAAAATGTAACCTGGACGGTCTAACATTATTACCATGACAAGGAGGTCCCACCTAAGATGTTTTCCACACAGCACAGTAGAGGGGGTGTCATCATGATCTGAGGTGCTTTTTCTTACAATGGAGGCTCAGGTTGTGCAGGGTCGTCGAATGGCAGCTGGCTATGTTGAGATGTTGCAGGGGGAATCACTCATGACTCAAGACCCTCATCTGCGTGGTAATGGCTGGGTTTTTCAACAGGCTTCCAGAAGAATAACGTCACTCTTGGACCATCCTGCATGCTCCCCTGATCTCAGTCCAATTTAGAACATTTGGAGATGGATGGCATGGGAAGCACATCAATTCCGCCCTCCAGAAGCCATCTTCACCCATCTGGAGCAACATTCCCACTAGGCTCCTGGAAACACTGGCATCACGCATGCCCACAAGAATTTCCAAGGTGATTAACAAAAATGGTGCAGCTACTCATTATATTATGCCCCTTTTTGAAAATGTTATTTCAATTTTAGGGGGGCTTCAGGCTGTTTTGAGCTATGGTCTTAGCTATGGTCTCAGCTGATGAACAGCCTATTTCAGTTTATTGGTCGGTTACAATAAATTGCTTATTCAAAACATGTTTTCGTCTCATTCCCTTTTCTTTTTGCATTTTGAAGCTCTACTTAAAAGCTCCTTAAGATGCAACAGTGCAAAATATACTGTATAATCTTGTAAGTTTTCAAGTGGTCATAAGATTTTGATCAGGAGTGTATTTCGACTTCAATCACTATTGTATGAAATTCAATGTTGGGTGTAGACAGGAGGATGATGTAGAAGTTTCTGGCCTTCAAGAGAGTCGATTTTTCTCACCTCACCTCTTTACAGACAAACAGCTATTCTCATTACTACGGGAGAAAGGAAAGAGCATCCTCAAGGACAGAAAGCATCCATCTTATTCTTCAGTTCAGGTGGAATGACACAATAGTGACCATCACCAGAGTGTGTTTCTATATAATAAGTCCCTTTTCAGTTACTGTCAGAATCATTGAAAAGGACACACGGAGGAGGGGATAAAACCCCACTTGACTTATAGCAGGAACATTTAATTCCTCAAAAGGATTATGACAATACTTTCTGAGCTATTCGGTGTGTTTGAGAGCAGATTCGCTGTTGAGAACATACTATTGCTTCCTCTAGCCTGATCAGTTCCTGGTTGACTAAGGCATTAACGCTATTGATAATCCATTTAAGTATCCAGTCATGTATCGTTGCGTCCAGTGTCCACCATGTCACAGCCCAGGCTGTCCAGGAGCTGACTGATGCCCCCGGTCCAGGTCTGCAGATCCCCTGGAGGACAGCGCACATGATAGGCACATGATGATGTATTAGTTTTGGAATTTTAAACTTTGATGATGAGTCTGATTCTGAATCCAATCCTGCATGAGTTAATGGTTTTCCATTTAGGGTTCTTTCATTGTTTTTCTCTCAAGAAATTAATGATTTTCAGTTGGAATTTTTTATCACGTGAGACCTGGGATATGTGTGTGCTGTGTTTTATTTTTGAAACAAAGTTGCACGTCCTTCATATGTGCTGTGTGCAGTTACGTGTGTGTAGTTGTAACCCAGCTAGTCCAGCCCGCCCCGCGTTCCTCCTGGTCTCAAACCAGGGTCCACAGACTGAGAGTTGAGCTCAAAGCCTGAGCTGTCAACTCATTGACTACTACGACACTTAAGACATCACGGAGTGAGGCTTGCACAGCTGCACCAAATGGCATCCATTACCCACCTAAACCTCACTCTTATCCGGGTCACGGCACCAATGTAACTCACCTGGTCCAGCCAACGCCGCGAACCTTAACCTAGTCCTAATCAGAGCAAGCCAAGAGTGCTAGCCGTCGAGCTAAAAGCCTAAGCTGTCAACTTGACGTCCAGCGCGACTCTTAAGGTGTCAGGGAGTGAGGTGTGCCAACATATTTTCAAACAGGTGCGCCAGCTGGCATCTGTTACATTGTGCCTGAATAAACTTTTATCAAGCATTTATTTCAAGATGTGACGTTATAACAAACAAGTAATTGTAATTGTTTAGCATGTACAGTACATCCACTGAGTCAGACTCAGCCTACTGAGATTGTATTAGACACCAAAGACATTTTTTGTACTTTCAACAGTGTTTTACTTTACTTTCTACATATTTGAAAAGAGCAAAACAATTTCTCTTTTTTCAAATCCCTACTGTCACGCCTTTAACACAGCAGTGGATCAGCCGACTGCTTTTACTGATCATCAAGTCAAGCCCAGCTCCTGGAAAAAGATTTGTTCAAGAAGCCTAGTTTTAAATGCTGCGCTCCCCCACGGCGCAAAACTGCAGAAACCAAGCATACATGTAAGGAAAAGACGCTTTTGGCTTGTTGAGCCCAGCACCTAAGAATGTTCTTCATTTAAAAAATGTGTATCATTTAACTAACATAGCCCAGAGAGGCCAGCTGGCACCAACTTTGATTTAGCAGAAAACTGGAGATCAATGAGCACACCACAATGAACCCAGCAGGATGCTTGCAAGCATCGACAACAGCAAACACAACCAAGACGTGCTTCAAAACATATTTATGCACTAGCGACAGCAATGCAGTCATTTGTCAGAGCCCTTGTGAATTTTTTATAACACTGTTGTGCTCACATTCTCGCTCACAAACCCAATATTTGAGCAGTGAGACTTGTTACTTTAAGTTGGATAACTCCTGCAACTTAAACTGGAAAGTAGTCTCTGATGCTTAAAGGGTACCCTCACATGTTCAGACAACGATGTCTTATATGTTCAGTGTTAGCAGCTATATCAATGCTGTACATGCTCTACATGTGTATATATGGGGTTTTTTTTTACATATTTTTTCTATTTAAATAAATGCACCAATGGTTGCAAATATTCCTATTCTCTCAGAATACAACTACTTTGTCAGCTAGACAAATCAATTAACTGTGAATTTGAGGGCATAATGTCAACTTTGTTGACATTATGGTTTAATTTTTGTACATTTAAAATGTTTTAGGCAATATAAAATATATAAAAAAGCAAAAAATAATATATATATATATATATATATATATATATATATGAGTGTATTTAGATATAAATATATATATGTATGTGTATATGTATATATGTGCTTATTCATACAGTAATCCCTCATTTATCGTGGTTAATTGGTTCATACATAAATACATACATACATACATACTGTACATACATATACAGTATACATAAATACATACATACATACATACATACATATACAGTATATATATATCTACACATAGATATATATGTATGTATGTGCATATACATACAGTAATCCCTCGTTTATCATGGTTAACTGGTTCCAGACCTGACCGTAATAAGTGAATTTCCACGAGTCCTTATTCATAAATGGTATATTTGTGAATATTCTCATTCATCCATGTCATTGTATTCTAAGGGCATTCAATTGATCACAACTGGACTGCTCAGGTTGTCTTACAAGACGTTTCGCCTCTCATCTGAGCAGGCTTCATCAGTTCATGCTCAAAGACTAGGTGGGACACACACGAGTCAGACTAGATAGGACAGCTCTAGTCTAGTCTAGTCTAGTCTTTGAGCGTGTTTACTACCTTCTAAACCTAAATAGTGTTGATTTTTTTTTTATTATTATTTTTATTAGAACCTTCTAGACATGAAATACCTGTATAATCACCTTTACACTAGTATTACCCAATATAGTAGCCATCAAAATAAATAAGATTCATGTTAGCATGCGTTGCTATAAAAGTGTCCCCAAGTGGAGCAGAGTGGCCGACGGACAGGGAGTGACGTCACGGGTTCAGAGTTGAGTTCAGCTTGCAGCAACAGTAGCCCATGTTTTTATTAGGGATTTTTACTATGGATTATTGTGCCTCTTGTGAGATAAGTCAAACCTGCAATGAAAGATCAAGTCTGGCATTTGTGTGTCTCACCAAACATTACAGTAACATTACTGACACCTAGTGGCCAGTGTAGAATACTACATATTATTCACAATGTCTTTGAATGTGTCTTCTTAATGCCTTGTACTTGTATTTTAGTTCATTTAACCCTTTTTATTCTTGAATATACTTAAATCAGGCAAAAAAAAATGTAGAATTTGCTTCAATATGCATATTTTTTGACTAATAGGCCGTATTCAAGCACGAATATATTAATTTATATATTTTTGAAAAACCATGACGGAATGGAGCCACAAAATTTGAACTGCAAAGTGGTGAAGGACAACAGAATATACACTGCATCCACAATGCCATGTAAACGCTTTGTTAAACCGTCCCACTAATGTATGATTGTGCATTATTCTGCTAAGGGTGGTTGAAAGAAGTGACCCCCTATTAGTGACCTGAGATGAATCACAATCTTTGTTCAAAGAGCAAAGCATGCAGGAGTCTAACAAGCCTGTCCATGGCCAGCATGGGAAGGAACTGACAGGAGCTTTATCACCGACCTAATGAATAATGTTTTATTAACAGTAATGTGATAAGGTTACCTTTATCTCAATGAAAATCATCAATCTTTGCCCTCTGCTTTGCAGCGCTGCGAGCACTCATTAAGTGCTGCATAGATTTTGGACTATAAACCAATGGAGGACCTACACAGCTCAGGAAGCAATTAGGGAAATACTAGTTTTAAATGTATCACTTGGATTAAATCGTACATTGCATTATATAAAACAAAATCATTCAGTGTTTGAGAAAAGGGCTATTGATTTAGTTTAATTCAGAAATCACTTTATCATTTAATAAGTTTAAAGACTGTAATATACCCATTATAGATTTGGTATATAATCTGAGTGTCATAAAGGGAGATTTATTTTGTGTGGTGTGGAAACAGATTAAACTAAGGTCAAGTTTAAGGAGGTGGCCATTGGTTTACACAATGTGGATTCTCCTGAGGAATAACCAAAAACATTCTGTGTTTCAGCTGCTTCCTAACCAATGACTTCCACACAAGCAATAATCAACGATGCGCAGAGCTTGAACAACGTAATCACCTCACTTCTAAAGCCTTGAGGTATTCAAGGCAGACATGACGTCTGTCAGCTCTGCTGAGCGTTGTGTGGTGCATTCAGTGTGGCTGAGTGGCAGCCAGCGGGCTTAGTCTCAAAGGTATATGATGATGGTCCCTCCCCCTCTCCCGCTTCATCTATCAGAGACTTGACACAGGTCGGAGAGATTGATCTCTCTTTCACATGAGCTTGGCACCCGTAGAGCTTTGATGAGGCTTGTTTAACAAGCAGCATCCTCGCTGCCAATAAAAAGCTCCTTTTTTTCCCCCTGCAGGCATCTCACAGAGACTGCTCAGAGAATATATTAGCCACAAGCGCAGGATTTATAGACCCCGCAGTGGGAACATATGACAAACTCTGTGAATTAATTATTCCAAAACAATTTGATATATCTGATTATTAATCCTGGAACACAAGCTCGCTTACAGCAGAGACTGCTTGTAAAGGTTGGATTTATCATGTTGACATTTTGCTTGAGCCAATGTTCCTCTCTCACTGTCGCTCTCGCTCTTGTCCTCATACAACACATTTATTCAAAACTCTGCCCAACAGGTTTTACCTACTGCACAAAGTGGAAGAGCACAGGAATGACCTTTTCACCTCTCCGCTTCCGCCTCTTTTTTCCTTCTTCCTACTCTCTCTATTTTACCGACTGACTTCACAAACATACTGTTTGAGCACACACTGTTGACAAGTGTTCTCTGTGCTGGTGTACCATGCATGGAGGCACACGCAAATGAAAGGTCAGGCCCATCAAACTCCATCCTTTTCTCTAAGAGCACAGACACTAGACTAATTCTCCTCTTTGCACAAACAGCAGAGACCCGGGAAACGAACAACTCCACTAGACGCATTATTGCGAACGCATTAGAGAAGGTTAAACCTCCCACTTTGTTCAGCAGGCAGCTAAAATGCATGAAAATGAACAAAGGAATTTTTTATCAAACTGTGCTTTTTTCCCCCACCACTTTATTCTCAAGTTCATTTAGTGGGAGCGCATGCCTTCGTGAGTTCACATTCACATTTTGTTTTGCTTTGGTTTTTTTTCGCCCTCAAAAATCAATCCACCACGCTCTGCTCTTCCCCAAAACACCAAATATGACACATACGCTTTAATACACATTTGTGAACTCCCAGCAACTGCTGCATTATTTGCGTTCTGATACAACAGTACAACAACGCAATGTTGACCATAAACAATGAACAGTGACGTGCTGGGGACGTTCACGGCTGATGAGGCACTGAATTTCAATTCAGTTTGCTTAAAAAAACTTGTTTTCGAATATTTCTTAAGCTGCGTTTACACTTGCAGGCATTCTGCCTTACATTAGTCACCGCAAAAAGTCCTGGAAGTAAAAAAAGGAACAACAAGGAACTCTCCCAATATTAACATGTGTGAGTTTATCTTATTTTCTATTATTATGACTATATTGGGTATATACTGGGTATACAAGTATGTATATATAAATAATACAAGTGTAGTGATGATTATAGGGGTGTTATTTCATACCTTTAGGGCTCTAACAGTGTTAAAAAATGTATTCAGAGGGTCGTAAAAAGGTTTGCTCTATGCTCTAACTACAAAAATATTAAATTTATAATAAATAGATACTATATCACGGAAATTCACTTATCATGGTCAGGTCTGGAACCAATTGATTGCGATAAACGAGGGAGGAGAGTAAATCCCAGCCAAGATCATTCGTTCATTCAGCACAGCATAAAAACGTGCTGCTCTCCAGCTAGTGCTGCTGCTGTCAAAAATAAATAAATGAAAAGCCCCTTCCAGCCCACCCACGCCCCTTCAGGATGAGGTGGAGTACTGCAGCACTGCTGCTACGACAGGCATTAACACTCTCAAAGTTCAAATTTCGTTTGAATTTGAATGATTAATCTCTGGGACACAAGAAATGATTAAGTGACTCACCGTATTGACTCCTCTGACGTGCTCCTGTTGTAGTATTTTTCTCCTCCTCGTAGTCCTCCATGAACAGAAGGTCAATTTACAGTATTCCATAATGGCGCCCTAATGGCGGTTTCCTGTTTGCCATCATAGTTGTATGATGGCAAACAGGAAACCCAGCAGTGCCGCACAAAGGAGATTGATTGACATTAGTCTACAGCCAATCAGAACACAGAACATAATGGGCAGGTTCTCCTTTGGCCAATCAGGACTGTTGGGGGTCTATATTTTGCCGGCTGACGAGGTGGAGGGACGAAATCCAGCGGCACACGTCTTCAACTCTCAGATAACTATACAACACCCTCTACTGGCAGCAGTAGTAAATACCATAACAGACACATAAAACAGAGCACCGACAGATCGCTTTAATACACCACAAGGACGCAGGACACAATGCGCATTCATACGCCGGAAAAAAAAAAAATGCAAAATTGCACTTAAAAAATCCACAAAACAGCGAACCCGCGAAAGGTGAACCGCGACGTAGCGAGGGAACACTTAATGTCTTAATGTCCCATCAACAGGAATAATGATGTCACGCTGCCATTCAGTGCTCTCAGACGGCAGGCTCAGCTGCGCATTTAAGAGGAGAGGAGATTTCATCAGGAAATGTGCAAATTCACACATTTTTAAGAAAAAATGTTATTAATTTTAATTTCTTTAGAATTTTTTTAAACCCTAAATGATTGGAATTACACAAAAACTACATTTCTAACACAGTTCAGTGGACACATATGAATATTTATTTGTTATTATTAGTTATTCTGTTTTTCTCATTATGACGCCTCCCCTGACCGCAAGTCAGTGAAAGACAGTTTATATTCATTTACATCAGGCCTAATTTGTAGATTCTGTAAGCTCTGTGGTGGTAACCAGCATCTTAGAAGAGCATGCAAACCTGCTGAGCCATCAACACTGAAGAGCTGATCTGGCCATACTTTTGACATTGACTAAAGACCAGGCCCTCAGCCTTGGACCAAACTTATGAGCCTTGCAAATATCAACTCAGACTAGTGCAGCAAGGTCACAGTGTTGCAAAAACAGAGCCACTTGGTGAGGTGACAGATGACCTTGAACAGAAATTTAAGATTTAACGCATCAAAATTACATGACATGGTTATTTCCTTTTACAGTCGTCCCCTTGCCACATCGCGCTCTGAATTTCACTCTATCATGGTTTTTCAAAATATATTAATTAATAAATCCTGGCTGTTTGATTACAGCCTATTATTCGTCAAAAAACATGCATGTACTACTACTGCATGTGTCAGTAATATGTATATGACATTAGCCGCCAAGAAATCCCGGAAGTGAAAAAGAGAACCAACAACAAGGAACTCTCCCCATGCTAATACGTGAGTCTATATTATGTCTTCTTTTCTGTTATGGCTACTATGTAATACAAGTGTAAAGGTTACTACAGGGGTGTTATTTTATGTCTAGAGGGCTCCAATAATATTAAAAACCATATTTAGAGGGTCGTAGACAGGTTTTATATACTCTAACTACAAAAATAATACATTTCTAAGGAAGGAAATTCACTTATCATTTATCTGGAAGCAATTAACCACGATAACCGAGGGATGACTGTATACTGAGTTTAATTATGGTTACATCAGTCTTATTTTGGTAGGTTGAGAAATTCACACACAGCATACAACACACTTCACTTCATGGTCATAATTTAAATCCCACTTAAAATATTTGCCCGGATGTGCTGCAGCTTGTTTTTCCCCATACTCCCTTGCACATGAGCAAGCTAAAAGCACTGCCATTACTGCATCACACTCTTAAAGTGGCAGCTCTGACCCATTAGAGTGGGCTGGTGGGAGTAGGGCTGTGAAATGATGATCATGGAGAATTCTATAAAAGGAAAACGGCTGCGAGCAATTGTTAGTCACAGCAGAGGGGAGATTAAACAAACTCTGTCCCAAAAATCCCAAAATATAAAGCTTAGCTCGTCGCTATCTTTTATTCGGCAACACTGGGGTCAATTAATCTAGTGTCTCCTAATGACCCTCG
Source organism: Dunckerocampus dactyliophorus (assembly GCF_027744805.1). Lineage (NCBI taxonomy): Eukaryota > Metazoa > Chordata > Actinopteri > Syngnathiformes > Syngnathidae > Dunckerocampus > Dunckerocampus dactyliophorus. The sequence continues at coordinate 5,541,199 of NC_072826.1, forward strand.
AAGGTGACTCACTAGATAAGGGCAATTATACCGGAAGCATGGGTGCTCCCAATTAGTCGTCAAGTCTCACTCCATCTTTGCGTCAGAGGCGGGGCATGTCCCACAGGGTCAGCCTGTTTGTGACTTCATTAGCAGGCTTCTAAAAGAGGAAGCTGAACGCTGGCCTAGATCACATCTCTGTGCATAGGGATCATCATCATCATCACTACTTTAGATGTATTTGTCCTTCCAGGCACGGCAAGGTGGAAGAGGCCCGGCAAAACCTTGGAAGCACATTCCCAGACTTCTCAGACTGTCTGGATAGATTAGCAAGTGTTTACTCGCATTTTGTTATTTTAGGCAAGAAGACCCGAGGGAATTCACACTAATGTCTGCGTGTGTTACCGTGCCAAGGACTGATGATGATGGCACTGATGATGATGATCCTTCATCGCTTTCTGTAAAGCATCTTGAGCCCATCTCTAATTGCTCCCCTATCATTTCTTCCCGTGAAATTGTTAATGAGAATTTTGTGCTATGTGGACGTCAGTGGCACAGTCACTTTTGTGTCTGCCAGCACTGAGTCTGTGAGTAATGGGTGTGACTAATGCTGCTTGGCAGCCTCCACTCTTGTCCCTCCCTGGCAGCTGTCCCCTGCCACCCCTCTGGGTGCACTTGGGTGCGCTCAGCAGGTCTCAGTAATCACACACAGGCCACACACACGCGACGTGCGACACATGACACACACACACACACAGGGGCGTTGAAGTGGGGGGCGAAAGTGGGAATGGTGTACTAGGGCCCTAAGCATGGGGGGCCCCTGCGTTTTTGTAAAGCTGTGAAGATTGTTTTTTTATTTTATTTAAACATGTCAGCTATAACAACCAACGTAAAAAATGTTAAGTACCAGTAGTACCACTACTAGTAATGACAACCTATAGTATTTATTTATTTGTACAAAGCACTGTATGAGTTGCTGGCAGCAGCATCATTCAAGCATGAATAAAGATGCTAACAGTCCTGCCAACCTTGAAGAAATGTAAGTTTTGTATCGTATAGTCTATACAGTAGTATGACGTATAATGCCTCTCAAGCCCCGTCTACACCTCCCCGCAGGTAAGGGGACAACACAGGTGCCATAAGGTCATCAAACATCGCCTTTATGCATTCACACACAGCATCAGCATTTGGGAAGAAAGCACTCAGACAACGCAGACCTCCGCCGAGCGCCATAGTTCCATCGTATTGTGATTCACACCAAAATAATAATCCTACATTTTTTGGATCAGTCTTTAATATTTTGTAGAGCCTTTTGGAAACTTGTCCTGTATTTTTTTTTCCAAGTGCTCTGATCATTTTCTGTGGAGTTACATGCACAAAAATGGTCCTATCTCAAAATGTTAAAGGATCCTGGATCCAGACGGTGATCCGGATCACCCCCAAAATGTTATCAGTAGAACACAAACAGACAAACAAACAGATCATCTCTGCACTTGCGCTTTGGGCTTGGCGGAGGTACCACGGATGAGGTGGTAGAAGAAAAGGAGGAAACATGTGGCAAAGTTGAAGAAAGGCATGTGCAAGTTTGACTTTTTCATCTCATAGCACATCACCATGGTGTGTTCAAGGACCATCAAATAAAGTACAAAAAAGCAGGTTTCAACCGAATTCATGCCGTAATTTGTTTTTTTAGTGAACGCATGTGTGCGTGCGTACGGGGGGGTGGGCAGAACGAATCTGATGCTCCACCCCTGCACACAGAAGTGATTTAATGTAACATTTTGCAACACAAGTTTAACTCGCCAGTATATATTATAATTGGAATCAGAAATTACTCTCAAAATTGCACTACGTTACTTGAATCAATACTCTGTATTACATGTCAAACAAAAACAACACACACACTCACATCCACTGAATTAGGTGGCACATTTTCTTATGTCAGTGTTTTGGAGTGTTGGAGTTAGAAGTGGCCACACACTCCCCTGTCCATGATTACAACATCACCTCCTTGTGTTATCTGTAATGGAAACTGGACTTTAAAAAAAAGGTGAATGACATATGTGAGTAAGTTTCAGGATGTAGCTGGGATGTCAGTGCTGGCCTAAGATTGGTAGCAGCTATATGAATCTCATTACAGTGGCCTCCAGACCGGCCCTGCAGCTAAGTGTATCACTCTGAGTGATTTTAAATTGGTGTCCAATGAAGTAGGACTTGATCCGTGCCCCTCTTCAGGTTCTCAGAGATGGTTTTTGCCCGGTAATCTCCAGAGGCTGAAACTCTGACGGATTTGCGGTTTCTGTTTAGTTTGCATACAGCTGGGGTTATTTCACATATTAAAAGTAATCAGATCAGAGGCCATGAGTCAGCTCTCTGGTGACTCAAGGTCATCAAATGTGGTAACACAGACGTGTCCACCGGGTGCATGACCAGTACTTGTGCTGTTTTGCAAAAAAAAAAAACACTAAAGTGGTGACATTTGTTATTGCTTGGTTCAGTAAATCAGTTTGTGTGGATGTTAAGAGTGACCGTATTTTGATCACCGAAAACCAGGACGCCCAGCCTGGCAATGGGATACTCAAATGATACTTGAAGTTTACTCAGATGATGCCTTGTGTATTATAATTTCAATGCATAGAAAATGTTTATATGACAAAATACTATCTATAACCAAAGACCAAAGGAAGAATGTTAAAAACCAGCACGAAAATTATTCGACACAGGAACCTGAGGTCAAATGCTTGTTAAGTGTTGGAATGGAACCAATATATGCAGGAAAAATGTGCCCTCTAAAATCGCAAGAACTTTGTAATTTGAACCACCTTTGTGCATGAGTTCCCCAATTTCACGAAACTTCGACTCTGCAAGCGTCACAGCGTTTACTCCGTACATGTTTTGCTTTTTCAGCCTCTCAGGGATTACGTCACATGCAACAGAGTGCCTTAACGCCAGTCAATCTAATGGCCCAATGAAAAGCAATGAAAACCAGGACATTTTCATCACTTTCTAAAACAGGCTGCCCAGGAACGGACGTGAAATCAGGATATATCCTAGGAAGACAGGATGTTTGGTCACCCTACTATATGTGCCCAGTGATTGACTGGCAAACAATCTCCCCTCACTGGAAGTCAACAAAACAAACTTTTAAACTCGGTTCCATGCAAAAACAAGACAAATGCTGATTTTAAAGGACACATAATCTGGTGCTTCTAACCTGACACAATTTTCAGGATGTTTTTTGTGCAACACAAGAGCCATACCGAAACTCAAAACTCATCAGGCGATATTTTCCTATATGTTTTACTGTCAAAACTGCAAATAGTAGCCTCGATTTTCTGTTCCCAGCTGAAATAACACCTCACGTGGTGTGCGGTAGCCCATTTACCATATCCATCACTAAATTCCTGTATGTTTTATGCTTTGCCTTTGTCATCCTGTAGATCATCTTACTTTCTTCTCACTTCATTATCTCCTCCTTGATCTGATCTGATCTAACACCATTCATTGCAGAATATTGACCTAACTGCAGTTACTATCCACTACATGTAGCAAGAATCACAAGCCAGTCAGTGGAGCAAACAGTCGCACATATATTTGAACGATATGCCATGATAATGAAACCCTAACTTATATGTTTTGGTTTTGTCAATGAGCCCACATAATAAACATTACAGTGCTCACAGACCACTTTTGTGCACTTACCCCATGTGCGCCACACTTTACATGCATCAAGAAATGAATTTGCCATGGGTATTTTCAGGGTCACTCCGTTGTCCTGTAATCTCATTTGGAGTGAATGAAATAAACATATCCATGGGAATTGGCCGCAGCTCATTTTCAGCGGTGCAAATTGATTTCAGTAGAGCTGGAGCAGAGAGCTCCAGTGATGAAAACATCTATCTCGGTTGTTTGACTTTATCTGTCAATGGAAAACTGGGTCGTATAGAAAGAAATCAAACATTTTGAATTTATCTTTTGAAGGAATGGTGCAGGACCCATTTACTGTTTCATGTTGTTCTGGATCATTTTGTCCAGGCTGGTGCCAGCCAGCGTGTGTGCGTCCCAATGCAGAGAAGACACGATCCGAAAAGTCACAAAAAAATGTTTAATAAAACAAAAGTAGTCCTCACAAGGAGGTAAAAGTCAACAACAAAATACAAAGTCAGAGTCGAGCAAGTAAGAAACCAAAAACACTGTCAGCAAAAGGCTGACAGGAAAAATATAAAGAGCAAGAACGAAAATCACCGCTGGAAAAGCCTAGCAGGGAACACGATAGCTGAAGCACAAAACCCAAGACGCCGCTGGAGAAGCCAAAGCAGGAATATTACTCACAAAAATACACACGGTTAAAAGCCAGAAAGCACGGGTACGCGACAAGGTACGAAGCTGGGCTGAGCGGTGAGCAGGTGGTACAATCTGGCAACTGGTGAGTGCTGCCGCCATGCTTAAAAAGACCAGGTGAGTAATTAGGTGCAGGTGTAACACGGTGGCTCCGCCTCAGGCGGCAGCAGAGCAAAGACACGGAACGTACTGTAACACATTTCTCTTTATTTTAATGCCAATAAATCTGACAAAATTAGCGTCTATCAATCTCTTTTGACTTCATAATACCTCTGCATGCACAAGCTAGCAGGAGTAACTTTAGACAGGCGGCTAAACTGCTGTAATGGATAGTCATGCAGCAGAAGCCAGAGGGAAGTGAGTTCATTATCTTGGACAGATGTGTTTCAAATTGGGCAGCCCATCATTGCTTTTCAAGCGTTTGAAATGCTCGCATGCTGGTTCTCTATAATAGAAAGCATCCAAAAAAGAGAGGAAAGGAAAAGAAAGTGTAAGGTGGTTCAATAATTCCAAAATTTGTTAGAATTTCAGCACACAACAATCCATTTAGATTGACCGCTCGAAGGGCAATTGACCTTTAACATTTCAAAGACCAGCCACACAAAGCGAAAGGCTTACGCGCTACAACCTTGCAAGCCCTTGATTTTGCTGAGGTATGAGTGTGTTTGGAATTTTGATAGTTTAGCTCTGCCATACCTTTTTTATAAAACTTTGCAGAGAGTGTTATATGCAATGAAATGTTATTTTTTTCCATATTTCTTGCACATTCCAATTTCAGACAAAAATATTTATGTAAGAGTAAGCGATACTGATGAAGATACAGATCAACCCTCAACCTGACGGTGGGTACCACAGATAAAGGTGGGGAGGGGCATCAAGTCCTACCAATCATGACTTGGGACCCCTGAAGTAGCCAGTCGGGTACCAAGTCCAAAGGGTACTTCGCTTTGGTGGTTGCTTTAGCAAAACTCAAACACGCCCATGAAGTAGGGCAACAGCAAGGTAGAATTCATCCTAACATACCACAAGGTTAATTAGGAAGTTAAGATACCTCCAGTATTTGTACCTTTTCCTGGGCATCTTCCTTCCCTATATATACTACATATAGCCATTTCTCTAAACTGTACAAAAATGCCACTCACGGTTCAGAGTTGCTCATCATTGTACGCTCAAAATTCTTGAGACAGGGAAAAAAATCTTGATTTTTGGTCAGCCTCGAGGATTTGGCAGACTGTCCAAAAACTGCAGAGGTTTTAAGTGAGAATCCTGCTGGTCCTTCTGACCGCAGGGTGTGTTCTAACTGCTGTGGCATCAAAACCCTCAGCCTCCCTGGAAAAGTCTGTTTCTGGCTACCAGAGGGAACACTCCAACCAATAGTCAAACCGTGGATTCGAGAGAAACAATGTGTTTTTATTGTTCCAGTCATCCCGGAACAGCTCTTTACTCTCACTAGACTGTATAAGTAAGGAGTTTGCCAAATTGGTCCACAGGTGTTTTGGGGAATTTGCAGGGTTTCCCCTAGGATTTTCTGAAGCTGTGGTGGTGGGCTGCGTGGGACTGCCGCCTCTGTGTCGCACCGCTGCTGCATCTGCAATTTTTTGTTTTTATTATGACAAATAAGAATTTTCATATGATTTCATTGATTTATTATTTTATATTTTTGAACGTTCGCAGAACGAAACAGAGAACATTGCAAAACTGTTTATTTCATGGCAAAGTTGCTGAGAGCACTTAGGTGAGAGTTTAAAATGCTGAGCCTCTTTTTGTTACCTGACCTATTTCTTCCAATAGTACTATGTGAGTATTAGTACAAAAGCACAACATTTGGTACTATTTGACACAAACCTAAATTTTATTTGCTGCCTATTTTAGAGTAAAATACACGGGAAATGAAGTTTCTAGTTAGATTGAGTTATGAGTTCTGCCACATTATGAGACCCAAACCACCGACACCAAATTGTGACATCTCCATTTAGAACACCTTCTGCAGTCCACATAAAATTTGACAATACAAATGTTTAATCAGCACTTGACATGAGAAAATCAATCTATATTACAATTTTGAGTCTACCGTTGCTGTCCATTTGCTGAATGCGCTGACTGAAAATAAGTGTCACACAGTCCACAGTCTAGACCCTGTACATGGGGTACAAAGTGGCTCAGACTGAGATCAGGTGGATCAGTTTGGACTTCTCTCCCATGGGAAATGAGGGGGCTGAGCGCACAACAGCAAGAAAGTGAAAGCTATCCATTCCCTCCTCAACCAATCCTTCTTGTGAACCCATAATCTTCTCCAACAAAATGGACAAGACTGAGAAAAACGACTGCAGCATCCTGATTCTAACCAAGCCAGACAGTAGCTCAATCTCACGTTTATCTTCCTTGTTCTTCAACAGCAGTTCTCAATCCAAAATGTTTTTTTTCTGTAGGGCATTGACAGCAAACTATACAGTAGTCAACGCCTTTCACAAAATATTCAAATGATTGAATATTCCTACAGAATATACGACAACTAGAAGGTGGATCACAGGCAATTTGTGAAGGTGCTTGAGGGTGTTAAAATCATCCCAGGGAGCCTGTCACTGGTGCTGCCTATATTTGCTGTCGCCTCACAACCACCCAGTTCCTATTTGTTGGAGGCCCTTGAGCCACAGGCTGCTGCTGATGATAAGAAGATGGTAGAGTCGGGCCTGAAGAGGGGGTATCCTCCCCTCATCACTTCTCACATTTTATTTCCCTACTTAAAGAGCAGACATCAAGATTCACTGGCTGCTGGCCACTACTAAGATCCTTCTTCTCCTCACAGGCTGGTCCCTCTCTTTACCTTTCTGTCTCTATTCCCTTTCCTCTGTCTCTGAAGTCTCCTGGTTTATGTTAGCAAATAAAATGGGTTTGTATTGTTCACACTAAAATAATTACTGCAGCGTCAGCTCTAAGCTGTGTCAAGGACTTACTCAAAGAGGTAGCCCTGGTAGATGATGGCATAGACTAAACGTTTATTTGTATTATTTGGAAATTTCACTGAAACACATGTGACCCAAATTAGGTCCATGTTTTGGACAACATACAGTAGGCCAGGGGTTTTGGCCTGCCAAAGCTTTTTATTTCGCCTGCCAAACCTCATCAAATAATGTAAACCAGTGATCCCCAACCCCTGGACTGCGGCCCGGTACCGGACCGTGGGTCATTTGGTACCGAGCCGCACAGAAAGAAAAAAATCATTTTTGTTATTTATTTATTTTTTGATGTTTTATTTTGAAAAGTGGCCGGATTCTCTCTGTTACATCCGTCTCACTTGACGCATGTCCATTGTGCGTGTGCTAACTTTATCTCATGCTGCACTGATAGACTACTACTGTATTTTTACCATTTTTCTTTCACCTCATATTTGGTGTCAAATGCTGATACTATGTGGGAATGCATGAAGGTAAGTTTTGATGACTTATTGAGTGCTAATGTGCACATTTGTCTCAAGTGAATTCATGCTAGCACACTGCCTTTTACCACACACGTCAAACAGCCATGTAATCATCTCTGTGGAAAAACTCCAGGCTTGAGCTGGTGGATGGTGGGTCGGCATTCATTTTGTGCTTTTAATTTGATGTTATTCATGTCTTGGTTTTGCACAATACGTAATAAATAAGATCAGTTAGATCGCTATAATGTACGGTCAAAAAAGGTTGGGGACAACTGATGTAAACCATTCAGTCTAACTCAGTGCTTCTCAATCATTTTCTGTTCCAAATAGTATCGTTTGTCTATAAAATGATTACAAGTACACCTCTCCAGCATGCGTGTTTATCGGTGTGTTTACTCCTTTTTCCTCATCTCCCACCGTAGTCACTGTGAAGCCAAGCGCTACATACGCTCCGTCATATTTCCTGGTCTTAACTTTTGGGAGACTTTCTGTTTGTCTCATTATCGCCGTCTCTCTCCGCCTTTCTTCTCATCCCTGTTAAACATTTTTTCATGTTGTCTCTGGAGGGTTTGCTCACTGCACTTCATATCTCCTGCTGTGTGCTGGGTGTGCAGTCCATCCACCGATCCCCCTTGATTATTGACCGTTATTCATTTTACTTTTTATGCCAGCAATTAAACTAATGACATTTTTCACATGACCTTGCTGAAGCAGGCTTTCTACTAGTAAGTACCTGCATGTGCATATGCCATTTAAGTTAGTTTCATATTAAGTTTCTAAAATGGGGAGAAGTATCCCCCATCATCGATCAGTCAAGGGTGTACCTCGCCTCTCACCCAATGTCAGCTGGGATAGGCTCCACTACCTCCCTCCAGCCCTGCACAAGATACGCCATATAGATAATGGCCCCCTTTTCAAAACCACAGACCCTCACTTGCGTCTCTGCTAGTGAAGTATCCCTTGGATCAAGTGACATTGTAAAAGCATTCACTGAGGACCCTCATGGTTTCAAGGCCTGACAAACATTTAAAAGCTGGTCATCAAGGTCATCAAAAGGTTATAGTATACATTAATTTGCACTGGAAGAAAACATGACATCACTAAAATACTGTATGCTCATAAACTGTAATCCCGCATTTATCAAGGTTAATTGGTTCCAGACCAGAAGGTGATGACTGAATTTCCTTATGAAGTATGATTCACTTTTTATAAATATTAGAGCCCTCTGGACATGAACTAACACCCCTATAGTCACCTTTACTCTTGTATTACCCAATACAGTGGACATAATATGAGTCAGTAAGCCATTTGAGACATAAATAAGAAAATAAATAATGATAACAAATCAATAAATAAATGAGACTTATATTTGTGTGATGCTATAAATATGTTCCATAGGGGAGCTGAGTAACGGCAGACAGGTTGCCATAAGTTACGGCCACAACAGCAGCCCATGTTTTTATTAGGGATTATTGAGCCTGTTATGTATTATTCAGATAATTCAAAACTGCAAAAAAAGCCTGCTGTTCCGGCGTTCAAGTCACCGAACAGTAAAGTAACATAGTGCAGAATGCTACATATCATTCACAGCATCTTTGAATGCCTTATATTTCTTTTTTAGATCATTTAGCCATTTTTATGCTTGAAAATGCTTAATTTAGGCAAGACATACATAAAGTTTGCTTCAATATACATTTCTTTTTACAAATAATTCAACCACGAAACAACATGATTTATCAGTTCATATATTTTTATAAGCCGTGATAGAGTGAAGCCGCAGACTTCCAACCGCAAATTGACGAGGGACAACTGCACTGTATTTTTTTTAAATAAAGTAAATCTTGAAAACTTAACAAGCCAGGTTTGATTTATTTTCATTAACTGTCTAAGGTGTTAATTATCCTGACTCATTATCAAGTTCTGATTCCCAAAAACATTGCATCTCTTTGATCTTATTCCGGATTTCTACACTTCAACACACCCGTTAATTATTTGGCCCAGTTAATTCTAAGTGACCTCAACCAACCATGCAGCGAAATTGGGCAACATGTTGTGCCAAGCACAGTAATTTAATCTCCTTGTATGTGTGTTCCATGTTTCAGCCACCAGGGACCTTTTAATGGGTGCGCCCCCCGTCATTGATTTTTACTCTTTTTATTTGGCCACTTCTATTATTGCTGAGGGGTAAAGAAATGTGAGCAGCGAGCAGACAAAAGAGCCTGTGCTGAGTTGATGTTGTGTAACCAATGTATGTGTGAATCCAAGCGTAATTAACATCGGCTTCTCTGTGTATCAGCTGCTTCACAGTTAATTGCTGATATAAGACAAAAATCAAAGGGAATCTTTAAGATGCATTCAGGGTATCCTATTTCAACACTAAAATACACTACGAGTAGCAAACTATAAAACCCTGCTGTCGCGTTTTTGTCTTCCTCTCCTTCTGCTAGTTCCTTGGAAGAGGGATCAGAGCTGACTGGGCTAACGGCCTGACCCTCATTACAAGCGCAAGAATAAGACGGAGAGAACCAGGCCTCATTAGGCCTATAGCAGGAATAGTCATCTGTGTCGTCACCATGGGCATCTTGCTCTTGCACATTGTTTCACATTGTTTATAAGAATCTGGATTCAACCACCGACTGAATTGAGTCATTCATCTTGTGTTAATATATTCTCTGTGATGACTATCAGTTGGATTTTTTGTTGCTGTTTCTGTTCGCTCCCGAACCTCTTTTGTCCGATAACTTACACACAATAAACGGCGTTAGGACACTGATGAATTGTTACTTACAGCTTGCTCTTCTGACTTTTCAACACGACCAAGTAACGTCGGACTTCAGCAGCAGTTTGGCAGATAGTCCAGCTTTGTATTGGCCCATGTTCACAAAACAGTCTTGTGTGAAGTTCCGTTGACGGATGAGCATGTTTTTCTCTCGCTGATAACAGCATGAATCCGACTGTTATATTATTATACTGTTACATTTAATGACCGCCTGCGATTTACAACGACGAGCTGTTGACAAGCTTGTTGTGAGTGCACTGATACGTGATTGGCTCCTGCCAAAGAAAGAGCTACCGTTTCATCACTGACTCTCGAGAGGCACGGTATTTAAACAATTAGTAGTAGTTTTGAAGTTAAGGAGATGTCACAAGATTAGAATTTAGCCATGAATTAGCCGCACCGCTGTATAAGCCGCAGGGTTCAAAGTTCAAGAAAAAAAATACACCGAAATTCACGGTACATGTATGCCACACTCCATCTGATCCAATTTAGAGTCTTGGGTCTTCTGAGCAAAATGTGTGTGAAAGAAAGTGATTCAACCCTGACTCCATTGATTTCAGTCCTACTATCCATGAGCAAGGACAGCCAGGACTGTCAAGTTAATGCTAATTGGGCAGCTGATAGCCTTCAGTGTATTACCACCAGCCATTCTTTATGTGGCAACCTTGATTATGCAATGTGACACACACAAGTAATCAGAGGGAGTGGCGGAGGAGACGTGTTGGTTGGGGCCCAACTTTTGCTGTTGAAAGTGTCCTGGGGTCCCATTCGTATTTTCCTTTAGCAACAACTTTTTTCTCACCCACCTGGATGGTATCTCTGCGCAGGATCTTAGCTGTTCCCGATATTGCGCTCTTCTGGATGCCTTCACACGCCTCATTCTTTATCTCTTCTTCCATGCCTTTTTAGGAGAACCAGGGCAGTGGTGCCAAGTTGACCTGGCCGGCGAGGCTCGCTGGGGGATGAGGAGAGTTAGGAGGAAGTGTCGGCCATTATGCCAAAAAAATAGTGGAGCGTGCGTCCTTGAGTAAAATGGCAGCATTTGCTTGTGATGCAGCTCGTTTAAAAGCTTTTAAAAGTAGTTCAAAAACAGCATTGGAAAACCTGTTGCCAGTGACAGTAACTTATTTACAGTTTACAGTAATACAGTAATCCCTCGTTTATCACGGTTAATTGGTTCCAGACCTGACCAGGATAAGTGAATTTCCGCAAAGTAGAATTCCTTATTTATAAATGAAATATTTTTGTAGTTAGAGCATAGAAAACCTGTTTACAACCTTTTAAACAGGTTTTAACATTAGAGTCATGACATAACACCCCTATAGTCACCTTTACACTTGTATTACCCAATATAGTACATATAATCAGAGAAAATAAGACATAACATAGACTCATGCTTGTATGTGTTGTAATAAATGTGTTCCGGATGTGTGGAGGACAGGAAGTGACGTTGGGGGTTCAGAGTTGAGTGGATTAGGTGCATGTTAGGTTAATTGGCGACTCTAAATTGTCCATAGGCATGAATGTGAGTGTGAATGGTAGTTTGTCTGTATGTGCCCTGCGACCGACTGCCGACCAGTCCAGGGTGTACCCCACCTCTCGCCCAAAGTCAGCTGGGATGGTCTCCAGCATACCCGCAACTCTAGTGAGCATAAGCGGCATAGCAGATGGATGGATGGATAGATGATAATCTGATTAAAATTTGTAATCGTTTCACAGCCCTGCTAAAAATAGCTTGTATTCAACCACGAAACAGCATGATTTATTAACTGATATATTTTTGAAAAACCGTGATAGAGTGAAAGCCGCAAAATTGTAACCTGGATGTGGCGAGGGACAACTGTATATATTTTTAACTGTAGGTTAACTTCTCCATTTGAAAATACCATCTAACTACACCTTCATGACAAATGGTGAGTATAAGATTGTAATGATTCTGGCTTGAGACGCTGTCCATGGTGCTGAAAGCAGCACATTACAGTGGGAGTACTCACAAAGCCGTGTGAGGTTAATAAATGATACAATTGCTATGTTTCTTTTTTTTGGTTAACTCAGCTTCACCTCATTATGACACGATGAATCAAATGTCATACATTTTGTGATTGAGCGTGAGCCAGTGACACTTAAGTCCCTTGTTACCGTATCAGTCATTCAGCTCTTATTATTTCTGCTTGAATGCTACTGTCTACAGAATCCCTGCTCCACTGTAAGAAAAATAATTAACCAAGTATATCTCTACTTTCTCCTAGAGGAATGGAGTCAACTGGAAGTGACCCAAGTCAGTGCAAGTGTATCATTAACACACACAGTCCAATCAACAGCATTTGTTCAGTAGCCCCAAGACGCAAGCATGCACAGGCGTGCACACGCAGACATCGCTGTGCTCTTTGAGACTTTCTATTGATTTTCTTGCCTTTGCCATGTCTATCTACACTCTTTACCTTCAGTGTTTGATTTGTAAATCCGTCCCAGTACTGAGGCCGGCCGAGGGGTGGGGGGTGCGGGGGACATTGGAAGGACTCTTACTGCTAAAAATAAATTCAGTGTCTAAATGTCAATAACATAATATGTTGGTGTACTTAGTTTCACAATATGTTATCAATACCCTTGTCACCTTTATAAAAAAAGTGATTCACTGTTGTGTGAATGCAGTTCCATCACGGCCGCACATGTGAAAAAAACACACCATTACTTATGCCTTTGATCTATTTCTTGTTCATCTACAGCTACACTAATATTGTCATATCTGTAAATATATTGTCTGAAAGTATATCGATTTTTGCAGAATTATAGTGTGATGCTTCACGCTAATACCATATGATGAGTTATTATGCAATTTCAGCCTCTCATGCCTGCAGCCCACTGGACAGCTTGACAACAAGTGGATGTCAGTGGCAGAATCTACTATAAACAAAATAACCAGCTTATTGTCCTCATATGTTTATCAGCCTCTACAAGGGTTATCACCAACATTTTCGATTCCCCACACCATAAAAACATTCTCACACACACTATAAAATATCTGGATAGATTTATACATGAATAATAAATATATACATACATTTTAAGAAAGTATCATGGCTGTCTCCACAAAATGTGCAAGCAAACAACAACATCCTTGATAATGTCATGTTAATAATAAACATGACCCTTCATCTCATAAATATACATTTATCTTGGGAAACCATGATTATATTTATATGCAAATGAATGTTTTCACAGCTAAATCTGTTATTTGTGGTGTGCTTTTACGAAATACTATGCTGTAAATGTTTTTTTAATTACTCCCGTTAAATACCATATTGACCCGACAATAAGACGACCCTTCTTGTTGAAGAACCCATATTTGGAAATAACTCATAACTCTGCTTTGCTTGCCGAACCTTTGAGCAAATTTTTTAGGTCTCTGTGTCTCCACTACATCTCTCTGAGTCACTGGTGTATGAGAGTGACAGGAAGAAAAGCACTGACTTGCTTGAGTAGAAGTCATTTAGCACCCCATGCTGGTTTGCATATATTAATAATATATTATATAATACATAATAAATGTCTCAACCCTGAATACATGACGAGCCACCTTTTTCAGGCTTTTTTTCCGTGGATGTCTCACAGCGGAACCTCTATTAGCGCACGCCCCGGTTAGAACGTTTTTCAATGTCAAAACATTTTGCCTCGACAAACGGTGGTCTTGTAGTGTTTTGAGGTGTGAGTCCAACTGTGTTAGTAATTTTTCACCACAAAATGTCCTTGCCTGTTAGTATGCTAATCGATGGAACGCGGAACTGGAAGTCAGCTCCGTCGCCCGTCTATGACGTCACCAGCGGCTGACTCTGTAGTTCTTTGCTAACAGTTAACCATAAAATAACAAAATAGTCCACCATGGAGCCAAAGAAACTCTATTGAAGTTAAAAAAAAAAAAAGACTCATAGCAAAACACACTGGTGGTGTTCGTGCGGAGCTCATTGTCACATCGCCGTCTTTGTCAACAATCACCTCTTCAATCAAGGTAAAAGTGATGTTAAATGTTCATTTATCCCTTTAATTCGTCGCTTATATGCAATTAGAAGTGTTTTCTGCATGTCAGACTTATTGTAAAACTATAAAAACGTGTTTTGTGTCAACATTTTGGGCTTTCTGTAACAAATTAACATTTTACATTAGGGATGTCCAATGTTGGCTTTTTGTCGATATTATTGGACATCCCTAATTTACATGATTTTTTAAGAGGAAAATGTAATCTGTTAGAGTATGTTTCCAGTCGGACCTTCTGAAACGGAATACCAACCACACTAACTAAGGTTCCACTCTACAATATTTGGATCAATACGGTTTGACATACACAGTTGTCATCAGACAGTGGCATTATACAAAATGTTTAAATTGTACCTGTAATCTCATCTCAAATCCCTGTTGGGAACCCCTTATAGATGTTGATGTAGGAAAAGATTAAATTCCATTATCGTGTGACTGCTAATTAACTAAACCAAACAAGCCGTCACAGAGAGAATATCACTGAATACCAATGTTCTTTGTATCTTTTAAATAGCCTCCAATGAAAGTGCAAAATCACTCTTGCACATGTCATTGTCTCCTTAATGGCTTCCTGTACGTCTACCCTTGAGGATTACATCGATTAAAAGAAGTCTGCACTATTTTTTCTTCTTCTTCCCTCGGCCAAGCTCAGGTCCAAGAAGGACTCCTGAATCACTGGAGCCAATTAACGTCCAAACAGATGTGCAATGGCGAGAGCTAAGCTTTGCCGCAGGGTCAAGTAGCCGGAATCTAATCTCTTCAACAGAATTACATTTCCATTATCATGATCCCATAACTAGTGACTGGCTGAGGCCACAAGAGGCCTGAAAGCTATTATGTAATCACATGTTGCTACTGGCGTGGAATAACTACACATGACCCCTGAGGAGCACAGAGAGGGTTACACTGTCATTCTTTTGGACTCTTGGTTATGCAGATTATAACAAACAAGATCAAGAAATCAAAAATGAATTGATTTTACAGTGGTGTGCCGTCAGGGCCAGCAAAGCCTTCTCTGCGGGCCTCAACACCATCAGAAGCACTAGCCTGCATTTAAAACTTCAATTCTTGTATTTGATCCATGAAATTGTATGAATTTATTTCTTCTATATTATCTTCATTTTACAGCATGTTATATTTTTGTTATATTTTTTTGTCCAATCAGATTTCAGTTTATATGTTTTGCCAGGTCAATGTAATCTGCCCAGGGCCTTCAGAATCAATCATGCTGGCCCGATGTCACTTAAACACTATTAGTAATGGGCAGTTTCTTTAACCGGATCAGATTTCAGATTTGCCTCACAAGTCCAGCTAGTAGGCGTACATTAAAGTCAGTATTTTTCCGTCCACTGATTGGTTGATGTTTGAAAGCCTATGCCTCACAATCAAAGTTACCAGTGCGCTTGAACGCCTCATCACATGAACAGCACAGCTCTTAACATGAATAGCGGAGAGAGAGACGGTTTTGTTCATTGTTCTGTGTGCCTTATAGGAACATACATAATATGTATATACTGTATTACTAGTGAGTGGTGAGTGTGATGTATTTTACTTAATTTTTAAAATGTTTTTGTCATATTATTGGATAAATATTGATACTGAATTGCTTCAGAGGATGTTTTAGCGTCTGGAGTTGTTTTGAGACAATGTATTCAAAGATTAAAGGGTTGACTGGATTTGTTGCTTTCGTAATAATTTCATTCATCCTTAATTCTTCAAGTCTTCATGTGTTACAATCTCACTTTATTCATTTGTTTGTGAAGAATAGAGGCAGATGCAAAAAAATAAAGAAAAGACGATACCTGGGGCAAAATAGGGACTTTACACTTGAAAGTGTAAAGCATTACTTATGCATTAGGTATGTCTTTGAAGAACCCAAAACATGCATATTCCCAAGTCCTTCCCCCCAAATAATGCATATAAAATCAATTATTCATTTGTGAATGTTTATTTCACTTCAAAAAGTATGACAGAGGCCTTGATGTCGAGGGGAAAATGTTCCCATGCACACAGTGCCCTCGATGGAAGTTTGTACTTTCCATACAGAGCTATCCTTGAGCATGAATTAAATAAGTGATCACTTGCAAACACAGACGGCCCATGTTTCTAAGATAACTGTTCAGTCAGTGTTAGGCATGCGTGCAATGAGTAATGCAATGTTAGATATTATTATCACACTTGCAGATTCAGTCTAATTGCTCTGTGTATTTTCAGTCGAATTGCATCTCATAGAAGGCCTTCATGACACACACACTCACATAGCACAATCAGAGTGGCGCGACACGCACATAGACCGATGGAAAAATACTTACACACAATACAGTCGTCCCTTGCAATATCGCGGTTCGATTATCGCTCCCTTGCTATATTGTGTTTTCTCAGAAATGAATGAATTGATCAATGGTCGCTGTTTCGTGATAGACTGTGGTCTATCATTAGACAAAACTTATTGAATAACAGTGATTTGTAGTACTTGTAGGTCACAAGGCAGCAGTCATGACACAAAACATACATTACCTTACATTACCTTAACACTGCATGAAGTCACGAAGTCAGCCATGGCATGTCCGACATGATAAAGTCAAAAAAATGTTATCCTCCCATTCAATGTGGAAGTGGTAAGTTTTTGGCTTCTTAAGTTTAGAAAAAATAAATTTGAGGCTAACTGGTTAGTTCGCTAGCTTGTTAGCTCACTAGCTTCCTCGCAGAGCTGTGATAGGCTCCAGCATACCTGCGACCCTAGTGAGGACAAGCGGCATAGAAGATGGATGGACGGATGGATGGATGGGCAAAGGTAACTACAGGGATGTTATTTCACATAATGTTAAAAATAATAATATAGATAATGTTAAAAATAAATAATGCTAAAAACCCTATTTAGAAAGTCATAAACATGTTTTCTATGCTCTAACTACGAAAATATTCTATTTATTCACATTGAATCTTGAGTCGGGTCTGGAAGCGATTAATCGCTATGAGCGAGCTACGACTGGAGATGCATTGTTCTCACTCACACAAGCTTAACTCACACTTCTGTAGAAACTTAACTTTCACTTTCTACTATAGAGCGGCACCGCAACTGCTGTATGTCTGTCTGTAGCAACATAGAGTCTGTGTGCTTTCATTCTAGGCTCTTCCCGCAGTCCTTCTCATTGATGATAGTCCTTCACAGTGAGCACTTAGTAAGCAAGGATAGCACAATGATCAATTATGACAACTGTAACCTTATTATGCATTCTTGTTTTTGAGTTATTACAGAAAGACAAGAGTAAGAAGTGAGTTCAACATCGCCAGACCTCGCTAAAGTGAGCTGGCTCATCAAATGACAAATTCCCACTTAGAGCTAGTTGGTCTCACTTTTGCTGCAGCCAAGCTTTCAGCTTCAAATTCTCCTCTGCACGTCGCATCAAATGCTGGCCTAATTTAAGTGGCAATTAACATTCAATGATTTTCTATCGCTTATCCTGTTCAGGGACACTGGTAAGCTGGAGCTTATCCTAGCTGATTTTGCGCAAGAGGTGGGGTACACTCTGCACTGGTCACTAGTAAATCATAGAGCACATAAAGACAAACAACCATTCGCGCTCACATTCACCCAGGAGTGGCAATCGACAATGTTATTTATTTTCACTCCCACCTTTGAGCCCTCCAAACCTCCAGCTGACTAACCCACTAGTTCCGTTTTGTACTCCAGACTTTTATGTCTGGACCTTTACCCGTGTGTAGAATTCTGACTACCCTTCCGTGTGTGTGTTTAATTTGAAGTCTGTGGAGTCTGGAGTGTGGGAGTCAGGCCGGCGGCTGTCAACAATCAATCATTACCCTGCTTTAAATATCTGTTCTCTTGCTCAACTCAGGAAAAGACCTCTCAGCCCGACTTGCATGTCATTCATTGCTTCCTCCTGCCTCTTCCTCCTCTTGCAAGCTGTCTCAGTTCTGGAGACCGACTTCCCATTCCAAAACAGTCCAAATTCCACTGCACCCTTCTCCAACCTTGCCCTAGGCCGGGGTCCAGTCTTGACAACCTCCCAACTCATACTATCCCAACTCGTCCAAGAAAGTTTTCAATAAGAGCTATTTAACTTTATTATTGTCTCCAATCTGTGTTCTGCCGTTCTCTGCCAGGCTCGATACACTTGCCAATAACATGCGAACAAATAATGAGTGATATGAAAACAGCAGTGATGAAAACCAAAGTACTGTTCACAGGGCAACAAAGCTTCAATACTACACAGAAAAGTAAGAAGACTTGCAGCAAACTAAAATAGAACTTTACTTCTCATTTGTTGTAGTATTTTGCATCGGTGGCGTTAAGTAATGTTCTTTGTGTCAGGTTCACAACAATACTGGAGCTACGCAAGCCGATGAGATGTTTGACAGCAAGAGGGAGGCTGGACAAACATAACAAAATGCGCTTGCACTCACACATTTAATGTTGTGACAGGATCTATGTAAACATTAGTGATGAAATTTAATTTAAGCAAGTATATATACTAGACAGCTCTGCTCGTCGATGTGTAGCTACTTAGATAGCAAAATAAACACAGTGTTTGGTTAGTAAATGCAATGGCATTGTATTCAAACAACTTATAAAAAAACAATGTCTGACGGTGACAAATGATGCCGAATGAATATAAAAAAAAAGGTGTAGATTTATTTTTTGTTTGATTCCAGCGAGGAACATTAGATACAGTGGATTTCCGCCTAGTCGCGATTCAGCATTCGCATCCCCACATATTCATAGATTTCCTTTTTTTTTAAAAATTGTTTTAATATGTGGGAAAACCCACTCATTTGTGCTTTTTCTCTCCAAAAATAGGCAGTTTTGTTGCAAAAACCCATCTCAATCAATAATAACAATGTATATATGATAATAAAGCATCAAATGTAATAATACAGCAGGGGTCGCTGTATTACCGTTGATCAGTCAATGACAGTCAATCCCGAAAATGTTAGGAAAAATAACACATTATCACATCAGAGCCCGCGCCGACTGGAGAGTGACCAACAAGCATGCATTTTGACCACCAAACACACCCGTACGCCTTGCCGCTCTACAGGCACTCACCCTACCAGCCTCAGCCTGGAGCCCAGTCCTGAAACCCGGAGGTGCCAGCGCACGCCAAACACTCGGTCAACAATTCAATCCCCCCACCGTCGTCCATCATTAATGCAGACTGTTGTAATGCAAAACAACCCCCCCCCCCCAACTCAACCGCCATCACTCGCCCACAATGGGAAGACGTCAGGTTTGCTCACAGAGCTGACGCCACGCATCGAACCTCCACAAACAGCCACAAAGGTAGGGGTGCCCAAAGTGCGGCCCAGGGGTCATCTTCAACCCATGGACCATTTGTAAGTTACACTGCAGAAACAAAATTAAACATAAAACCCCCCCAGCAAAAATGGTAAAAACAGAGAAGAATGCACAAAGAGAAACCCCCAAAATGTTGACACCAACAACCAATAACAAACCAATATAACCAATACAAACACGAAGCTTTGTCTTTAAATATGTATCACATTTTTAAAGTCTTTTCTATAAAATTACAAAATTAGATAGGCCTATATATAAATATCAGGGTGGGGGGTAGATGTTGCCTTGGTTCATGGCTGAGACCAGGCATCTTGGGCTCAAAAAGGTTGATGGCCACCACAGCAGCACAAGCTTTCGACAGTTAACTTTGTTACGATCCGGCCTCAAAACCTGCAGCTGATGATCATATGATCATAAATTGTTACTGAAATTACAACAAGCAAGCAGTATGGATAATGTACTGTAGATACGGTAATGGAGGACTGCTTGCTGGGACAACCTAGCGGCCTGAGGAGCACCGCTAGTCGCTTCAGAAAGACATGGAAGCGATGCCGATGTCTATCTGTTCTCCTATCAATCATCTGTCGTTATCATTCATTAGTGGGGAGTACCTATACTTTTTACAATTTAAAATCTGTTTAATAAGTGTGTGAGGCATGTTATGGGTCTTAGCTGGGGTAAAAAAAAAGGGCCTTTTATGAGTGCGTCCATTATTCAAGGTTGTTTGCTATTCACGGCAGGTCTGGGAGGCTAAACCAGTAAAATACTGATTTTATTCTGAATCGATACACGACACATGATATCAGTCGATACATAGGTGGAACACTGACACGTAAACATTTACTTGAAGCTGTTCATCACTTGTTATTTATTTAATCATTTAACAATATCGAGCTGATTGATGATGTACCCGTACATGATATCGACATTTTTTATTTTCATATCTACTGCACGTCTATCTACGACACATCTATTTATTATGACTCCTGGAATATCACATGCAGAGGAAGTGCAAGCATCAACAGATACCAGAGATGGAAATGAAAGATACATTACAGCCATAATTTCATCCAGCAGGACAGTTCATTTTCCCCGTAAATGTTTCTTTTGACCATTCATCTGAGGAATGAATTGCATTTCAGCCGGATCTTGCGTCGGCCAAAGTGGACTCCCTCCTCTGCAATTTTAAATGACCTCTGAAATAATTTGATCATGGCATCTTGCTGACAGTCGCATTTATCATGGGAGTGGAGCCATGTAATGGATATTAGCACAGAGCTGGTGACAGAAGAAAAGAGTGTTTGAGTGAGGGATGAGGGGTTCAGAAGTATAAAAAAAAGCAAAGGGACAGACCCTAAAGCCCAACTGAGTAATCAATTCGCATGTCTGTCATATTATAAATAATGACAAATGACTCCTCTTTTCAGAGCCCGAGTAGATGTGATTTATGTGTTTTAAAGTACCAGCAGTATGTTAACTCCTCTCTTCAAATGGATCCTGAAGGAGTACTTCTCCCAGCCAACTCTAAACACTGATTACATTTATGATCCTGTTGTGGAGAGCCTGGTTCCTTATTGATATTACCAATTACCCTGCCACCCTTATGTTTCCTGTCTTACGGTTTTTGTTTTCTTTGCTCAGGCCTGTAAGCTTGACACATTGTTAACGCTGCTGACATCTTTCCAGACTCTGCACAGAGGTCTTTACAGTTACACGTGCCATGATTCCACCTTGCGGGCCCATAACAAGCATTTTCAAAATGTCACCTGCGAGGCTCTTCGGTATTATCATCTTCCCATCTTGTTCTGTTGTCTGTCGGCAATTGGCGGGCCTCCACCGGGTGCGGCTGAATACAAAAAAGACTGACTCCAGTGACATTTGTTTGGACACCTGTGTGAGGTCAGCTGTCTTTCTACAATGGATTGGGGACCGGCGTTAACTGCACCACTGATCGAGACCTTCGCCAAGTCACAAGTCCTGGCATTCATCCGCTGCCACTTTTCTATCAATCACAGTTTCATATTGTTTCCACTTGGAAGGACAGCGGTGAGCAAATGGGTTTTTTACAGTTAAAGTACACAAAAGATTGAATAAATGAAAGACGTGCATTGACCTAGCAAAACAACTTTCTGGTCAGTAGCCCATGTGTGACTGTAATTAGATCAGCATGTTCTATTGCTTGTAATGACTGAGAGATTCCTCAATGCAGAGTGAGCTACAAGCGGAGCTATCACAGGTTCTCTGTTTTATGATCAACATTAGCCACAGAAGACTGGCCAATGACAGCAGAGAGTCTCCTGCGTCACAGCCTGCGCAAGAAGGCGGGACTCAAAGAAAAACATAAGTCTTGACGAACAGAAGGCAAAATCGAGTCAGACGGATATGTTAGAGGGATTGTTCGTATTTTTTGACATGAAGTTATATATGACACCCCTCTCAGCAGTGTAGTACGTGAGTCCAGTTCTGGTCGGATTTCTGTGACGAGAAACGTAGATCCGCTTAGTTGCTGGGGCCACTTAAGTAAAGAGTTTGGCTTCTCTAAACAATATGCGTTGAAAAAAGAGTCATCACGGGAATGCCTCCTGGAAAAAAATCAGACCTCACAAATTACTCTGTGTTATATTTGTCTCCCATCGTATCCACGCGCATCCACCGCGGCCATCTTGTTTATGTGTGTGTTCCACAGCACACGATGCGAGCGTCTTCATCACATACACAAGAATGGACAGGCGATTTTTTTTTCCAGGAGGCATTTTTATGATGCAAATGTATAACTCTTTTCTTCACTTAAATGGCCCCAGAAACTAAGCGGACCCACGTCCCTTGCCATGAAAATCCAATCAGAACTGGACTCACGGGACGAAGTGGGGGGGTAAGTCTCTGTTGATGGACTACACTGCTAATGGGGATGTCCTACAACTTCATGTCAAAAAATCCAAACTACCCCTTTGAGGCTTGTTCAGTTTACCATTCTAGTTCTTTTTGCTTTAAAAAGGCAGGAAAGCTTTTTTAATTTTTCCACACACGTGATTTAAAATAAACAAGCAAATTTATAATACACTATTAGGACAACAGATGGATGAATGAATTCATGTATATGTAAATTTCTACCAGTTCATTAAATCATCCATTAAATAGTGAAGTTAGAACCTTTAAGTAAATTTTCCATCACTTGGAAGTAAATGCCTGGAGCTTACACACTGCGTCTCATTACATTTTAATGGTAATGAACCACCAAATCATAAGAGGGAAATCTTCTTACATGTGTTTTTGTTGTTGCCTAAATAAATCATAATCCTCAAATGGCAGACAGCATTCCAGATGATTTTATCACTTTCTTCTGGGGACATGAGAACATATAAACATACTAACAGCTGTGTTTTCTGTGTGTGTGTGTGTGTGTGTGTGTGTGTGTGCCCCACACCTCAACACATACTGTATAGTAACCTAAATCACAGTGTTTAATTTACATTATGCAAGCGTCCCCTGCACTTTTTTCTTTGTTTGTTTAATGTCTATTATATTGTATTATATTACATTTAGTAATGTCAGTGGTGTTCTGTCAAGGTCAGCAAAGCATCCTCTGCTGGCCCAAACACGATCAGAAGCACTGACCTACATATACAAATAAAACTGTAGTATTTATCCACGAAATTGTATTCATTTATTCTATGATCCTCATTTTCAGTACGTTTACATGTATGTTCGATTTTTTTGGCAAATCAGATTCCAGCTTCTGTGTGATGCCTTGTCCATCTAATCAGCCCAGGGCCTTCAGAATCAGGAGTGCTGGCCCGTGACACTATTTGCAATGAGGCTGTTTCTTTAATGTTTTCAGATTTGCCTCAGAGAGCTAGTTAGGTAGCCCCCAATAGCAGCATTTTACTGTCCTCTGATTGGTTGATCAGAGGAAAACTGTTTGACGGGCCAAGTTACGCCCACAAAGGCTGATGGAGGAGGAGAAATTGACATCTCTGGCAAGGAGATGTGTTTTATTTTTAAAATGTCATGTTTTTGTCACGTTATTAGATAAATATTGATTCTTAACTGCTCCTGATGATGTAGTGAAGAAGTTTGGAGTTGTCTGAACCCTTAATCATCGAGCCGTTCCATTTCCGCTCATTACATTTGGCTGAGCAAATTTACAAGCACTGGCGATCACCGATGGAAGTTAGTTACATGTTCAAAGTTGCTAACAGTAATGTAAGTCAAGCATATCGGTGATGATGTATTTGAAGATAAAATGTTACCTGGGCTATTAATAATGGGAATGAGGTAAACAGGCAGTTATGTGTTATGTTAATAGTACAGTTCACTTTGCAACCCGCTGGATAGCACAGTCGCTAAAGATGCTGGCGCTTGGTGCAAGTGACCAATCCCGGTCACGGTGAATGGCAATATATATATGATTATCATTATTTATTCTTTTTTTTTTTTACAATACTGGCCCTTACAATGTCTGCGAAAAAAAATTCTGCCCGGTTGAGTCCCCACAGAAGGCCCAGGTGCCAAATGCACAGCCCCACCGTTAGTTCATGTGTATTATATTATTATATATTTTCCGAAGTACAATTCAGAGATGACATTCTCACGTCTGCACTTCAAACTTTTCTAAACCAAATCATTTTGAGTGCATTTGTTAGAATTTCCTTGCTGTTTGTGTTGTTTCCATGTGAGCCACAAGCCGTATCGCCTATAGCCAGATCTGGCTTCCCATCGCTGCAGCATGATCAATATTGTGTGATCCACGTGAACATCAGTCTCGAATTGAACCCATTCACCTTCCTGAATGTGCTCAATCAGTCAATTAAGTGAAAAGAAAGTGGGCATGCGATTAAGAAATGGGCTTCCACAGTAGTATGCCCAAAACAGTGTCCCACTGTTCTTCAAGGAAGGGTAGTGGCGGAAGGAGAGGAAAATATACTGCTCTATTATTTGAAAAGGATCCTGTCAGTAACTCAAAATGTTTTGAGATCCATGTCTCAAAATGTGGTTTCTTTTATTTAATAATAATATCCAATAAATTAATTTTGCTCTGACGTCATCACAGTGTGAAAGTGCAATCACTACTGGCCAGTGCATACACGAAGAGACAAACTAGTTAACTAGCATTCTCACTGGAGCTGCTGGGGAAAGAAATTCCAGCCAATAAGGGTAATGGGGAGAAAAGAAAGCAAAATTGGACCACAATTATGACAGCAGCTACTTAAAATATGGTTTTGTTGCTTCGAGGCATGCTAATGTACTCCCTTGTGTGTTGTGTGAGAGGAGAAGTTATTTTTCATTTTGGATTGAAGTTAAAAGAACTATCCAGAACTTTTCACAATGCTTTTGAAGACATTGTTGCTATTCCCATCCAATTACTTGTGTAAGACTGGATTTTCAGCGCTGACCACGACCAAAACAAGACTGCACAGAAAAATAGAAAGTAAAAACACCCCACATCCACTGTACCATGCCACAAGATTATCTTCCTCTCTCATTTTGTGTTGTACAGTGTTTTAATTTAGTTGTTTTGCTTTTTGTTTATACATCAGTATATGATTAATAACTAGGGCTGTCAAAGGATGACACATTTTAATCAGGTTAATCACAGTTTTTAAATGAATTAATCATGATTAAGCACCATTAGCAACAATGTCTGAAATATGCCCGCTTTTACTGTATTTAAAGGACGGGATTTTATATATTTGTATGTACTAACAGCTCCAAATGAGCCGAATATGTTCAGAGCAATATACAGTATAATAATATTAAGAGCAATGAGGGGTTGCGGTCAAAGACATCACGCAATTTACGGTAAAATTACTTGTTTCCAGTGTATTTTCCAGCATACTTAAATGTAGCAAACTGTACATCCCAATTCAGAGTTACAAAGAGAGTGATAAGAAGATCCACTGTATGTTTTTCTTTATCTTCCTGTTTATTTGAAAATGTCATATCTGGTCTCAGTCATAGCTTTCCGTTCCATTTTACACACGATGTGGAGGGAATTTCGGTGTTTAAAGTAGTTCAGAGGAGGAAAAGCGGCCGGTGTTGATCGAGGACTCTTGCACGTACCGGATCTTGCTAGTACTGAACATAAACTTACCTAAATGTCCGTGTAAATTAATGTAATCTTACCAGATATGTTTACTCTGGCGGCAACGGATTCCCAAGCCGCAGCTTTTTTCTTTATGTCTCTATATTCTTTTTTTAGAAATGTCAAACAGCTGCAGGAAATCTGACATGGCACGTATAGCGTTCTGATTAGCATCGTGTCCTCTCATTGGTCGATCAATGAAACTCCCACTGATTGGTCCTCGTCTGGGCGACAGCAATGAAAAGCTGAAAAACTGTCTGGGATCGAGCACAAACTTTCACACACACAAATTTCGCTGGTGGCTTGGCTGGACAGTGACACGCGACACGCAGGTTCCATTGAAAATGAATGGAGTCGAGGCGATGTCGCCTCCCGTGTGTGGCTTGGTCACATTTGTCTTGTTTAGCTTTTGTCCAGACAGCCGAATGAAACACAGCCAAACGTACATCATAAATTGGCATCGGACAAAATTGCTGCTTAGTTATTAACTGTCTTGTCCAACTTTTCTTTGGCGTTGACTCTCCATTTGTATGCCTCAATCTACTGTACTAGTGATGCAGACTGCAAATTGGGAGTAGCTGCTTTATCTAATTAAGAGAGTGTATCATTAGTAGGCAGGCCCTTTGGCAGTGAGCTCTTCATTTATGCGGCTGAGATGAACAGACGCTTGTGGCAGTAATATCTGACAGCAACCGCAGCAGCTGCACAGCAAGCAAGCATTCAGGAAAGAAGCACTATAACCTGTATGATGTTCTACTAAGACTATGGATACATTCCTAGGGCCCTGTGAAATCAGTTTTTCCAAATTCATTTTTTTCCATTTTAATTTTTTAGAATTCTTTTTTTTTACTTTTTACACTTATTTTACCAGCAGAGAGTGTGTGCTTTTTGGGTTAATGACTAAAATGTCCATTAATTAAATGCAAAAATCCTTCGATTTATTGATGCAATACATAATTGGACAATTCTGCCCAGTTATTCGGAAAGGGGTGTAGCCCGGCTAACTTTTCGAACAGGATGTCAGCTCTCTGCACACATTGCTACAAGATCTTCAACAAACTATCATGTCCGTGCTGGTAATTAAGGAAGGTGTAGTCACCGATGCAATTCCAAGTGTGTTATTAGTGTAAAATATTTGTTGATGACACCCTTGTTTACACAATTAGACAAGATGTGAAAAACAGCACTCTTATTTTGAAGGCAAAAAAGTGTGTTGTGTGTGTTGAGAATGTTGGTTGACGGTTAGGACGAGCTGGGTGCAAGAATAAACGTGCCTCGTCCTTCTTTCCACCCAGGGTTGGTCCACTATCTTTTACAGACACTCTGAGGATGTCACTTGAACTTAAACTCAACGTTTAAGACGCCGCCGCAGATTAACATGCAGAGACTAGTTAGGCCACTCCAGGATTTTAATGTGGCTTGGCTTGGAACACCCACCCATTGCATACCTTCAGTGTTGTGGCTGAGACCAGGAGGTTCTGATCCAAGGTTCTATGGCACATGGCAACATTCCTCTGCCCCTCAATGCGGTGAAGTCTTCCCATACGTTTACCCAGGAATTCGCCTTCCAAAGCAGTGTTTCCATGTCCGTGTTTGACAATAAGGACGGCATTGTTGGGGTCGTAGTCAGCATTATTCTGCTTCAAAACACAGCGAGTCAAGTCGATGCCACACGCGCATCGCATTCTCCGAATCAATCAGGTGTTCAATGGACGAGCATCAGACGTGCCTGAGCATTTTCCTTCTTGGGCAGGAGAACCTTGCAGGTGCTGTTTACTTGATGACTATGGTCCCAGCTAATTAACTCCTGTGCCATTTTGGACCAATCCCTCTTTTTGAAATTATTGCGCCAGCAGGGGCCTCTTTCTCATCAAGAAGGAACTAGACTCATTTCAAGGGCATCATCGTTCCACGGGGGTCAGACTTCAAATATGTATTTCACTCAATTGAATACAAATACATTTATAACCATTTTTTACTGGATTTTTGTGTCGATATTCTGTTTCTCACCGCTGAAACAAACCACCTATAAAAATGATGGACAGTTCATGTCGTTGTAAGGCGGTAAATTAATCAGCAGTGGATCAAATAATTATTTCCGCCGCGGTACAAAACAGGTACACACAAGGGCGGTTGACTGACGGCTCGAGGAACAACACGCGGTACACGCTCATCGCTACCTTTTGTATTCTCCACCCATATCGCAATTTTTTTGTGTGTCTCTTCTCAGTATGCCGTCTCTAAGCAAACCACGGGCTCCCACCTCGGCTGCTTTTAGGTCCTACAAAGCCTTCTTGACAGGCTTTGCCTTCCACTTTCTGACAGTTCTACCCCACTATTCTCAATTGTCCCGTTTTTCAGTGTGAGTAAATGAAATCCCCTCCCGATAATTTTGAATGCGATGAGAGAGTAAGCGATCGGGGCACTTTAATCTCAAAAGATAACCCCTGAAGGTTTGGGCCCAGCCTTGTCACTCCCTGTTCAAACACTCGACTTCCCTACCAAGATGAAAAGAACTACAGCGTAACCGCTCACTCTCCGCTTTTAGTCTCGCCCCGACTGTCACTAACTCCCCCATTTTGCTCAAGTCACTAAATATCTGAGGCACAGTGAGCATACATTTGATGGATTGTCTCAAACTCACGAGCGCAATAAGATTCAAAGCACAAACTCAGCCGAAAAAAACTTGACAGTGACCGATGTTCCTCATACACCAAGTTCTCCCACACTTATACAAGAATATGAATAAGTAACACCGTGTTTATAAACACTGAAGACAAAATGCGGTTTTAATATCATCGGGGGGAAAAAGTGATGAGATTAATCTGTGAGCTGTGAAATTGTGTTGTTGACATGTGCACCATCTAAATGAGAGCGATAGAGAAGGCTGTTTGTGAATAAGATATTACAATATGCATTTGCATGCCCAGCCATTTGTGTGCATTTAGGCAGGTTATGGATATGTCATTCTCTGGTAAGGCACACTCCAACTTCTGATGCTTCAATTTGCATGTTGCTGCTAACCAAGATGGTAATAATGATAAAAATCTATTAATTTTCTCATTCGGCACAAGGCAAACTAACTGAGTTTTGGCACATAATTTAACATAAAACATTTTGTTGCACAACGAGCCTTTTAAGCACATTATTACCATATCAGTAGCATTACTATCTCGTAATTGTTTCATCGTGTTTGTATTCATATTCTCTCTTCAGATTGCAGACAGAGTCCCAGAAGACACATTTAGAAGTTTCATCTCAATAGGCGTGCTTGTTTTTAAACATAACATGCATTTACATAATTCCATTTACACACAAGTAGCAGATAAGGAGCCACTGTGAAACTAAAATTAAAAAAAACATTTCAGCAAAGACAAAGAGCTGCATTAATTAAAGTGCTGTATGCATAATTAAAGTGGGCATAACCTCGCTTTAACCGCTGCTATGCGTAACCCAGATAGTTCAAAAACAAACCCTGGAGCTCTTTACCTCTCAGAGTGCATGTTGTCTTGAACTGAGACCTCTGTTTGTGTTTTGAAACATTAAGTGGTGTTTTCACTGGAGGGGTGTTTGGTTTCACTGTGAATGAATTCAGATGGTAAAGAGCAAACTGTGAAGGTATTAGTAGTCATCCATCCTTTCACAAGGCCCAGGGTTAAACAGAGTCTCTGGAGGTTTACTGCATCTATCGTTCTGTGGAGGAAAGATGTTACTCCCACTGTTGCCGCTCCAGATCTGATCTAAGTGTTGATCAAAGTGGACTTTTGGTCCTTTACGCAGGAAGAATTCATTTTATCAACCACTGATGGAATCCTGCTGGAATAGTACTTTGAAGCATCGTGTAAAATGAACAAATATATCAAAAGTGCGTGTCCGCTAATGATGTTTATGGTGTTGAAGGAAAACTGCACTGTTTTTGGAATGTTGCCCATCATCCACAACCCTTATGTGAGGCATGAACGCACGTCTATCTCTTTTCTGTGCGTTCTAAAGATATAAAAACAGATAAAAAGAGCCGGCTCATTACTGCATTTTCCCACGCCGCACCGTGCTGTAACTATCTCTCCAGCGAGTCTCGTGTTTATGGAGCAAAAATGTGATTTTTTAAAATTAATTTATGGGAGCGCGTACACAACAACGTGACACAGAACAGCGTAAACTGAGTACCACCTGTTTATGGATGAAATGGTGCAGAGTATGAAGAGGATGAAAACGAAATTGCGGTATTCAACGAAAACATGCAGACGTCAGCGTACAAAATTACAAGTAATGCAATTAGAGTAATCTTTTCATCTTTTATAGTATTGCAGTAATATAGGCAATTAATAAATAGAGAATACAATTTCTGAAGATATTGTGTTTGAATGCCAAAAGTCGATATGCACAGATCCCTTGTTCATCGCGGTCAGTTGGTTCCAGACCCGACGGTGTTAACTGAATTTCCACAAAATAGGATATCTTCTTTATAAATGGAATATTTTCATAGAGCATAGAAAAGCTGTTGACAACCTTCTAACCATGTTTTTTAAACATTAGATATGAAATAACACAACTAGAGTCACCTTTACACTTGTATTACCCAACATAGTAGACGTAATAACAAAAATAGCAAAAGCCATTTAAGACATAAATGAGACTTGTGTTTGTGTGTGTTGTTGTAAATGCCTTCTGGTGCTAAGGGAGCAGAGCGAGTGACGAGGAGTCTGGTGCTTGTGTGCCTCACCGAACATTGTCTTTTGGCCCACAGAAGCAAGACAAAGTGTTATTAGCCACCTTGAGACTCTTTCTCTAAAACCTAATCATCAGGTTAGGAATCTAGGGGTAATAATGGACTCAGACCTGAACTTTAACAGCCACATTAAATCAATAACATGATCAGCTTTTTACCATCTAAAAAAACATTCCCAAAATCCAGGGAATAGTGTCTATAGACACGAATAATCAAGACTAATCCATGCCTTTATCTCCAGCAGGCTAGACGACTGTAACGACCTTCCCACAAGGCTCTCTAAACGAGTTGTAAAACGACTGCAGTACATCCAGAATGCTGCTGCTCGAGTACTGACTGGAACCAGGGAGTATGACCATATTAGTCGAGTACTCGGGTCTCTGGCACTGGCTTCCTGTCGCTCAGAGACTAGACTTTAAAAGCTTTGTACAAGCAAAGCTTGTACACAGTACAAGTCTTTTCATGGTCTTGCGCCAAAGTACATCTCTGACATGTTAGAGCCACATAAACCATCTCGGGCTCTGGGAAACTCAGGAAGTGGTCTCCTGCGGGTGCCCAGAGTCAGGACTAAACACGGCGAGGCTGCGTTTCAGTTTCATGCTGGCAAAACAGCCTTCCAGAAGATGTGCGGCCATCCTCACCTTTGGCAACGGTCAAATCGAGGCTGAAAACACTTCTATTCAACTGTGCATTTGACAACTGAAACTACTTTGTCTGCACTCTTCACTTTAATTGTTTTGTTTGATGGAACGATTTATGGAATTTTATGTAATGACTTTATGTTTTATGGAATGATTTTATGAAGAGATTTTACCCTTCTTTTATGTAAAGCACTGAATTACCTTGTGTATGAATTGTGCTCTAGAAATAAACTTGCCTTGCCTTACAGTAATATTACTGACACCTAGTGACCGGTGTAGAATATGACA
Organism: Dunckerocampus dactyliophorus; assembly: GCF_027744805.1. Taxonomy (NCBI): domain Eukaryota; kingdom Metazoa; phylum Chordata; class Actinopteri; order Syngnathiformes; family Syngnathidae; genus Dunckerocampus; species Dunckerocampus dactyliophorus. Next base: position 5,572,805 of record NC_072826.1, read on the forward strand.
TATTATTCACAGCATCTACTATGAATGCATCTTCTGAATGCCTTATATTTGTATTTTAGTTCCTTTTGTCATTTTTATGCTTGAAAGTGCTTCATTTAGGCCAAACATATATAAAATTTGCTTCAATATGCATATTTTTAAAAATAATCATAGGCTGTATTCAACCACAAACAGCATGATTTATTAATTAAGATGTTTTTTTAAACGTGACAGAACGAAGCCTTGACATTCGAAGTGGCAATGGATTACTGTGTAATGTGAACAGTGTAACGTAATTGACAATTTTCCAATGACAGTAAACATTTTTATGTCATTCCTTACATGCACTGCCTGCACACAAAGCTCACTGTAAAAAAAAAAAACACACAATTAACAGTAAAGTGAAATGATACAATGTTTTGTTGAGTAATATGTTCAAATGTATTGTCTGTGAGTAGGCACTGCCTTCAGGACCTGCGAGCAATCATCCAAAATCCAACACAACCTTTAAACCAACACAAGGGAAATAAAACACAAGGGTTCCATTAAAAAAACAACAATTCTTTCTTATAATGTCCATGTTATCACAAGAGCTGTACATGTTCCTCCAATGAGCCATACCGAGCCAGTTCATCATGAGACAAACAGGGGGACTTGGATGGGTTGGGGGTGGGAGCAATAATGTTTCAGAGCTCTAAATTGTGTTGGCTGATAGCGCAAGTGCTTGGCTGGATGTTGATGGATATTATTTTCCGTGCTGTTCCCCGGCCTGCTGTGTGAAACAGTGCCTGGTGAAATGAGAGACTGCGTGATGCTCCTCTTAAAATAGTTCAGAGTGGCATCATTCATCATCAGAGGTACTGCAGCAGCATGCCCGTGTCTGCCAGTCACAGTGGGGTTATTGTTCAGTCTGCAATGGGCCACTTACTTTGCAGCACTCGCATGAGAAACAACAGACCCGTAGGGGTAGCTCTTTTAGAAACTATTTACCATCAGACTACCCCCACTCGATATTAAAAATGGTGCGTATCTGTAATTTATCAGTATGTGGCCACAAAGAGTTGAAAAATGACAACCACACCATTTTAGTTGTTTGCGATTGCTATTGTATAGTTTTCTTAGATTAATGTCCAATACAATCAAGTAGCCATTTTGGAAACCGCCATCAACGGACCTGCTGTTCCCATTTCATGTTGAGCTTACCTTGCACTTCTTTGTGACTGCGTTTATGTGTGTTTCATAGGAAATTGTCAGCAGTTTATTTAAGGCTGACTGTGGATGTTTTGCTTTTGGAGAGCATTACCCAGAACTCGCAAGAGTCATGCTGGTCTCAGCATTCCTCAGTCATATTTCACTCTAACACTGAACATTTCGAAATGACTTCACCTCCATTTTTTCTAAGTCTAAAAGCTATACAGTTCAGTCTAGTAGCACACCACTCAAAACACTGTACATCTTCATGAACGTGAATACGTGTATGTGTTTGAATACAATGGTTTATTGCAACCCCCGGGCCGCGCCCCAGTACCGGGCCGTGGATCATTTGGTACCGGGCCGCACAGAAAGAAAAAATAATTTCCATGATGTTTTATTTTGAGAAGTGTCCGTTTTGAAGTGTTTGTTTTGAAATACTTTCTCATTTATTTGTCTATAATGTAAACATTTGTGGTCTTACCTTTTGCATATGAAGTGCATGCAGCCTACCCTTCTCCAGGAAAAGTTGTCATACTTTGTGGTAAAAGGCTGATCACCTCCTGGTGAGCCTGGATATATAATTTCCCATCTTGACAGCCAAATTCCTTCATTCATTCAGCAGAGCAAAAAAATATCTTGCACTTGACTTGCTGCTCCCCAGCTGGTGTTACTGCTGTCAACCTTTCTGCAGTGGATTTCATCAGGAATTTCAGTGATTTTGGACTTAAGAAAATGTTTAAAACAATTGGACTCATACTGATAATACATTTATAACAGTTTTTGGAAATATAGTAGTATTAATTTTATGTTATTATTCATTTTTACCTCACCTGCCTCCCCTGACCGCACGCCACTGGTTTTTAAGTATGATGCGGTGCAGTTCTATGATACAACAAATGCAATATTAAATGCAGTATTCTTAAACTGGTCATCTCGGTCTGTGTCAACTGACGTTTGCTATCTAAAGAAGGCTAAGCCAAGGTCTGAAGGGATTCTTTAGCAAACTCTGTAATCTCTTTTATAATATAAATGCAGTATGTAGGTATGCATCTTGACACAATACAATATTTAAGAGGGCCAGGTACACTAACACAAAAGAATGTTGATAATATAAACACCCACCTCTCGTTCAGTTGGCCTTGAGCTGCAAGTACTTGATCAGACAGCTCTGCAGCATCTCTTTTCACTAAATCTGCATTTTTTCCAAATCGAACTTTCTCCTTTTATCAGAAGTGTGGTATAAACTTCATCCTCTAAAATATAAACGCGCCATTAGTTGCTGCCTGTAAAACTGTTTTACCGCTTTGACAAAATTAATGTGACATACCTAAGTATCAGAAAGTGAATGACATACCTAAGTATCAGAAAGTGAATCAGTTGAGGACACAAAGACTAAGAGTTACACAATTCCACCTAACTTTACACGCCCTGATAGCCACCACATTATATGTAACTACGCGCTTTAAATGTAACGCAGTATATGTAGCCAATCATAATGTACTACAGTAATTTATCGCGATTAATTGGTTCCAGACCTGATCATGATAAGTGAATTTCCGCAAAGTAGGATTCCTGATTTATAAATGGAATATTTTCATAGTTAGAGCATAGAAAACCTGTTTACAACCTTCTAAATAAGGTTTTTAGCATTACTGGAGCCCTCTAGACATGAAATAACACCCCATAGTCTGTTTTACACTTGTTTTACACAGAGATAAAAATAGAAAATAAGACATCTTAGACATAAATAAGACTTGTGTTTATGTGTGTTGATATAAGACATAACACTCACACGTTAGCATTGACAGCGTACTTCCTACGGTGGCGCTTGTCTCATAAAAGGTAACGTTGCTGACACCTCGTGACCAGTGTAGAACACGACTGTAATGCTGCTGTTTGTGGTTAAGGAGAGCCTCACGATGCACTTCACTCCCTTTATTAACAAGCAGAGAACACAACAGCAAAAATGGAGGGAAAAATAGCAAAGTTCATACCAATAATATGCTTTTTCATATTTCACAAAGCCGAGATGCCGTTTTTTCATGAAATATATGTAACGGGTTAGCATGTGTTGGTTTACAAAATGTCAAAGTCACCCGTGCATCCTTTCATTTTCCGGTCTGGGGCCCTCGGTGGAAAAAGTTTGGACACCCCGGGTGTACGCACACTGCAGGCACGTGCACAAGCCAGAAAAAAGGGTACCCATTCTGAAAATTATTCATAAAATTATTAATATTGTTGCTTGTATTATCATTATATAAATTGCATATTATCAATTATTAAATTAGTAATTATAATGATTAATTTTGCAAATATTGTAAAACAGCACACATATTTATTTTTGTTGTTTTCGGAGTTTAATTGTAAGCAGCATCACACTAACAACATACCACAATACTCCTCACCAGACTGTCATCTACGTGATCGGGAAGACCTGGGTTTTAATCTCCGCTTGGGCATTTGTGTGTGACGTTTGCAGGTTTTCCCCGTGCATGCGTGGGTTTTCTCCAGGTGCTCCGGTTTTGTCCCACATTCCAAAAACATGCACGTTAGGTGAATTGACTGTAAATTGTCCATAGTGTGAATGGTTGTTTGTCTATATGTGCCCTGCCATTGGCTGGCAACCAGCCCAGGGTGTAGTCTCGCTCAGTTTCCCCCAAAAGTCAGCTGGGATAGGCTCCAGCATACCCCCGCGTCATAGAAAGTGGATGGATGGCCAGTGAACTTGTCTAATTTGTAGAGCAGTAAAACTGTCTTTAAATGTTGTGCTTGCCTGCCTGCCTCCCTTCACTAAACATGACAAATGTCAGTTAACAGCGAGACAAGGCTTTCAGTTGTTGTTCTCTTTAATTTTTGAAATAATTTGCATTCCTTTTGAGCAGAATTCTCACAAGAACTCAAATAAATGCCCCGTCAAAACATATATGGGGGGAATTCATGAGAGCAAGAGTATTTTAAAGGAATGAGAAAAAAAATGGTTTACAACAGAAAGGGCACTTTTCTCATGCTGGGCAAAAGGGCAGGTGCTGGAGCCCCACGAGGGGTCTATTTGTGCACGTGCCTGCCACAGGGTTGTCAGAGAGGTCTATATTTATGATGATTGTTAGGCAATTATTTATTTATTTTTTATTACGGTTTAGGCCAGCGCATTGACTTTTAACTACAACACAATGTAATGAAATGATTTGCTTGTTTACTCGGGGAACGTGGGACGTATCCACACAAACAATCTGCCTTCATTTTGGATTCCGGAATGGGTTTTATGTAAGCGTTTTTTAATTTTGCATCTCACTTTAGTGCAGCTTTTAATTTGAGCACATCACTTTTATTTTTTTCAAGGGCCTGCATCTGACAGCTGCTCTAGCAAAACACGCATACTTCCTGTCTCTGAAAATCACAAGACAATTACCCGTAAATGTGTCTACTTGTAGTCTGATTGTTCCAAAACAAAACTGGTGGCCACATTTTTATTATTTTAATGACTTCCGGCAGCTCTTTGCACCGTTGGAGCCATGTGAAATTAAAGGGTAAAAAGTTGTACAGTAAATGTGCTTCGTCTTTCAGTCCGCAGACCAAGGGCCCATTGCAATTATCAGGTGAAACTATAGAACAACCCTGTGAACTAACTTCACAATAGAACAAGCTTCACACGGAGTACACAACCAAGATGCCGTCACATAAGTCACGACTTGTTTCATAAAAAGGTGCTCTCTGAGACCGCTTCCCCAGAAGAGCTATTGCTTTTGATCAGCTCAAATCTTAGCCTGATGCGCAAAACAAGCCCATGGCCTGCGACTGGGGAGCAAAGGAAAAAACCTTGTAGAAATCCTCCAGTGATAATAAGGATGCAAGAACGATGAATTAATACGAATATAAATCTATTTCACATCATTTTGAGCCCTTGCAGACCATCCAGACATTATCCAGAGCTGGCATCCAGCAAGAATTATTCATAAGCATCCATGATCATGTGAGTTGGAAAAATAATGGACTCGGTTATGTTTCCCCCAAAGTGTTTCAAGAGTAAGGATGTTCATTTGTACTGCAGTTCATCGCTTTCAGCATGCAATTTGAGCATGTAGGACCATGTAGGATGTGAGGGTCATGCCAAGCACCACAGGAACATGCGTATTCAGCTGGACTCCAACAGAGGCAGACCTAGGCCTCCCAGTTCTTTGTTTAATCACCTCTCCAAGGGATACACAGCCCCACGGAGCCAAGTTAGCTGCAGGCAGGACACATTCACACACACACAGACACACACACGGAGTTTTTAAAAAAATAACCTTTTACCTTTTACATCCAATTTAAACAGTAGGCATCTTGGTGCTCTGTATCTTTTTTGGAATAGTGAAATTGGCTACATCAAAGTGAAACTGTTTCATAAAATGAACAAAATACAGAAAATGATTACTTCACCAGTGCTACAATTTCTATATTTATAGTTATTGCGGCCTGATTACAAAAAAAATTGGCTTCATTTTGGAAAGTAACCTATTTGACCCGGGAGACGCAATAACTCAAAATATGTCGGACTCAAGATGAATTAGAGGCATATCCAATCTCTGTAATGGTTTTTGCTCGGCTGTGTTAAAAATGCGGACAACCATTACCAATGTACAACCAATAAAAGGCTGGAAGCTTCAGACACACTTGACTAAACTATTATCAACAAAGTATTGCAGCTAATGGCAATCAATTACGTCATGTCGCATTGCCTGTTACCTGTCGAAAAACATGCCCTTGAACACACCATAAAGTCCTCACCGAGCTTTTTCACTGTGATTTTTTTCCCACAATCCCTTTGTGAGACAAGATCACACATCTTTCCCTTTTTTGTGCATTCTAAATCGCCACCTCGTGCTGGTAGTTTTCCACTAGCAATGCAGGTAATGGGGATTCACCTATTCCGCCTATAAAGCCCTCTAAAAAACATACAAAGCCCTTCAACGTTTGACATACATGCTGCAACCATGTAGGAACAGGCACATTCATGATAACATGTCATTCTCACAGTATTTTGCTCATTTTAAGCATTACGGGAACATCTTTCTTGGGCGCACTGATTTCATAGAGCGCTTAGCAACCAACGCTACTTCCGTCAACAACAACAACATAGAGAGCGCGTTCTGTGGTTGCTATGGCAGACTTTGTGAGAGGCGTCACCGCCGACTACTTTGGAATCCAGAACCTTATCTTTTTCAGCCTGAATTTACAGAGGATGAGCTACAAGTTTTAGAAGGCAAGAAGAGAGCAAGAGGGCCGAGATAGTCATGACTTGGTGGCGTAATTGTAGAGCTTGCCGAGCCATGCCGACAGAGTGTTTCTGCTGCACTGAGTGGCACATACTGTTCCCATTGATGGAAATGCTTTGTGTATTTGGTGAGGAGGACACTGCTCCAAGAGACTGCATCACAATGAATGAATAATAGTTGGTGCTAAAAATCCCGCAGTGGTAGAAACTTTTTCCACCTACCCAGAACAACTACAAAAGAAGCCCCAGGACAGCTCTCCATCGAGTTAGTCACCATGATATGGATTCTGATACATGGAGCACGTGATGCTTGGTATCACAGATATATACACGGTCGATCTAGGCCAGAGGTCGGCAGCCTTTACCATCAATACGTGTCATCATTCGTGTAAAGAAAAATGGCGCAGAGCCGCAAAACACGACACAGCATATAAACTTTTACAAGTTTTTCTCTTTTTCAAATTTTACCTGCTACAAGAAAACAATTCAAATAACAGAAAAAAAAAAGAATGATTCATTCTTAAGGACTACTATAAGAATAATAATAATACTTTATTCACAATTTACACGTTTCAGACAAACCTTACCTCAAAAGACTGAAGTATCAAAAGCATCGATATTTTGATTTGAGAATCGATTTTAGAGCATGAAGAGCTGGTATCGGACGTATCAATACTTCAGTATCGCATCACTATTACCCACATTGTTAATGGAAAACTGCCAGCACGAGGTGGCTACCTAGAACGCACAGAAATGGGAAAGATGTGTGTTCTTCTCTCCCGTAAGGATTTTGGATGATGGCAACATATATGTTTTTTAAAGTGTAGTTTTCCTTATCATATATACCAAAAACCACGTACTCAGTTGTAAGAGGCAATTAATAATTGGTTATATTTTGTATAATGCTCTATAGATCAGTTGTTCAGCTACGACCCTGAGAGAAATCACATGTAGAGCACTTTGATGCGGCTAATTAATCCCAGCATAGGCGCAAAAAGATCTTTTCAAGGGAGCAAGACCAAGGTCCTTGGGCAACAGTGAGAGCTCTGGAAGTATGCAAATGTTTATCACTTAATGACTTCCTCACCTGCACACCACAGTTATGCTGGTGCTTTACAATTACTGAACGTCAAACGGAGCTCTTTAAAAAAAATGTGGCGTTTCCAATGACATTCAAGGCTTCATTCGGTCCCTCCGGCATATCCAGTAAACACACAGGGAGCCATTCACATACATGTACTTGAATTATTCAAGCACCTGATTTGAATTCTCATTCCAGCCATGCCTTTTGCAGTGAACCTGAAACCTTTTTTTCCACGTATGCTCAAAGTAATAAAATATCCACTCTGAGGTGACTCAAACTGAAACATACTCCAACCGAATCAATTTTTCCTTTATGAAATAATGCAATCTGTTACGGACACACAAAAATTTGAAAGCAAAACACTTTTTTATAGTTTTACAATTATAGTTTTACATGCAGAAAACAATTTGAAATGCATATAAATGACGATATTAAAGGGATAAATGAACAATTAGCGTCACCTTTACCTTGACTGAAGACTTTTGTTGACAAAAGATGGCTATGAGGCAGCGAGGTCCACACAGGCAACACATTTGTGAGTTATTTCTTGAATTCGATAGTGTTTCACACCTTTTTTTTATCAAAGTGCTGGTTTCTTTGGCAATCAAAAGAAAAGCAGAGACTTGTGGCGTAACTGTATTAGTTAGCAAAGAACTACAGAGTCAGTCGCTGATGATGTCATAAACGGCAGACGGAGATGAAGGACAATGCCTTCCGGTTCCGGTTTCCATGCTAACGTGGTGCTAACTTTCGTGATTAAAAAAACGTAACGACAGTTGGACTCACGCAGTGTATTGATGACACAACAAGACGCACGTCATATTGTTAACACAGAAACGTAAGCAAACCGATGTAATATTTAATACACTAACAGGGGCATAAGCTAATCGGGGTCGATCTGGTACATATTCAAAAAGCTCAAATCATACACATAAACAGCCTTTTTCAACAAGAGAGGAGACATATGATCTAAAAAAAAAGGTAATTTAAAACATGTGGTTACTAAAAACTTTTAGCATATCCATTTGTTGAGTAAAATAGTGGAATGGATTACATAAAGAACCCAAACAATGTGCTTCAATTAGCCAGTTTGAGAGACAGTACAAGCATAGGGTGTTTGGAAGGTACAGTGTTCCCTCGTTTATCGCGGGGGATAGGTTTCCAAAATAGCCTGAAATAAGTGAAATCTGCAAAGTAGCCAACTTTGTTTACAGTTATTATATATGTTTTAAGGCCGTAAAACCCCTCACAATACACTTTATACACTTTTCTCAGACAGCCATTAACATTTTCTCCCATTTTAAACACTCTGAAAATAAAAATTTTGTTTGAATTCTAATGAGCGATCCAGGTTGGACACAATAAATGATTACACAAAGTGACTCACGCGTACTCACTACTCTGACCGTGCTTCGTCCTGGCGCTATTCGGCTGCAACATTTTTGTATCCCTTATAACATATTGCTCCTGCCGTCGTCCTCCTCCTTGCCCTACTCCTTCAACCGAAGATTCATTTAGCCGGTTAGCTGCTTCGTCTTCTTCTTCTATTCTTTATTGACGGTTAGCAAGCAGCTCACTCAGTTAGCTACTTTGCTAGCGACGGCACAAAGGAGATTGATTGAAAATGGTCTATAGCCAATCAGGACGTAGAACACAATGGGCAGGTTCTGCCTTAGCCAATAAGGACTGTTGTGGCTCTATATTTAGCCGGCTATTGTCTACTGTGGGTTCCGAATATGCTCGTACAGGCACGTAAACACACTGAGAGGAGGTGGAGCTGCACACGTCTTTAACATGAGTATACAACACCCTCTACTGGTAGCAGTAGTAAATACAATAACAGACACATACAACAGAGCACCGATAGAGCGCTTTTAATACACCACAAGGACGCACAAAACAAAGCGTGTTCATACGTTGTTAAACAAATACAAAAAAATCCGCGAAAGGTGAACCGCACTGTAGGGAGGGAGCACTGTATATGGAAGTAGAAGGCTGAGAACCATTGTGCCCGATTTCATTTATTATTATTATTATTATCCATTGTTTATCACGGTGAATTGGTTCCAGACCCGACCCGTGACAAGTGAATAAGTGACATCAGAGGTTCAGAGTTGAGTTTTTGCTGCATTACAGCCACAACAGGAGCCCGCGTTCGTACTGTGGCTTCTAAGACACCCCTAAATGAGCTATTTATTCATTGACATGATTTATTCTCTTCTTTCCCTATTAGAAAATCCCAACATGTTAAAGCCGGCAAGTGGTCAGACGTCTAGAAGCAGAAAGATATCAACTGTTCTGGTCGCCTAACTGCTGAGCTCTGCAGACATGGAAAAATGTGGATGATGCAATTTTTGTTATTTATAAAAGAAAAGAAAAGAAATGTACATCTAGTGAATGCAAGAAGCAATGTCTCAGCAGTTTAAGTAAAAGGTCGGTCCACCAAAATTAAAAGGTCATCTTCGGTTGCCATATAAATGACATTGTATAAAATGTAAAATGACAACATATTGTTCTTGAATGTGTTAATATCAGGATTGTTGGTAACACAAAAATACTCTGAACCCTGCTGTATTAGAGTGACTATATTATTTTCTCTATAGAGGGATATTGTTTGACAGCCCCTTGGAAATCAATTCTGATTTACGGCCTCTGTAAAAACAGAAAAGCAGCAGAACCTCTGCAGTTTAACCTGCTCAAAGACTTTTCGTGGTTATTTGCAGTCTCAGGCTTCAAGTCCTCGAGCTGGTAGTTCTCCATCATCAGGCATCAATACAAAAATATTTTTAAAAAATACAGTTCTTGTGAGGATAAAAAAATGTAAAGTAGCCGTGTGAACCCAGTAAAAGTAATCCTTTCTATTAATTATTGCCTCACTGGTTTCCATTTTCGGCCAGGGGCCGCCTACCTGAGAGAATCAATACACGGGATAGAAGGGTCACCTATGTGGATTTTGTCAGCAAAGCACATACTGTAGATGGTATACAAAATGTTTGCCTACAATTCCACTTAAACGTTGAGGTCCATCAATAAGAATAACAATTTGGCTAATGAAAAGAGTCTCTGTTTACAAGACATCTTAAATAGAGCTGCAACAATTAATCAATTCTCCAGTTAATCAACAATTTTGGTATTGGAGTAATTGTTTTCTTGATTTAAAAATGTAAATAGCCTCAGATTTCAGCCTCTCAAATGTGGATAAGTTTTATTTTCCTTTGTGATCCACGAAAGCCGATCTATTATCTTTGAATTTTAGGCATATATTTTGGGTAGTCAACATTTTCGCCTCTTTTCTGATATGTTGCTGGCCAAACCACGAACCATTTGTGTTTGGTTCATATTGATTTGGTCCATCGCCCCTCAATGACAAGCAGTGACCCAAACTTTTTTCGACTCAAGCCTCTCAAATATCGTATGTTTAAAGGAAGTGTTTGCAACACAACATGAGCTGCAGCGGTGAGACGCTGTCTTTCTCCTTGTGGCACCGTCTTCTCCAGCGGATATCTGCAGCTGGGTGTACGGATGGCACGTTAACTCCCCACAGTGTCCTTACCCTCCTGTTCAAGCTTGACAACATTTCCAATGAACATGGCACACACCTCGCGGCGGCGTAGCAAGCAAATAGCACAGACAAGAATGCGAGGTGCATTCACCGACATCGGCTCCTTACATTTTTTTTTTTCCCCCAAGCAAAGACCTGCAACCCACTGAAAATGGCTACGCATTTTACCCATTTTTCGATCATGACCCGCCAGTTGAGAATAAGTTAACCGATAACTCGATTAATCCAGACAACAAGCTTCAGATTAATCAATTAAGAAGATAATTAATTAGTTGCAACCCAAATCTAACAGTTCAAAACAGAGATCGGTCTTGAATCAAAGATTTGGATGTGATTTGAAGAAAATGTGCATGCATGTCTCTTCTCTGATCTTATTGCTACTATCGGTGGTAATATTTGTTTTTAGTTGGCCTGTCAAGTGGTTAAAAAATGTGTGATTTATTGCAAGAAGTTTTATAGGTAACTGGTGATTGAGTCTAACAGTGTAATTCTGTCCAAGACCACATGAGATCTAAACATGCTCATGACTGCATTCACACTTTTAGTTCAACGCTCTTCTCGACCAAAAATAAAAAAGGATACCTTGTGTTAAGTGTAATGTTGATGCAATAGGTATGTATAGAGTTGTACTTTGAGGCGGTGGGGTTAACGCCTCTTTCAAGCAGTTTCAATGCAATCTGACATAATTACCAGTATGGACAGACTATTCATTGCACCGAAGTATTATACCGCATTAGTTTTATTTGTGTGTACCTAACAAATTGAGTAGCGAGAGTGTATGCTAATGAGAAATAACAGTGTGGGCAGGATGAAGAGGATGTTCACACCATTGGCATACCAAGCAGATGCTGATCAGCATAAGCTTTCGGTTTCCTGCACAGACCTTTGATGATGAATGCCAGGCGCCGCTCTGCTGATGGAAACGTCTGCTTCCTGCTCAGCAGACCAGCAAAGACACTCAATGGAATATGAAAGTCGTTATATCAGAGAATGATAAAAATAAAGTATTTTTCAAGTGTAGGCTTGAACAAAAATAGCATTATAGAAAACACGGGGGTGATTGCTCAGTGGGAACATTTCACCCCAATGGGATCTACTCTCGCTATGAAGATACACCTACCGGCCACAACATGGGACATACTTGGCCAGTCAATACAGGAACCGTATCAACAGTTCATTAGTTACAGTTTTTATATCAGTACAGTTTTAAACAACATGCTTTTTGTGGTTGTAGTTTTGGGTGATCTAGAACAGCGATGGAATTAAGTTATTCTCGTGTGGCTAAATTAACTACAACTACAATAATAAACATATTGTTTGATGAAACGTGTCGTTCAAAACTGAGCTTTATATTCTTTGCAAAGGTCAAAAGGTTCTCATCTGATTATGCTCATATGAAGTGTGTCCATACAGTCCAAGCCATCAATTAAAGGGTTTCTCCAGCAGCTTACATTGGGACAGCATTATGGACATGGACGTGAATACCAACAGCTCTGCATGACAGCCGTGAACGCCAGTTATTTTATTTGTGCTGAATGAAAATGTATGCTAGCCAGTGGTGGTGTTCTTATACTATACTACTGTAATTTGGAGCAACATGCATAAAGTCCCTTTTAACTGCACTTTTTGGGGGGGAATTTTGCCCATCAGCCGCAATCCTTATGTGAGACACGATTACACACGACTTTCTCTTTTCTGTTTATTTTAAAGATATAAAACCCCTAAAAAAGAGGCAGCTAATTAATGCTCGTAATGGGACACACTTATTCCGCCTACAAAGCCCGCTATTAAAACCACCAAGGTTTTATGGTTTTATACCCACGCTGTGACCACGTAGTAACAGGCACACTCATGATAACACGTAATACTTCGAGTATTTTGCCGTGTTTTGGTCATTGTAAGCATTACTGGAACTTTGGGAGCATTGCTGGCGGTTTTGAGATGTTTTTTTCAAAAGGCTTTACAGGCGGAATAGGTGCGTCCCATTACGTGCATTCTTAGCTCTTTATTTTTTGCTGTTTTTATATATTTAGAAAGCACAGAAAAGAGAAAGACGGGTCTTACATGAGGATTGTTACATGATGAAAGTGCAGTTTTCGTTGAATATGCATGCGCCTATGAATGCACCACAGCACAATATTTCAGTACTACGTATGTTGCAGATACTGCGCTGTACTACACTCTCTGTACAACAGAGACATTTTCATTTTCTTTTAATTCTTTGTTGTTAGCGTATAATTCCGTGTAGGCTTTGAGCAGAACAAAGTGCAACGACAATGACTTGTATCCTTACAGCTGACAGGGAGTAAAAAGTAATAAATGGAATAAAACTGAAGCACAGGGTAGTAAATTATTTAGCGTGGGAGCAAAGATCTGACTACTTGCTCATTTCGAAAGATTAACAGTTGAGGCAAATCACTCGGTTGTCAATCTTCCACAGATCTCAGCTAAAGGACTATGAATAAATTGGGTTTCATTTCTCCACTGGGAACTATTTGTTCTTATTCTTTTTCCTCTGGACAGTATGTCTGAAGATTTGTTAAAAGGATATATTTCTTATCCAACGTAACTGATGGCTCTTTGTTTGTGTTTTGCTCTGTGGCCGTCTCGTATTCATTCATATTCAAAGCCAATGTTCTGAAACAGTGTTCTCACAGTGGGGAGTCATAAATTTTACACAATACAGACACCCTCATTCCACTGTGACGCAGTCCTTTAAATGCCTTATACTCAACTTTTAACATCTTTTGCAGCATACGCGTGTGAACCATTAATTTAATTGTTGGATTTTTTGGGGGGGCGGGGGTTCCCGGTCCCACTTCACTCCTTACTGTGACACTTTTTACAGCCTATCGTTTACCAGAGGCGCCCACACCACCAATGAAGACACCTGCCCAGTCATTAATCTGTCACTGGCCACAGCCTTGCCTCATGGCCACAGATATATGAGCCAAGGTGAACAGGAACACCTCCACCTTTCTTTCTGGCATTCTTTACTCCATCCCAACACCACTTCTTCAACTCAAGGCTGTGTGCACAAAAAATATGTTGTCCATTGTTGGTTATATGGTACAACTCAAGAGGAAATGGATAACAACCTTGATGATTGTACTGTACATCCTCCGGCTTAATGACAAATAACATTGGTTTTCCTGTAAAACCTAGCTAGCTTCATTGTGCAAACACAAACAATATATATATATATGGTTGTAAATCATGTAAATTGATGAAAAGTGTATGAAAATATTTAATTGTGATTAATTGCATTTTGTCCATAGTTAACTCATGATTAATCACACTTAATCGCAGATAAAAATACGTTTTTATCTATAACAAGTAGGGATGTATATCTCTTTGTGGTACACAATTTGATACACAACTACGATAACTAGATCACATTTTATGTAAAGGGATACCAATTTTGGAAATATGGACCATTATTTCATTCAAAAAATTATATACATTGAGTTGGGGTTTTTTTGCATGTTTAATGCGGGCGGTGTTTTGTCCCACTTTGTTTGATGGTCCTTGACCGCACCTTGTAACTTTGTCCGCATTGCAGAGATAGACTACTATACTGTATTTTTACTCTTTTTCTTTCACCTCATATTTGCTCCCAAATAGTGATACTATGTGGGAATGCATAAAGGTAAGATTTGATGACCTTATTGAGTGCTAATGTGCATATTTGTTCGGCACACAACCTCTCTGAAAACCAAATTTCAGGCTCATACTGGTGGATGGTGGGGTCTGTATTCATTTTGTGCTTTAAATTTGATATTGTTCCTGTCATAGTTTTACACAATAGATAATAAAGATCAATTACATGGCGATAATGTACGTATGTTTTACTGATGACTAGCTAGTGCGCTGCTAATGCTAGCGCTGCTAGCTCTTCAGCCATGTCACGGTCATATTGGCATAAGCCCCCACATAGCTGTCCTCGGCTATGCCTGCCGTTAACTAGCAGCTCGTACCCAAATTTTAACTCACAATTCAAAGTAAAAAATCAGCCGAGAGACAGCTCGCATCTAAAAAAAAAAACTTGTTAGTTGGGACACTCGTATGCCAAGATACCACTGTATAAATGACAACGAAAAATACCGGCAGTGCTTCAGTACCTTCTCACTTCGCTCTGGCACGTCAACATACTCCCTCATCCAGTAACTTCTCGCTTGTCTGTGGCATGCGACGTCGTCCATGACAACTCAAATCACAGCGACAGTAGATACAAATAACTTTGGTCTTGTTGCTTTTTAGCTAAATTTACCAATTAAAATACCCTTCTTTGTCCACTTCTGCTCAGCATTTGCTCCCGCTTGTCGCTCCACAGCCACCACTGACTGACTGACGTTAATCGCGCGTCAAAAAAAATAGTGCCGTGAAAGGAAACTTCCGTTAACGCATTAATTTGTTCAGAGTTGCACGGTCAATCAAACCTGAACATCATTACCTTTGCAAAGGGTGATTCCAACACTCAGCTTAAAACTGCTATTAGTCAAGCAGGCAATCTGTCTCACACAAAATGAGACAAGCGCAGAAAACTAACAGCCTCTTTCAAGCTGTTCCTCACAAGCAGAAAATTGCCTGGAAATTAAAAGTAATGAGCAATTACCTCCCAAATGAACTTCTATTATCACCACTTTTCTCAACACAATTCGAGTAAATCCAGATTTCATCACATTTGATCAATTTGAATAAATAGTAACATTGTTTTTACCTGCTTAGTCTTTCCTTGTGGTCCCCGTGAGCCAGAGATGATTACTTACCCAAGCTGCTCTGGAAAGACTGAATGCGGGTTTGGTTTTTCTCATGTACAGTTTTGTTGGGTGTTTTTTAAATGAAGGGTCTATTGCAATCTGCCCATATTCCAGCCAGGTTAAAGCTAGTTACTCCTTTAAAGGGCCTTGTTACCCTCTCCTTGAACTGACTACGTGCTTCTCACGGAATCTTGCATTCCTGACTGTGTGGCTGGACATGAAAGACCCATCAACAGCAGGCAGTAATGGCTGAATGTGTTCACAAAGAGCAGTAATGTGCAGTGAGGTTCATGGCTGGCGAGGCACTAACTTAGTTTTTTTTTTTTTTAAATGTTAATACAGGTTGCTCATAAACAGGATAACCAAAAAAAAAAAAAGAGAATAATTCACTTTGGTTAAAAACATTTTTTCCAGATTAAAAACATTTTTTCCAGATACTTCTTGGACCCATTCATTTATTTTTTTACAAACCGAGAAACATTTGTGCTCTTACTTTTTATTTGTGTATGTACTGTAGTACATGCAGCCTTACCTTCTCCAGGAAAGGTTCTGATACTTTGTTGTAAAAGTCTCAACACCTCTTGGTGATTTTGGGCATATAATCCTCTATCTTGGCAGTCAAATCCATTCATTCATTCAGCACAGAATAAAAATATATTTTATTTGATTTTTTGTGTGTGAATGGTTGTTTGTCTACAGGAGGGGTCTCAAACTCAATTTACCTGGGGGCCGCTGGAGATAGGGTCTGGTTGTGGCTGGGCCGCATTACCCCACAATACGGTATGATACGCGATGCACGGCTCCCGATAATGCTAATCTCGATACAGTGATAGGGTGAAACAAAAAAATAAATACATTTCATAGTTTGTATTTTGCTGCATTCAGCTGGGATAGGCTCCAGCTTACTCGTGACCCTAATGAAGACAAGCGATACAAAAGCGGTGGGATTTTTGCAGCATATTTTAACCAGACTAGAAGCAGCAATGGTACAAAAAGAATAAGGATGTTTTAGCAACATAAGTGTAAACAGGATTTTAGTTTTGTTGTCTGAAAAACAGCAAAGCTATTTTAAACTCATTCAGAAAACACAACATCTCATTTCTCTCAAGTAGATCAATGCTATGAAGTACAATCATATCAAAAGGAAATATTTTTTAGAGCATTTACATTACTCCTCCATGTCTAGTCGCGGGTTGCAAAATATGACCCGGTGGGGGCCAAATGGCGCGCGGGCCACGAGTTTGAGACCCCTGGTCTACAGGAATATGTGCCCGGCGGGTGACCAGTCCAGGGTGTACCCTGCCTCTTGGCCAAACTCAGCTGGGATAGGCTCCATCATACGCCCACGACCCTAGTGAGGACAAGCAGCATAGAAGATGGATGGGATAGATAGTGCGAGCAGAAAGGGGGGAAAAAACAAAAAAAACGTTGGCTTTTCTTCTGTGGAAGGACGTCAGCAAGCACCTGCCAGCCCACACACACCTGACCCCTTGAGGATGCAGCGGTACTGCAAATGCATCCCTTGTGACATTTCTATGTATTTTATTGTCTTATTAGCAAGCGTACTGACGTCACACTTACAGTACATTAAAGACATTACACAGGCTGTAGAAAATCATGGTGTACAATACACGTTACTGCAACAATATATTACATGTACTGACAAAAAAAAAACTGTCAGGCACCATAAGCCAACTCATAGTGAAGGTAGGCGGGGCTTGTGCACTTAGACGAGACGCCACGCTCACGGCGGCCTCACCTTAGGTTTCTTCCCTGTATTTCATCTGCAAATTCAGCCATTTTTACTTAAGAAAATGTTAACAACAATTGGGATCATACAGAAAATACATTTATAATACAGTTCAATGGACAAATACTAATATTTATTTATGTTACTGTTTGTTTTTGTATTTTTCGTTAGCGCTGCACATGCCTGTCCGACTGCACGTCAGTGACAAAGAGAACTAATCAATTATTCACTCAGTTGCTGAATTACGAATGATGATTATGCATTAGAGAATAAGTAAGTATAGTATGTTGCTAGAATGATGGAATTTCCCAGTCAAATAAATGGTGTAATAAAGTTGTTTTTTTTAATATGCTGTATTTTCATTGTTGTGAGAATGTTACTAATGTTATTGAATTGTATGTCTGAGTGCTGAATGTAATATTACTTACTTTGTCCATCTAGCGTACTTGAACATGTCAATTAATCAATCAAACTTTTTTTTTCTGTATAGCACTTTTCATACACAAACATGTACCACAAAGTGCCCCCATCCGACCCACAAAAATAATATGAAAAAGGAAACATCACATAAACTACAACAGACAAAACATAAAAAGAAAAAAACTGATAGGAAGCATCTTCAATTAAAAGCTAGGCCGCACTGTGAGTTTTAGGCTGAACCCCAAATCCACCCCTCATCTTAGCCCTCACCCCTAGGTTTTGCGCGCTCACAAGAATCAAGTGGTGTCCCAATTCTCCATAAATCAAGACGTAAGGGGTAAGTGCTAAGGGGTGTGCAGCCCGAGAAAGCAAGTGTGGTCGGGGACCACTTGAAACATAGGCATAGTCCACTCGGATACCACACTCCGAAAGACCGAAAGAAGCATATACATGTAAGTAATTAAGCATAATTATTGATTTTCACAGTAACGTCACTCATGCTGTATTAGATATTCAATCATTTGCTACTCCATGTAAATATTCTCCATGTTTTGAGGTGCATTTTGGTTGGTTGGTTGGTTGTCGCTAGTTATAACTAGCTGGCTAACACCGACGTCTAACTTCACTGCAATCTACTGCATATCATAAATGATTAGTCAGTGATTAGATAGTCTGAAGATGAGAAGCTAGGCAGATAATTCTAGCTAGCTAGCTAGTTAGCTGCAGACAGCTAGGCAAAGCGTGTATAGAAAGAGGTTTGACGAGGGTGTGATCAAACACACTGGCATGGATTGGCGTAGCCTGTGTCAAGCTGTCAAACTGAAACCATTGAGGTTTTACGGACTAATGTTGATTCTCGTGGCAATACGGGACAAAGCGCGTTCCTTGTCGGCTGAATACGGGTGTTGTCAACCCCACGTGACACAGCACACATGCACTTTCATGACATAAATTGTCATGCTGCCGTGGCACGGCGATCGTTTTTTGTAATCGGCTTTGAAAGGCAATTATCGGCATATGTCGATTGTATGTTTTTCACAGAAATCAGCCGATACTAATTGGTGGCCGATGTATTGGAGCATCTCTAGTAAAAACCTACGAGTGGTTTCAAGTCAAGCTCACAGTCAAATAAAACCTGCTCAGTAGGTTTGAGGGTGAGTGTTTGGAGCTTAGTTTTGAGCCTCAGGACCATTAACCAAAACCTCAATTTTGTCCACGTAGAGCTGGGGAAAGTTAGCAGCCAACCAGGACTTAATAGCTAAAATACCTTTAAAAAGGGTGTCTACTGGGCTCAGGTCATCAAGGGACACAGCAATGTACAGCTGGGTACCGTCGGCATAACTACGGAAGTTTATACCATGTCTCCTGAGGACCCGCAAATATTGAATCGGACCTAACATTGACTCTTGAGGGACACCACATTCCATTTCCTTGATGATTGTTTCTCCAGGCTGACCAAAAAGAAAGAAAGACCAGCTAAATTAACAAGTCTATCTAAAAAAAAAATGCAGTGACCAACAGTGTTGAAAGCCACTGTCCGATCCAATAGAACTAAAACTAAAAGCTTATTTGTGCCCATATTGGATCATCCATTAAATCATCCAATACCTTTACCAATGCTGTCTCTGTGCTATGGCATCCTCTAAAACCAGACTGGTAAAGTTCAAAAACATGGTTGCAACAAAATCTTAAAAAACAAATTTCTAAAACAAAACAACTATACTAATTAATACTGAAGAACGGCAGGGTGGTTACTGGTCTGTAGTTGTTGGGAAGGAAGGGGTCTAACTACAGCTATTTTTAAAAAATGATGTTAGTTTGGGATCTAAAATACAAGTACCTGGTTTTGACTATAAAACTATTTTTTTAAGGCTCTCAGCATTAACCGGGGCAAACATTTCAAGTGTCGCCACCGGGGAAACCAAATATTCTGTATTTATTGGTTTTGTTTGCAATTTATCCACGTCCAGTCTGACTGTCGGTATCTTACTGCTGAAGTAATCTTCTAAATCATCACAGTTAGGGTTTGTTATTGAAATGCTGGGGTGATAAACTGCATTCACTACTCTGTTTATTGCAGGCAACCTTATCTTTGGGTTATTGGGATTATCGTTTACAAGATTTGCTAAACAAGCCTGTCTTTCTTGTTTCATAGACTTCTTATATATATGAAGATGGTCACGATATATTTATATACAGTACGTGTGCACGAAAATATAGATACGTACATTGGACATTTTCTGAAAGATCACCACCGCCACCTACAGCTCAAAACTTGTTATGGCATTCATTATAAGGAGATGGTTGTCCTAAAACGGCAAATAGTAGGGTAATGTTCCATTTTGTTTTAAAAGCCTCAGGTTCCTGCTGAGTGCTGATTGGCATCTGCACTGCAGGAAAAAAAATGGTCAGGAGAGCCAACTCGCTCCTTTGTCAACCTGACGACCAGCCGGCCAGTAGAGATACTGTGTGGCAGGAATAGGAAAACCATGCACTAATCCCCCATTATCAGCACAGTCCTTCCCACACAACACACTCTGCTTAGGAACAGGCAACAACAGTTGTACTGATGGTCGGTCATTCTAGCTGCTGTCAGTGTGTAGAATTAAACGCTAATTTTAAACTATTGGCTCTCATCAAAGTCGCTAAATAACAGCGATAATAAAACGTTGCTATAAAATGGGACCTTATTTAATCTAAATGTGTTTCATTATGTTTATGAGTGTCGGGTTAGTGCCCACCATGTCTGCACAAAATGTACATGCACCAATGCTGCCCTCTGGTTGCAACCAATGAGAAGGGGGGCTCCCACAGCAGGCTGGCTACCTGTGTTTATCATACTGTATAATGATAAAATGATGCAAAACTCCTGTTTAATCCTCAGTGCGAAGTCAGAGTCAGCTAAACCTGACTGAAATAACAGTGGCTGACTTTCTGCTAAATTGCGTTCACAATTGTAGTGCTATAATTTGTTTCAAACGGTACAGTGCAGACGTGCGAGTATTGAACGAGTCGTTCAAAACTCACGACTGTTTCACTGAATCGGGTCTCACGAGTACTCGTCTCAGTTAACTCCTTCACTTACTCACCCCTGCTACCGCTAGCTAAAAAGGAAATCAGGCAACACGTCATGATGTGATTAAATGCGGGACTTCATGCGCATGCCCAATGTGATGAGTGATTCGAGTGAACTGAGTACCCAATTTATGCAGGTTTCTGTGTACGCACGCAACACACGCACACACTCATAGCACTTTATTTATTTATTTATTTGTATTATTTATTTGTATTAATGTCTCTTCTGTTTTTGTTGCTTAATTTATTGGTATATATGTTTATGTGTTTATGTTTCTTATGTTCTTATTCTTTCTTGTGTTTTCTTTCTTTTCGTGGGAGAATGAACAGAATAAGATTTTCATTGCATGGTATAACTGCTGTATATACTGCTGCTGTATATGACAATAAAACTCTCTTGAATCTTGAATCTGTATCAATTGATTCGAGTGAATGGAGTACAGTACAGGATACATCCTGCACTGGGCAGTCTCACACGCCTTATTACAGCCAGGTGGGGGCGCTGTTCTGCCGGTTTCAATTTTTTTTCTGCAACTGTGCTTTAAGTGTATTTAAAAGTAAAACTGCATTATAAGCTATTCTATAAACAATCTGTGGTAATATTTAGCTATAGCAGATGTTCCTAAGCAAGGTAAATTTTTAATTTGTCACTTCCTATCTGGTAACACTGTTGCTGTGCGTTTTCCCTTGTCAGCCACCGTAGAAATGGCTTCGGGTCTGCACTTTGAACACCTCTAAGATAGAGTTGCCTAAAAGCTACAATTCTTTGCTGCTGACCTGATCAGGCGCAAAACAAGTTGGTTAAATCAACGGCGGAACCTTGAAGTTCTGCGTCCCGACGAAGTGAGTCAATTTCCCGGTCTTTATCAGAGGGAAACGATGGCGATGTTGACGAGTGCAGGTGGCCGCCGTAGTCTTACTGACACCGCCAATTGTCCATTCACCTCACTGTAGTTAGCGAATACTAACTGACTGGTATGCCGCTCGCAACTGTTGTGTTAAGAATGATTTTAAATAATGAAAACAATCCATAACCGTCTAAACGGAAACTTTTGTCAGTCCAGCACAAAAATTATATTGCATAGTGCTACAACTGTCAAGCAAAGTTGACGCGCTACCAAACAATACATCACTTCCGGTTGGAGTAATCGCATTTCAAAATAATACCCAATTTTCAGGGTGTTTTGCATTTAACGCTGAAATTTATATTTAATGCTTCACTTAAAACCGTTTATGAAGCGATATCGTGTGAATTCTTCAACATCACATATATTTTTAACCAGGTTACATAAAAACAGGTATTGCCACATTAAAGGTTTACTGACATTCACAATCAAAACTGAGCATTGAGCAGCCTGGGCAAAAAAAGGTCTCACACACAACATTTTGTTACCTGATTACTGCATTATTTCCACAAGCGTATGCAATGTCACAACAGTTATTTACCAAGTTATTTACCAAGATCGTGTATAAATGACGAGAGATTACCCACTGCCACTTAATAATGCATAACCTGATATTTAGTCGTTTCAGCAATCTGGTAGTATTGTAATTTTATGTTGTTTTTTTTTATTTTTAAATATGTTGCATTGTCGAATTATGGATGCGGACACACTGAAAGCAGTATTATAAAGACTTCCTCCTACTAGGAGGGTGATTCCTGCCCAAATAGAGAGCCATGCTGCTGGGGGAGGTTTGTGATGACATGGTACTCGAGCTGCAAGAGGTTTGCTCTATCCTGTAGGAGATGGAGTTGTAAAAGACAGGATTGCTGTGGCCACCCTCCTGACGGGACTGAGAGGGGCTGCTTTTAATGCCCAGGCCACAGCACAGGCAGCAGAACAGCGCACGGAAACACTTGTTTTCAGGCTGTTTAGATTTGTCTCTCTGCTCAGATGAAGCAAGTCTGCACTCCTCAGCAGCAGAGGGTAGGAGGTTGATGCAGCTGCTGCCTGCTTCCATAGGCAGACTCAGGTTGCACCAGCGGCTGTGCCCGTCGTCTTTATACCGCCTGTCAGATGTTTCCACCAACCTGTCAGGTTGTGTGGCGATCTGCTCTCCCCCTGCGACTTCACATCGTTCATGTGGGTCCTCAGTACTAACAGTAAGAAACCTCAGAACCACCAAGTTAAGAAAAGCTCCAATGACTGTCAGCCCAACCAAGATGTACATGAAGCTGAAGGCCACATAGGGGAAACGCTTTTGGAGGGCATCTTTCTTCTGCAGGGCCACAAAGTCCCCAAAGCCGATGGTGGTGAGTGTGATGAAGCAGTAGTAGGAGGCGTTGAGGAAAGTCCAGTCCTCAAAGTGAGCGAAGGCGGCTGCTCCAATACACAATGTGCTGATGCACGACAGCAGACCCACAATGACCATGTTGCCGATGGACACGTCTGTCTTCTGTAAACCCAGGCTTTGCTTGGCTCGACGCAGGAGAAAGCGGACGAACGTGTTGATCCTCTCACCAAGGCTCTGGAACATGACCAGCGTCAGAGGAATGCCCAAGACAGCATAAAACATACAGAAGGCCTTGCCGGCGTCAGTGCGTGGGACAGCATGGCCATACCCTGCAGAATGAGGGCACATCATGTCAATAGTTATTCCATGAGATTTATGGGGTGAATGAATGTTATCTTATGTTAGCTATATCAAAATATTTAATTTCATAAACATAAATCATGTTTATGAATGAAGTACGATCCTGCTTATATACAGTAGAAAACGTTTGGTGCCGTAGCATTCTATCATGATTGCTTTGATTACTTTTATAGGAAATATTTGTGACTGAGTAGCATAACTTTGTTGTGCCATTGTTGGCTGTGTCAGGTTATTGTTAGTGAGAATATTGCACTGAATTAAAATAAGTCTAGATTTTTTTACATTTTGAAGTGTGTATTTACATGAATCTTATGGACTAAACGGGTAAAGAATATTTTGCTCTGAATTTGACGTACTGATGTAACATGTGAATCATTCAAGAAGCACACTGGCAACCCTTTATATCTTTTTACATGCGCATTTTTGCCAAATGCTCATTTTTCTTGTTCTTTTCAGTAGCTATTTGAAGGGCAAAGGACCATGCGATTTCTCCTAGCCAATCAGCCAAAAAGGGAGTAAAAATAACAAAAACAACAAAAATTGAATGAAAAGAAACCGTTAAAAAGAAAAAAAAAAACGGAACCACAGTGCATTCCTGCATATTCGCACTTCAGCTTACACGGCCCCGCAAATTACAGACTTTCTTGTGGAAAAAATATATATATATATTTTTTGCCCTGAAAATATACAGTTTTTTCCACAGAAAACACATCATATAAACCCTAATAGTTTCTATGTGTGTGATAATAGAGGTTAAATGTATAGTATACATGTACCACTGTTAAAGAAAAAGTCCACAATTTCTACACGTTTATGTCTTTATGCCTCACTGATAATGTTTTTTCATGAAGCGTTGAGATCTCGTACTTTGTTTGGCGGTCCTTGAATGCTCCGTACTTGCTGTGAGACGTGCTAGCCGTGACTCCGATCCAACTGTTCTATTGATCGTCATTGACATTCATTAGTGGTGAGTACTTACTTATACATTTTATATTTTGTGTGCGAGGCATCATTACAAAAAATAAACCTTTGATTGTGCATTTAGCTTGTTAGCCTCCGTTTCTAGTGAACAATGGCAATTGAAGAGAGACAGATCTGGAGTTAAATTTAATCTAATAATTATGATTATGTCTTTTTTTTTTTTTTGCAACGTTGAGATTGGTGGAGAACGTCAACATGCTAGCAGGAGGGTTTGGAGGGGGTGGAGTGACCCGTTGTTAAAAATAGACATAATCAGATTTTCACCATTCACTGGTAGGTGTGGAACATGACTCCTGCGAAAAGCGAGGTTCTACTGTATACGGATTATTGATTTAAATATAACAATAATGACTACTGTACTGTTACTAAAGTTTAAAAAAAAGGTCTGTCATTTTCTGCTGGTTATGAATTCATTTAACAATATTTCCTGTGACGTATTTTTTATTCTCTCCCTATTAGAAAACGGGAACAAATGAACATTTACACACAGGACCTGCGGAAACTACCAGTGACTGCTGAGACTTGGAGAAGGGGTCGGATTAAATAAACTCTGCTTCTTCCTACTCCTTTTGGACATGTTGAATTCCGCAAGTGCCAGTGTGATGTTCCTGAAGCTAACTTGTTTGAAATAAATAAAACCACTACTATTACCATTACCGATATAGACAAAATTGTGTTTGTATAATGCAATGCGATTGTACACCACAGCCAACTACACAAATGTACCATATTCAGCAGGTTTACTTCATAAACAGCCTCGCTGTTGTTCTGCGATGAGAGCACCTTTGCAGTGAGTATACTCACCAATTGTGGTGATGACAGTAATGGCAAAGTAAAAGGCTCCATTGAATTTCCACTGTGTGCCTGCTCGGTGCGGTTCCGACTGCAGGACCACTTTCTCAATCTCCCTGAAGTCATCCTCAGCCAAGTCGTACTTCTCTCTCAGCTCACCCAGCTTCTCCTCCAGCGCCTTTTTCTTGGACACCTCGCTTCCGGACTCAAGTGCATCAAATACGGCGGCTCCTATCAACAGATAGATGACCATGGAGAGAATGAGTAGGAAGGTCCTGATGTTCTGCGCTTTCATCCTCAACTCTGGTGCGCTTGGCACATCATCTGTTCATCGCTAGCCAGCATTTAGTGTGTCAGCGTGTCTCTTTTAGCCTGCTAAGATTACCAGCACAAGCCAAATTAAATTACTTGAAATAGTATCGCGTATTGTAGTATCGTGTGTGAACTTGCACCAAAGTTGTGTTACCTGAGCTGCACAGCTGCTTCATCGCCTTGACTTTGGACACACGGAAGGTGTGGCGTTGCTCATGTGACCTGGTTGTTTCCTGAATCAACAAATGGATGCATCCAGTCAGTGGCTAATCTAGGATCAGTCAGAACATTGTGTATATCGTATATTCATAAAACAAGAATGCTTTATTCATTTTAAGGATGAATAACTTTGACAGACTTTATTGATCAACAAGGGAAATTGCTTGGTTACAGTAGCTCAATTGCAGAAGAAAAAGAAAACCATTTAAATAAAATGCAGTGCAATATGAACAAAATCTAATAAGATAAACAATATTTGCATATTTACAAATACTGTGAAAAAATATAAGTAAATACAAGTAAAAGTACACTTTATACAAGGGAGGGCAGACAGTATAGCAAAATTATGTTGTGAATGATCTTTTACAGACAGGTGAGGTATTGTAGAGCTGGATGGCATGTGGAATGAATGAAGTCCTGTAGCGTTCACTGTGGGAACGGAACTGGAGGAGTCTGTTGGAAAATGAGCTCCGCTGCCCCTCTATTGTCCGATGGAGTGGGTGGGTGGGGTTGCCCTTGATGGAGAGCAGTTTGTCGAGTGTCCTCCTGTCTCTCACTGTTACAAACGCCTCCAACTGAGTGCCGATAAATTGTCCGGCTTTCCGGATCAGTTTGTCCATCCGGTTTATGTCCTTTTTGCTGGCGCTGCTCCCCCAACAAACCACAGCAAAGTACAATGCACTGGCTACCACAGACTGGTAGAATATCTCCAGCAGCTTGCTGCATACGTTGAAGGACCTAAGCTTCCTCAGGAAGTAGAGTCTGCTCATGCCCTTCTTGCAGACAGCATTGCTGTTGTCTTTCCAGTCCAGTCTACTGTTCATGTGGGCTCCCAAGTACTTGTCATGGCCCACTACTGCCACCTCCCAGCCCTGAATGGTGACGGGCTCCACTCGAGTCACCTTCCTCATGAAGTCGATCACCAGCTCTTTGGTCTTTGGTCTAGCATGTTGCTTGCCTGGGACCACTCCGCAAAGTCAGCGATCACTGTCCTGTACTCCACCTCCTGTCCATCTCTGATACACTCAACCACTGCAGAGTCATAAGAGAACTTTTGCAGGTGCCAGGACCCAGACCTGTACTGGAAGTCAGAGGTGTACAGAGTGAACAGGAATGGACACAGGACAGTCCCCTGCGGTGCCCCTACACTACTGAATACAGTATCAGACAGGGAACTTCACAGCCACACAAACTGGAGCTCCCTGTCTGATACTGTAACTTGGTACTGATAACTTGCTGTGTGCAGCATACTAAACCCCTCTTTGTCAGGTTAGTCTGTTTCAGACAAGCACCCTCTAACCAGAGAAAATCATTTTTGGTTGAAAAAAGGTGTAAAATCAAATTTATTACTGTCCAAAACAGTGATCATTTGTCGTGGTCTTATTTTAAACAAAAATACAAATAAAATAACTTTGCAAACAGAACATTCTTTAGTTTTTGATGTTTTTTCCATGATTGTCTTCAGCATTGGGGTTGCTGTGTTAGGTTTGTTTCACATGTCACGTTCAAAGCAGCTGGCCTTCACTCCGTTCTTTCTAATTTAGCTAAAAGTGCACATGAAGGGTGTGAGCTTGCCTGAAGTACTACTATGTGTAATCAAGCGTTAGCTGTAGTGGCAGCACTGACCTTTTATCAAGCACACTTGATCGCTGAGTGACCCACCAAGCCCTCCTCATTAACAGCACATTGGATGGGAGTCGGGTGTGTGTGTATGTGTCATTTGCCGAGGCTCGCTGAGGTTTTTAGGAGCATCTGCTGGGTTTTCAACTTCGTGTCATGCTAATTGGGTTCACATCAGAGGAACGAGACTGCTGTATACAGGGTCTCCCAAAGCCCTGCAATGAACATTATCTGTGGCGCTGGGTTTCGGGTGAGGGGGGTAGATGACGTCGTCTAATTTGCACAATTGGCCATGATGCAAAACTCTGGCCAGAGTGGAGAATTTCAAAAACTCAGACTCAGTGTTTGCATGTGGACGGATAAAACTGAGCTTTTTGGTTTGACATTATCTCATGTTTTAAACCTTATTTAACAACGAAATGTGTTATTGACTGACAGGTGTTCATTTTGTGCAGCGGTAGATGCGCACGCATGCTCCTTGCAGCACGCACGGATGTTTAAAAATACATTGATGATGCTTCTGGGCTACATGTAAGCGTGTACTGATTTTAAAGATCATTTACACGCCATTGTACATCTACTATCTCACTAGAGCCGTCCCTCGCCACATTGCGAATTTCACGGCATCACTATGTCACGGTTTTTCAAACGTATATTAATTAATAAGTCATACTGTTTGGTAGTTGAGTATGGCCAATCAGTCAAAACATACGCCAATTGTAGGTAGTTTTTTGCCTAAATTAACTGATTAAATCACAGCCGTTTTTCAAAAGACAACCCCTTGGTACCGGCCATTTTAGACAATTTTGAGTGATCTTTCAAGGCGCACAAAATATTGTGTTCTATGGCTATATACACATGGAAAAATTAGACTCCCGTCTTTCATCAGGAAAAAAAAAGTTTGTTTCTACCTTTTTTCGTTCTTTAGTAATCAGCAGTAGAAAATCGGTAAGTTTCAGGAAAATATCAGTTCCCGACTAGCAAAGGGAGAAAACCAGCTTTTTGTGAAAAGATACATTTCAAGCATAACTTTCACTTTGACACAAATGTTTGTTTTTGTGACAGCTCAAATATCTAAACAACAATGCTACAACATAAACAACACAAAAAGTGCTGTTTTACATCAAAATAACTTATTTAGAAATATAACACCTTGAACTATTTACAATTTTCACATTTGGAATTGAACTGTGTGTGTGTACACGCGTGTGCGCGTGCGTACGTGCGCTTGTGTGCGTACGTGTGCGTTTGCATGTGTTAAAATTTCCCTACAATGCGTAAACATCTGCGCACTACTCTCCTCCGAGCTCTCTGACTTCCTCCTACCTGTCATGTGTGATTTGTCCGTTAACATGATTCCTGCCGAGCTCTTATCAAATGCACTTCTGCCACCTTGTGGCCGTTTTTATGGCTTAAAAGTGCTCTGAAGTGTTAATGCATTATCATCACCTGCTTTTTCCTCTCGTGCAAAAAAACGTCCATTGTTGGGATAGGGCGTTCGGGATTAATAAAATGTATAAATACGTCTTTGGCATTGAACGAATTAAGTATTTTCAAGCATAAAAAGGACTAAACAAACTAAAATACGATTACAAGGAAGAAGATGCATTCAAACTGTGGATGTAGCGTTCTACATTGGTCACGAGGTGAGATAGATGCGTATGAGGTGTGTCAAGAAGCACGAGTTCCGATGCCATCTACTGTACAGTTGTGACGACAGGCTACACAGAGAGTCCCACTGTAATGTGTTTATGAGCAAGGGCAAATAGGGAGCACCAAAACCTAAAAAAAACACAAATACAAATAAAGGTAGCATGAAATATTATTGGTAACAAACTTATTCGTGGCAGGCCATGAATGTATGGAAAACATATGGTGTGGTGTGGTATGGTATATACAGTACTATGACTAATTTGTGGCGGAAAGCAGTATACAGCATTTTGCTTGAATCATCTCAAACCAATCTACCTGGGGATTAAATGAAAATGTGTGCACTAAACCAGGCCATAAAGAGCCAGCATATGCCATTAAAATCCACATTCATTGCACTTCCAACAGATGTTCATCTCACTGCTGTTTTGTATCGTCACTAAATGGTATGGGCCATTTTCCTGACAAAGTAAACTGAACAAGATAGCATGCAGATGGGGCCATAAATTTCTAAATTGCCTAGAATTATGTGAACTCCACCTTGTTTCTAATACAGGACCCCAAAAAGGCACATCGGAGTTATTCCTGACAATGCTTTTAGATAATAGCCTGAAGGTTTAAGGACTCATCCGTAAAGTCGGAGCACACGTTGTCCGATTTCATACTGTACCTCAGTGGTCGATTCTACAGGACAGCTAGTGCGCCAGTTTATCTTGCACAGGAAGACATTAAGTGCAGGATGTCCACAGGCTGGAGTTGAGACCCTTATCCATCCAAGTGCCGTCCTCGCTGCAAATGAGCTGGTGCAATGATGCATGATGCTATCTTTACACAGATAAGAGCAGGTTATGAGAGGCTATATAAAGACTGTAAATACAGCCATTATGTCCCATAGAGGTAGTATTTTTGGCACAAGATTGTTCACAAACTTCATGATGTCTTTCTGATGTCGCCGTGGAACAAAGATGATCAACTTGGTTGCTTTTCTCTCTTTTTTTGCTACCCAATGTGGCATTTTGAATGTTTCTGTGCATTTATTATCCGTTTAACAATAGTCATCTTGGGATTTACTTTTTAAATTGTACTTGTTTAGGTGCAAATGGAACAACTTGTGTTTCCCTGTGCTCAGTTATTCACAATATAGGTAAATGAGATTGTAGTGTAAAGTAACGATTAGCAGTGCTAATGCTATACAAAATCATCATCTAGTTGGAGCCAGACCTTACTGTATTTCATTTAACTCTGCAACTGATGGAAAATGTGATATTTACAGTAAATATATTTGTTTTTACAATCCCCCTCCTCTACACACACACGCTCACTGCGTTTACATACGCTAAAAAATAAAAATATTGCATGAATTCGGTTGAAACCAGCTGTTTCGCACTTTCGACGGTCCATGAACGCACCACGGTTATCTGCTATGAGAAACAAAAGTGAAAGTACAGAACTTTCTCCGACGCTGCCACAGGTATGTTTTTGTATGTTTCCCTTTCTGCAGACACCTCAATCTTGTTCTCAAATGCTGGTGCTATGTGTGAATGGTGAAAGGTGAGTTTTGATGACGAATAATGACGTCTACGTTCGAGTGGAAGTGTGTGCTACACTTACATTGAGCAGGTGCTACCAGATGGAATGAACCATTGTGCATTTTTGCAAGGTGGGTGTAGGTAGTCTCAGACAGTCATAATTTAATTAAAGCAACCTCATTATTGAGCTTTCACGGCGAAGTGTATGTTACAGTGAAATGTATGTGTTTTTTATATATATAATTTACGTATTTAAGTAAAAGAAAACAAATCTTCAAAAATGTACAAAAGTCCATCTCCCCTCCCGTGCTTGTGGCCATGGTACAACGTTCCCAGTCTGTGTCTCTCTATCATTAATAAACAAAAAGGTCCGCCCTGACATTGTCAACCATAACTCAGCATTATACATTGTAAACATGACAATTACATTAGAAATATGCATTTATTCAATATTGTGTCCAGTGAGTGCTGCCTGTCACCTAATTTCATTGGGAATGCAAGTATAGCAACTCACATAATCTGCTATCTGTATGCTTCATCCATTTACTTATTTTCTACCGCTTATCATGTTGAGTGTTGCAGGTGAGCCTATCCCAGCTGAGATTGGCCACACCCTGGACTGCTCACCAGTCAATCACAGGGGAGTGTCGTCAGGTTTTGTTTCGGCAAAATAGAAAGCGAAAGCATCAAAAACACTCCTTCCCGATGGCTCTCCTGTTTTTCCTAGGCGCATGGCGTCGGCTCGTATCATCATGGCGATGGATTGCCAGAATTGTTTTTCCACTTTTCAGAGGTCGACTTGGCGGACCACAGAATGATGCCGGTGGGCCAGATGTGACTGAAGACGTCACAAGTGAGGAGGTCGAGGAGGGCAAGCCATGTGAAGGTCAAAACTCCTTGCAGGAGGTCACAGTCTCCATCGCAGATCTTGCCTACCAGAAGACACAAGCTGACGAAGAGGAGGGGGATGAGTATGACAGGGAAGAGTATCAAGTCAGGGCAACGGATGAGTTGTACTGTGAATATGACTCAACGTGGGAGACAGAGCAGAGCCTGGAGGTGTTTAGTGGGACCGCGACTGCACACAGGTCCACTAGTGTGCGTGTGTATTCATTATAAACACTGCTCCTATATTATTTATAGGTTTGTGCCATTCTTTAGTGAAGTAGTCATGGCTAACAAACATTTATATTCTGTCCATCTTTGTGCACAGTTTAAGTTTAAAAAGTTTCTGAATGCAGCAAGAGACACACAGAACTACAGGCATGGCTACCCAGTAAGTTAACACACACACACAAACTCTTGCAAACATATTTGTAATACTGACGTAATACTGCTACATTTGTTCACAGTTTAAGGCCACACAGCACAGCCCACAACACGTAAGAGCACGCATAAATGACTATTGAGTGAAGTGTGTACAATATTTCCCTCATTACTTCTACTGTTAGCAGGAGGACATGGCCAATTTGAATTTCTACCTCGGAAAGAGACCCTCATTGCCAGACGGTAAACCAACAAATATCAACATTTGCCTGCCAATTAGCCTTATTGTATCAGTTTTTAAGTTAGTGTTTATTTGTAAAATCTGACTCTCAGGCCACACCTAAAGAGATAAAATACACAAACTCAACATTAATCAATGCTTCCAACAATCGGAGGAGTATTCTTTTGATAGTATGTTTAGAATTGTAGCTTGCAGTGGTGTAGACATACACTGCACAATATTGAGTGTGTCATGTGATTTGCTTATGAGAGATTTGTGTTAACTACCAGTTGGACAGGTGTACCTAATAATACAGCCACAGGAAATGTACAGTCGTCCCTCACCACTTGGTGGTTCGAATTTTGCGGCTTCACTCTATCATGGTTTTTCAAAAATATATTAATTAATAAACCATGCTGTTTTGTTGTTGATTATGGCCTATTAGTCAAAACATGCATATTTAAGCTAATGTTTTAAGTATTTTTTTGCTCAAGTTAAGCATTTTCATGCATAAAAATGTTTCAATTAACAAAAATACTAATTGAAAGCATTGAAAAGACACAAAGACATTGATGTAGTATACTACACTAGTCACTAGGTGTCAGTAATGCTACTGTTATGTTTGGTGAGACACACAAGCACCAGACTTGATCGCGGCAACAACAGGCTTTTATTGCAAGTTTGAAATATTTCACAACTGGCACAATAATCCCTAATGAAAATTCCCCCCCCAAAAAACACAGGCTACTTCAGTGTTGCAGAGATGCAACTGCCACTCACTCTGCTCCCCTATGGAACACATTTACACATTTATGTCTTATTTACCCTTATTATGTGTACTATATTGGGTAATACGAGTATAAAGGTGACTATTGGGGTGTTAGTTCATGTCCAGAGGGCTCTAATAATGTTAAAAGCTGTAAAAGGTCATAAACAGGTTTTCTATGCTCCAACTACGAAAATATTCCATTTTTAAATAAGGAATCCAACTTTGAGGAAATTCACTTATCACGGTCGTGTCTGGTACCAATGAACTGCAATAAAAGAGGGATTACGGTACACCTTTTAGAAATGCACCACAGAAACGTGGTCTTATTTCTATTCTAATGGCTTTTATTTAAATAAACACTAACAGGATCATCAAAATTGTGCTTAAAAGCAACCGATTGTAAGTGATCGCGTTCCTGATACCAGCTTTAGATGTGCATTATTGATTTTCAGGTCTCTACATTGGAGATTTCCACACTGCGTGGTATGGAGAGTATGACAATCTGGAATATGTTCACACCTATATTCAGTGGTAAGTAACTTCATTATGTTTGCCACATGCTCACTTCCAGTTTAGGTTATTTATGGAAGTCATACTTTGCAAAAGGTTGTTCCCATTGGAAGTGCCAGGAGTGAACAGTCTGGCCAGTACCCTAACAAAAGCAGAAATTGAGGTAAATTCCTAAGTCACAATTGTGTTAGAAAGGACCTCACACCATCTTACTAACAACTTTTCTTCAGGAGTTTCATAAAGAGCCAACTGCAAAGGAAAATCTGTTGAAGTCATACAAGCTCATGTTGGACTT
The DNA here is from genome assembly GCF_027744805.1 of Dunckerocampus dactyliophorus. Taxonomy (NCBI): domain Eukaryota; kingdom Metazoa; phylum Chordata; class Actinopteri; order Syngnathiformes; family Syngnathidae; genus Dunckerocampus; species Dunckerocampus dactyliophorus. Next base: position 5,606,641 of record NC_072826.1, read on the forward strand.
TTACGGCATTGAGTTGAGCAACGAAGAGACGGGCCATGTCAGAAGGGCAAGGAACTGGAGGGACAGGTTCAATGCCTTGGACGGGTAGCTACTTTGTGACTTTCTCACATTGTTCAGTGTCATGGCCAGAATGATCAAACGTGAATTATTTCTTACAGCCACACTCATAACAACCTGCGAATCACCCGCATATTGAAGTGTATGGGGACCCTGGGTTACCATCACTACCAAGCCCCCCTGGTCTACTTCTTCCTCAACGAGACGCTGGTCCACCGAGAACTCCAAAGTGTCAAAAACAGTGTCCTCAACTACTTCGTATTTACTGTCCTTGATCGGCGAGAACGGAGGAAGCTCATCAAGTTTGCCTACTTGAACTATGACCACGAAGATGAGTTTGTGTGGTGCCCACAGAAGATACAAACTATGTGGTCAAAGTCATGTCCCTCCAAAGCAAGAGCTTTTGATCACCATGATTAACATTGTTACCACTGACCTTATTAAACAACAATGCCCAATCATCAGATTCCCTCTTTCAATAATTCAGGTTCTAAGAATACACTGTATATGGATCATGAGATTATTTAAGGAAATCTAGAATAAGAAAAATGTACCTGTACTCTCAATGTAACTTACGGGTGACAACATTTATGTATTCTTTGAACACATACTGGGGATGAGGTGAGTACCTCCCCAAAGTTGGTGCGTTACATCAACTTGGTGTAGACCTGTGACGTCAAACGAGTAGGCCTGCTGCTGCTGCTGACGTCTTGTTGCCTTGTGACAGAGTTGTGTCTGTTCAAGCTCGATATAATATATCATTTGTATTTGTTCCCAACCAATAATATTGTCACCAGACATGTAATAGGCCCAACAGGTCGGTTATTAGTGTTTGTAACCGTTTACATTTTTCCAACTATAGTTCCTCCTAAATGCAACTAGTATAGAATTTGAAATGCCCTCATACAAATGCAACACTCAAGTATCAAAATTTGCAGTCTAAAGATAATGCTTTTAATGTGAGTTAGTGGTGCTTCTATTTTGTCAAAAATGTAAACCGTTGGAAACTATACAACTGCCAATTACAACAACACGTTATTTAATTTGGCCAACGTTTTACAATTCGAAACACAAAGTTACACTGCTTGAGTTACTCTAGATCTAGGGATGCTCCGATCAGGGTTTCATGCTGCCGATTCTGATACCAATCATGCATGAGGGAAATCGACTGATACCGATCACATAGATTGTGTAAATTTTTACATTTGTGATCAGCGTTATTGACCCGTGGTGTCGTTTAAGGGGGAAAGTTAGGACAATCCGAATGTCCCGGCTGCCAGGGTGGCCAAAAAATACGTAATTATTACAAAAATAAAAAGGGGAGGTGCCCAATGCGATTTTCTTTTTTCATGGTGCCCAGAATTCCTGGTTGTACCCCCGTTAGTGGCTATATGATATGACAAAGGGAACCATAAAATCACCTTCCATTTAGACAAAAACATATTTGACTTACTTTCTCAAGAGAACATATATCACTGGTCAAACTTCCGAGTATGAGACGCCTTCTTTAAGCAGAGGTTGGATGTGAGAGTACAATGATAGCGTATTAGCAGGACTTCCAGGTGTCATGCAGGGGGGCTCCAAGTGAGAGTGCAGTCGGCAAACCCGGTGTCTTCCACTGCTGACAAAGGCGGATCATCTAGTCTGATTAATTCAATTGTTTTTCAGGTTATTTGCTTTAGACTGCTGACTGTCACGCACATACGGGCGAGTGTTGTCCAGCGTTGGCTACGTTAGTGCCGTTTGACCGATCACATAGGGATCCTCGAAAACTCGGCATACTCCGTCGTGTTCTTCGAATCCTGTTTCAAAGCTTTTTAACGTGATACCAAGGCGAGATATTTTTTGTGGCAAGTTTTCGTGCAAAATTTATATTACTCTCACAAACAGCAGGTAAATTCCACACAGCAGTCTTCTCGGTTTGGCACGCCTGCGCAGCGTGAAGGAAAGTAGTCGGGGGACGCTCGCTACAGGTTGCAATAGTACGAGCCAGAGGTGCTCAACTTTTGTGATCGCCATTGAAAGGCATTTATCGGCATATGCTGATCATGTTTTCATGGAAATCAGTCGATGTTGATCGGTGGCCGATTGATCGGAGCATCGCTACCTAGATCTAAGTCTTGGCAATCTCTCCAAAAATTCACTTAAAACTTGTGTTTACAGGCAATTTATACACAGAAGACAAAATGGCAACAGGCTTCCTTGCAGAATGTTGTCACAGCTCAAGGGGCTAGCACACAGGGGCTGACTTTAAAGTTTCTCTTAAAAATGAGCTGACAAATCTATGGAATGTGCATGTATTTTATGCAAAAATGCTATTTCCTCACTTTATCTGTGTTTAAGAATTTGGGATGAAGAATTAGAGACGAATCCGTATGTGATCAAAAATGTTTAATTGGTTGAGCTCAAACAAATCGATTAGGTACTGTAGATAAATGTTTTTTCTCGTCCTGTGCAATGGCCACAGTGCTCAGCAGTTTAGTTACGTGATGATCCATCCAAGGTGTATGGCTTTTATTTTGTCTACTTAGAAAAGTATTATTAAAAACATCAGTATATACACAGATACATTCATATTTACATTTGGTGTGAGACTGGATGCAGTTTTCTTGTTAAAACGGGTTTGACCAAGAGTAATATGTATTAGGACTCAGTAGCAACATACTACACTCCAAAGTCACGTAACTTAAATTGGCCTTCAGTTTTGTTTTGCAAATGTGATAAAACAACTTAAGAACCTTGTATGACAGAAAATACAAACACTGGAATCTATGGAAATGAAATACTGCCATTGTCATTCACAACAGTGAATTTCAGTGGTTATAAAGTCGCTCTCCAAAATCAACTAGTGTCGGTAAAACACACTAGGAAACGTTTTTGTCATTTTCTGCAGTCTTTTCTCTCTCCTTGGGTGTTTCATGTTTACTGTCCTTTTTGTCTTCTCTCCTTTCTCTGCTTCTGCTCGTTTCCTGGCGGTCCCGATCCCTGTCACGGTCCCTGTCACGGTCCCTGTCCCTGTCGCGGTCTCTGTCACGATCTCGGTCTCTGTCACGGTCTCTGTCACGGTCTCGGTCTCTCTCCTTCTCTCTCTCTCTCTCTTTTTCTCGGTCTCTGTCCCGGTGTCTGTCTTTATCTCGCTCTTTCTCTCTGTCCCTGTCTTTGTCCCGGTCTCTGTCTTTGTCCCGGTCTCTGTCTTTGTCATGGTCTCTTTCTCTCTCCTTGTCTCTTTCTTTCTCTCTGTCCTTCTCGCGGTCCCTTTCTCTTTCTTTTTCTCTGTCCTTGTCTCTGTCTTTCTCTCGGTCTCTCTCCCGGTCCTTATCTCTTTCTCTGTCTCTGTCCCGCTCCCTGTCCTTGTCTCTGTCAATCTCCCTATCTTTGTCTCTGTCCCGCTCCCTGTCCTTGTCTCTGTCCCGCTCCCTGTCCCTGTCTCTGTCACGCTCCCTGTCCTTGTCTCTGTCACGCTCCCTGTCCTTGTCTCTGTCACGCTCCCTGTCCTTGTCTCTTTCTCGCTCTCTGTCCTTGTCTCTGTCATTGTCCTTTTCTTTGTCTTTTTCCCTACCCGCCCGGTCTTTGCCCCGATCCCGGTCTCTGCTTCGGGACCTGTCCCGTCTCTTCTCTCGCTCATGGTCCTGTTCCCGCTCTCTGTCACGGTTGTTTCTCCCTCGGTCGCGATCGGAATCCCTTCTGTCAGCCTCCCTATCCCTGGCTCTGTCCTTGTCCTTTTCCCTCTCTCTGTCGCGGTCTCTCCTCTTGTCTGTGTCTTGATTTCCATGTCGCTCAACCTCTGCCTCTTGATGCTTCTCGGCCTCCTTTCCTTTGCTCCGATCTCGTTCACGGCTAGACTCTCGATTCATGTCCCTTTCTCGGCTTCTTTCCCACTCTCGCTCTCTGCTCCACCGCTTGCTCCTCTCCCATAATAAGGACCTCCCAGGGTGAGGGATGTCACGCTCTCTGTCTCTTCTGTGATCACCAGACAGCTCCTTTAGTCTGTCTTCTAATGATTGGGGGGGACCAGAAGTAGATTCTCTGAGCACCGCTTCGAAGTGACTGAAGGGATCTGTGCTCCGAGGTTCCGAGTCCTCTCGGTTGGTGCTGGTTCTCCTCAAGATTTCAGGGGAATGGCGGCGCCAGTATTCATCTCGTCGCCTGTCTGGACTATGGCCTCCCTTGCGATTTGGAAGACCAATGGGAGCTTCTGTGGGAGTTGGGAGCAGTGGGCCACTGTGACGAATAGGTCTAGTGTCATCTGAAAACCTATCAAAGCGGTAACGTTCGGATCCGCCAAAAGGGGCCCTACTCTCCTGAAGAGAAGGAGGAAGAGATATGCGCTCATCAAAAGACCCTCGATGTGGTGGAGAGTGCAGCCTTGGACCCCCAAACTGGTTCAGTGGATTAATGTGTTGTCCACTAATCTCCACACTAGAAGGTGGGCCTCTTGATTCCTCATACTGGGTAGGAGGGCCACGATAAACTTGGCCAAGTGATTGAGCAGGATTGTCTTTAAAAGAATGGTGAGGATGATTTTGATGCTGGTCCACATGTGTGAACGAGTGACTATCTTTGTTATACTGCTCCCTTTGCCCACGGGTTTGTTCCAACATTGGTGGTTGGGCTTGAATTGGTGTTTGACTTGCATGGTCACCATACTGAGCTTGAGGGGGACCCCTTGACCCTGGGAAGTGGGACGGAGGAGGAAGCCTGGTATCAAAATGTCCCGGTGGTGGTCCTGAGAAAGGTGGAGGAGGACCTCTGTTTCCAGGGAAGCTAAAGGGTGGAGGAGGACCGGTAAATCGTGGAGGCAGCTGATTCTGTGCATCAAAAGGAGGAGGTGGAGGAAGGCCTGGAGGCGGCCCTTGTTGTCCAGTATGCTGAGGAGGGATGAGAGGATCAAATATTTGAGGTGGAGGTCCTCTCTGGACAATTGGTGGGTAGGGTGGTGGTACTCTAGGTGGTATAAGGTTCTGAAGTGGTCTTGGAGGTGGCTGCTGCTGTGGTGGTGCTTGGGTGCGTGGCCACTGACTTTGGTAGGGAGGGAAGGGAGTTGGAGGAGGACCAAACTGACGGTTGCCATCAGCTTGCATTGGAGGAGGACCGTGTACAGGAGGGAAAATGGATGGAGGGGGTCCTTGCAAAGGAGGGGGAGCTGACATTGAAGGAAGACCTTGTATGGGTGGGGGTATTGACACTGGTGGAGGCCTCATCACAGGATTCTGTCCTTGGATCTGTTGGGGTAGGAGGAAATTAGATGGTGGGGGGACATCTGCTGGAGGTCTGTACTCGTCAAAACTTGATGCTGGCATGTGATGTCGCACATTGTGGGAATGAGTGTCGCCGACGGCTAAACTGTGAGTGAGAACTGGGATTGTGGAAGTAATTGTAGAAGAGTTTGAAGGCTCATTGCATGAGCTAGAAATGGCTGTGTCTTGGCTATTGTCGTCATATTCTGAATCTTCAGTACTTCTTAAAATACTTGCTGCATTTGGCCAAATATTGTACTTGTCCATCTGTTTTTCAGCTTTGACTGGCTCAGCTTGTTTGCTTATTTCTTCTTTCTCTTCCATGTAGTGGTAATCTATATCAGGGTCCATCGTCTCTCCCAGTAAAGGAATTGACACCTCTGTCTTTGCAGTGTCCATGAAGGGCAGTGTCTCAGATTTCACTTCCTCCTCTGACAGTGGTGTCTGTGAGTCTTGCGACGAGTCAGGAAGGTCAGCAACGGTAGGCAACTGTGGCTCTTGAATTGACTGTTGTGGTGGAGAAGAGCTACCTGTTGACGACTCCTCTTTTTCCTCAGGTTCATCGGTTGGTTTAGTGCTACCTTCTACCTTGCGAGGCATCTGACGAGGATCCCTCCTCTGGTTGATTAGCGGAGCAGTTGAAGATTTCACAAGCTCTTCCACTTTTTTGCCTAGCTGCAGTAACTGACTGCTCCCAATAAGGGTTGGAGGAATAAGTGAAGCCCCAGCTGAGCCGGTAGACGGCATCTGGAGTTCTTCTTGTTTCTGCAATGTCTGATCTCCTTTCTGTTTAAGGCCGTCTAGGATCTTTTCTGGCTCGGTTATATGTTCTTCTGAAACAGTTTCACCTGATACAGTATTGACTTCATCAAATATTGAGTCATCCTCAGGGTCATATGCTATATCATCACCTTCGCTCTGTACCGTTTCAGGTTTATTTACTACCTCAGCTGGTTTATTAGGCACACTGTAGCCCATACTGGGGTCATATTCTTCCTCTGGGTCATATGGCCGGTCATCTTCATCCTCATCTACCGGTTTGTCTTTTGAAATCTGTGCAAACTGCTGCACAATGGGATCTAACATTGTAGCGCGTGGGATGGAATGTTCTGCACCCTGCTCAGATGGAGAGTTTGAAGCTTCCGAGTCATGTTTTTTCTTCCCAAAAAGAGTGTTGAGGATGGTCTGCAGAGGAGTGGCAGCTGCTGCTGCGGAAGCCACAGAGCTGGAGGACGATGGGGATTCCACACCAGTCACAGCTGATGTGGCAGGCGCTTTAACAGACGACAAGAGAGAAAAGACAGATGAGGTGGGCACAGCAGCGCTTGACGTCTCTGAGGAGCTGGCTGGAGGTGACCCTGGAGGAGTTGTGCTGAAGGGGATTTCCAAACTTTGGCGTGTGCTTCGCTCCACTTTGACTGAGGGAAGTGGCTTCGGAAGCCCAGTATCGTCTATATCTTTAATTTGAATCTTAGAACGTTTCTCGTCAGTTTCCAGTGGAGGAGCAGCACGCTTTCTGTCCTTCTGGCAGATGAGGAGCCCCAGGAGGAGGTTGGGCCGAGCTGGTTCAAGTCCTGCAAATGGAACAATTAAAATTTATATACATAACCAACAGAACCACAAGAGCTTCACAAGGACGCCCTTACATCTACAACCAACAAAAATTTTGGAATCTCTCTCTTTATGTTCTTCAGTGACATGCAGTCAGGGGAGGCAGGTGAGACAGAGAATTGTCATATTGTATTTTTCATTTAAGGTGCACTATTTAAAACTACATCCACCTAATACTCACAGTTCTCCGTTTTGTTTAGATTTTTTTAGGGTGCAGCAGGATGCTGATAAGTAAACCCTAACCACAACCTTTTTTTTCCAAATAAAAAATGTGTCTTGTCTATTTGTGGGAATTAAGCAACGTTTTCATTCAAGTGAAATCAATTGGGGGGGAAAAAAAAGAGTGCAGTCAGTGTTACATTGTCAGAGTGCCCCCTACAGTACAAACACGTGAATCAATACTATATATAACAATGGGCTCTCAACATGACGACTCGCTCTCAAATCTAAAAGCTTACCTGGTCCATCAAACGGTAAGAGTTTGGAGGGTAGTGGGTCCTTTGAGCTCAGTGGGATGAGATAGAGATCTTTGATCCGCCGGTTGCTGTTAGCCACTACACCAAATCTTTTCCTGCTGCTGAAGTAAGAGAAGAGAGACACATAGGCCACTTCTTCTTCCTCTGTGGCTGGGTGGAACCGGATCAGACAGAGCTCCTGTCACCAGAGCAATGTAATTAATTACTTTTTCACTTCTTTTTTTAATTATATAATTACATTTTTGTACCAACCAACCTTGGACAATGAGGTTTTCAGCTTCCCGACATAGTCCCACACTGTATTTGGAGAGATTCGTCCTCCCACGTGAATGGTGTCTGGCAAATCCTGCAGAACATTCATCAGACGTGAGTAGTTTGTCATAAATAAATTTGTCATAAAATCAGAACAAATACGTTAAATAAAAAATATATAGTGCGGCGTTAAAAAAATGTACCTCTTTTAGATACTCAAAAGAGCCGGAAACCAGGTAAGCTTTAGTTACAAACTTGGCCACAGACTGCATGTTGATAAATCCCTTCCATATCTTCTCTTGACCATGGAGGAAGATTGCCGTCTCCCCCTCAAGAGGTGGATCAGAGGTACTGCAAAAAGCAAAGCCATTTTAAAATATATTTTTTTTTCCAAGAATACAGCATTCAGAAATGTTTTAAGATTAACTACTTAATTATCAAGATGGTTGATTAAACAGTTAGCACCCTATTTTAATGCCATTACAAAAAACTGATTTCAAACATTTTCAAATTAATTATTTATTCCTTCACTTAAATGCATCAGTTAGCAAAATTATCATTAAATACCTTGTTTTCGCTGGTTTGGACAAAGCCACTGAGGGTGGCGGTGGTGGAGCAGGAGGCATAGGAAGGGGTCCCTTAGCTACAACCTCCATGGGAACAGTGACGGGAGCTGGGAGAGACTCAGTCATGTTGTTTATGGGTTTTTCCGGAGCAGTGTAAGTGACGGTAACACCTGAGCCATGTCTGGCCATGCGCGGGTCTCGGCGCGTGATGCTGACAGATGAAATAGTGGGGTTGATGGCTGGGGCCGTTTGGACAGGTGGGGCAAGGCTGTTGGGATCCTCTTGGTAAAGCTGTGTCTGTGGGTCTGGAACAACTGCTTCCATGCCAGACTGGTACGGTGGAGGGATGTGCTGCTGGTAAACTGGGGGGGCTTGCGGTTGGCCGACAGCAGAGGCTGACTGCAACTCTTGTCTGGATGGGTCAGGCTTCTTTGTGTGTTTAGTTTTCTTTGACGCAAGTTCGTCTTCTGTTTTCTGACCTAAAGGACAATTTACAGGCGTTACTCATAAAAGCTTGTTTTTATTATACCCTTAACAATTTCAGTAACCCATTACAAATGTATGTCCTCAGACATGCACTCTATGTGGGACACATAAAGAGAACCTGCTGAAATTTCACAATTTGCACTTAGTCTGCATGTATTATTGTGCATCTTTGTGATTTGGGATTTAAGTCCTACCTTCCTACACAGTCTGACTGTACTGCCATTGGCACTAGATGGAATAGATGTCAATCATTATATGAGCACCATAATGAGTATTTTTTAGGACAAGACATTAAATGTGCTGTCTGTCATGGTTTGGTACTGCAATTGGAGCCCTAGCATTCAAAAGTACTATATCCCACCCTCTTCCTGCTCAGCCATGACGGCTAATTGTTGATAGCTCCTCTGAGACTGTGTGCAAGTGCACAAGCCATGAATGAGTGATAGCCTTTACCACTACTCCTAGAATATCTATTTTTTTGGTACAATCTCTTCTCTGAAGTCACTATTGGTAACATATGCTAACCGGTGGTGGTGGGGGAGTGAAAAAAGGCGTAATTTGAAGCCAAGGATGGATAAAATTCCTAATATCAAACAAAATAAATAAACATACATACACACATACACACATATACATATACACATATATATATACATACATATATATATATATATATATATATATATATATATATATATATATATATATATACACACACACACACACACACACATATATATATATATATATATATATATATAAAAATCAAATACAATTGAAAGTAATACAATACAATGCATAATAATTCAGGTTAGATCTGCATCATAAATCAGCAGTAAGACCAGCTGTCTCGTTTCATTTACCTGTGCATATTTTACAGTTGAGGTCAAACAGATGAGTCCTGTGCTCTGAAGTCGTGTCTTTGAGCATGCTACTGAAAATATCTGGCATACTACTGCCCCCCTCAACGGCCGACGGCTGAGTCGCAGCTGAAGGAGTGAGGCCAGCCTCATCTTGGTCCTGAGGGTATAATAAAAGTTTAGTATGAAATCCTAATAGAACCCTAACAATTTGCTTGATGCCCATAGTGTCATTCAGAGCACAGTGTGGTGCAAGTACATTTTGTGCTTTTTGATAACAAAAAGGTACAGTAAAAGAGAGGAAGGACCATACTACCCAGGCTACCGTGTTTAGTTATAAAGGTGAAAAAAAAGTGTGAAAGTGGTAGAAAGAGAGTGCCACCACTTACTACAGCAGAAGCCATGCGAGCAGATGAAGTTGTGGCAGAGATACATACATCCGCATCTGATGATGGTGGGACATCCTCCACGTCCATGCTGTGTGAGTCATACCTATTGCCTGGTTTGGAATGCCCTGAATGGGCCCTTGAACTAGATGACTGCGCCTAGGGGATACAACAATGTGCACTGCTAAGACACTTCATCATAAAGTCTGCATGTCATAGACTAAAATGCCTTTGTAGTTTGAAGATGAAAAAACATTTTACCTGAGGTGGATCTGGCTTCTTCCAGTCTGATATCTCCTTGGAAACCATTTCTTCAGCACTCATCCTTACAAGTCGGAAGGGTGTAACCTCACCTCCAATCACCTTGTAGAACAGGCCCTGACGTACATGCACCATTTAATTAACAGCCATTAAAAAGTCATTTTTCATCATGCAAGCACAAGTTTGTGTTCACTCACTTTGTTTTTGGGGTCCTTGAGGTTGAACATGAGCGACCTGTATTTGTTTTTGTACTTGCTGTCAGTGCTAAGGCAGAGGTTAAACATCTCCTTTTCAATGGCAAAAGACAGCCGTGCGACCTCACTCTCTGTCATTTTCAGATCATCACTATCACTCACTCTGGGGGGTAAGAAGTACAACACAAGCGTTGGACCAAGAATATAGCTCTATGAAGTTAGAAAAAGTGTTTTGAGGATTCTCACCTCTTATAGAGAATGTCTGTCAGAGAGCGACGAATGTTCTGTCTCATCTGGTGATTGGGGGGAGGCGGCATAGGCGATACGGGGGGTGCTGAGGAAGATGGATGGTGAGGTCTTGGTGAGGCAGAGTGACTGGGGGGAGCTGAAGACACTGGAGAGGACGGGACTCTTGGAGATGACGAGGCCTGGCTACGGGATGGAGTGTCCTTTTGTTGAGGCTGCTTCTTCGGAATGGTAAAGTTGGACTTTGTAACTCTCAGGGCTCCTGTGACATGGATGGGCCCTGGTGGGTACGGTGATGGGGTAGGGGTGGCCGTTGCCCGCAGTTTCTTGGACTTTACTGTCGATTTACTTGGAGGAGTCGCTGGTCTCTTTGTCCCCTTGGAACTGGTGGACTGAGCGGAAGGTTTCTTGCCCTTTGGAGACACCTTGGATGACCTGGTGGTCATTGTCTTCTTCGTTTTTACTAGGGTCTTGGAATCAGTGGAAGGTTTCTCATGAGTTGGAGCTGCTTCCTTAGCCTGCTTCTCTTCTTTGGTTGAGGCTGGAAATCACAAAATACCAACATTTTTAAGTATACCATCACAATACAGCTAAATTTCTACATTATATAGAAATAATTAGCTAAATTTCTACATTATATAGAAATAATTACATTACTTTGCATCACTGAACACTCAACATTCAAACCATATTGCAACATTAGACAGCCATCATTTGTGTGTGTGTGTGTGCATTGATTGCATAACCCATGTGTATTTGTGGAAAAAGCAAACGTGTCATGCTGTGGAAGTACATTATGAAATATTAAGTGAAGGTGAATATGCTGTGACAAGAAAAATGCCATGACAAAATTTGCCATTGAGAACAACCATTTGTTCATGAGACTTTAAAAGCATCGGTGTTCAACATTGTTACTCCAGCCTAATGCACTACTTTACAAGTCAACTTGAAAAAAGGAATCATGGAGTTGAAACAAGTTGGGTTGGTGTTTAAGAATAAAATCATTAATCCTCAAACTGAACTTTAATCATGAGTTCAGCAACATTCCATCGCCATCCAACTTGATGTCACTTCTCAATCATGATTCCTCAAACACTAACATTTTCCAAACAAAAAAAAGGCGTGAAAGCCTTTAAAGCCTTGTTCATAGTAAATTCAAAGCCAACCACTAGTTATTCTATTGTCAGCCCCTTTCCTGTGACTATGGAAAATTTTGATTTAGCCTTTGCAATGTGCCCAAAATGATCACTCAAAACATGTCTAGCCAGGCCTAGTGGCATTCCACAGAAACTCACAAAGCATCCAAACTAAGGTGTAACAGGGTCCCACTCAAAAGTTTCCGCATGGGAACACTGTTGGTTTTGGTCAAATCACAGCCACTCTTCAAAAGTTTCTGTACAGGAACACTTAGTCGACTCCTTGTGTTGGTTAAATCACAGCCATCTTCTACCATGCCCCTCAACTTCTCTGCAGCCTCTCCAAGTGGTCTTGGGCTTTTCGCTGCACCCTGGATGGACTCAACAAGCAGCTCTCTTCAGCCGCTGCTCATGTGGGGCGATCATCTTCACATCCATCTTCTGCACGTTTATTTAGATGTATGCTTGTTCAGTTGAACCTGACAGGCTATCCAACAGCAAGCCAACACTGCTCAGAAAATCAATCAATGAAGGCATCCATAAATCTGTCACATCTTTTTATTTTAAGCCAGTTTCCTACGGTCAGTGATGCATTCGATTTAATGAGTTCAAAGGGTTAAAAAAAAAAAAGTCACCATGCCAGCCTGCAGGGGAAAATGCCACTTGGCTGACAAATTTGTACATCATAGATGAAAGGTGTTACGAGACCTACCTGCTCATGTGAGGAATTCTGACTTACAACTTATTGGAAATGACCCTCCACAAACTATCCAATCCAATCAAAATGATTTAACGGCATCGAGGGGACTCAGAATGTTTTAACTGCTTTCTCGGCTGTTTTTTTCCCCCCCCGAAGAGAATGCAGCAGCAGAGGCCCAAGCATCCTCGTTTAGCCAACACGACAAATGCAGATTGACGATTCCCATAGGGCAGGACAATTACAGTCACTGCCACAATGCAACGACAGGCCTAATGAATGATTTGAACTCGTAGAGCTTCCTAATGCGCGTGCCCTGTTAAATGAATCTGATGTGGAGGATCTGTCTATATTGCTGAATTACTCCATACTCACCCAAAAGCCAGATTATACACTTACCTTTTCAGCAGCCGCCACTATCCCATCCGGAGGCACATGCTTGCATCATTAAAATCACAACACTTAACCAGACATGTTTAAATCAACTACTACAGCCCCTCCTGTTTTACGTTAGCATGAAAGGCAGCACATTTAGGATAGAAAAACAAAGTACAAGTAACAAGAAGACCCTCAAAGAGATACATACACTTTTTGTTTAACACTGTTGCTGATATGGGTGTAGTCTTTTCTGGTGGTACTGCAATGTAATTATGGTCGCTGGACCAGGACGCGGTGGCAGGCGAGGGCCGCTCTTCCACAGCATGCGCATCTTCGTCGTCATCATCTGGAACGCAGTTGCCTCCTTCATCGCTCTCTGTATCCACCCTGTTGTCCTTAGGGCTCTTAGTCCCGCTGGCAGCTCCGCTCTGGATGGAATCAAATAAAGCACACACATTCAAGCAGTTTAGTGGCAGCCAAAAGAGTAACACGGCATTCAGAGCAACACTCTCACACGTTTGTTTTGAGGTTCTACTCATGCAGTTTGCTAAGAAAATCTGTCAATTAAGTCTTTCGTATGTCCCACTATTCATCCAGTCAAAACTAACATCTTAGACACAGTTGCTAGGGAACACAAAAGATTTGGACATGGTAGGGATTTAACTTATCATTCCCCACTGAGTTTCATAGCTTGAACTGAATGACTCTGGGACAAGCTACAAACTGTATGTACATAAAATGTGCATTAAAAGGGCTGCATGCACCGGGTTCCTCCAGCTGCCTAGAGGGCGCCAACTTCCTCTTCCTGCTTTGAGTACGCCGGCGTAACACACGCTCGCACACTAGCACTAGTTATGTTTGTCATCGTAATGATAGCAATTTGGCAAAGTTTAGCTACTCGGTCTGGTTATCTCTGAATGTATAGCCAGAACATCAACATGAACGGAAATGATTTATCGCCTCTGTGAGACTGCTCGTGTGCGTGTGTACACACCACAGCCTTGAGTGACAGTCAAGATTTTATTCATGAAACAAAATTTTATGACAATTTTTATGGGGTTTCATTCAGAATTGTGAAGAAATGTCTTTTAGAGCGAGTGGCATAAAAGTGAGAAACAAAACTCTGCAAGCTGCATTTAAGAGCTTCTAGATGTAAGGGCAAGCATTATTGATTCATTATTCATATGCAAATACAGCAATAGTCTCTGTGCCCTGTGTCCCACCAGGGTCAGCTACAGTGAATAGTTCATTAAAAGTAGTCAAAATAATGAATATGAAATACCCAGATGACGGCAAGTGTGCACAACAGCAGCAAAGCCTACGTAGTAGGTATCCACCTACCTCTTTAAATAGATGTTTAATAACAAGGTAGCGATATTTACTTACGGATTACTAATAATGGCCCGCACCAACACATGAGCAGAGTGTAGTCTGAACTATGACACTTTAAGATACAGTTTGCAAATTTGAGTAAACTTGCAAGCTGTGATCACATCACATTTGACATCACAAAGTGTTTAAAGCATTTCGTCATATAGTGACAGATGAAATGGGGTGTAATAGGGTGTAACGGTTTCGGTACAGAGACTTTAGTTCAACACAAAGGTGTACCGTGTTCCTATGTGGTATGCATTAAAAGTGAAAGACAGGATGCATTTACTCTGTAACCAACTACAAGCTGTCATGAAAGGCAAAGTATTCGGCCACGCGGGGCACCTCCACAAGCCCGGGGAGTGTACCTTGGCACTGCCATTGAAGGCGAGGTGTGGAAGCGTGCAGCCCATCCTCTGACTAGCGATAGTACTAAAAAGACAAGCCTTCCTGGTGCAATACGTAAACCAGTGGTGTCCAAAGTGCAGCCCGGGGGCCATTTGCAGACGGCGGCTTGTTCATTTATTTGACCCGGAGCAAACAAAGTTATAAACAGCAAAACATTTTTCAATTGTGCAAAATGACATACTGTAACAAAAAATGCTGAAATGTTGGTACTTAGAACTAAAAATAACAAAGATTTCTCTTTAAATATGTTTAACTTTTCAACTTTCACCTTTAAAGACAAGCGGATAAGACAAAAGCAGTGAGCTAGCATTTTTCAGCTACAAGATGGAACTACTGATGCTGCACTTCTGCCAACAAGAAACTTACATATACTAAAAAAATAATGATTGTTCAAACTCTTACTGCTTTACTTACCTGCACTATTTCCCTTTCCTAAAAAAAAAAACCTTTTAAATTGATATGGTATATCATTTTTTTTATTCAAAAATTTTAATTTCTTCAAATTATGAAATTATAAATATTTCCAAGAAATGTATTTAGTGCCCTTATTGTACCAAAAATGAACTTTATGGTTATTTTAACGGCAAGGTAACTACTGAACTGTGAGGATGTACCGTTACACCCCTACAAAATACTGATAAAGAAAATCATTTCTAGAGTAGCGGTCATGTTTACACAAATGCTCTGTGGTTATGCGCATGTGCACACAAGGCAAACAGATGCAAAATACGTAAGTAGGAGAAGAAAAGAGCTGCTATCTCAGTGATGGCATTATTGGCAGTTACAACTTCTGAGCAAAGAAAGCATATATCTGCATGTCATATCAAAGCAGTAAAAGAAGCCCACAAGATAAACAAACATATCCAAGTGAAGCTAAACCACATCTTTTCTCAACTTAAGGCAGTCAAAATTACCTTTGACGCAGAGTTGGATTTCTGAGCCGAGTCCTTGGGCTCTTTGACATCAGTGAAGGCCTTCACGGTCACAGCAGCGTGTTTCAGGATGCAGTCGTTTCCACAGTACACAGAGTCAGGCTGGGCGTTTTTCTCACAGCCGGGCCCAATACATTTTGGAAGGGAAGCATCCTCCGGTGCCGCCAACTTAGTTTTCTCATCTGCCGCTGCCGTCCCCGTTGTTTTCACCTCCACGTTTGAAGCCACCTTCTGCTCCATCTCTGGCGCTTTCAGCTCTGGTGTGGCGGCCGCAGTCTTCCCCGGCTTTGGCGCCCCCTTCTGGACAGCGTGTGGTAGCACTGGCTGTTGTGGCGACTGCTTAAGGTCGGTACACAATACAATCAACAGCTAATGATGAGCAAGGCAGTGAGAAAAGCTTTGTGAAGCATCTTAAGAACATCACAAAAAATAATAATGGGGAAGTTCACTCCCCAACTTTCCTCTGATTTGGGACATGAATCATGATGCATCCAATACAAGCACATACATATTTAAACGTTATCCTGCCAACTTTTATGAGTGTTTCAACATAAACAAACTTAGATTATTTGTTAGGACCTACCGGCTGAAAGATTTTTATCTTCTTTTTCCCCGTTGGATTTGAGGCTTTCTCAATCCTGCCTTTGATACCCATGTCTTCACTTCCAGCAGATGGGGGTGCTGCCAAACTTGGACTTGTTGAGGTACTGAAGTCAGTGTAAGACGCAAAACCCGCCGCCATCTGTAGTGCGGACATCTGAAGTGCTGTGCCGGCTTTGGGCTTGCCCATGTCTATGCTCATTGACAGCGTGGAGGTCGCAGGCCTGATCACCTGGCTTTTCTTAGCTGTGCAGTTGGGGCAGATGTAATCCTCGCCATTCCTCTCCATCAGACGCCCCCGAGCCTCTGTGATGCCCACACAGTCTCCATGGAACCATTCCTCACAGCGGTCACAGCAGATCATGAACCTAGTGAGCAAGGACACTTGTAATGGCAGCAAAGTCCGGTTCTATTCATTTGTTCTGCTTCTTCAAAATAAAGAGCTAGTATTTGTGGATTTGGTATACAAATTCAATTCTGAGTATTTCAATACCAAACAGCTTTAGCTTGCCTGTCTTTGGATATGAAGTCAAGAGCGTTTCTTAATCAAAGTTTCAGCACATTTTTAGACCCAGTCATTCTCACCTGTTTATCTTAAAAATAAAAATGTTTAGTCTGGATAAAAATATTTACAAAAGCTGCTTTCATCATCTACAAAAGGGAGATGCTTAAAAAAACTGGAAAAAACTGTATAACTAAAATGTATCCAGCTTGCTCATTAGTCAACTTAAAAGGGAAAAGAACTTAACTATCAGATTTAATCAGAGCCGCTGTTAAATTTTATTAGTGAATTTACTGAATCCAGAGAAAATTCCAGAATTGATGAAATTTTACCCCTGAACAGTTAAGTGGGCTTTAGATGTGGCAGGTTTGTAAATATCCTGCATTCCTAAATCCACAGTGTGGACTCCCCTCCCCTTATCAACATTGGGGGGTTGTATTTGTACAAGCTCATCAACATCATGCACACACAGACATTCTTGAATTGTCTAGAGCAGCGATTCTCAACTGGTGGGTTGGGACCCAAAAGTTGTTTGCGGATCCAATTTTTTGTGGGTCGTGGGTTTAAATATGTGACATACAACCAATTTGACTTGTTTTATTTTTGTATTTTGAAGAGAAATTGAGCATTATTTTGTAGTCATTTAGTCTCATTACAGTTATAAACAAAATATCTAAATTCATAGTCTATTAGTGCAATTTTAATGTATGCATATTTGTATCCAAGGAGTTATGTTCCTCCTCATTTCCTTAATAAAATGCCTCAAAAATCCATCCATCTTCTACCGCTTATCTGAAATTGGGTGGCAGGAGCAGCAGCCCAGAATTCCCTCTCTCCGGCTACTTCATCCAGCTCCTCCCAGCGGATCCCGAGGCGTTCCCAAGTCAGCGGGGAGACATAGCCTCTCCTAAGTCTCCTGGGTCTTCCCCAAGATCAGACGTGCCCTGAAAACCTCCCCATGGAAGTGTCTGGGAGGCATCCTGACCAGATGCCCGAGTCACCTCATCTAGCTCCTCTCAATGTGAGAGTCGAGTTTCCCGGATGACAGTACTTCTCACCTTATCTCTAAACGGGAGAACCCAGCCAGCCTATGGGGGGAAAAAACACCTCATTTTGACCACTTGTATCGCGATCTTGTCTTTCGGTCAGTGCCCAAAGCTTTAAGAACGTAGCTCTCTCTTCACCACAACGGACCGATGCAGAGTCCGCATCACTGCAGACGGCACACCCATCTGCCTCTCAATCTCGTTTTCCATCCTTCCCTCAATTGTGAACAAGAACCCCAGGTACTTTACTCCTCCACTTGGGGCAAGATCTCATCCCCGACCCAGAGATGGCACTCCACCCTTTTCTGGACGAGAACCGTGGACTCGGACTTGGAGGTGCTGATTCTCATCCCAGCCAGAAAGCGCCTTAAAAACTTCCCTAAAATGCACTTTGGACATATAACATGTGTATTCATGTTGAAAAAGATGCTTTAAAAAGGCGCTTTCAAAAAACAAATACATTTGCTGCATTGAGATAAATAAAAGTGGGTTGTGACTAATGACCACTTGAAAACGTGGGTCCCGGGTTGAGACCATTTGAGAACCCCAGGTCTCGAGAACTGGCTCTATTCACACAAACTGACTAAAGAGGGGGAAAAAACAGAGTTAACTGAAAAAAAGTTGCTACTCTATGTCCGATCCAGCTGACTTGCATTTCTCATAGCTTCACTGTGCTCAAATCTCAATGTTCCTATGCTTTCCATTATGCATTGTCATCCACATCATTTGTACAATTACAGTGGCCTGTAATGGACGGCCATTCTTTTGCATCAATGACAGTAGCTTCGTGGTATATTTATACATTTCTTTGTCTTCATTGTAATTTATTGCAGGCGTTGGCCAAAGTTGTACTTGTGGCAATCTGTAAGCATTTCAAGGAGCAGAATATGCAGATGTGTTACCCTACCCCTAAACCAAGATGAGGTCCGGCCTCATGAAGTCTAGTTTACATGTAATTGTACATTTCCATCTGCGTGGTGAACATGACAACAGTGTGTTGACATTTAGACCAGGTAAAACATTGTGAGAAAACACTGAAAACAAACCTTTTGTTGTGTTTCTGCCGACAGATGCAATAAAGTGCGTTGGGGTCATAGCCTCCATCAGACTCACTGCTTGAAGATGAAGAGGAGGAGGAGGAAGATGCATCATCGTCGTCGTCGTCGTCGCTGTCCTCCTGTACTTGAGACTTGGTTGTGGCGCCAACAGCCTGCCCAGGGGCACACCCCTTCACATTGGTACTGTTCACATTGGCGGCCCTTTTTTTATTAATGTATGTTCTAATCGGTCCACGCTTTACCGGCACTCCAGGTTTTTCTGCGCTCTCCTCACTTTCGATTTTGGTGTCGTCATCGTCCCCCGTGTCCGCTTGCTTCTTTTCCTCCTTTTCCTTTGAATCCAACTCAGGCTGGCGCTGATCCTTATTGGTGCCTCCCTCATTTATTTTGGAGCTATTCGAGTCCCCGGTTTTGGCTGCATCTTTTTCCTGTATCTCAGTGCCATCTCTGCTGTCCTCATTGTCAGAGCTTCCTTCAACTGTGGCGCTTTGTCGTGTGCATCTGCCAAATCGCATTGACTTTCGAGCCGGCTGCTCCCTCACGCTACTTCGCGTTCTCCTATCGGACGCCTCAGGCTTGTCCTCCAGTGTTTTTGTGTCTGCAGTGCCATCAAAGCTGGCCTCAGACGCAGTTTCCGCATCAGTTGGGGTTTGTGAAGGAGGATCTGCACTTTCAAGAGTCGGGGGGGCACTCTTTCTTGATACTCTTTTAGTAGAGAGGAATTCCTCCAGTTTGTCTGTACGCTTGGCCTGCCTGCCACTGCGGCGTACAGGATAGCGTCTGTCTGTGCTGTCAGTTGCTGCCTCCACCGGCATCTCTCGCTTTGCAACAGTGGACCGACGGAACCCCCAAGTTTTCTTTAATTCACCGCTGGCTTTGGAAGATTTCTCTATTGTCTGTTCAACCACATCTTCATTTTCTGTCTGCTTTTGCTCACTGGGCCGCTCTTCATTACCTGTGGACAGACGATTACAGGCTATGGGAAAAGACATCACAGCACATGCTACAGTAAAGCTTCAAAATATTTCAATTAAGGGGGGGAAAGAGTGCTCTAATTTCTCTTATGTGCCTTGAATTTCCAACCACCACCGTGATCTGAAGATTATAGAATCTGACACCACAGTTCCGCCCAGTACAACGCAGATATTCAATGCCTGCATTATTAAGGGAGAAGAAGCTCATTCAAGATACCTTGAGAGCAGTTATCCATATGGTCCTGGCTCTGTTCTGGCTCAGGAGCTACAGTGAACTCAGGGCTCACATTCTCCTCCATGGATGATGGAGTCAATCACTACTTTCAAACTCAATGTCTAAGAGAAGAGCACAACAGGGTCACTAATATATTGCAATTGAGGTAGATCACCGACTAAATTTGAAAATGTGATTTGTGCCATCTAATATTAACAGCCGCATGGTGTACCAAGAGGAAACAAGCCAGTGAGTTCCAACAACTCCTTTATCAGATGTTTGCCTTCAAAAGTCCCAACGACCTCCTTTACTGCTTTAGGAATATATACTGCCGACATGGGTAAACACATTTGCATTGTATCTCACTAGGTTTAACAACAAGACAAAAAAAATACACTTGAGTTTGCATCCACTCTCCTTAGCTGCAACCAGCAAATGTTATGATATTCTATAATGTAACTGCTCAAGTGGAATGCAAGAGCAAGTTCTGTAAATGACCATGTTGCATGGCCTACTGCTGCAAAACAAAAGACAGACAAATAGAAGAGTAACAGTTTGGTTAATTATTCTGACATTTTGCTTCACTTGAGAGCAGGGTGCCTCATTTTCAACAGTCAAGTTAATGTCAATTGACAACTGGTGTGTGGTACAAAAATTGGATTAAAATGATTAAAACTGTACCTTCAATTTGTCAAACTAAACAATGGCTTCACAACAACAATCAGGTTTGAAGATCTGCCAGAAAAAGAAATTGCAGCTTAAGGTAAGAGCATTTTGCAAATATGTAAACAGTGAAAACATTATTTTTTTCTGAAACCGCCCATGTGCGTTACCTTAATGTTATCCGCAACAATATTTTAATCACAGGCGTTTCCAATTGTCAATTATAATTGATTTCAACAAAAAAATAATTAAATAAATTATATAGGTCAACAAGAAATGTTTTTCCCCACAGAGGTTAGTGAAACAATCGTCGAATATAATGATTTTAACTGCGTTGTTTTTTTTCTTAAAAAACGCATCTTCTTCACACATACTTAAAAGTTTCATCGAATACAATAACACGCAAGGCTGGCTGCAGGGGATTGAAACACTCCACGGATACTGCGCTTGTGTCGCGGTACCGAGCCACGTGACCGGGGGGTGCTAATGCCAAAAAACGGAGGGAAGGTCCGGATAATTATCAGATGTAAACATTACAAATATAAACACACAACAAAGCAACGACGACGATGTTTTAATGTGTAAACATGTCAATGAAGTCGTTCGGAGTAGCTCTTCTGCTAGCTGGTGACGTATATGGCCCAAGCGTAAGGCTACACACGGCCTTTAATACGCATGATCCAGGACCGCAAACACCTTAATCACAGCAAGATTTACGATCACGTAAAATGTCGAAAAACTGTCGAATTTAACTTTACTGTCGAAAGACACCAGACAAACGACGCCACGATCATATAATCTCGCATCAACCTCAGTCTAATAATGGCCGCAAAGCCATCTTTGCTAATCATGTTAGCTATCTACACGGCGTTAGCTCGAGCAAAGCGCAAACAAGCAGTTTGACATGGGGACATGTGATGAGTCACGGTGTCTTGCCCAAACCAATCGTATCACATCAAATTTACGTACTACACGAATCGTAGTTGGTATTATTTGGTAATAAACGATGATGTAGTGATTTGGTTAATGCACTTGTAGCTCGACAGTCCACAAGCATGAGCTAGCTAATAGCTAAAGAACTAGCTAGTTGCGCTTGTTATAAAAACAATTTAAGAGTGCATAAACAGTGTGTATTCTTTCGGTAACCAATTACCAATATTAGTAATGATTTAATCCGAGTTATTTGGTCAAGTTAACGCGAGCCTAAGCACCTTCAACCTTGCATGGCGTTACCGCAGTAGGCGTTAACTGGCCAAACCTTGCAAATCGTGTGGTGGTAAAAGAACCAATGCATCTCACATACATCAACCAAAAGCAACTAAAATGACACCCGAAATGTTCTACCCACCTACACGAGAGAAATATAGACGATGTGCCCTCGTTTATTCCTCGCTGGGTCAAGCCTCCATTTTCCAAATCCTGATGGAGCTAGCTGACTGCGCCAGATGGCTGACAGTATACAGGACGCGCGGAGTGGTGACTCAACGGCGCTCCTACCGGCCTGGAGGGGAAATCAATCTGCTTGAACGACTGCAAGAACTTTCCAAACGCAAGTAGAACACTAACCTAAACAACGGCCCGGAAGTAATTGTGCATTGAGGTGCAGAGCTTTCCCGAAACAACTTGCCTTGATGTAAAATGCATATTTCGGTAAATCCTTACTCCCTCTATGTAGCTTGCTTGTTTTATGCGGATACACTTGCTGCCATGGCAGTCTTCAAACTTTAAACTGTTAATGACGAGAAATGGGTCTGAGCCAAGATGGCGTCGGTATAGTCGTATGTTTCACACTAGAGAAGCAGATTTTCTTTGCATTACCGCGAAAATTTGCATAAATTATGTTCTTATTTCAGACGCTAAAATAATTAAAACCTATATTTCACATTTCTGAAAGCTATAGTCCTCGTCTTTTAATATTGAATAACTCATTCTTCCAAACGATTTGTCCCATAATAACGAAACGTTCTTCTCATAATTCAATAACATGAACAATGACTCTAGATGACATTTCGTATTAATTTACTGGTGTCTGTTTAACGTTTGTATTGTTCAATTACAAATTAAACAAAAGGAGATTCTATTATGTCCTCTTGTGAAGAATCATTTATTTTTACACACACTCGCAGAACAATTATAGAGTTGTATCTGATCAATAATCTATGCGCCACTTTGAAGAAATGTGCGACTTTAGTTTGAAATTAAGGCACACATTTTTACATGGTTATGTGTTATTAGGCACCACTATATCCATAATGTCGCAACCAGCCTGGAGTAAATTCCTTTGGGTGCATACTCACACTAGGCCATTCATTCCAGGCTGGACTTCAGCATGATTCCCCCTCGCTTTCCTGGCCCCCACTGACCTGCACTTACACTGAGAAAAACTGGAAATAATAATCCACAAAGACAGGGAAATTGAAGTAATACAGAAAAAATGGAAGTGATAGGAAAAGCACAGTACGATTAGCTGATTGTGAGTACACTGTTAAGAGCAGGGGTAAGTGTGGACCAGGGGCCATTTTTGGTCCACAGCTTGTTTTTTGTTGGCCCTCGGCATTTTCAAAAAATGTAATTAATGCATTATTAATACGATATTTTATTATATACAGTGGAACCTTGGTTAGTGTACACCCCAGTTAACGTGTTTTTTATCTGCATCAAAAATTTACACCAAAATTTTGCCCCGGTTCACATTTTATGGTTAGCGTAATATGGCACGCGTCTTGTCTTTTTATTAATACACTATGTGACTGAAACTGTATTCTTAATGTATTTGTATCACAAACTTCCTTGTCAGCAGTCTGTTAGCTTGCTTATAAAATCGGCTCGGTCACCTGTCTATGATGTCATCAGCAGTTGACACAACAAGTCTCTGCTTTTCTTTTGATGACAGCTGCAAAATAAGCCACAATGGAACAAGAGACCCTGTGAAGAGGATATGTAGTCGACGAAACAACATAATAATAAGATAAATAATGTAGAGTGGTGTGAAATAGTGTTTTACCCCTTCCTGATTTCTTATTTTTTTGCGTGTTTGTCACAGTTAAATGTTTCAGGTCATCAAACTAACTTAAATATTAATCCATGACAACACAACTGAACACAAAATGCAGTTTTTAAATGAAACTTTTTATTATTAAGGGAGAAAAACAATCCAAACCTACATGGCTGTGTGAAAAAGTGACTGCCCCCTAAACCTAACAACTGGTTGGGCCACCCTGAGCAGCAACAACTGCAATCAAGCGTTTGTGATAACTTGCAATGAGTCTCTTACAGCGCTGTGGAGGAATTTTGGCTCACTCATCTTTGCAGAATAGTTGTAATTCAGCCACATTGGAGGGTTTTTAAGGTCATGCCACAGCATCTCAATAGGATTCAGGTCAGGACTTTGACTAGGCCACTCCAAAGTCTTCATTTTGTTTTTCTTCAGCCATTCAGAGGTGGATTGCTGGCGTGTTTTGGATCATTGTCCTGCTGCAGAACCCAAGTTGGTTTCAGCTTGAGGTCGCAAACAGGTGGCCGGACATTCTCCTTCAGGATTTTTTGGTAAACAGCAGAATTCATGGTTCCGTGGTTTATCACAGCAAATCTTCCAGGTACTGAAGTAGCAAAACAACCCCAGACCATCACACTACCACCACTATATTTTGCTCTTGGTCTGATTCTTTTTCTGAAATGCAGCATTACTTTTACGGCAGATGTAATGGGACACACACCTTCCAAAAAGTTAAACCTTTATCTCGTCAGACCACAGAGTATTTTCCGCAAGGGCTTGGGGATCATCAAGATGTTTTCTAGTAAAACTGAGACAAGCCTTAATGTTGTTTTTGTTCAACAGTGGTTTTGGTCTTGAAACTCTGCCATGCAGGCCGTTTTTGCCCAGTGTCTTTCTTATGGTAGAGTCATGAACACTCACCTTAACTGAGGCAAGTGAGGCCTGCGGTTCTTTGGATGTTGTTGTGGGGTCTTTCGTGACCTCTTGGCTGAGTCGTCGCTGCACTTTTGGAGTCATTTCGGTTGGCTGGCCACTCCTGGGAAGGTTCACCACTGTTCCATGTTTTCGCCATTTGTCAGTAATGGCTTTCACTGTGGTTCGCTGGAGTACCAAAGCTTTTACAGACTTACAGTCTAAATTACTTTCTTTCTGGGGTTGCAAACGGGAGGGGGGGCAATCATGTGCTGTATGTATGTATGTGTGCATGTATGTAGGTTTGGATTTTTTTCTCCCTTAATAATAACACATTTCATTTAAAAACTACATTTTGTGTTCAGTTGTGTTGTCATTGACTAATATTTAAATTAGTTTGATGATCTGAAACATTTAAGTTTGACAAACATGCAAAAAAAATAATCAAGAAATCAGGAAGGGGGCAAACATTTTTTCATACCACTGTATATTAAACCAATGTGGACAAGAAGTTGTGACAAGTAAGGAAGACCTCTTATACAGAAGATAGATTTCAAAACTATTGTTATGTATTGTTTGCACATATACTCAGGTCCCCTGAATTCGACTGCAAAGATGAGAGTGTCACTTAATGCCTAAATGACTGGAATACATCACCGAGTCACCTCTAATAAAGTACCTCAAAGACATTCCGCTACATTGTGTGATTTCTTTTCTACCCTGTGTCAGCCTGTATTAATCATAACTCTGCAAGGCATTTGCAAAAATCCCAAACTATGTTTCTGCAAATGAGGGCAACACTGTCACAGCTGATATTGATGGCGGCAATTATTGGAGAGATGAATTGTGAAATTAGTGCATTAACAGTTTTTTCCCCGTTTTGCTGAAAAGGAAAATGCATAAAATACTGCACCTGACAGCTGATACATGAAGAATATGAATTATACATGCAGAGCTATAAATTGTAAAAATGCGCATTTACCCTGATTGAACATGCTGGTTTGAAAGTAAATAATTGCCTTCCACTACCGAGAACTCTTAAGAAACGTACGCGTGTAGTGCACACTTTCACCGTTAGATGGCACTGTGACACTGCAGCAAAATCTTCCTGCAATCGAAAGGTTAGTTTATCCCTGTGTTCACCCGTTGCTATTTGAAAGGTCATCATTTGCAAGCAGAGGACAATCTGATGTAACATTTATGTTGCAGAATTATAATTATTGTCTATCATGAGGCGTAAAGCTGATCAGTACCACACAAAGTTTTCTCATGTCACCCAAAGGTGAGTGTGGTGTGAAGAGGGCTGTTCTAATGCGGGCTGTGTTATTTTCCCTGCATTCTCATTAGAAAGTTATTCCCAGCAGTGTGAAAACATTTCTCACTTACATGTTCACAATTTGTCAAGAGTTCCCCAAAGTGTCAATATGTCACATAGACACCAGATTGGGGCCAGTCAGTGTATCGAGCTCATGAAATCAAATGTCACTGTGCCACAGACCATATGAGAGCAGATCCATACTTCTATTAGGCTCCACATATACAGAATAGACAGGATAAGATTGCCGAGCATGTTTGTGCATATTTTACTGTGATGGAGTCTTCCTCGAACCACAGAGGGGGGAAGAGCTACCACCAAGGAGTTAGTGCATAAATGAACAAGCGTGCACGAAAACACACACATTCATGGGAAATCCACCACGTTCCTCCTTTTCTATTAGATGTGCATGGGCTGAATCGATCCACCCGATAAATTTCTACATGCTTTTATCACTAAAGCTACCCCAAGAGTTCTCATTTTGACCGAGATAGGCAACCGGCGTTATTGATCTAAAAGAATGGGTCTCAGTGAATCCACTTGTTCACAGGTGTAGGCAGAGAAATTATACATGGTGCATCCCAGATGGAGTTTTAGCGATGTGTGGTCTTCAGCAATATGATGATCAAGACCATAACGATTTGACTTGTGTTAGTTACGCTCCTCCCTTACCAAGCATGAATGAGTTGCATGATCAGCCAATCTGACTGCATTGAGTGTATTTACTGGTTGCAAAAACACATTCTATCACAACACTTAAACACTTACAGGCTGTAGAAGCATAAAACAGTGGTTCTCAATTATTTACTCTCATGAGAGACGTCTTTTAAACCTGTAAACATTGGTCACTTGCCAGTTCACTTGAAGCATATATCGGCCCACCGATATTATCGGCCTCATATTGGCATAAAAATGCAATATCGGCCAATATCAGTATCGGGATTTTTCCCTTTAATGAAAGCCGATAATAAACATAATGTTGTATATAGGCCCATGTTTTCCGACCTCATCCCACCGCCTCTCAAGCATGTAAACAACCGTGGGTGGCTAGTAGCAAACTAGCTCGCTCCTTCCATTCCATCCGTCCATTTCTATGCCGCTTATCCTCACGAGTAGAAAGCTCCAATTCCCGGAAGTAAAAAACGGTGAAATCTGGCACTTTGTGTGTACGCTGGATTAAGAGAGTCCATGGAAACGTCCTTGAAAATGCTGCTTTTGCATATGATATCGGGTGTATTTTCATTCGCATACATGTTTGTTAGGTAGATTACTTCTTCCTCTTCAATTTCGTATCGGATTTATACTGAGTGTTGGACCACCTCGACTCGATACGACGGCTTTGAATGTTAAGTCCAACGTTAAGCCTTTCAATTTCATAGATCGGAGCTTCAGGACAAGATAAAGGGATGTAGGATGTAAATTCACTTTAATATTTATCTGCAGATTAAATTTCACCAAAATCTATATAATATGTTCATTTTGGCCTAGAATTACTGTGTACATGCAATTTGTAGTGTGGCGTGGAAACGAATACAGCTTCGCTGGATTTTTTGACGATTAAAAAATATAAATGGCTACTCTGTTGACTTTTAAAACAAATGTCACAGCTGAAGCCTAATCGCAAGTATTTCTCCGATGTTTTACAATGTTGTTTACAGCAACTTTGAGAGGCTAATTGCTGATGCTGTATGCATTAGCTTCATAACAGACACGCGTTAATTCCACAACAGGAGATATGTGTGTTACACATAACGGTATCGACTTGGATAAGATTTTAATTAAGAATTAAGATTTGGACAATATCGGCATTGCGGCAAAAAAGCCAATATCGTACATCCCCATGTATTATGGTTGTAAATACTTTGGGAATTGTCACATTTTGAAGCCATAAGCGGTGTACATTATTGTAGGGAATAGAGGTGAGTGGCTCTTTTTGTTGAATGATCCATTCTCCTTTTTACGTACTGAATATCAGTACCCAGTTATTCTGTTGTTGTTTGTTAAATGATCCATTCTCCTTTTTACGTACTGAATATCAGTACCCTGTTATTCTGTTGTTGTTTTTTTTAGTTGGCCAGATAAATTAGACAAATAAAACACAGATTGCTCTGCTTGTTACTTTGGTAGCTGCATAGAACATTTTGATGTACTGTAGTTAGCGGCTATATGGACACCTTTTATTATTATGCAATGTAGCATCGCTGCATAAATATGCAGTATTATTCATTATTCGCTTGCTGCCAGAGTCAGCCAAAACTGAGCATTCTCGTATTTTTAAAGGAAGATAATATTTCTGCAGGTATGCCTGATGTTGTGGCCTTTGAGTGGCCACTTCCAAGTGAGTGATCCCTCCACCGTTGAGGGTGCCACAAGGATGGCACGGGGCACAGTGATGTTTCCTGTTGACAAATTCCTGCTCACTTCTTTCTGTTCAAAACAATTTTGCTTTAATTCAGAATACATTGTAAAACTGCATGTTATTTCACGGCATCTGGGCAGTTTTACTTTGCTTTGTTTTTATGCAGCAAAGCGCTTACTGTTAAAGAGTAATTTAAGCTTCATTTGTTTAGTTTTTCCTGCAGTGGAGGATTTATATATACTGTGTTATGTATATTACTCTATTTGTTGTACCTGTAAACCATTTACAGAATTAATCATTGGTGGTATTGACAAATTGGCAGGAAAGAAAGGGTTGCACTATCCATTACTACTGCAATATGTTTGACAAGAATATTCTAATATGCTCTGCAGGTGCAAATCTGTAGGTCTAAATCTGTTTTTAGTTATGAATTGTGATTCAAACCCTCAAACATCCACCTTTGCACTTTACTGTGTACTGCATGTGTGTGATGTGCTGATGTTGCCCTGACAATGTCATTTCCTGAAAAAGCTTAATAGAGTATTTATTCTATTCTATTCTATTCTATTCTATTCTATTCTATTCTATTCTATTCTATTCTATTCTATTCTATTCTATTCTCGTATTTCCTCCATACAGCCTCCATCTGTTGTACATTTACCAGGCTAGGAAACAAAGGTTTTAATAGAAAATTTAAAAGAAAAAAAGGAAGTTATAAATAGGTGAGACTCAGTAAAGTGATGCATCAAATGGCACAATACTTTTGTGATACATTTTGCAGTGTT
Organism: Dunckerocampus dactyliophorus; assembly: GCF_027744805.1. NCBI lineage: Eukaryota > Metazoa > Chordata > Actinopteri > Syngnathiformes > Syngnathidae > Dunckerocampus > Dunckerocampus dactyliophorus. Next base: position 5,635,618 of record NC_072826.1, read on the forward strand.
GCTCTGATACTCACACATCCTCCTCACACACAGGCCATGATAAATGTAAGTGTCAGCTGTGACTAGGAGCCAAAACAGGAAAGGCAAATCAGTTAATACGAGTAAAAGGGAGAAAGTTTGCCTCACTGGTTATGGTATATAGATTCTATAAATCTCTCGTGGTATGCTTATGTCATAATAAAACTGCATGTACTATGTCATTGTCATGAATATTCATTCATTTTATCCCGATAATCTTGTTCAGGGCCACAGGTGAGCTGGAGCCTATCCCAGCGGACTTAGGCAAGGGGCAATGTACACCCAGGACTCGTCGCCGGGGCACATTTAGGCAAACTATCATTCACATCTAATTTAGAGTCGCCAATTAACCTAACATGCATGCTTTTGGTTGTGACATGTAAAAGCAAGAGCTTTAAAATTAAAGCTGAAGTCGTAAGTGCTAGTTATAGGCAGATATTTGCTTCCTAGTTTAACTTTTGGGTGGAGATTTTTAATCAGGATGCAGAGACAGGAGCAAAGTGGAGGTAAAGAGTCTTTAACTGTGGCACATAGGCAGGTGCAAATCATAATAGGCAAAAACTAACTAAAGGAGACTGTACAAAAAAGCTGCACGGAAGTAGCGACAGGTAATGCACATGCCTTGAAGAGATAAAGGCAGCAACATACAGTACATACAAGAACTACTCACTCTGCAAACATCCTCCCGCCGCCACAGATCGCTAGGCAGCATGTTCCTCCGAATTCCCCCCACCACTACCTTGGGGGACCGAGCTTCTGAGCAGCTGCTAGAACGGCCTACCCGTCCAGAGGCCTGGACTGCAAAAGTAGCTCAACATACCCGGGCTTTGTGGTTACGATGAAGCTCAACAAAACCTCCCCAAACAGAGTTAAACAGTATCGCGACGGCGGTTACTGACTTACTTTGTCAACTTACATACTTTGTTTGGGAAAATACTCTGTGGTCTGACGAGACAAAAGTTGAACTTTTTGGAAGGTGTGTGTCCCATTACATCCTGCGTAAAAGTAACACCGCATCATACATCATCATACTAACAGTAAAATATGGTGGTGTTAGTGTGATGGTCTGGGGCTGTTTTGCTGCTTCAGGACCTGGAAGGCTTGCTGTGATAAATGGAACCATGAAGTCTGCTGTCTACCAAAAAATCCTGAAGGAGAATGTCCGACCATTTGTTTGTGACCTCAAGCTGAAACAAGCTTGGGTTCTGAATCAGGGCAAACCTTGCAATGTGGCTGAATTACAAGTCTGCAAAGATGAGTGGGCCAAAATTCCTCCCCAGCGCTGTAAGAGACTCATTGCAAGTTATCGCAAACGCGTGATTGCAGTTGTTGCTGCTAAGGGTGGCCCAACCAGTTATTAGGTTTAGGGGGCAGTCACTCTTTCACACAGTGCCATATAGGTTTGGATTGTTTTTCTCCCTTAATAATGAAAAGTTTCATTTAAAAACTGCATTTTGTGTTCAGCTGTGTTGTCATGGACTAATATTTAAATTTGTTTTATGATATGAAACATTTAAGTGTGACAAACATGCAAAAAAATAAGAAATCAGGAAGGGGTCAAACACTTTCACACCACTGTAAATATATATATATATATATATATATATATATATGTAACGGATGCCAGCCCGTGAGGCTGTGCAAGTATACGCTGTTAAAACCTCACTCCCTCTGCCTTAAGAGCTGCGCTGAACACGCGGTCGACAGTCCGGGCTTTTGGCCATACGGCCAGCGCTCTCGCCTCCCATTGCGAAGATCCTGTGTTCGAGCCCCGGTGCGGGCGGTGCGAAACAGGGCAGGTTACATATACTGTAGACATTATACAGCGTATAACACAGAGCTGATTACACACTTCCCAGCCAGATAAAGGTGTGTGTGAGACTGCTCTTCCCTCAGCTCACCTGTTTGAAGTGAAACAGTGACAGCATGGCGCACAGAATCCGGCTCTGTGCATCATGGCCAAACTGATCACATGAATCAGTTGCAAGCGTTGAAGCCACTGGCAACGCTTCTGCTGCAGAACCGGCATGCATCAGGATTGCTTTGTCTTGTCTGTGATCAATCTATCTTTAGAGAGTGGGATCAATAAGCTACCGGCAGCTCATATTTCACTGGTGGCCCAGCAGTGATGAGCAGGCAGAAGGGGGGAGTGAAAAGGGGAAAAAAGGAAGACAGGATGATGAGAGGACTTGAGTAAAGTTTTTGTGGGTCAGTCCAAAGAGGACCATATACGGTGGAACAAAAACAGATGATTTGGATGTAACTAAAGGTGAAGAAAGAAGGAGAAAGTTTTGGGTGTGGGGGTGAGTCGTACAGCAAAGAAGGGCTACATGAACATCGCGCCATCCTGACAGCTTGTCGATTCAGTGAATCTATAATGAATGTTCTTTTATTCTCCTCTTTCTCGCTAACCTTTCTCTTCTCCTTCGCTTGCCTCTTCTCCTTTTCTCCTTTCTCACTGTCACCTCCCTCCTCTCTTCTTCTTGAGCAATCCGCCCGCCCGCTTCCCTTCTGCTCTCCTTCCCTGTCACAAACCCGTGTAGCCTATCATCCCGAGAGCTAAAACAAAGATTTATTTGAAAGGCGCTTAGTTGCATCTCTGCCTGCGCCTGCTGTTGTGGCGGCCTAGTGATGCAAATGTTCGACTGCCTAATGAGCAGCAGTTTTGTTCGGCTCAAGTTTACCGCACGGCTCGGTCGAGCTGCCTCATGAATAATATCACTGTGTCACAATCAAGATGTGTGTTGCTCCAAACTCACGCATAGCTGCCATTACAGATGGCGCTTGCTCGTATTATATGTTTAAAAAATACCATGGATGTCTAAAGATGCAACTGGGCTGCCTTAAATGAACATTTTAATATATAAGCAATCTGCTCTGACTGAAAGAACACACAAGGTCAGGGAAAAGTTGCAACTACACAATAAGAACAAACTATTGGGCCTCTTAATAATTGAATAAAATAATAGTCGAGTAGTGGAAGAGTTTTCTCAGTTATGTCAGCCCACGAGAAGTTACAGAATGGGGTCATCGCTGAGTGCTGAGGCGGGCAGTGTGTAAAAGTTGCCAATGTTGTGCAAAGTTCCAGACATCCTCTAGCATTAACATCAGCACAACAACTGTGAGCTTCGTGGAATGTTTTAATATCTGAGCAGCTGCATGCAAGCCTTACATCACCAAGCACAATGCCAAATTGGATGGAGGGGTGCAAAGCACACATCCACTGGACTCTGGAGCAGTGGAAAAGTGTTTTGTGGAGTGGCGAATCAGGCTTCTTTATATGCAAGGACCAGCTTCGGGCTAATGAGAGAGGAATATTGCCTCTCTGATGGCGTTGTGACTACTGAAAAGCTGAGAAAAGGAACCACACTACTGACCTGTGGGCCAGCATGAATGTAGCCCAGAGCACAAAGCAAGTTTCAAAGCAGGAACATGACTGGCCTGCAGGGGCGGACTTACCATTAGGCAAACACAGGCAATTTCCTAGGGCCCCGAGATTTCCAGAGGCCTCCAAACATCTCATAAAAAATGATTATTGATTTTTCCCCCCTTCGATTTAAAGTACATATGACTGTTTTAGCCTTAATTCACATGCTTAAAACTGCATCTAAATGATTTTTCAAATATGGATATGAAAGATAGTATGCATATTTGTCTATATTTGCATATTGTATAAATATATACATGAGGTAGAGCGTTAATAAAACACGAAAGTGCTTTATTTAGAAGTGTGTGGTTGTGTGTTTGCGGTCTTATGGTGAAAAAACTGTTAGTCTGCTTGTGTGGGACTTGGCTGACCCGAAGCGCCGTCCAGAGGGCAACAATCAATGAGATACTTCACATAGCAAAAAAAAAAAAAAAAGTTGCAATGTTGACCATAACTTAAATAATACAACTTGACATACAAATAACAGTACAGTATATCCAATTGAAAATGTACAATGGCACACAGTATCTGGTTTCTTATGGCAATTTCTTATGGAAATTTAATCACTTCAACTTGAAGGGCAGATTGTTTTCACAAATAGTTTTCCTTTCATGGATAACTACAAAACTACAAAATTAGAAAGGTACGGAATCAGATGATTAGTTTTGAATTGGGTTCAAATTTAAATCTAAAACCTAGCTAACAGCTAAGCTAAGTATAGCTAGGAGAATACATATCTTCAAGTTTAAATATTATGTGAGGAGTACCCCAGGGGTCAATACTGGGACCAAAACGGTTCAACTTGTATATTAATGACATCTGTAAAGCGGCCAAAGACTTAAAGTTGGTATTATTTGCGCATGATACCACTGTCTTTTGTTCTGGGGAAAGCACACAAGACCTAATTAAAAAAGTCACGGATGAAACAGCCATATTAAAAAGATGGTTTGATAAAAACAGATTATCCTTGAACTTAAAAAACTAAAATAATACTATTTGGTAATAGCAGAAAGGACACGTACGACCAAATACAAATAGACAAAGTGGACATTGAAAGGGTGAACGAAAATACATTTCTGGGAATCATAAATAGATAATCATAAAATAGATTTAAAAAATGAGCTGTAAATCTCACATCAAAAATATTCAACATAAGGTGGTGAGAAATACTTCAATATTGAATAAAGCAAAGTTTTTTCTGGATCAGCAATCTTAACTCGCTAAAGTACTGCAAAAAAGATCAGTGAGTATAATCCATAATGCCTCGTATAGAGAACATACAAATCCCTTATTTTTAAAATCACAAATATTAAAACTCGCTGAATTAATACATTTTCTAACAGCTAAAATAATGCATAAAGCTAATAATAACCTATTACCCAAAAATGTCACACAATGCTTTTCTACAAGAGAGGATAAATATGATTTTAGGGAAAAACTTGAAACACTTATATGCGAGAACAACGCCAAAAACCCACAGCATTTCAGTATATGGAGTTAAATTATGGAACGGATTGAGTAAGGAACTCAAACAATGTACCAAGACCAGCGAACTGAAAAAACAATACAAGCAGTTGATGTTTGCAAAATAAAAAAGGAAGAAGAGTCTTTAACTTGTTTTGTTATATTCGTCTCTATTCATTATTATTTATTTATTATCACACTAATTATTATATATGATTTCTATTTATTATGAAAAAAACCCTTAATAATTACATCATCATATTGTTACATTACCTTATCACTCTTCTATGTATTAAAAAAACACATATGGAATACAGGAAGTGAATAAATGTACTGTAATAGATGTTGAACGGATGGAGGGTACAATTAAATACGCTTTGCTGCTTCCTACTCCTTTTGGACATGTGGAACTGTCAATTGAATTATATGATGTTTTCCTTTGCAACTTGTAGGCCTGTTCAAATAAAATTAAACCATTTCCATTACCATAATAATGGAGGCTGTGCTGAAGAACCTCTCCCTCTCCATGTGCACAGAGAAGTCTTCCAAAACAGCACAGCTGTTGTTGAAAAAATTCTGCAAGCTCCTTACTGTGATGCTTTTGCAAATGTTTTAGCAAATTTGTGGTGTTTTCAATTTCCAATGTCGCTGCCGCCCCTTGAGACACTTGACTCTGTATACGTTATATCATGCAACATTAAGCTGAAACATTTGCGTGATTGATCAAAGGGGTTATCTATTTTTGGCGATACCAGAATCAGTAAATTTGGCTATTGTTGGACTCAGCATCCTCAATAAAAACACCACTTGGCCCGGTGGTGCATGTGGTTAGCACGTGATCCGGACCTTTCTGTATAGCGTTGCCATCTTTTCCCACGCTCTAAATTGTAAAATGAGACTCTAAATTGCCCATAAGTGTGAATCTGCGTGTGAATTATTGCTTGTGCCCTGTGAGTGACCTCTTCTCCAAAGTCAGCTGGGATAGGCTCCAGCTTACCCGTGACCCTATATAAATGACAGAAAATGATACAATGATGAGTGACTACATTAATGAAAACACCAAATTGCAGTCCCTCTCAAACAAAACTTTTGATTCAATAGCTAATCCTCACAGTCACTGGCATGTTTGCCAATAAAAAAGGGCAACCTGTCAGCCCGTAGATATTACGTGCTCTGTGTTATCACAACACAAAACACTACAGCTGCTTGCGCTTCTCTCCCTCCCCACCTTGTGGCTTAATCCTCCATGCTTTGCCCTTCACTTTTTCAAAGGCAGCCTGCAGGCTAGCATTGCCCTTTGCTGACTTGTGGCTGACAGTGAGTCAGTTTCCCTCTCGTTTGCTCACTTTTATCTCTTAGATCATACTCCGACTGGGTCGAGATCAATGGCGCTCCCTGCAAATCTGCAAAGACTCTGGGTGCTCCTCATTGACCTCACACCTCATGCAGGCAGCCTTTGTATTTAATTTTGGTGATGATTTTAAACCACAGTGCTTCCACTGAAAAGTCATCCAAATTAGTGCAAATCCATTAGTTTTTAAGTTCAGCTAGAGTTGAAACGCAGCTGCACTACCATAATGGGTATGCCTGTGTTTCCATTGAAATAACCTTTGGTTGGCGTCTTCAAATCGTTCCAGAAGGTCCGACTCAAACCGGAATCAATTTTTCGCACAAGAAATAATGCAAATCCAATTAATCCATTGCAGAAAGCAAACATGTTATAGTTTTATTTTATAGTTTTTATAGTTTTACAATTATAGTTTTACATGCAGAAAACAATTTGAAATACTGTAAGTATAATGACAAATTAAAGGGATGCATGAATATTTAAGATTACTTTTACCTTTGACCTGTACTTTTGCCTGCCTATGCGGGCTCGGTCTTGGGGGCCGGTGGCTCTCTAGTGGTGGGGCCCTTGCTTGCTGTGTGGGGCAAGGTTTGCTGGGTGGTAGGAAGCAGTCCCTCACCTTTCATACATTCTCAGGGACCATTACACGTACACACATGCGTGCACATACATGTATATGCACATATATATTTATACATATGCCAACATGCATACATACACACTCATACCTGTACACGCATACGTACTGTACACACACTCACAGTACATACGTACCTCCTCACATAACTCACTGATTCATCCATGGGATTGTCATGTTGTTATTTTTATTATAGTGATGGTGATGTCGGCAATAAGTTCACAGTTATTGTCAATCTTATGATTATTATGGTTAATATTTTTATTATTACTCTTACCACTAAGAAGTATAACTGTCTCAATACAGTATTATCATTGTGGCTGTTGATATTATTTTTTACATTTCTATTGACTGTTCTACACTGTTTGGATGAAGAAGTCACTGTTGATGTAGGTCGCTGTTGATGCACTACACTGCTGATGGGGATGTCATACAACTTCATGTCAAAAAATTCAAACTATCCCTTTAACCAAAGGGGATCAAGAATTCTGTCCACGTGCGTAAATAACTCAACACAACTAATTTGGCAAATTAGCTTGAAAGCTCATCTTGAAGCTTACCTTGAAATTAGCCATCTATTCCTAAATTTGTACATGTTGCAAGTAACTGTAATGTGCACTAAGGGTTTAATAATTTGGCGTGCAACTGTAGCTTTTGTTAGAAAACTTCACTCTCAAATTGCTTTTCTTTGGCAGATTGTTCTTTCTTGCAAAATATTGTAAATGGATCTTACGTTGTTATAGCGAATACATATCTTAATGAGGTTATATTGAACATAATGGCACTTATCTTCCAATTATTACAATACACGCCAGGCCAAAGATTATTCTATTTTATTTTGCCACTGAATTGGCCTGACAGTGACTGCAGTAACATACATCCTGAAATGCTCATGAAAAATGACTCCTACATTTAATTGCTGCTAAATCAATGAAATAAGATGTATGAATGTTTACTCTTCACAAGATGAATCTCTGCATTGTCCATTATAAATTTATTTTAGGTAACAGGGTGATAAATAACTTAAAATGATGTGTCAGACGTGCTTTATCAATCGATAAAACAGAATGGGCATGATGTTATTGATAATAATAACAAATATTTGACCAAATAGCATCCAAACAACTTTACAAAAAACTAGTTCACACACCATCCATGTATCCCTGGGCACAGACCAGAAGCAGAGTATAAGTGATGCGATATAACCTTCCTTGGGCCTATTACATATTAGGACAGGAAGAGAGAATCCAAGTGCAGATCCAGCTGAGGCTCACTTTCGAAGGGATCCCTCGGAGACCCGCTTCAACAAGATGGATGACGAGCACCGAGTTTCAAACTGGGTGCACTCAGCCCAGACATCATTGGGTCCGGGCTGAATAAAGAGGTGGCGGCCCCTTGCCTGCTCTTCCCTAATAGGAGACGCTGCCTCGCTGACAGTAGCCCATAAATAACCTCGTCGACATGTCATTGGAAAAGAATACATTCACCTGTGCACTCAACAGCATCATGCGTGAGAGGTGAGATCCAGGAGTGCATGTGTGGATTGGCAAAAGATGTGAACAAAGGTAGGTCACAGAAGCACATGATTGACTATTTATATGATGAAGGGATTTATTTGCTGGGTGTTATCGTAGCTCTCTGTTCAAAACATCTCTATTTAAAGCATTTCCTGATACAGACACATTGTAGGCTATATGACAAAGCGCACCTGACCCTTTAATGGTAAATTAACCCAAAACTTTCATAAGCCTTCAGCTTGTTACTTTCCTAAATACCTCGCATCTGGCTTTGTTAGAACAAGTATTCTGGGGAGTTCAGCCCCTCATTATTTGCCTTTTCATTAGTGAAAAGAAGAACGACCACTCATCCTTTTAGTCCAGCATGTGAACCTGCTGATAATGAGGACTCTGATGAGAAGAAGGAAGTGAAGCCAGCAGCAACTCACAACCCAGTCATGACCCACTCTGCCAGGCAGCCCACGTGGAAACAGGCGGAGCTGGAAGACCAGACAGCCAGCAAAGTCAAACTATAAGGACGCAATTGACCTCAACTCTTTAATAAGTTGTGCAGCAAAAAGAACAGAAAAAGAGGCATCTGTTGTCTCAGTTACGGCACTGCAGGAGACGGTCACATCCTCATTTGGGCATTTGAAAGCTGGCAACCCAACACGGTTATAAAGCTAGATCCTGTTCACAAGTTCATAAAAGCACAACAATGGCAGAATCCCTCTACTATAAGGGTGTCTAAACCTTTTCCACGAAGGGCCGCATGCAGACAAATTGAAGGATGTGGGGGGGACACTTTGATAAAGTACATCTTGTACATTAAATATGTTTAAACCCATCCAGTGTAGGTCAGTTATCTGCTATCTGAACAACATCTTAGCTTTGTGTTATAGGTCACAACAAATTAATATGTTTTAATATATCTGATTAATAATTAATTTATTTTATTTTTAGAATATGCCAAGGACCAATAAAAAATGATCTGCGGGCTTAAAATGGCCACCGGGCCACACTCTGGACACCCATGAGCTACCCCATTGAAAGAATATACTGTAATTCATAATATAACACTGCAAGTGCTTTGCTAGAAGAAAATATGTCGATAATAGACACTATGTAGAAAATAACAGTGCATAAGCACAGTATGCTTATTGTAATTTGTGCATTTTTTTTGTAAAAAAAAAGAAATTATTATATCATATACTGTATTTATTTTAGTATATAAAATAAGCTTTTATCATATAAAAATACGTTCTTTATTATAGAATTTTTTGAAACAATGCTAAATTATATTTTATCCAAATAACAATACCCATTGTGATCTGTTTCAAAGTGCAAAAACGTGACACAGAGCGAAAAGAGCCCGAGTTGGCTCCGGAGTTCTGTGTCATGTGACTCTATTACGTCATGACGTAATGCGGAAGTCGTTCCGTCAACATGGCAGCGCCCTTGGCAGACATGTTCACTGTGCAAACATGAACAAACATAAACATATATTACTCGAGCGCTTGTCCTGCGAGAGCGGAAGATGGAGAGACGGGAGTTCGTCGCGTCCCTTGTGGTATGGATTACACGATGCTGTTAATTTCACAGTATTGAGTTTAACCCATTTTCATGACATCGTTCTTGCATCGGAACTCTGGTTTTGTTAGTCACTGGGACAGCTGTTTTATAGCGGGTCATTTTAAAGAGACAATCGACTCAGCTACTAAATAACACAGAAGCTGTCTCTTTATTGCCTCGATGTTAAATTTACTAATGAATGTTGGATGATTGTTGTTGCTTAACCTTGTAACACTAAAAGCATTAAAGGGCTCGTTTGGATTTTTTGACATGAAGTTGTATGACATCCCCATCAGGAGTGTACTACATCAACAGTGACTTACCCCCACTTGGTCCCGCGAGTCCAGGTCTGGTCGGATTTTCGTGACGAGGAAGTAGTAGTTCTGCTTAGTTTAAGTAATGAGTTTGGCTTCTCAAAACAGTACGAGTTCAAAAGAGAAATACATTTGTATCGTAAAAATGCCTACTGGAAAAAATCAAACCTGACAAGTCGCTTGGCGTTATGTTTGTTTCCCGCCGTGTCCGTGCGCACTGTTGTCTCTCTATTGTCGTGCTCGCATTTTCTTGCGCTGTGGAACACACATGCAAACAAGATGGCCGAGGCACTCCGTCGTGGAAGAAGATGAGAGCGTCTTTGTCACATACACCAGTGCACAGGGATACAGCAGGAGACAAATGTAACGCTGAACGATTTGTGAGGTGTGATTTTTTTTCCAAGTAGGCATTTTTATGCAAATGTATTACTCTTTTGAACAGGGTATATATATCATCAAGGTTTCCCCTAGCATTTTCTGAAGCTGTGGTGGTGGGCTGCATGGGAGGGCGGACTGCAGCTGCGGTCGTACCACTGCTGCAATAAAAAATTTTGACTTATTTTTTGTATATATTATTTATTTAACATGTTTCACCAGCCATTTGACAACGAGCCGAGAACTTTGCAAAACTGTTAATGGCAAAGTTACTGAGAGTCTAAAATGCAGAGCCTCCTTTTGTTACCTGACCTATTTAGTCAAATAGTATTATGTGACTAGTACAAAATACTATGTACTATTTGACACAAACCTAAATTTAATTTGATGCCTGTTTTAGAGTAATACAAATACATAGGAAATTAATTGTTCAATAACATATATTTTTTGTTCAAAATAACAAAATTAACAAAATAAAAGTACAGGCGACATGTTTGAATAGAACACTTACAGTATAAAAATAATAAGAGGTGAAGCAATTATTCTTTGGTGAATTACTCAACATTAGCTGGGCAGCTAGAATACGAGCTACCTGTTGGAGACCCCTGTGATAGCGTCACTATGTTAAAGGTGGACACACTACGTGTTTATGTTGAACAACTTAGACACACAACTAGTTCTTTCAAGACAAGCCATAAGTATTATAATGATAACAAGGGACCAAAATTGTTAAGTCACATAAAATGGTAAAATAGCATGAATGCGATAGCCATTGTAGACAAAAACGAGGTAGCGAGCTACCGCCACGGGCAAAATGTGCAAACAAAGATGCCACAAAGTCGAATGAGATTGCAACCTGAGCGATCACACACGCTGGCTCAGCCTATGACCAGCTGTCGTCAATTGACTACGCATTTTACAGACTACTTTTCAATAGATAACAACGAACAAAGTCAACATCAATGCAAGACGCGTACGTTTATCTAGTCACACATACGCAAGTGTCAACACGGCAGACAGGCAATATCAAAATAAAGCACAGTGAATTATTTTTTGATATTTTAACTTGTTTTCAAATTAATTGTGGTCAATATGTGTGTAACTACAGCATATACAGTATATCCATTCATACTTGTACAATATATTAACATTGTTTTCAAGTTAAAACAAAATCATTGTGGCGGGTCGCCACAGTCAATTACATGTAACAGAAACCCTGCTCCTACTACAGTTAGTAGTCCATCGGGAACTGCAGCCGGATTAAACGTTAACAGTTTGAATGATTTAAATAATTGTAAGTTTTTACTTCAATAGCAGTAAGGAAAAGGTTCAGTACAACATAGAACCTATGCAACCTGGGATTAAGAAATAAATAAATACAAATTCAGACTTTTCATGTTAAATTTTATTTGTTGCCAAACAAGTAAATTGCTTGCCCAGCTGCAATAAAAACATAATCTCCTTGCCTTACAATGGAGGAAATAATGATTTTATCCCATACATTTTTTATGATGGGTTACTTTAACAAAGAGAAGCAGAATGTTAATTTGATTCAAAATAGGGAAACCATCTGACTCCCTGCACAACCTTCCACTAGTATGTACAGTATTACTGCCGCTGACACACAGACATTTGTCTTGTCACATTAGTACTCCTAAGCTCAATTAGTTATGTGAATAGAAGAACATTTTCCACAGGAAAAAAAAATCCATTGCAAATTCTCCCCCAAAGGGATATCAGCTGGGATAGGCTCCAGCTCACCTTTGATCGTAATGAAGACAAGCGTTATAGAAAATTAAGCTCCCCTTACTGGAAGAAAATAATGTACTTTCAACGAAAAGTACTGTAAATAACATTTTCTTGTACTATACTGTTGGGGAAAACACAAAACCTGACTGTAGTTGGTATGTTGGTTACAATATTTTCTTTTATCTTATCTATCCAGGCTGGAGGTAGTGCAGGGATGTGTGTGGATCTCACCCTCTTCCCCCTGGACACTATTAAGACTAGACTGCAGAGCCAGCAAGGGTTCTACAGGGCTGGAGGCTTCAGGGGAATTTATGCAGGGGTCCCATCTGCTGCACTCGGCTCCTTTCCCAGTGGTAAGACAGTGATTATGACTGCAGCAAATACTGTATTGTTATGTTGAAGGCCGACAGATCATAGTGGTTTGTGTTTCTTGAGAATTAGGTTTCTCTGGTAATAATAAAAACTGGACCCTGCAGTCATAATGAATGAAAACATCATGTTATCGTATTAAATGTGGATTCGTAGTCATCTGTGCGCTGCAAAGATTTTTTGTGCATAGAACACAGGTCACAATTTTATTATCACATTCCAATTTCTTGGTTGCTTGTAACAGTACTTGAGATTTCAACATGCAATAGTGACTACACCCGTCACATTTCACCAACCATTTCACGCTACTCAATGGACGAAAATGCTATCGAAATGAAACTCGGATATAACTTAATTCGTAATCAGTATGCAGCTTGTAAAGAAGTATTTAATGTCCTCTGAAAAGAAGTCAACACACAGCCACACTGGAAACTACAACCAAAGTAATTCATATACAGTAATCCCTCGTTTATCACGGTTAAAGCCTAGGTTACAACTGGACTTATGTTTTTGGCCATGCAATTTTTAGTTTTCCCCAAATTGCTGTGTGTGTTTTTTTTTTTTTTTGTGACCATGACAGAGTAACATCTTGACACGCATGGAGGATGTACAAAATATCTAAAAATTACTACCCTAAAAATTACGTGTGTGGAGTGCACGTCTGGTGCACGACACACATGGGAGTCTGCATGTGCAGCGTATGAAAATTTTTTGCCCGAACCTGACACCAGCAAAACGTACGAAAGACACACACTGGCCGTACGGATGATGCACAAAGACGTACGAAGTGCACAAATTTGTCTTGTAATGTAAGCACCCATAGAGTTTGTTTGACGTGACAAAGAAACTCTGCGGCCAGTCTATGGCTCAAAAATCAGCACGTCACACGTGCGCCCTCCGTGTGCTTCTTGTGTTTTTTTGCACATAGACCGGCCGTAGGAGCCCGTACGATGATTTCCGCGAAGTAGGATTCCTTGTCTACAAATAGAATATTTTTGTAGGTACACTGTAGTGCATAGAAAACCTGTTTACGACCTTCTAAATACGTGTTTTAACAACATTCGAGCCGTCTAGACATGAAATAAAGTCCCTATAGTCATCTTTACACTCATATTACCCAATAGAAGAGACATAATCAGAGAAAATAAGACATAAATAAGACCTGTGCTGGTGTGTCTTGCTGTAAATGTGTGGGTGCTCGGGGAGTTGACTGGGGGAGCGGGCAGGAAGTGACGGTGATGGTTCAGAGTTGAGTTTTAGCTTGGTGTGAGTTACGGCAGCGAGGGTAACCTGTGTTAGGGATTATTACCTGTACCTGAGGTAATTCAAACCTGCCATAAAAGCCTGTTGTTCCGGCGATCAAGTCTGGTGCTTGTGAGTCTCACCGAACCAGTGTGGAATACTACATATCATAACAAAATGTTTAATTTAGGCATAAAAACATACATTTAGCTTAAAGAATGTTGTATGTACACTATAGTATTGTAAACTATTTGAGGAATCCTGGTGATCTTTATGCTTCTGCATGTTTTCAGCGGCTGCCTTTTTTGTCACCTACGACTGTGCAAAGTCCCTTCTTGGCTCTCATAGAGTGCTAGCAGAGCCGTCAGTGGCACCGCTTACTCACATGCTATCTGCCTCCTTGGGTGAAATGGTAAGTGCAACGCTGATCCTTTTTGTCTCCACAGAACACTGTTGTTTTTGTGTATGTGGTTCCGCCTTAAAGGAAAACTGCACTTTTTTGGAATTTTGCTCATCATCCACCATCCTGTGACATGAACACATACATTACTGTATGCCACATACTGTATGTCGTCAATGCACGTAATGGGGCACACCTATGCTGACTAGAAAACCCTCCAAAAATGTTTTTTTCATTTTATATTCATGCTGTAACCATGTAGCAGCAGGCACGTTCATGATAACATGTAATACTTACACTTACTTACGCATACTCAAAAACAAAAACACGCACTGTGCGCTATGAGGGAGTGTGTGGTGAAGCTTCTCTAGCCGTCTCGTAGCTGGCCGTTGTGGTGTGGCGAGGTGTCACTCTACCATTAAAGTAGTTCTTTGGCATAACAGTGTTAGTAGCAATAATAATAACAATGTCGCTGTAGCTTGGTTAATATGCAGGTAACATGTAAATGGAGTGTTGTTGACGGTTTTGGAGTTTTTTTCAGAAGGCTTTATAGGCGGAATAGTTGCATCCCATTGCCTGCGTTCTTAGCTGTCTCTTTTTTAGCTGTTTTTATATGTTTAGAACACACAAAAAAGAGAAAGACATATGTGTTCATGTCAAGGATTGTGGATGATTGTCAAAATTCCAAAAAGTGTCCAGCTGGTTGAGTCGAGTGGGCTTCCTACGTACTATCCCTGCATTTACCCCACCAGCTGGGTTAAAAAAAAAAAAAGATGATCTATAGACTCATTTACTTACACAGCGTAGGCCTCAGACTCTACCAGTGACTGAAGCCTAGGAGCAGTGTAATTTCCTCTCCCAGTCACTCTCAGTGGGCAACTGGTATTCATATTGGCATGAAGTGTAGAAGTAGGGATAGGGGGTACAGAAAAGGGGTTGCCCCCTGCTATACCACAGTACGGGGTTTTCAGTATTCATGGCTTTTGGATTGATGTAATTTTTGCGTGTTTGCATGTTTATGAAATGGGATTATTCCTTGTGGGAGGGTGTACGGTCTTTGTCTCTGTGGTGCCTCCATGTCGTGTTCATGTTACTCTCACATTAGTGCAAATTTAGTCAGCACTATCACTTTAATAGAGCCATCACTGCGGCAGTGGATCACCGAAAGAAATTTACACTTGGTATCAACTTGTTGTTCCTGGCTAAAGCCAGATAAGTGTGAAGGGTGAGGCTGAGGTAGCTTTAACCCATTTCCCTCTGCTCTGGATTTGAGTACATCAAAGAATCAAATCCGAAGTGTGGAGCGGAGCAGATTCTGTATCCCTCTGGAGTCTGGCTCGTGGATGTGTTCTCTTCAAAGAGAGTAATCTTTGAGCTTAGCCATGAAACGACTAACTTGCGATTGCGATGTATCCATGGCCTAAGCGTTGGCTCTATTATGCAATCACAGCCGCCTAGTATTTTGCTGGGAAAACCCATGGAACATTATATATATTATTAGATATATTATTCTTGTTTTATGTTAAGTTGTGATATTTAAATTGCACTAGCTATTCTTAGATGAGCAAGGAGACCATAAAAGGGCTTTTTATTTGTAGTTTCTGTACTTTGATGGTTAAAAAAAAAGAGCACTATAAAAGTAAACGCCCATTTACCGCCACAACAAATTTTGTACATAATAGTATTTAAATATCTGTCTACATGACTTATTTTTTCATGAATGAATAAATATCACAAATGTGTATGTGGTACAGAAATGTTTTTAACATTGTTTTTAAATACTTCTTAGTCCCATTTATTTATTTATAAACTGAACAATAAGAAGTACCTATGTGCCTTATCCTTCTCCAGGAAAAAACTGATACTTTGCTGTAAAAGTCTGATCGCTCTCTGTTGAGCTTGGATATACAGTATAATCCTTCCATCTTGGCAGTCAAGTTCGTTCATTCATTAAGCAGTGCATAAAAATATGTTTAATGCGTTCGACTTGTTGCTAAATCTAGCTCTAGCTGGTGCTGCTGTCAAAAAAAAAAAACAACAAAAAAAACACCGGCTTTTCCTCTCTATGGAAGGACAACACAACAAGCACCTTCCAGCTCACGCACGGTGAAGCGGAGTACTGCAGCTCCTCAGTGTGTGACATTTCTCTGAATTTTATAGAAAATGATGTCAGACTTACATTGAAGACATTACACGAGGTGTAGAAAGTCTATAGTGGTGTATATAGTAAATGTTTCTGCAAACATTATATTGGTGACGTGCTGACAAACAGAAACGGCCATGCGCCATCCGCTATTCAGTCACGGTAGGCTCAGTTTACGCACTCAAGCCGAGTGGAGAGATTAAGAATTTAAGAAAATGTTAAAAATGACTGGACTCGTACAGAAAATGCATTGATAACACAGTTCAATTGACAAATATTAATGTTTATTCTTTTAATTTTTTATTTTGAGCCTCACCTGTCTCCCCTGACTTGCATGTCACTGCATTCATTAATTATCTCTATTAACTATAATAATTTTTACATTGGCCTACTTATTGGCTCGTTTAGCATATAAACAAAAAGTGTGTAATTGGCAGGAAGTTATCCAGAGAAGATTGCATGGGTCAAAAACAATGACAGAAATCCCCCCCCCTCACCAAACATCAGTGTCTTGATGTTTGTGCGACTGCGACGGTGGGACGCTCCCATAAAGAATGTGTAAGATGATGGTGGCTGTCAGGCTCTAGCAGGCTGTTATCCAGCCATTAGATCAGATTTATCTTCATTCCCATTCGCTCGACGTCTGGCGTGAAAGCTCATTTGTCAAAGCCAGGCGGCGGCCTTCTCTTGCATCCATCCGCCCCTACATCACACCTTTCCCTCCCTCTCCTCTAACTACACATCTGCAGGAGGGTTTACTGGAAAATGTAGTGTGACATGACAAGGTAGGGGGACAGTGTGAAGGCGGGAGCAAGAGGGAGGGTCTTTGGTGGTAAAACTGGCAGCAGCTTGAAGTTGGCACTGAAATCCATGCCTCGGAGCGGCATCGCTCTCTGTGATTTATTGGCTATTGTTTCAAAGTTGGGAGATATGCACCTTGCCTTTTTCTACATGACCTGCTTTCCCCCCCGCTTCTTATTTGCCACTTTCTTCTTGGTCTTTCTTGTATTGCTGCATTCTTTGTGAACTTCATGGGAGGTCATGAGAATAAGTGTTCAAATGATGAAAAGTTGTACAATAAAAGTCAGGAGCCAGCACTGGAAATGTAAGTATGGGGAAAGCTGAGAAAAAATAGACATGGGGAGTGAATGCCGGCAGGAATTTAATACTACTTTTTTCCAATTGGCATGCAAAAGCAGTGAGAGTGGAGGGCAAGCACAAATGCAGGTTGCCTAAAAATGGGGAAACAGTTTTGTGTTTTAGCACCGACAAATCTATCTTTCTCCTCATAAAGAAAAATATATACTGTATTAGCTCTCCTTTGCTCTTCAACACAGGCCCTCCAAATAACTTTAAACTAATTTATTTGACATAAGGGGAGCATGTGGATTTCCAAAAGCATTTGCAGCTACGGGCGGCCTGTCCTATGTTTTCCATAATTACTTCTATATTATCGGCTGATATTGGCATAAAAAGGGGACATTGTATTGTTTTTTCTGCCAATATGAATAATTGGCACACGGATGAGACCTCATCAAACTGCACGGTGCTCCAGCTTGCTACCTCAGTATGTGTGTGTTCTGGAATTATTTCCAAGTTTTACCTTTGGATTATAAATATTATATTAGTTTGAGGGAAGAGCTGCTGGCAATATCGGTATTTATTATAATGTGTTGGACAATATCTGTATTTTGGATAGTGATTAAAAAAGCCAATATTAAGCATCTGTAGTAATTACTTGTCATTTTATTTTTTATTTAGTCACCATACATTGACCCTGTGGAGAACATGTTTAGGGGAAACATGGCATAAAATGTATTATAAATGGTTACTTCACCAAATCCATAGTCAATTCGAATTCAACGTGCATTGATGACATCAGGGGGTTTAGCAAGTGGGTATTCGGCCACATGGTGGTGCTATTGCTCCATGGTTAAATTAGCCAACAGCAATTCAGGCTGTTAATGTAATACTCCATCTTCGCTCATTCTCAATTGAAACTTTTTTTGTTTTTGCTCATCCAGCGTAGAAAATTGATGGTTCATGAAATTCTACACACTGACAATGCAATGCAGCTTTGTATTTTGATTTAGAGACACTATGGCAGTTTACGTGCAACAGCTGTGAACTTTTCCTTGTGGTTTCACACACCTCAAGCTACTGTATTTCTTTCCCGTAAGCACAGTTCTGCAGCTAAGTTGTCCTTGGTGTATGGCAGGATCAGTGATTGACAGGTCTAAATAACACCTGCTGCGGGTAGCGGGTAGCCTAACCCCCCCACATCCTCGAGAGACCATCTCCTCAAACTTTTTGAGGCCTGAATTTGAATCAGGAGATGGAGCAAAAGTGAAAAGGCTCGTATTTCCGTGCTCATTCCTTCCTACCCTGTGCAGTGTGGCATCTGCTTGACTGAGGGGAGTCACAGCAGGGAGGAGGCTCACCAGTGCCCCCAGTCCGATGCGGAAAATCAAGTTGCCAGTTGGGCAGCTTAACCTGCCCTCAGGGTGATGGGAATTATGACACCTAAATATCAAAGTCTGTCTTTGCTACCCGTTGGTTGTCTGTTTGTTGTTGACTTATGGCTGATGACTTGAAACTGTGGGCGTATGTGTGTGTGCGCGTGTGTGTGTGTGTGTGTGTGCGCGTGTGTGCGCGTGTGTGTGTGTGTGTGTGTGTGTGTGATGACAGCACATGTTTTTTGGGTACAGACACAGTATGCCTGATGTACGACCTCTTTACCTGTTGCTCAGGTGCCATGTCTGCTGTTTGTTCTGCCATGTTAATTGGCTAAAATATGGCACATAAACACCTGTTTGCCTGCTGGCTCTCTGTAACTATTCCCTTTGTTGGAGCCCCCTGCCACGTGGAAAAAAAATAAAACATCCACATGCTATTATCGGTACTGCGAAACATTGTTCCCTCGTTTATCGCGGGGGATAGGTTCCCAAAATAGCCCGCAATAAGTGAAATCCGCAAAGTAGCCAACTTCTTTTCTTTTTTAAAATATTTTTTACAATGATTATTTACCTGTATGTTTTAAGGCTGTAAAACCCCTCACCATACACTTCATACACTTTTGTCAAACAGGCATTAACATTTTATCAGATTTCTCTCTTGTTTAAACACTCTCAAAGAAGTTCAAACCTTTGTTAGAATTTTAATGATCAGCCTACAGGTAGGACACAAGAAATTATTAAGTCACTCACACGTATTTTCTCCTGTGACCGTGCCTTCTCATCTTGGCGCCGTTTCGCTGTACTGTAGCATTTTTCTATCCATTGTTAAAACAACATTGCTGCAGTCCTTCGAACCGAAGATTCATTTACAAGCCAGCAAGCAAGCTAGCGATGACACAAGAGACACGCAGGGAGGCACGAAGCAGATTGATTGACAATGGTCTAAAGCCAATCAGGATGCCGAAAACAAATGGGTGGTGTAGACAGACGAGAGAGACACTCAGCTTCCCACAATGCAATTCTTCTTAAAGGGCCAGGCTCGTCCAGTAACAGCGTTCATACCTGTAAAAAAAAAAAAAAAGAACAAAAAAAATTCAGCGAAACAATTAATTCGCAAAAGGTGACCTGCAATAGAGCGAGGGAATATTGTATAAAAAAATCATATGCATTGTATACCGTACTGTATATTACAATCCCTTTAAAAAGGAATGCAGTTTGAGAACAAGAGTGACATTTTAGAAGCACCTGAAAAAAGTAGCACTCTTACAAGAACTAATACAAACATAGACTGTACTTCAGATCCAACAACACAAACTTCCATCCATCCATCTTCTATACCGCTTCACCCTCATTAGGGGTTGTGGGGGCATGCTGGAGCGTATCCCAGCTGACTTCGGGCGACAGGCGGGGTACACCCTGGACTGGTGGCCAGCCAATCGCTGGGCACATATAGACAAACAACCATTCACACCTATGGACAATGTTTTTGGAATGTGGGAGGAAGCCGGAGTACGCGGAGAAAACCCACGCGCACACGGGGAGAACATGCCAACTCCACACAGAAATGCCCAAGGGAGAATCAAACCCACGTCTTCCTGATCTCCAGGCTGTTCCTGTGTTGGCCAACGTGCTAACCACTAGACCACCGTGCGGCCCCAACACAAACTTAAGAATCTCTAATCGTTGTTGGCAACAATGAACTTACTTGACAATAAGAGTTTCACTTATACTACTGTTCATTTCTACTGTCCTGCAGGTGGCGTGTCTGATCAGAGTGCCCACAGAGGTGGTAAAACAGAGGACCCAGGCTTCGCCGTCATCCAGCACATCCGGCATGCTTGTGGCTACGCTCCGAGAAGAGGTACGACACTTGTCAACAAGAGACGCTTTATTTTTGTATGTCCTTTTTTTTCTCCAAAAATGCTAAACTGCATGTCAGCAATCGATCGATGCATTCTACTGTGCAAAAGCCTTAGGCCATGTCTAGTTTTTTTTAATGACTATTTTCACATCAGTTGTGAGTCAGTGAGTAAATAGGACGGATACAGGTGTGACATTAATGACATTAATTAAGGTGCCATTCCATTTGGAGAATTGCCTGCCAGCAAATTGCAATTTCATTATCATGCTTCATTTTAAACATCAGTCAGTAATGATAAGAAATAATACAAGAATTTTGGGAGAAAAAAAGTTGCCTTGACACACATAAACATACCGAAAGTGGAGCCCAAATACAGAGATACGAACCATACCATGGGTTACCGGTACCGTAGCACCCCCACTATATACTATACTATAAATAGTATGCATTGCTATTCTTTCTGGTGTTTTTTTGTATTTATGCCTACCTGTATGTCTTCAAGGTTCAAGGACCAGCCATATAAACAAACTGTACATAGTGAATCAAAAAAGCGTTTGTCCAGAACCAATTAGTTACAATTTAGACTCTTAACTCATTCAATACCAAAGACGTATTTATACGCTTTTATAAACCCAAATGCCCGATCCCAAAGATGTATTTATATGTCTTTTATGTTTTTTTTGCGCGAGAGTCAAAGCTTTTAGAGCAGTTTTAAACCATAAAAACAGCCACAAGGTGGCAGAAGTGATCTATTAAGAGCTCGGCATTGATCATTTGCATGTAAAAACACACTCGACAGCTAGCAGGAAGTGTAATAGCATGGAGGAGTGTAGTGTGCAGAAGGTTACGCATTGTAGAGAAATTTTAATGCATGCACACACACTCGCGCTCACGGACAGTTTAGTTCCAAATGTGAAAATTGTAAATGGTTCATGGTGTTTATATTGCCAAATAAATTATTTTGATGTAAAACAACCCTTTTTGTGTTGTTTATGTTGTTGTATAGTTGTTCAGATATTTAAGCTGTCACAAAAACAAACATTTGTGTCAAACCGAAAGTTATGCTTGAAATGTATCTTTTCACAAAAAGCTGTTTTTCTCCCTGTTAGAGTCGGGAACTGATATTTTCCTGAAACGAACCTATGTTCTACTGCTGATTACTAATGAACGGAAAAAGGAACAAACAAGCTTTTTTTTGTTGAAAGACGAGAGTCTAATCTTTCTTTTGGTAGGTGCCATGTTTATATAGACAAAGAACACAATATTCTGTGTGCCTTGAAAAAACAGTCAAAATCGTCTAAAATGTCCGGTACTTAAGGGGTTGTCCTTTGAAAAATGGCTGGCATTGAATGAGTTAACATGACAAATACCTAAACTCTTATCACTGAGCCATGACCTGGTTATTGTCTTTTTACTTCCAGCTGCTTTTGTTGTTTTTACTTCTGGAGTAATTGTCCTAAAATCTAATTCAGTAAAAGCCTACTAATGTTATGCACACGTTTCCAGATGTGGATCATTTGAAACGTTTGTGTGACATGTGTTGTCATATCCAGTTTGAGATAAAGTTTGCAGACTTAGAACTTTTTTGATGATTTATTCACATTGCTATTGTGCCTCAATCTTCAGTCATGTTTGTATGTTTTTTCTTTTGTCTGAATAAACAGGGTGTTCGAGGCTTGTACAGAGGATTCAGGAGTACACTTCTCAGAGAGGTGGGATTATTTCTATTTTTGACTTTCATTCCTTGTGTTGTGTGCCAATCTGACACGATGACAGCCAATTACCATCTCACTGTATCTCTCTTTAGCTGAAAAGGACAATGTGACATCCACTGATTGAACTGTATTCCAAATACTACAATTATTTAGCGTATTTTAACTTTTTGGTTACACAAATTAGGCAATATTCACATCTGCTGTGCGGTACATATTTGTTTTGACTGTTATATTGCAGGATTGCAGGATAAAAAGTTGTTTGCATGGTGTAGTCGGGCACAAATGTTGCCATTTGTCCCATTAAATGTTATTATTTTAAAAATGTATTTATTTGTTTAAAGCTTATTTCTTATTCATAGATACAAGCACTACTTGTATACTTGAATTGTTCTTCTTTGGGTTGGAAATCACAATTTATTTACATTTTTTTCCTCCATTGACATCAACCCTTAATATGAAGTACATTCATCAATTTCTTCCATTATAAATGCAACACAATGCAACGAATAATTGGGGCACTGATTTTTTTTTTCCCTGTTTCATGATTTTCTATAGTCTAAAAAAGTATAGTAAAATCTTACCTCCAGTAATACCTTCGTAAGGTCAGTTCCACATTTGCTTGCCTGCTATCTGACTGAGAAAATAAGAAAGTCTGACACACAACAAAGTCTATGAAGGTGACACTTGTCTTTCTGTCTTTTTTGGGGAGAAGGTGGGTGAGGGCGTAATCTAGTCCCCTCCTCTGTGCTCGCCTGTACTTATTTTCTGCCTCACTAAACTGATGTTATTCACGCAAATTCCATCTGGACAGCTGGGGAAAAAAGGACAACAAGACACTGTGATTTCTCGGAGGGACTCTGAATAAATGAATACATTTGTAGGCTGGCGCACGGCCTGTGTGCATACTAACACAGGCAGATGAATCGCAACGTGGCGGCAGGGATATGCGGCGCAGCAACAGCAAAGGATCCTGTGCGGTGATTGGCTTTGACGTTTGTCAGGAAGGTAATTCATTTTCTCTGTGCCCCCATCGCAAGCCACCTATCTTCCACTTTTGGCCAAGCGACTCTGTCAAGATAAGTTTGTTTATGTGCTATGGCGTGCAGCCTAACACCCTTGCCCGCCAACTAATTGGGGTTCTACCTGTGCTATATATTCATTACACAACCTTCAGAAGGAATTTGTGATGGGCATAATACCACATGAGGAGAAGTTGAGGCTAGGCAGGACTGAGACGGTGGCTAGGATTGCCGTACCTTGAAAAATAGAATTGTCCCGTATTTAGAAACAAAAGTGTGCGTCCCGTATTGACTTGAAAAGGGATGTGCTTTGTCCCGTATAACCGTGGGAATCAAAAATACTTTGTAAAATGTCCAGGGAATGAATGAATAACAGGTCGCTCTGTATGAAAGTTGACAGCAAACTTGTTTAATAATGGTATGTGCTTTTGCCTTCGGTGGTAGAGGGAGAGTGTTTGATCCCCCGGCCAGGGCGTCCGGTGTAAACATTGTGGCGACCCCTAACGGGAAAAAGTCAAAAGACAGTCGTTGATACTCAACTAGTGGGCCTTGGGTCTTTGCCTGGCTGAAAAAAAAGTCAGCATTTGAAAATAATTTTACACATTTATGCTGAATGGCATTTTTTTTTTTCATGCAGCAGGTCTATTAATACTCCAATGCTTAGTCGTGCTATTTTAAACTAGCCAAGCCTAGCTAACTCACGGTGTGGACAAAACCAACACAAGTCAACGCAAACAGAACACACAACGCAGTTGGGTATCAAAATAACTAATATACATAAAACTAAACCTGCATCTACAACCCACAAGGTATGCTGGGAAACCTTGCGGTAGCTACTCTTCCACTTACCTGGTGGCACAATGAGTTATTTTGCACTACCTCAAATTCATTTAATTTCTTTTCATTAAATATAAGATATTTGAGAAATTTGATGTGAAAATTTCCACAATTTGAGTTGCCGCTTGACATTAAGTGGTTATGGTGGGCCCTGTATGGGCTCATAACAGTTGTGAACAACTGGTGTAATTTATTCTGATAATGTTGCAAAAAAAAATAATTTATTTGTGTCCATGTGTTCATATTACTCCTACAGATGCATCTAATTGAATTCAAATAGTATAAAAATGGTTTCAGACACAAAAAACAAGGCAAAAAAAGCAATTTCACCACCTCAGTGAGAAGCGAAGACAATCGTCCTACTCTGCCAACAATGTGTTCCGTATTTATTTTTCAGGGAGTTGGCAGCCCTGTGTGTAACTGTACCTACAAGCACACATTTTAAACTATTGGTTCATAATGTATTTCATATTGAAATGTGTATTGCACATTGCATAAATCATTTTTGTTCCTGTATTTTTCCTTCAGAGAAAAGCAGTTTTTGCGGTTCCAGCTGCAAGAAAAAAAGATCCAGTTTGTGGCACTACATACTAAGCTAGTGGTTCTCAAATATTTTCTGTCGTGCCTTCCCCTCCCAGGAGACAGAATTTTTTTCACTACACTGTGATTTGAAATACTATTAGGAACCTGACAATGATTTATTTATTTATTTCGTCATCTATCTCTACAAACCACTATGAGTTGCTGGCATCAATGAATATAGACCCCAACTCACCTGCCAACCTTGAAGAAATTGTAGGAGTATAGTTCCTCATGCCTCCACCCTGCTTTTAACACGCCCCAGGGGGACCCGCCCCACTATTTGAGAAACACTGTAATAAACCCTTTCTTTGTCAGTAAGACTTCAAACTTAATTGTATGCTCACCTGTAATAAATACAAAAAATAATTAAAAATAATTAAAATAAGTTATAATTATGTACAGTCACAAGAGCAATCATTATTTCTTAATTCATACATATTCAGAAATGCTTATTAGAAGGCAGTTTTTTTTTTTTTAAACCTGGCCTATTTGGCAGCTTAGCCAAAAAAAACCCCAACAATAATGATGACAAATGCAAAAATGACAGCGACACCATTCAGAAACGTGATAGTGACTAATGGTTGATGACGTGTGTTTAGCAGGGACACATTTGGCTTTTTCTGCACTGTTTAGATGTCACCTTGCGTCACCACTAGGTGGCAGGATAAGCTTACTCTTGTTTGAAATGTGTACGTCTGATCCCTCCTCCACTTTTTCTCTCATCTCACTGTGCCACTCATCACACCAAAGAGTAGCAGCCACTTCAGTGAATGTGGACCCTCAGCTTTTGATCTAAATCTTTGTAAGGTGACGTTCAATTTGCTCCAAACTGCACAAGTTTGAGTTGGCGTAATGAGTCGGAGATGAGTTATTAGGTAGTAATTTATTGATATGGTGTGTATGAGTGCTGTGGACGCACCTCGAGCCCCAACTGATTGACTGCGTAATGGAGTCATACACTTATTAGAGACAAGGGAGGCAATTCAAGACGTGAAAATGTGACATACTCCTTTGTCTTTTGAATTCATCTGGTTTGCTTATATCTCTAGTCTTTAAGGAAGTTAGTCTTTAAGGAATGACTGCTTACCTGGGTTCTCAACAAACATAACACCAACATTTCTACAGTTTTGGCAACGTGGGCCCTTACATGCAGTAACTGTCTTTAAATAGTTGGTTGTAGCATACGGTGACCATATTTTGATGATCGAAAACCAGGACCCTTGGCCCGGCAATGAGATGCTCAAAGATTCCTTAAAGATGCCTTATAATTTTGATATCTTTTTAAAGTATGCTTCCTCGGAATGGATTTAAAATAAATAAAATACATATCAAAAATGTAATCATGACATATATAAAACAATTTAATTATTTGTTTTATTATTATACAATAATTCATGTAATATAAATCTTACAAGAATTATTCACACACACATTCACATAAGCTTCTTAGAGGTTACTTAACATGTTTTATTATGCCTAAAATCTGTTTTCATAAGTTTCAAAGGCGCAAAAATAACTTTAAAATCTCTGGAATGAAACGATTGAGGTATTCTGAATTTGAAAAATTGACGCATAAGAACATAATTTTAAAGACTTAGTGGACAAATATTATTTAATTTAATGGCCTAATGAAAATCAATGAAAGACATTTTAATCTCTTTCCAAAAAAAACAAACCCCAAAACCCAGAGTATCATGACAGGATGTGAAGGCGGGACAACAGGACGTTTGGTCACCGTATTATAGCAGATATGCAAAAACATTTTTTTTTTTTTTAAATAATCCGAGTGTATTTAATCAGGGTGAAAGAATCAAAGCAAAGCAAACTATTGTCACAGTGGAGAGTCAGCTTTTTAGAATGTGCAGTGACAGCACAGATGTCGTGGTATGTAGGCTGAGTTATAGCTGTCATACAGAGCAGTGGAGGGGGGCTTCCACTTCCTCTGCTTGGATGCTAAAACAATCTCAATTGGCAAGCAGCACCCGAGAGCTGACCCCTGCATGCCTTTTCCAGAAACCGGCCTCTTTTCATTGTTTCTGTCGCAGGTTGGAAATGGAGAGATGAGGTGAATCACTCGCATATCCTCTTGTCAGTGTGCACTGATCCTTAACGTCTTATGTTTACACACCTTTCATATGACTAAAGACAGCAGAGGGAGCAGAAAGAAGTATCAATCGTAGAAATGAGAAAGTGAAATGTTTATTTTCTTCAACTGAATGTGAAACCCAGCAAGGCCGGCTCCTTGCTTTGTTTTTATTTCATTTTTTGTGCACTACTGTTGTGTTACCTTATCTGCTTACATTGTTAGTCGTGAATAGCCCAAGAGGCCTGAGATGACCTGGGGACCTTTGCTGATTGGGCCCTTTAATTGACTTGACCTGAAGAAGTGTGGTTGGGTGTGTGTGTGTGTGTGTGTGTGTGTGTGTGTGATCTCCAGCAGTGATAAAGAAGTGTCTGCCATCCATAGCGCACACTAAACTGCAGTAGAGTGTCTCAGCCAGCTGTAAGACACAGTGTCCTGTGTCAGGAGAAATACGTCTATGCATATAGCATCATTAATCACTCATGTTAATCACTCTGTGTTTCTTTAAACCAGATTCAATGATGAGCAGATGATGATGATGACCAAATAGGATCAAAGGCGAGCTAATGATTTATGAAAAGTGTCATGGCATTGCTGGATGATTATCGAACTTAACAAACATCCTATGAGGTTGCGCTAATGTCTTTATGCTACTCTCATTCCATAGGGGTTTGCATGGTGTCTGGTATCTTACTATGATACAGAGTAATCCCTCGTTTATCACTGTTAATTGGTTCCAGACGCGGCCGTGATAAATAAGAAACGAAATAAGATTCCTTATTCATAAATAGAATATTGTTGTAGTTAGAGCATGGAAAACCTCTTTACGACTGTCTTAACAGCTCTTAACACTGTTCTAACATTATCAGAGCCTTCTAGACATAAAATAACACCCCTATAGTCACCTTTACACTCGGATTACCCAAAATAGTACATATAATAACAGAAAATAAGACATATTAGACATAAATAAAACATAACAGACTCACACGTTAGCATCGGGAGATTTCCTTGTTTTTTTTCTGGACAGCACACTCCCTGCTGTAGCTATTGTCCCATCAATGTAATGTAATGTAATGGAGCTGAATGACACCACTTCAGGATGGCTGTAAATTAGTCAGCCTTTTTGTTTGAAACAGACACAGGGCACCATGTCTTACAGGCAAATGCTCAAAACACAGCATGAACAGTTCAACACTTCCTAGTTCTCTTCTACAGACTTATTTCCTAAAAGCTCACTCTAACCCAGCATGCAGAATGTCCCTACCCTCTGCAGCCCACACTCTAAACAGGAGCTCAGAACTACACACGCCTGTCTACAGTTACACTGCTGACACCTAGTGACCAGTGTAGAATACTACATATCACGTCCTTAAATGCCTCCTCTGAATGCCTCATATTTGTATTTTAATTCATTTAGCCATTTTTATGCTTGAAAATGCTTAATTTAGGCCTGGAATATGTAAAATTTGCAAATAGGCCGTAGCCAACCACAGAACAGCCATTATAGAGTGAAGCCGCAAAATTTGAACTGGGAAACGGCATTGGACAACCGTACAGGGATGCACTAACCCGCATTGTAGTCCTTTTATTAATTTGGCATTTTGTCTGTATAGTAGGGGTGTCAAATGATTAAAACTTTTCAATTAATCACCATTAAGATTAATCACCATTTGAAATAATCCCATTTTTGCTGTATTTTACTAACAGAAAGACAAATGCCAGGTACATTTTTATATATTAACAGCTCCAATTGAACAGAACATTTAAATCACGCTAAAAGATACCACACGTCTGAAAATGTATTTGCCCGACTCTCTTTAATAGTAGCAGAATATTTGAATCACACTTCAACCGTGTTGTTATGAGTAATGAGGCATTATGTTCAAAGACACCGTGTAATTTATTTTGAATTCACATGTTTTGAGTGTGTTTATAGCAAATTGTACTTCCGCGTAAAGGTCTGCTCCGACACAAAGAAAGGACAAGGAGGTATTCATTGTTTGTGTGTGTTATATAAACCAACAAGTGCTCTTAAGTGACGATATTGACTGTTTTTTTCAAGGCACATAGAAGATTGGGTTAGATGGCTATATAAACATGGATCCTACCAACAGAAAGATTAGACTCCCGTCTTTCATCAGGAAAAAAAAGTTTTCTACCTTTTTCCGTTCTTTAGTAATCAGTAGTAGAACATACGTAAGTTTCAGGAAAATATCGGTTCCCAACTAAAACAGGGAGAAAACCAGCTCTTTGTGAAAAGATACATTTCACTGTTCTCGCTTTTAAAAATGGTAGCAGCAGAGAAGCCTTTGTGAGGTGTCGCTTTACCAACATATACCTCTCCAGAGATTAACGTAAAGGTTGACCCCCTTTAACACTGTGGATGACAGATGGATAGGCCTCTGGTCACAACGAATGGCCACACATGTCATTCACATTAGTGTTGCTCATTGTGTCCCTTTTAGTCAACGCTCAGACTTGTGTAATCTGTCCCTCTTTTGGATTATTGTATATTTTGCAAAAAGTCTTTAAACACTATTAGACCTGTCATTCTGCAGGCAAATGAGTTTGCTGCCATGCTTTTAAGATGGCTCATATCCTCTCTGGAAGAGTGCTTGGCTATTGAAATGATGCATTTCAATTCCATTGGGTCCTCTGGATGACATACTTATGTAAAGCGCAATTCATCATTTGTGCATGTACTTAGCAAAGCATGCTTAGCATCAAGACTTGCTACCAGGTTACAAGTCTCCTGTGAAAAAGACACATTAGTTTGTTTTTGATGGTTGGGGACCTTAACTTTCAGGCCATGTTTACATTTGACAGTCTTGAGGCTATGTTTTCTTCCCGCAACTTTATGCATGTTTGTGCCAATCCATGCAGAAAACCTCTGGTGCTCCACATGTGTTTCTAATAACATGCAGACCCAGGCAAGACAGTGAGTGTGGGAGGAGGGGGTACATTGGTAGGATGTAGGCTTTTGAAATGAGGAAACTGGACCAGGAGTGGATTGGATGTCATGTCCAAGGAAATAAGTTTCAGCAATATGCCCTTGTAGCTGTAGAAATCTAGTGCCAGTAAAACTAGATTGAGAGTGATGCATAATTCCCTCGACAGCAATATGCAAAAATAATGTTTGACTAGGATGCGTGTTCTACTTGAGTTTAGCAGACATTAAAGCATGGCAGGGGTGTCCAAAGTGTGGAACGGTAGCCACATGCAGCTTGATTTTTATTGCCCCCAGGGGGTTTTCTGTACGTGAAATTAAACCTGAAACATTGTGAAAAAGGATTCAAAAGAGGAAATGTTGAAATATATTAAATGTTTGACCAAGATATACATACACAACCAGACAGCCTTAATGACCCTTTCCAATGCTATCACGAATAATAATAATAATAATAATAATGATGATGATAATACAATTTTAATCAGATTTTGGCTTCCATTGTTTTGTAATCACAGATCATGAAATGAAGGGTGGTTGTGTAGTTTGTAGGTGTTGTGATGCATAAGAGACCTTATTCCAAGAATTTAGTCTGAAGCTCTCTGGGAGCACCACCTGCTATGCCAACCCCTCCAACACCGCCCATCCGTCTATCCATACCGACTCTCCCCCCCACCCCCTCTGCTAGCCGTACCGCCTGCCCCCGTTACCTCCGCCGTAACCATCATTGCGCAAATGACCCGGCAGCATCTGGAACAAAACACCTGAAAGTCAAGGGGCACGCTGTGATGTCACTGCTTAATGTCCAATGGAAGAAAGAAATATAAAGTGTCAGCTGCAGTGAGAGCATTTACCTCTCTCAAACCCAGCCGAGGTTAACAGTTCAAACTAATTCATTCCACTTTCACGGCACAAGCTGAGTGGGAGCTTAGGATGGCTGAGAGTTTTCACGTTCAGTATTTCTGCTTGATGATACAGTGCTGTGCAAAAGCCAATTGTACAATAATGCTTTAATGATGTATAATTATTTCTCTTAATGTTATAATTAACCAGAGAGCAAACTGAAAAAAAGTACCAACATTTAGTAGAAAACCATAGATGCCTCAAATGGCACTAGTATTAAGTGTACACTTCTCCTTCATTTAATTTGTGAACGGAACACTAATGAATGTAATTGTATCTCATTCTTTACCTGTATGACTCATACTGTATTATTAACGTTTGTTATGTCATAATGAGTTCAAACTTTGGGGGTTTTGTATATTTTGTCCATAAAGAAATTCTTCATGTAAAAAAAAGTATTTAAATACTATTGCCCTTTTAAATGTTTGGTAACCTCATTGGCATCGTTCATCAGGTTGGTTTAGCAGTTAATTCTGTTTAGTCCAGACTGAAATGTCTCACTGACCACTGACTTGTTGAAGTTTGGTTTTGAGGGAACTATTTTCACAATTTTCAAATGTTGTGCCAAGACCGTTTCCCTTTATTTATTTTAGAAGAGGTTTCTGTGTATTCCAAGTTTGCCAGTAATAATGCAGGAGTAGATCAGCATTACATTGTGCTTTCCTTTTGTTTAGACCTGCAACAGATTGATCAGGCCCATACATGGTTTTGTTTGACTGACTCAACTGTGCGTGCGTGCGTGCGTGCGTGCGTGCGTGCGTGCGTGCGTGTGTTTCAGAGTTTACTGCCAGTACACACTTCTCTCACCAGGTTCAGCTATTTCCAGCTGTGCTGCTGGTGTGCTTATGTGATTCCCAGCTGATTAGATATATATGTGTGTGTGTGTGTTTGTGATACAACCACATGAAAAAACTTTCATTTGTCCCTTCGGCAGTGATTGGTAAGCTTGAATATCATGTTTCATTGCTGTGGGCACTGCTCCCAGAGAACATACCGTGTTTGTGCTACATGTGTCTGCACGTCATCCATGTATGGATGCGGTCATTGGCATTCATTTGTTGTGTTAGAAATGATAAGATAAGTTCTTCCTGAATATTATTCTAGTTTCCGTGTCTTTCCTTTTACGGCAAACTCAGTTATTGTTGTTACGTATAGTGTCAAGCATGTTTCCATAAATACCACGTATACGCCGCAGATACTGCACTGCCATGACACTACTGAACGTCAAAAACAAAAACTATAAACTACTGCTTTTATGCAAATGCACAGTTTTGCATGTACAGTTAAAATTCAAAATATTACAACTGTAAATGATGAACAGCACTGCCATCAACTGTTATTACTGGTTTTACTGGTTTTAGACTGTTGAGACAAGCTTTGCACCACTGGGTTGATTTGAGTCTATGAAGCTCTTGTTTCGACTTAGCGTCAGTTATCCATGCTAGGTTTTTTTTTTTTTTGTTTTGTTTTGTTTTTACTGCTGGCTGTGTCAGTTTTGATCTGTCATTTTAACAGCGTTGGTGCCTCAATTACACGCTAACATTTGTTGATTTAGTCTTGGCCAAGGCTACATAGGTGTGGTGCCGTGTTCTTAATGTTTTTCTTTCACTTATTTGTAGGAACTGAAATGATCAATCAAGTGGCATTTTGTGTGTGTGTGTGTGTGGGTGGGGGGGGGGAATAAATACTGGAACACAAAGTCAGAACACATTAAAGCTCTGTATTAAGAATAAAATACATATTGTAAAGAAAGAAAATGATGTCGTCTGGCCAAAATGCCACCAAGTGGAAATTACTGGCATGCTTACACTAGGCCATTTGTGAACGATTCCCCCTCCCACGCCTTCCCCCCGCTTACCTGCGCGCACAGTGCATTCGTTTACTTGTACTATCACTTCCCTGACTTGGTGGATTGTTTCCAGTCCTATTTTGAGTTGTTCTGATTGTAGTGGAACCTTGTTTTTTGTCATTAATCTGGCCCAAAAGATCAGATGAAAACAGAATACATTTTTCCCATGATAAAGTAAATTCAATGTATTCTTTTCTTTGTAATTTGCTGTGACTTCTTTTTTGCAGTCAACAGTGTTTCTTACCTTCCTTATCAAAGTTCTGTCACTTGCAAGTTTTTTTTCCAGCCATCCTAAATTACTGTAAAAAACACAAAACACCGAAATACGCAGCGCACATGAACTTCTCATCAGGGCACAGAGCGGTGCTTGAAGGGATAAATGAAGACGACTGATCAGTTTCTCGTCCTGTGTGCGTTCTATGAACAAATAAACCATCCACACACAGATAATAAGGACGATTAAAGGACTCCATGGCTGGAATCTGTCTGTAGTGTCCTAACTCTAAAATAACCACTATCGAGTCTTCACAGAGACGGAGTCACTAATGTGTGCATGCTTTGTGTGGGCACTCAACTAGTTTGTTAGGCGAACTGTTTGACTGTACGATAACTGAGACAGTGTTTGAAAACCAAGACATATTTGTGGCAATAATTTTCATCAAAAACTGAATCCTACAAAACCTGGGGTGTACGAAAAGTATCAGTAGATCAGCAGATAAGCAGATCATGGCGCGCACACTCGTCAAATGTGCTGGATTTCAGGTGTGTGAGTACGCTCTAAAAGGTTAATCATGCACTAATAAAGAAGTGAGCTGGCCCGGCAGCATAAAATAAAAGCTCTTTACTGATAATACTGTTAGTAGTTTTTTCAACATTCATGTCTCATGGAGATTTCTTCGGCACGTTACCAAGTACCATTCTAGTTCCCCATTGCTTTTAGATGAAGCCTTTTGTAAATATATTTCAGGGAAACTAAATCCCACACTCTTCTAGAGAACAGCTGTTTCTTAGCAATTCAGTGTGCTCAGTCTCCTTGTTTGTGTTCCCACTGAATCCAAACCTTGTGCAATATAGACTTTGCTAGATTCATCAGTTGATAACGCAGTTTATTTATGTCTAAGACTCTCAATCAGAACTGTACTGTTACCACATTAACCTGTTGGCAATTGTCTGCCTTTTTGCTAGACCCTCAGGCATGCTCATATCTTTCTACCTGTCAGCAGCTAATTGGTTGACCCTGTGGGCATCGCATGTCACGTCACACCATTTTCCCTGCGTAACACACACTGATACCATATTGGTGGCTCTGACAGATCTTGACACTCTATATGCTTTAGATTGGTTTGATTTATGACCAGTATGCAAAATATTATACTGCAGAATGATGTTCATACGCCAGTTGGGCTTGCATAAAAGAACATCTGGTGGTCTGCGATGAATTCCATAAAATGTGCTGCAGAGTATGAATTAATGTTTGCCTGTCATGTTAATGTTCTTGCTTGACTGAAAAGATGCATTGGCAGCAGCTCCCATGAGTGCAGGGAACAGGGAGTTTTTGTCTTTGTGCCTTTGCCTGTTCTGTGTCCATCACATGTTCATATTGAGGCTGCATACAAAAGAACATCACCAACACAACATAAATATTCTTCAGTGTTTCAGGAAAGTATTATTCTCATGTTGATGGAGTGACTCTCTTGAAGATTTGCCAGCACATTGTTTCTCTCCATCATACTTTCTCTGTTTAAATTAGCTCCCTCCCGTCTCCCCCTTCTGCTCAGAACAAGTCTTAATTTATCATAAATAATTCTGCCCTGTGCGACATTCATAGGACAGCCGCAGCTTCAAGTGACGCGGGATAGTGGCAAATTTGCTCTTATGTGCTTTAACTTCTATCGTTTGGCTTGTTTAAGTACACACACTCACGCACACAGACACATTCTGTGCCGCCCTTGGCATTCAAAACTGTCAGGTGAAATTCTTCAGCAAGTGCAGTCAGACCCGTTCTAGTTTTTACAGCGCAAGGGAGTTGGAAAGCCTCGGATGAGTGATTGCCAATCGCTTAAGGCTGAACACTCCTCACAGTTACACTGTAAAGATCCTAAAACGGTCCCTTGCTCATGCAGCAGGAGGAATGACCTCTAAAATTCCCTTATTCGTGACAAATTTGGTTTCAGAGAAACTATAGCTCACGGCTAAATTCTTTATATATGTTAAGGTTTTGAAAATACTGTATACTCGGCAACATTTTTGGACATTTCAGCAAATGGCTCATCATTGTTCACTCCCTGCTATCAATTCCTACACACAACCCTAGCTCTGTAAATTAGAAACAAGAAAGGGGCTCCAGGTAAGCCACACATTACTATTTTATGCACTGTTATTTATAACTAGCTATGACAGACCCTCGCAAATACAAATCTTACCACGTTATGATGAACTCTCAGAGTCTGAGACTTGCCAGTTGTAATGAACAAACATCCCAAGAGGGTTCACTCTGGACCGTGGTGAAGTTAGTTTCACGTTGGACGGCGGATATTCTTTGCAGTCACTGTTAATTTCACATTGGTAGTTGAGTATTCAGCTCCTTAGCAGCAGCGGTAGTTCCCCCTCACTGTGCCAGGACTGCGCTCTCATGGTACTAGGAGTTTGCACGGGGAGTGTCGCTGTAATCGCTGCTTGTTTATACTAGGGGCTGTCAATGAATTACTATTGTGTTGAAGAGAGTTTCACTGTCTTTGTGCATCGCTCCGAGTTAGTTATTTTTATTGTACAAGGTGTTAGCTGCCATTCATTACTTGCGAGAGGAGCGATCACATTAGTTAAATAACACGTCTTCATTATGCACACATGCAGTTGTTAGGTGAGTGAGTGTGCTGTGGATTTGACTTTTGGGTTATGTGGAGTCTGTGTATTTTAATTCTATTTGTTGTTGTTTCCTTCATCATCAATAACAAGTGAAGAGTGATCGCATTACAGTCATTCTCTGACTCGGCTCCAGTTGTATCGTGCCATGCCCTAGCCTACCTCTTCCAATTGTGCCCGAGGCGGGGAAGCGTACTATGCTGGGGCAGGAACAGTGCGCTCACACTCGCCAAACGTGCCGTGCTTTAGATGTGAAGTGGGCGTAAGTATGGTACGATTGGCCAGTACGTCCTAAGATCAGCGTTAATCACATTAGCAATCTGTTTGTTATCAAACAGTCAGTCCATCATCACACTTTTGTGACACTTCAGCATTGGAATGTGGGTGCGGCAGAATGCTTGTGTGTGATATGCGTGTCGGTGTGTATATGCATGCTTGTATTACTTTGCAAGTGAATCCATCTAACAGCCATGTTGTATTAGCAGATAATGAATGTGGACTTAGACTCAGGTGTTTGCATGTGTGTGGATTGCTGTTCACATGGCTTTCAGTCAGTCACCTTTTTGACACTGGCGACCGCTGATTGCTTCCTCGCCTGACTCTGTTTGGTTTTGTTTTTGTTTTTTTAGAAAACTATTGATGCACAACTCAAATTTTGCCACATTTTTTGTGTGTCTGTCTCTGTGTCACTTTGTGTCTCTTCCTATATTGTTTATACACATTTAGTGGAAAGGTATTACTCAGAAATTGCTATTTAAATAGTTTTGTTTGATCAAAGTCAGGGTTTCACTTTGGAAAATTTGTCATGCAATTGGAAAACAAATTTTCACAACCTATGTGCAGTATAATCATCATCTTAATCCTCTTATCAATCCCAGCTTGTTCAAAATCAAGTTTTGTGACTTGATTTTATAAATTAAATGTCAAGTGTATAATTCTGTGTGATTCATGCTGTGGCTTCCAAATCCAGGGGCTTTAGGACATTTTGACAGATGGATTTGCAGTGGTCATTGGGTATCAAGTGCTTACACAGGATCCAACAACATTCTCCAGCTCATGAATCATTTGCTCCACATCTGGTGGCAAGTGTGGAACAGACTCAGCACATACTTGTACGTGATCTATTTTCAAGGTTCGCCGATAGCCCCTTTTTCCAGTGCGCCATACCTGCACAGGTGGCTGCAGTTTCACTCACTATTGATGCGTTTCCACTATGACATCTAGATACTACCTCTTTTTCACTACCTGGTTAGCCAGGGTTCCAGGCGTGAAATGATTTATTGTTATTTATCACCCATTGTTATTTGCTGGCATGCCTCAGATGCTCCTAATGCAGCTTCCTACTTATGACGCCACAGTAGTTTTCCAATGATGACTGAGGCAGTACGTTTTTTTTGTGGTAGATAGAGTACCACAACTGTACCTCCAAGTAGAAAAGTAGAGGCTTTTCTTGACAAAGACACAATGCGACTGGTGATTGTCAGTGTCGATCGCCACACATATTCGCCACAACTTCATGTAAACATGCAGAACTAATTGACATTCAGTACAAGAGGTGCATCACAAACCTCTATGATAACAATGCTTAGTTTGGATTTACACTGTCAGAGAGTAAACATTAGGATAACTGAATTAGTTTTATATTTTTAAAACAGTTAATTGTAGTAATGATGATTTCACGATAGGGTAATTCCTTTTGCGGATTTTGATGTAAAATGTGTGTAACACTAGAAACACCTCTGATGGAAATGGACACAAACACATGCAGATATATAGTGCACTCCAGAAGTATTGTAACCGTCAGGCCAATTCCTTTATTTTGGCTGTGGACTGAAAACATTTGAGTTTGATATCAAAAGATGAATACCACACCAGAGATCAATTCTTCAGTGTTTATTTACAGATGTTTACATCTGAATCGGATGCACAACTTAGAAGATAGGTAGTATTATACATGTGATTGACAGGTTTGTTTTGTTGCCCAGTTGTGTCTTATTACATTGCTTATTCAATCAATAAATAAATAGCACTGAATGTCTACGCTCAGTTTCAGATTGGTTAAGATACGTTTGCATGTGTGGACTTCATTTAGAGTTGAAAACAACATGAGAAACGGTGAGCTGCATGTGGGTGAAAAACAAGCAATTGTGAATTTGAGGGAAGATGGAAAATCAATCAGAACCGTTGCAGTAACATCGGCCATTGCAGATTCCATTTGGAATCTCCTGAAGAAAAAAGAAACCACTGGTATACTAAGTAATAGATGTCCAACAGGTAGACCAAGGAAAACATCAGAAGTTGATGACCAAAAGATTGTGAGAGTAGTAAAGAAAAACCCTCAAACAACTGTTTGTGACATCAACAACAACTTGCAGAGGGCAGGAGTGAAAGTATCGCGATCAACTGTCCGTAGAAGACTTCAAGAACAAAAGTAGAATGGCTGCACCAGAGGATACAAATCATAATTAGCAAGAAGAATAGGAGAGTCAGGCTGGAATTTGCCAAAAAGTACAGAGATTAACCTCAAAGATTCTGAGGCAAAGTTTTATGGACTGATGAATTTTTGAGGCTTATCTGTACTGTATATTGGTACATTTAGCACATTCAGCTAGCTGTTCCTGGGAACCAATAGGTAGCATGTGTTTTATACTTTCAGGGATAAGATCTGAAAAGAAAAGAAAAGAAATCTGTTGGACGAGATTAATAATGCCTCTGATTTGTTGGTCTGGCCACTTCTTTACTCTATTTGTCTACTTGTCTCTCTGACACCCACTTGTCTTGTCAACTCATCAGTATGCGCAAGGTGTGCGTTGCCCTATTAAAAGTCGTTTGTCAAATTGCAGCCAACTGGCCTGTTCTGCAGTCAGGCTCATGAGAAATATATTTTGACATGTGTTTTTCCTGCCCTCCACTGAGTGCCTAAAGACCTGTGACAGGCCGAAGCCTCTCTGAATACTAATACAGTCTGTGCTTAATACAGTTGGCAAAGACGCCTGTACAGACAAATACACTAAGTGAACTGGTGTCTGCAGAGCGACACAGCACACGTCTCCTATATAAGTGTGATATAGAAGCTGACAGTCATGGCATGTGGCGCTGTCACGTTTGATCATCTGCAAAATGTGTCAGCTAGCAAGTGTGTGTGATGCTATGTCTCGGACACATACAGTTCACATGCATCCAATGAAATATGATCAAGTGTGCTGACACTTGCATGCAAAAATGTAAAATGCCCCTATGCAGGATGTCAGGTTCTTTGGGAGAACTGCTCTTCTGTTTCCCAGCCGTGGAATCCTCTCCCTGCAGGCCAGCTGCATGACACAGATGTTTGCGGGCTTTGGGAGCAGATGCCGCTGAGCTTCTGGAACAAAGTTCTTACTATATAGCCAAGATCCAGAGCCTTATTTTGACAGGATTTTTGCCAGAAAATACGCAGCTCCATATAATTGCTCTACTTTTAAAGATTACCAGTTTTTATTGTAGTATATGCCAAGCGAATACGTAAGATTTGGAGCCCATCCATGATGATCCATGTGTCAAGGGTGTTTGTCTGCACCCTACTGGGTTGAATTCTCACCCAGTCTTTTTCGAATCGTATTCCTCTGTACCACTCCAAGAATCCTATTTATTTTGAGTGTTGTCCAGTACAGTAAGAACATATCAACAAAAACAACCGGGCATTGTGTTTCTTTAATGGTCAAGTTAGTCAAATTTGGTGAAAGAAGTTCAAACCAAAGTCTCCCACTGAGATTGAAGGAGTACTGTATTGACTCAAATATAGATGGTATTATTTCTACAAAATATTTTTAACCGAGAAAAATAGAGTCTGGGAGATTTGTACATGCAAACCAACAGGCTGTTGGCGCACCGCCCTCCAGTGCGCAGTCAGTGTGTGCGTCCACGGAACAATCTGCCACACACACAGGAAGAGAGTGGTGCAGAGAGATCCTTCTAGCACATGTCTTCTGTGAGCTCTTTGCTGTAATTCGAACACTGGTCCATGTCTTTGCTCTGTGTTGTGTACACATTTGAGCTCAAGTCAACCCGATCGTGGTCTCTGTCCGTTTGTTTGGTTCGCACCAGGGTTTGGTACGTTGCGTTGACGGACCACACTAGTAGAGCAAACACACCAGAGGTTGTTTTTAACCAAACCAAACATGGCAAGTGTGAACGCACCCAAACCAAATAACAGAGGATGAGTTATAATGTAAATTTGAAGATGGAATCAATCAATTATGATCTATAAAGAAGATTAATTTTGTCCGAAAAATATTTTCCAAAAACGGGTCTTGAGAAAGAGGGGTTGTCTTATATTCAGGTCAATGGGATCCACATAAAATAAAAAAATGGGTGTGGCAATGTTCACTAACTTACTTTTAATGAACTTTTACCTTGGCACATCCATTATATTCTGATTCCATTTGGGCGTTCTGCGTGTTGTTGCGACGGCCCCTCCATTTTCTTTGTTTGTCTTTCTTCTTCGCTTGGAACATTGCAGAACTCTTTGGGGTTGTAATAAAATACAGGTGCACTTTTATTCCTTTTTAAAGTTCATTCTCTTCTGCTCACAGCTGGAAAACAAGGGAACGTCTCAGTCCTCATTGTGTAACACTTCATATTGTATTGGCAGGACACCACTAGACCTACATGCAGTAAGATTTCGGATCATCTCCAAGTACTGAGAGCATTCTCTTTAGTCTGCATGGAGAGGACAAAGAAAGGATTAGAATGTTTATTGTAGCTTCTTGTGCCAGCTAAGCTTTATCCACAGGAAACTGTATAACTTGTGAAATCTTCATTCATTTTACTATACTATATTATTATTATTATTACCCTTGTAATTAATAGCACTTAGATAAGGGATGCAAGTAAGAAAAATACCTCTCAAACTATTACTGTTACTTTAGACATCATTTGTTATTACAGTGGGGCTATTACTTTTAGAACTGTGGCTGACCTGCTGACCTTGGTTCAGACCGACTTTCATCAGAAGCACAGTACTGAAACAGCCCAATTAGGATTTTGCCAAGCTAGAATCCTTGTCAACTACGTAAATCTTCAATTAGTTATAAATGATTTGCAAAGCTCTTGGCAATTTGTCTTTTCCGCTCGCAGCGGATGCTGTAGATACACTTTGAGGTACTGTTTATATGAGGTCATCTCATTTTGGTCCAAGTGTTTAATTAGCCCATTGAATGGCATAAACATTCATGTATTTGTCGTCTGATGGAACAGATTGGAGCAGGAAACACCGATGGATGAATGATATCCTTGTGGCTGTGATCTAACACTAATCACATCAAATCAGGTTTTTTTTTTCTCATTGGATATTTTTTCCGTTCCTTTCCATCATCCATGTGATTTTGTATATGTGTGTGTGGCTTTTTATTGGCAGATGTGGTTTGCTCTTTGCTTTGGCATCACCATAGATCAATAACTTCCTGTGTGTGTTGATTAATTGTTTCCAGTGGCAACTCCAGCCATCAGTCAGGCTTCCTCCTTTTCTTCCTTTCAAGTTGGCTCCTTCTATATTCAGCCGGGCCTGCCAGACCTCAGGCCATCTCATTCATTAATCATCAACAGTGAGAAGGAACTCGGCAGTATTAATTTAAACAGCAACAGAGAAGGTTGTAGGAATGGCGTATGGAGCTGGACTTTAGGTTCAAGATGAGCATCCTGGAATTACAATACTCTTGCAGATGTTAAACCAGATACAATTTTGTGTTTTTCAGATCCCGTTCTCTCTGGTGCAGTTTCCACTTTGGGAATATTTAAAGGTATGTATTACGTCTTGATTCCCTTGTTGCATCTATCTTTTTATCATCATTTATTGGAAAGGTACCCAGTGATTAATACACCGTGAGCATTAAAGTTGGCATATTTACAGCAGAGCATGCATTCTATAATAGTGGCAGCAAAAATGGTTTTATGGGTTATTTCACCTGCCATTAACCTCGAATTTATCATGAGCTGTGAGCAAATCCACTTGTGTATCTGTCCCCCCCCCCCCCCCCCCCCCCCTCCTTCAAATGAAATTATATCTCTTAATGTGTTTCTCTCACCCATGTCTTAATGTCTTAACCCGTCATGCCCCCCCTTTCCCTTCCATTGCATGACACTGGACATATTAAAAGCCATGTCTCTTTGAAAAGACAGCGTTTTGTTGGAGTGACATCATGTCTCAAGGGGCATGAAAGGCGGACAGTCAAACATTGCATCAATGTTGGAGGGCGAATGGTCCAGCTCGGGTTGATAATGCGCTGCAAAGCTGTGTGTGTACTTGCATTTATATATATGTCCAGTGTTTCTTCATTTCGGAGTTGGATTTTGGTATCTACAAGTGTCACTTTGTCCTTCATTCAAAGGCCTTCTCTTTCCAGGCCATCTGGACACTACTGGAATTTCCCATCTTTCACTTTGCCTCTTTTTTTTCCAGCGTCACCTCTTCTTTCTCCTTTCCCCCACTTCTACCACACTCTTTCTCTGACTGTAATTTGTTCTATTTTTGATTGAAGGGAGCTCATTGTCTGTAAGTACATAACAATACAGTGTTCCCTCGTTACATCGCGGTTCACCTTTCGCAGTTTCTCCGTTTCGTGGATTTTGTAAGTGCAATTTTGCAATTTTTCTATCGGTGCTCTGGTGTATGTGTCTGTTATTGTATTTACTACTGCCACCAGCAGAGGGTGTTCTGTACTCATGTTGCAGACATGTGCAGCTCTCCCTCCTCTCAGTGTGTTTACGTGCCTGTACGAGCATATTAGGAACCCACAGTAGACAATAGCTGGCCAAATATAGAGCCACACACCTTATTTGCTAAGGGAGAACCCGCCCATTGTGTTCTGCGTCCTGATTGGCTGTAGACCATTGTCAAGCAATCTCCTTTGTGCCGTCGCTAGCAAACTGGCTAACGCTGCGTGAGCTGCTTGCTAACCGTCAATAAACAATAGAAGAAGAAGAACAAGAAGCAGCTAACCGGCTAAATGAATCTTCGGTTCAAAGAGTCGGACGAGGAGGCGGACGATGGCAGGAGCAATGTGTTTTAACAAGGATACAAAAATGCTGCAGCCGAACGGCGCCAGGACGAAGCACGGTCAGAGGAGTGAATACGTGTGAGGCACTTAATAATTGGTGTCCTTTTGATCATTAAAATTTAAACGAAATCTGAACTTTGAGAGTGTTTAAAATGTGAGAAAATGTTCATGCCTGTCTGAGAAAAGTGTATAAAGTGTGAGCAAAAGGTGCTTAGAATTCTTATTTTTCTTTTGAAACGGATAAAGAAAAGGCAGAATCCTTTGATTCTTCCTGGACTGGGTTTGCGTGAGGTCTCGTCTGATATTCTGGTGTGATGTCATGCATGATGTCAGTTCTTTAGGAATAAGTGTAACCACAAGAAAAACCACAACACACGCGCAGCTAATTTTGCAATGCTCTGAACTTGCTGTACAACATCTGAAGAGCTTGGTGTTGTTCAGTTTATTTTGTCTCATGAGCAAATCTGATCATTTATCAGTTTGTGTTGTGCATTAGGACCAAATATTAGGGGTGTACAACTTTTTCACTTCTGATATCGATATTGCAGCCTTGATGGTACGATATCAGCATGAATCATACATATGTTTATTATGTATGAGGTTATATCGGAGATTTTAGATGCAGGCCAATATAATCTGATACTTGTGAGACAAGGCTTTTTTTTTTTTAACTGGCATTCTTTAAGAATGAATACAGGGATGTTCGCAAGCAAAACAACATTTACACCAAATAATAAAAAGAGAAGGGATTTGAGACATGCGCGCATGTGTGTGGCATGAATCCATGCTGTCGGACTGCAATGTGCTTC
The DNA here is from genome assembly GCF_027744805.1 of Dunckerocampus dactyliophorus. Classification (NCBI taxonomy): domain Eukaryota; kingdom Metazoa; phylum Chordata; class Actinopteri; order Syngnathiformes; family Syngnathidae; genus Dunckerocampus; species Dunckerocampus dactyliophorus. The sequence goes on from NC_072826.1 coordinate 5,679,132, forward strand.
GTTGTAGCTTTTCTCCGCACCAAGCCAGCACACCTTCTAGTGAGAGAAATATAGAGGTAAGGAAAGGACCAATATATGATTTGAAAGAAGAGGAGGCAAATAATGAAGAACATTTTTTTATTTTGATCTTGAATTTCTTGGCTGTCACGGAGAGCAACTTGTGAAAATTAAGTACGGAATGATACAAACGAGCAGTGTTAGTTTGCGCTTGTATACAACTACATTGCCTCTGCTGAGTAGGGTGTCTAATATCTTGCTCTAGAAACACCTCTCAGTATGATGCAGTGCAGTTCTACGCCACTGTAAACTACTGTACAACCACAATAATGTACATATTGTTAACTACTACTTAACTACAAGGAACAAACTAAACTGAGCAACATTAGTTGTACAACTCTTACATCGGATCTTAGATTGTGCAAGGCTTCCCAGTGTTACAGTATCCCACAAAAGTAAGAACACCCCTCACATTTCACCATTTGTATTACATTGCATATACTGTTGGCAGCATCATGGTCTGAGGCTGCATGAGTACTTCTCGCACTAGGGAGCTGCGGTTCATTGAGAGAAACATTAATCGCAAGCAGAGCGCATGATCCCCTAGGGTGCCTGGCGGTTTTCCAACATGATAACATCACGGACACATTTTGAAGATGACAATATTCTTGCTGAGGAAGGTGAAGCTGGTGGAGTGACGGAGTATGCCTCCTGACCTGAACCCAATCAATGCGACCTCAAGCGAAAGGTGGAGGAGTGTGAGTTGTCTTAACATCCACCTGCTCTGTGATGTTATCATGGAGGATTGGAAAAGGATTCCAATAACAACTTGTGCAGCTTTGCTGAATTCCATGTTCAAGAGGATTAAGGTGGTGCCAGATAACAATGGTGCTCAAACATAATGTTGACATAATGTCGATGTTACCACCACCAAGTATTACAGAAAATACCCTAACCAAAAACAGTGGATGAACTGTGATGTAAGGGCTAAGCTACGTGCTCGTTCGACTGCATTTGTCATGGGCACCGCTGATGACTACAAAAAGGCCAGATATGACCTGAGGAGGTCCATACGGGAGGCCAAGAGGCAGTACAGACAGAAGCTGGAGGGCTACTATTCCACCTCAGACCCTCGGCGCATGTGGGCGGGGCTCCAGCACATCACAGACTATCGACAGCAGAGTAGCGTAGCCACGTCCAGCCAAACCACACTTCCTGATGAGTTGAATGAGTTCTATGCCCGCTTTGATACCCAAACTCCTGATGAGCAGAGAGGGTGGCTGAACCTGGGGAGCACACAGGACTCACCTCTCATGGTGACATCAGCTGATGTGCGCAGGGTTCTAAACAAAACAAACCCACGAAAAGCAGCAGGGCCAGACAACATCTCAGGACGTGCACTTCGGGTTTGCTCATCAGAGCTAGCTGATGTGCTTGCTGACATATTTAACCTGTCGCTTGCACAAGCATCTGTACCGACCTGCTTTAAGTCCACCACCATAGTGCCCGTACCCAAGAAGAGCAACGTGACCTGCTTGAATGACTATCGCCCTATAGCACTCACTCCTATTGTTATGAAGTGCTTTGAAAGATTAGTCATGACCCACATCAAAAAGAGCATCCCGGCGGCAACCGTGGACCCTCTACAGTTTGCATATCGCCAGAACCGGTCCACGGATGATGCAGTCAACACTGCCATCCACACAGCCCTTTCTCACCTACAGGGCCAGGACACATACGTCAGAATGCTATTTATAGACTATAGCTCTGCATTCAATACAGTCAGCCCCCACAAACTCACAGATAAGCTCCTCACACTTGGCCTGTCTCCCTCCCTCTGTAACTGGGTGTTTAACTTTCTCACAGGCAGGCCCCAGTCAGTCAGAGTCCACAACCGCACATCCAGCTCAAGAATTGTGAGCACTGGGACCCCACAGGGGTGTGTGCTGAGTCCACTCCTCTACACGCTCTTCACCTACGATTGCGTGGCCTCCCAGAACAACACCAGCATCATTAAATTTGCAGATGACACTACAGTCATCGGACTGATCACTGGTGGTGTTGAAACATCATACAGAAGAGAGGTGGCGGACCTCATAGCTTGGTGTCGTGATAACAATCTCCTTCTCAATACAGATAAGACTAAAGAGATGATCATCGACCCAAGAACAAGGGAAAAGGAGCCGCATAGACCCCTGTTTATTGATGAGACTGAGGTGGAGAGGGTGAAAACCTTCAAGTTCCTTGGCACACACATCAGCGAGGACCTCACCTGGTCTCACAACACCCAACAAATTCTGAAGAAGTCCCAAAGGAGACTGTACTTCCTGAGAAGACTGAGGAAATTTGGCATGTCCACCACAATCCTGAGTTGCTTCTACAGATGCACTATCGAAAGTGTCCTTACCGCCTCCATCACTGTTTGGTACGGTAACTGTACAACACGTGATAGGAAGGCACTCCAGCGGGTGATCAAGACCTCACAGAACATTGTTGGGGCAGCCCTCCCCACACTGCAAGACATTTATAAATCTAGAGTCCTACGAAGAACACACAACCTCATCAAGGACAGCACACATCCACAACACTCATTATTCACACTCCTACCGTCAGGCAGACGCTACAGGAGTTTGAAGTCCAGGACCACAAGGCTGGCAAACAGTTTTTACCCACAGGCCATCAGGCTCCTCAACGAAGCACTCGCACACGCCGCACGCAACACACGCACACACTCATAGCACTTTATTTATTTATTTATTTGTATTATTTACTTGTATTAATGTCTCGTCTGTTGTTGTTGCTTAATTTATTGGTATATATGTTTATGTGTTTATGTTTCTTATGTTCTTATTCTTTCTTGTGTTTTCTTTCTTTTCGTGGGAGAATGAACAGAATAAGATTTTCATTGCATGGTATAACTGCTGTTTTACCATGCACATGACAATAAAACTCTCTTGAATCTTGAATGTTTCTTATCAATTTGCCAGATATTTAGACAAGAATGGCTGTGTGGGAAGTCATTTTCGGTGGATAGTAAATCTAAACGGCTATACAAGCTGTACCCTGACTACTGTAAACTGTTTCCAAGTTTCATTTGTAAGTATTGTTCCTTGAGAAGATGAAATGATTGCTGAATTGTTAGGTGTGTACTCATAAAATATACTTATAAAATATAATGTAATATTTTACTTTGATATTTAGTCAATATTTAGAATACAGTAATAAAACATTCAAACACATTTTGCACACAGACCTACTAACTCTCTCATGTGGGAAGTTGTCCAGGTGTGGAGTCTGACCCTGACATAAAGGTTCAAAGGTCAAAGAGTTTGTTTTCCCAGCTTTACCCTTGATATTTATTCACCCAAGTGAAGGCCAGGCGAGCCTGCACGAGCAAGCGAAGGAGGAATCCGCCAGCAATGAAGCCTTTTGATGTGGAAATTGAAATTTCCTTTTTAATTTGCCGTCTAATGGAATACACATGACGCATCCTTAAGTTGAACATACCGTCAGACTTCTTTTTGTGTTTTGTGCGTTTACCTGTTTGTGTTGTGCACATACACAAGCGCTTGGGGAACACTTGGCCTTTGTGATGGCCACATGTGTGTGAAATAGGAGGAGATAACATGCAACAAATTAACCTTTCAGAAGTAAGGGTTGGGGGGGCAGGACTGACAAAGAAAATAACTTTAATCGCTCCATGCTCTAGCTCGATTGCTCTCCCGGACACATAATCGTACCTCACGGTGCCCAAGGCAGCCCAGCTGTCTACATGCATTTTGCAAAGAGGTTAACCTCGCTAGACCACTGAAAATCGAGAGAAAAACAGGTGATTTCACTCTGTAACCATTTGCATCTTTTGAGCCAGCAATTATTGGCTGTGCAGAAAGTGACTTCAATAACAGTAGGAGAAATTCTCGGGCACCTACGAAAAGTTACTTCGTCAGACATGAAGTTCATTCAGCAGACACAACCTTGTATACCTAAAGTGATGCTTGTCATAGTTATTTCATTTTACCATTCTATTTCATTCGTTATTTTACCATTCTAGTGATAATGAGAGTGCTGAGGACTGGAGTTTTCACAATGTTAATTTAAAAAAATGTCTTCCTTGATGTCTCACCCCTTGACAAAGTTTTAGGAAAACACTTTGTGGAAAAGCTCTGTGGAAGCACAGGCCAAAACACAGTCTTGTTGTGATTTATGCTTGGATGTACTTAGTTCAGTGTGTATTGTTACCTTTCCCATAAGTGGGGGGAAAAATGGGCTGTACTGTTTGTCCATTATTCCATTCCATTCCCACATGGTGTCTTTGAATAGTGTGTTTTTGACAGTATACTGTATGTTGATCTAATAAGCATTGGGGGCCCATCCGCCCTGTACAGGTCGTCTTTGGTTTACAGCCTTTTGTGGTTACATATGTACTCCCATAATTAATTAAAAATGTAGTTTTGGTCCGTAAACACGAAACTCGCTCAAGAACTTTACAGTGCAGTGCGCCATGGAAGAATACACTATGTACTCAGTATTGGCTGCACTTGTCCAAATCACTTGACTGTCGCAACCATCATTGAGGATAAAGGTTGTATTTTAACCTCAGTGGACCTCAGTGCGTAATGTGTAGTGGTGTGAACACAGTAGGATATTCTCTTACCCCCTGCTTGTACTGTCCCAGTTATTGGGAAACAATAAACATGACCGTGGACAAAAGGCACGGTAAAAATAGCAAGACAGTGGGCTTGACCTCAGTGTGTTTTCAAAATGACACCTCAGCGAACTAACATGCCCCCTTCTTCCCTCTTTCTCCCATTTCCCTGCTCTTTCATCATCATCCTCTCTCATCAACTCGCTGTTGTTGTTTCTCAACTTTTTCCCCTTTTCTTCCAGACTCAGTGGTCACAGAGGCGAGGTCACACGCTCCACTCTTGGCAGGCTGCAGTGTGCGGAGCGTTTGCAGGTGCGGAGGATTATGGTTGCTGCTTTGGGAAAAGGTAGAAGGGGGAGGGATGGTTGGGTAGGTGAAAAGGTGGTCAGGAGGACAACACTAGTGTAGACAAACTGGGTATCCACAGAGGTGAGCTCTGATGGTAAAACTCACCCACACTCACATAACAAATCCGCTAAAGAGGTTGGCTTAGAGACAAATGGAGGGGAAAAAGCAAGAAAGTCATTCCAGACTGAAAAGTATTACATTAGAAATCTGCACTACAGCAATTTTGCATTGCTGTCAGGAGGGAAGATATCAGCCAATGAACAGCATACCAGGTCAGACTTTATGGTCCTGTCTCAGCCTGGATGAGTGTCAGGGGGAAGGAGAGGGGCCGGTTCCGGGGAATGGGTCTCTGCAGCTGTGTGACCTCCTGAGCACTGGGGCTTAACGTGGTTTGTGAAAGACATGCTTGTGAGCGTTTGGCTAAAAACAAGATGAGCATGGGAATTGGAAATGACATAGGGAGGTGTATCTTCAATACTGTGATGTGGTAAGAGCACAATAGATAGTAAATATGGACCTTCGGTCATTTCCATTTTTAATTATAGTGTTTGTCATCATTTTATGGAGGAAAAAACACCATCCGATTAATTTTTGTACATTAAAATTTATGTTCCAACTGCAATGTTATATAGACAACCAAAATCAACAGTAATTCAGTAATAACGTAATAAACGTACGTAATAAAGTAAGACAGTAATAACAAAGAAGCATAATAGTTTTTTTGTCCTGTCTTTTTTAAATTACTGTTTATTCTTTTGTTTATTTTTGCTGTACCCCGCCTGTCGCCCGAAGTCAGCTGGGATTGGCTCCAGCATGCCCCCGCGACCCTAATGAGGAAGAAGCGGTATAGAAAATGGATGGATGGACTGTAGTTTATGTCCTGTGGCCGCACGGTGGCCTAGTGGTTAGCATGTTGGCCACACAGTCAGGAGATCGGGAAGATCAGGGTGGGTATCTCTGTGTGTACTTTGCATGTTCTCCTCATGTACTCACATGTTGGGTTCATTGGTGAGTCTAAATTACCCATAGGTATGAATGTGAGTTTCAATGGTATGTTCACGCCTTGGTTCATGTCCATCAGTATGAATTAACATTTAAAAACATGCTAAATGATGTATATATTTGGATGTATACAGTAAGTTTCACCTGACTATAATTAGCAGAACAAGCCAAACTATGAAAAAAAAGTATGATTTATAGTCTGGAAATTACTGTATCTTTTCGGTATCATTTTTTTCCCCTCCTACAAATCTCTGTTTGACTGTGAACAGGCTAAAGAGGAAAAAAATGAAATAACCATTTCAGAATTTATCTGAATGACATTTATGGTCATGTATCACGCCGGTGAGCCCCCATGCACAAAGTATCCCCTTGCATTGAACTTCACACTCTCAGGAATAAAGTGCTTGACAGCGGAAATGCTTACACATGTTTAATAATTCTAAGTAGAAGACCCGACCCTACTTGAACTGCCTGAGACTCAGATTGGATTACCGATGTGGGTTTAACTTTCACCTTTTCTTTGGTTCATGCCAAAATTCAGAATGCCTCCAACAGTGCGACAGAGTGTAATCAATATGAGTGTAAAACCACCTCTTCCATCCTCAGCTCATTTATACTCACATCACTCCTTGGTGGCCAATGTGGATGTTTACTTAGAGCACACGCTGCACACACACACACACACACACACACACACACACAATGTCTCCGCTGGGATGCCACTCGATCATGTACGTGAGCGTGTGTTGCTCAAGGGAGATGTGAGTCAGTTAAAGTAAAAGTGGGTCTGTTTTTTGTAGCCTAATAACAGGGAAGCTCCCAGATGGAGATTATTATCACTGTTCATGAACCTAATGAAGGCGCTCCACTGATGTACTGCAATACTCTAACCAAGTAATGTCTTCTTATATGCGTTTTCTCTTCGCACTTTATGTGCGTTTTATGCTGGGGGTTTTCTCCCAAAATTTGTGATCGAAGCGGCTGGTTAGGTCCCCATGGCCACAAGGTGGCCGAAATACTAACATAATCAATCGTTAACTAGCCATGGACCCCAGATGTCCAGATTCGCTACTGCTTTTATGTCCCTTCTTGACTAAATGTTTGTGTTTCTCTGTAGGTGCTGTGGCTGCATTTGTTACCACTCCTCTTGATGTGGCAAAGACTAGGATCATGCTCGCGAAGGTATGCACACTGGCCATTTTTAAACACTCTTGTCAGGTGATGCCTCGCAGGCTGAGAACTGAATGAGTCTGCAGCCTAACCCGGCAGCGTGTGGGTTGGGGTGGAACCGGGATACAGTAAAGGCAATACATACACCAGCATCCATCATCCCATCTGACTGTAGACAGTGCTGGGAGACATGTTTGTGTGTGCATGGTTTGTCTTAGAGGGTGGGGGGAGCGAGGAGTGTGTCAGATGAGTTTCCATCTCAAGGCTGCTTGTCTCTGAGAAGTGAACCAGAAGGTTCCACAAGTTAACTCCTCTTCTCGCTGTACATCCTCTCATTCTGGACACACACACACACACACACACACACACACACACACACACACACACACTCACACTCCTGTAGCTTCCCTTTTTTAGCCCCCTCTTTCTTTCCTCCTCCTCCTCTTTGGACTTTGTCTTCCTCTGACTGTCTGGCTTCCTTCACTGTGTCGTCTGTGTAAGCAAGGTAGTGTGTTCTGACTCTAATCACCACCCCCTCACACACACGCACACAAACTCACACTCTCGCAGATGCTCCTTGGAGAACACAGTGGTCCAAGCTTTCCACCCCCAGTCCTAATTAGATACCGGAATTAACGTAACACACAAGGTTTTGATGTCTTACAAGAAGCCATTTACTGGAAGTGGATGGGCTAGCTGTCCTGTAAACAATATTTGAAAAGCAGCTGCTGTAATTTCCCACCAGCACAGTGATTTGCCATGTTGCCATTTAGAATTTAGTAAGGTTGTGTTTTGCGTTCTCCACAGGTGAACTGTTTGTTTGTGGCTTGATGGCAGTTATAGTCTGCACATCACACGCCATGTCTTCATGCGGATAACTACAAATTCAGTCACTTAACCGTATTGTACCATGCCGGCTACTTAGTGTGGTAGCTTACTGCTTTTTTTGGGTTATTCATGTAATTATGGTGATCACTTATTAAAATAATTATTTCACTAAGGACAAAAGCAATAAATTATACAAGCACTTCCTGCAAAACTCAAAAGCCATCATTAGATTTCTTTATAGGGACTATATTCAGTTATTTCTTAGTGTTAGAATTAGGGATGTCCGATAATATCGGGCAACCGTTATTGGCATCAAAAATTATATATTGGGTCATATCAGTATTGTTGTCTTCTGCTGATAATGATATCGGCAGGCCGCACGGTGGCCTAGTGGTTAACATGTTGGCCACACAGTCAGGATTAAGGCACATAATGACACGGTCGGGTCTCGAACCCATTAACCGCGATTAATGAGGGATTACTATATTTGTCTTATTTTGCGCAAACATTGTTTATTTATGAAATGCATCCAGAGGCAACACAGTAAAAAGCATAATGTGTTCATTACATGACATGAGTTTGAGGAAAGAGATGATGCCTTTTTTGGTATTGGTTGACATCGGTGTCGGTAATTAAAGTCCTGGATGATGAAAGCCTATATCAATCATCTGTAGTTAAAATATATCACAAAACAAACAAAAAATGTGAAAATATGATGAATACTGTGCATGGCAAAATACTGTGCATGGCAACAAAAATAAAAAATGAAAGGATGCAAAGACCACTTAGATATTTTTAAAGCAACACATGTAGACATGCTAAGAATTTATATATATTTCAAGAAAAATCTGCATCTCAGCTTCGTGATATTGGTGAAAAAGCATATTATTAGTTTGAATTTCGGTCTTTTTTTTTCCCATTTTTGTTGTTTTGTTTTTTTTTATTGTCCCACTTTCTTCTTAAATAATCTTCAGACGTTTTCTTTTTGTAACATTATGACTTTATTCACATAACATTTTGACTTTATTCTCATATATTAGCATTTTTTTCCCAACCTAATTTTCCAAATGTTACAACTTTATTTAGTTTTGTTTGTTTCACATAATACTATGACTTTTTTTAAAAAGCATTTTTTTCTTTAATATTTCAACTCTGAACGACTAAAATGCAATTTTTTTCCCTCATTATATTACAAGTTTGTGCTTGTAAAATTGACTTTTTCTCATTAGAATATTACTTTCTTCTTTTAATATTATGACTTTATTCTTGTAAAATTACAGCTGTTTTTTCCGTTTTTAATTTTCCAACTATTTCAAGTACTCATTGTAAATGTTCTTTTCGCAATTCTGACTTCATTCCCATAATGTTTGTATTTTTTTTATTTTCATTCTCGTAACATTATAACTTTTTCCTCAACCTAATTTTCCAAAAATTACAACTTTATTTGTTGTTTTGTTTCTCAACTTAAAAATAATGTCTTCTTTCTTTATTATTTCAACTTTATTCTACTAAAATGACATTACTTTTCTCATGCTACTACAACATTATTCTCGTAAAATTACGACTTTTTCTTGTTAGATTGAGATTTTCTGTTGATATTTTGACTTTCTTCTTTTTTTGTTCTTCTTTTTTTTTCTTGTTAAATTATATTTGTAGAATGTGCGGCGGTCCAATTAAAAAAAAAACAAAAAAAAAAACCATCCGCGGCTGCAAATGGCCCCCGGGCCGCACTTGGGACACCCCTGCTGCCGGGTGAGACCCGTGCAAAAGGGCAAATGGAAGCTGCTGTTCCAGTATACGGTGCTGCAGCATTGTTTGATGTCACCCCAGTACTATTTCCAAATGTTTTTGTGAGACAAGTAAAGTCGGACACACTTCAAAGAAAAAGACTTCAAACTAATGAGGACAAAATAAATAAATGAATGGATGAAATTGCTCGTACTTGTCTATGTGCACCCCCATTTTCAGTTCCTGAACTTCTCATTTTTGTAAAGAAAACATGTCAGACAAGCAGAGACTGGGGGGCGTTTGTCATCCCCCAGCCACCTGTCTCCACATCCATAAGGAAAATGTTTTTTTTCCGTTTGGGCATCCTCTCACATGAATGCAATGTGGGAATCCTCCTTTCGTTCCAGCCGATCTGGCCGTCAGGATTCACAGCAGATGCTTCGCACTGTTTCCTTCATGCTTAGTGAGCCACACATACTGACTTTCTGTCTCTGCCATGTGAGCTGACTTCACCCTTTCCCTCCTTGCTGGTATCCTGCCGGCCCGTCCTGCGGGTCTCTGCCATCCTACAGTGATGGATTCAGAACTCTCTGTCGGGCCAAGCCTTATTGTGTAAATAAGAAGCACCAGACTGTTGTGTGTGTTTGGCTGAGCAAATGGCTGGCTGGGTTGCTGAATGGGTGTTGGAGGTGTCACCTGCGCTGACACAGCTGTCCATGAGGAGAAAAGGGCAAGAAGGAGGGGGTTGAAGGAGACTCAACTGAGGAAGACTAAACAGTGTCTCTCTCTGAGGAGCAGGAAGGGAAGCAGACCGTTTTATCCGTCATCACACCTCTATTTTCTTTCTCTCTCTGTCTGTGCAAGGCTGGATCGACCACAGCGAGCGGCAACATCCCACTGGTGCTCTGTGACGTGTGGAAGAGTCGAGGGCTTACTGGGTGAGTGCGCGTTTTGGAAAAAGATGTGTCCAAGCCCCATTTGTGTTATTTTTAAGAGCAAATAGCATCCAAAAGTCCTTTTATCCCACTTTTTAGATAGGACCTTTTTTGACATGATTTGATCTCACTTGGCTCCATCCCACACATAAGCGAGTTTAAAGACACGAGTGCTGCTGTGAGAGGGAGGGAATGTACAACTGCAACTGAAAATTGAGACGTACAAAAGCTTTTCCTGCCAAGTCTCAGCACTGTCTTATTGATGAAGGTGTTGCAAAAGAGCAACTGGAAGGGTTTATTTGAGTGTTTTGATGTGTTTATGATGCCAGGCGAACAAAAGGCCAGGTCTAATGGGATCACTCAACTCTGCCAGCACAAGAACTAAACCCTGTTGAGTATAAGCCACTTTTCCACCAAGCAGTACAGTTCAGTTCATTTCTCATAGCTGAATCTGAAATGGTAAACCCAGGTCTGGTTTGCTTTTCGGATGTGGGGTGTGTAGGTAGGATGCTGATACCAATTCTGCACACTATGCAGTGGAGGACCTCCGAAAGGTACATTTAGGGTTTTTCCCGTTCCAGTCCTGTTCCTCTTACAAGGAAGTGACAGTTCTCTGTTAACCAGTCAACTGCCTGCAGAATGTCTGCCTCCATTCCTTCGGTCAGGGGTGTCCAAAGTGCGGCCCGGGGGCCATCTGCAATCCGCGGCTGATTTTTTTTAAATATTTTTTTTTAATTTTTATTGGCCCATAGTACATTGTAAATATAATTTAACAAGAAAACAGGGGGAAAAAAAACAACAACATCGGCAAAAATCAGCTGTAATTTTACAAGAATAAAGTCAAAATACTGAGGAAAAAAGTCAAATGAAATATTAAAGAAAAAAGACGTTATTTAAAAAAAAAACGTCATAACAAACAAAACAACGAATAAAGATGTATTTTTGGGAAAATTTGGTTGCGGAAAGTTATGTTACAAGAATAAAGTCAAAATATTATGGGAATAAAGTCATAATTACGAGGAGAAAATATACCAGAAGTTGAAATAGTTGTAAATGTAATTTTTTTTTTATGTTAAAAAATTTTAATTAAAAAAACAGCAGAAAATAGAAATTAACTGCTGTAATTTTATGAGATTAAAGTCAAAATATTATTAGATAAAAGTTGTATTCTAATGAGAAAATAAGTTGCAATTTTATGAGAAATAAACTTGTAATATTATCAGGAAAAATAATGGCATTTTAGTAGCAGAGCTGAAATATTAAAATAAAATGTAAAAAAACAAACAAAACTAAATAAAGTTGTAATTTAGATTGGGGGAAAAAAGTTATAATAATACATAGCTAGCTGGATACTTTATTCATCTCCAAGAGAAATTCACATTTGCAGCAGCTCTGCAAAAATGTCATAATGAACTTCATCACAAAATAAAACAACCAAGGCAAGACATGAGAGATAAGAAAAATAAGAAAATAGAATAAGAATAAATACATAACTAAATAAATACATACATACATACATGCATACATACATACATACAGAACAGATCACGTAAAATCTCTAGTGCAATAATACATCATAAATAATAATAACAATGCATAGTAAGGTAATACGTCCAGTCCTGTGTGTGTTTTTATTCACTCCCCTTATGTCGTGTTGAAAAGTCGCATGGTGTGGGGGAGGAATAATCTGCTCAGTCTTTCGGTGGAGCAGGACGGTGATAGTAATCTGCCACTGAAACTGCTTTTCTGGAAATAAAGTCAAAATATTATGGGAATAAAGTTATAATATTATGGAATGAAAATCTACAAAGATTATTTAAGAAGAAAGTTGAAATATTTGCAACATTAAAAAAAGGTTTGGACACCCCTGACCCACTGTATGTCCCCCTGCAGGGTGCTTAACCGTGAGTCAGTTATTTTGGAACCCTTCACAACTCCTGACAATGAAAACCAAAGCGAACAGAATTGTACAGCAAACAAAGAAAGATGAGCATGGTCTTACAGCCGCACTGGAATTCAAATAAACAGATCACAACAAACTGACACGATGAGATGAGAGAGTTGAATTGGGAGATAAAGGAGAGTGTCATTGGCCTTATTGGGGGGGGGCGGTTGTTCCGCAGGGCCAGAGGCCTGGTGGTTGCGCTCGGGCATGCCTGGTACAAATTGCTGGGCCTTTAAAGCAGCAATTATGTTAATAGGCCCAATTGCAGTGTAGTGAAGCTCCAAAGTGCTTCCATGTGTTCGCCAGACCCCAGAGACCTGGGGCGAGGAAGGAGCAGCACGGCGGACAGCACAACCACATCAGTAACCAGACTAACTTAAGCTTGTTGTGCTCCAGACTGTGTCTCTTCAACTTGGTTCAATACGGTAATAACAACATGCAAACATAATTAATAATAAATAGAAGTACAATTAGAAAGTAAAGTAAATGCACTAGAGTGAAGACCTCCTCCTCCTTTCTGAGCTGGCGTCTATTCTTCTTCCTTCGGGTGAAACCATATAACTATATTTAGCTCCATTCCTCAGGAGAGGTGAGTTGGCGATCAGTCGGGGAATGCCAGAACGCAGCAGCGGGCCAGGTTGTGATGTCACAGTGAGTCGGGTCACACGGGGGAGCCGAGGGAAATATTTAAGCTCTGACTGGTCTCTGACGTCTGAAATCCGCAGGTGGGCTCGATCCCAGACAGGAAATGTAATGCTAGATGAGACAAAACAAGATAGTTGAGTTGAGTTTAAAATTAGCCAAAAAGTTCATAGCTGGGGGTGAAATGTGCTGCTGTTTGCTTGTTTAGCTGCTTTTATAGCTTTCTTTGCTGTTATTGGCTTCGGGCCTGTGGTTTCTTTAATAAAGTTGTGGATGAGTAAAGATAAGTGGACCTGCTGATGTTCTGCGACGTTAGTGGACGGTATTTGGTTCAGACATGTCTGTGACCATCTAGCGGAGAACTGGCCATGCTTCTGTTGTAGTGTGAAAGTAGTCCCAACTGGCAGATGAACCAGTGACGCAATCAGGTGAGACCCTAACCAGCATAATGTTGACGTAACTACAGGTAGCCCAGAGACGACTTACCAATCGTGTCTTTAACAAAGTTGCATCCAAGTAAGTTGCATCGTAACAGCGTGTTACTCAACATGTCCGAAAAGGAATAGAAAGCTTATTTAATCTGAACTTTTCTGTTTTTTTTCCTATACATTGATTCATTTACCACAGGTGTCTGTTGTTTTTGTTTTTTGGCCCACGGCACACTCTAAACATATAATTTAACAAAAAAACCCAAAACAACCACAAGAACAAAAATGGAAAATCAGGAGTAATTTTATAAAATATCAACTCATTCAATCCCAGCCATTTTTCAAAAGACAGCCCCTTCAGTCCCGGCCATTTTAGACCATTTTGACTGATCTTTCAAGGCACACATAATACTGTGCGCGTGTGCATGCATTAAAATTTACGCATTGCTTACGGTACACTCCGCCACACTCTTGCACTTCCTCCTTCCTATCGTGTGTTTTTTCTGTCCACATGATCTCTCTCATCAAATGCGCTTCTGCCACTTTGTGGCCGTTTTTATGGCTCAAAATTGCTCTGAAGTGAAATCCATTAGTGGGGATTTGTGTTATCACCTCTTTTTGCCTCTCGTGTAAAAGATGGGGCGTTCGGGTTTATAAAAACGTATGACTGCGTCTTTGGTATTGAATGAGTTAAGAGAAAAACTTTGTAATCGAAGGAGAAAAAGTCATAATTTTACAAGAATAATGTTGTAATATTATGAGGAAACATAACGTCACTTTTAAAGTTGAAATATTAAAGAAGGATGTTGATTTTTTTAAGTTTAAATAATTAAAAACAAACAAAACATCGAATAAAGTTCTAATTTTTGGAAAATGAGGTTGCGGAAAAAGTGTTACGAGAATAAAGTCAAAATATTATGGGAATAAAGTCATAATTACGTGAAGAAAATTTACAGGAAGAAAAAAGTTATATTCTAACAAGAAAAAAACAATAAACTTTTAAGTTTATAGGGAAAAACTTAATTTTAATAGCATAGAGTTGAAATATTAAAGGAAAAATATGTTATTTTTGTAAAGTTGTAGTATTATGAGAAACAAACTAAATCAAATGAAGTTGTCATTTTTTTAGAAAATTAGGTTGGGGAGAAAAGGAAATAAATAAATAATAAAGAAATCACTAAAAACCACTATTTAAAAAAACAGCAAAAATGGAAAGCAGTAATTGTACAAGAATAAAGTCAAAATATTAAGAGAAAAAAGTTGTCCTCTAAAAAGAAAAAGTCTTAATTTTTGTCATAATTTGGGGGAAGTATCATCATTTTAGTAACAAAGTTGAAATATTAAAGAAAAAACACGTTTTTTTTTAAGTTGCAATATGAAAAGCAAACAAAACAACAAATGAAGCTATAATTTTTTTTTAATTGGGTTTGGGAAAAAGTTATAATATGTGAATAAAGTCAAAATATTATGTGAATAAAATCATAATTTTACAAGAAGAAAATTTCTGAAGATTATTTAAGAAGTAAGGTGGAAAATGTGGAAAATAAAAAAAAAACAAAAAAAACAGTAAAAATGGGGGAAGACTGAAGTTCATAGTAATTTTACGCTTTTTCAAAGCAAAGCAGATGTGCATTTTTTTCATGAACTACATATAACTTCTTAGCATATCTACATGTGTTGCTTTGAAAAGTTGCCTTTGCATCCTTTTGTGTTTCAGTATGTGGCCCCTGCTGGAAAAAAAGCTTGTGCCTTCAAAGACCGCCGAACATCACGAAACCTGTATGCTTACGGGAAAACATTGTGTTATTTATTATAAGGCATAAATATGTAAACATTGTGGGCTTTTGAGCAGAGACTGACATGAAAGCACGTATCATTCTGCAGGTGCTGCTGTGTGCTCCTCCGCCATCCCAAAGCACTCACTGGCGGCTCTGTCTTGTTTGTGACATTTTAAAAAACAGCAAAAACAAGCGGCAGAAGAAAGCACATTTGTAGTTCTAAATATATTAGTTGCGCTTTTCATGTTTTTTTTTTTTGTTTTTTTTACTCACTTTTTGTCTCCCACGTTATTCCTCTCTCCTCCAGCGTCATGGTCAATAATGCAAAATAGATGATGACATCATTACGCCATCCCCCATGAAGATTGTGCAAGCAGGTTGTCTAGCAGACGTTTGGCACCCTTTCCCATGTATTGATGCCAAAACACAATCAATCACCTCGACATGTTCCACAAGCATTCAAAAGGTTTCTTTGCAAGATTGATGCAGCGGATGGAATCCAAAGCAAATGTGCATTTAAAAAATAGAAACACAAGTACGAACATGCAGACACACACTCTTCATCTATAAGATCTGCGTTTGGCAGCCAGTGTCAGAATAAAAGCAGAGTAAAGAGGAGAAGACGTATGAAGAGCATGTGTTGAAACGTTGGATGACGCAGCAGGAAAGGCGAGGGAAGGAGAAATCCCCGCAAGCGTGAGCCAGCTGTGGGGGCTGACCCTGGACGCCAACCAGGAGAAGTGGCTGGATGGACATATGTGCATGTCATCTGACCATCAGTGAGGCACAGAGAGACGTAAAGAAAGTGGGGAGGGGACATGAGCGAGGCCCAGGGGTTGAAAAGCCTAATCCTGAAAACAGCTGTGTGAAGCTGGGAGGTGCTTCGGAGGTCACATTGCATCCTTTGAGCGTTGCAACAACACCTTCTTGGCGCTTCTCTCACACACACACACGCACACACACACACACGCACACCTGCTGTAGCACTAGCTCACAATCTCAGGTAGCGGCGTGATCGGTGATCCACCGAGCGGCCCTCAGCTCTGCAGGCGGATTCGGAAAGAGAATATCTCCAGTTGAGCTTCAGGTGTGTGCGCACAAGCACAACATTCCAAATGCTTTCTACAAACACAACATCACACTGCAGGGCACCGTGTGTTACATTCAGGTCAGACTTCACTTCGCTGGGCAAATCCAAGCAAATGCTCCGACAAATCACACGCATTTGTGTCAGCAGAGTGGACGGGCCTTCCTGTGTGGAGATTGCATGGTCTTCCAGTGCTGGGGTGGGTTCTTGCTTTGACGCACTCCATCAACATGTACAATGCCCTTCAGAAGTATTTGAAGAGTGAGGTCACTTCCTTTCTTTTTGCTGCAGACTGAAAACCTTTGGGTTTGACATCAAAATACGAATATGAGACCAGAGGGCAACATTTCAGTTTTTATTTCCAGGTATCAGATGCACAGCTTAGAAGATGGCATCCTTTTGTTTGAACCCACCCATTTTTTATGTGAGCAAAAGTATTGGAACATGTGACTGACAGGTGTTTTCCTGGCCCAGGTGTGTCCAATTGCATTGCTTATTCAATCAGTACACAGCCCTGAATGTCAGATTGGGTAGGATAGGTTTTGTCTGTCCAGACTGCATTTAGAGGTAAAAACAACATGGTAACCAGAGAGCTGTTTAACGATGGAAAAACAAGCAAATGTGAAGATGAGGCCATTGCACAAACATTGGAATGTCCTGAAGAAGAAAGAAACCACTAGTGCAGGCATTCTCAACTGGTGGGTCGGTACCCAAAAGTGGGTTGCGGGTCTTTGCCTCGGAGTCACTGTTAGTGACATCAGCAACAACATGCAGAGGGCAGGATTACAGCTCAACTTGAGATCAGGGAATGCTGTGTCCTCACCTTCACAGAAACCTGGCTGACGGAGGATATACCGGACTCGGCGATCCAGTTTGAATCATTTGCTGCTTACCGGGGAGATCGGACTTTAGCGTCTGGTAAACACAGAGGTGGCGGCGTCTGTGTTTACGTAAACAAACGGTGGTGCACAGACGTACAGACGATGGAAAAGCACTGCTCGCAGGACATTGAGCTGCTGATGGTGAAATGCAGACCTTTTTATTTACCTCGTGAGTTTAGCACTGTGTATTTAACTGCTGTTTACATCCCACCACGAGCTAACACGGCTAATGCACTAGGCCTCCTGCATGACATCATTGATAAACACGAGACCAAACACCCAGACGCTGTATTTATTATATCTGGCGATTTCAACCACTGTAACCTCAGGACTGTCCTCCCCAAATATTACCAGCATGTGAGCTTTCCCACAAGGGAAAATAACATCCTGGACCAAGTCTACTGCAACATGAAAGGTGCTTTGAAGGCTGTTCCAAGACCCCACTTTGGAAAGGCTGACCACATCTCTATATTCCTTTATCCAACATACAGACAACTTCTTAAAAAAGCTCCCCCTGTACGTACAGCAGTTAAAGTATGGAATGAAGAAACTGATCAAGTACTTCAGGACTGCTTTGGCTGCACAAACTGGGATGTGTTTAAAACTGCAGCGGGGAGGGAAGATTGTACTGTTGATTTGGATGAATATGCTTCTGCTGTTACTGGCTACATTAGCACATGTATAGAGACTGTTACCACCACCAAGTATTACAGAAAATACCCTAACCAAAAACAGTGGATGAACTGTGATGTAAGGGCTAAGCTACGTGCTCGTTCGACTGCATTTGTCATGGGCACCGCTGACGACTACAAAAAGGCCAGATATGACCTGAGGAGGTCCATACGAGAGGCCAAAAGACAGTACAGACAGAAGCTGGAGGGCTACTATTCCACCTCAGACCCTCGGCGCATGTGGGCGGGGCTCCAGCACATCACAGACTATCGACAGCAGAGTAGCGTAGCCACGTCCAGCCAAACCACACTTCCAGATGAGCTGAACGAGTTCTATGCCCGCTTTGACACCCAAACTCTTGATGAGCAGAGAGGGTGGCTGAACCTGGGGAGCACACAGGACTCACCTCTCATGGTGACATCAGCTGATGTGCGCAGGGTTCTAAACAAAACAAACCCACGAAAAGCAGCAGGGCCAGACAACATCTCAGGACGTGCACTTCGGGTTTGCTCATCAGAGCTAGCTGATGTGCTTGCTGACATATTTAACCTGTCGCTTGCACAAGCATCTGTACCGACCTGCTTTAAGTCCACCACCATAGTGCCCGTACCCAAGAAGAGCAACGTGACCTGCTTGAATGACTATCGCCCTATAGCACTCACTCCTATTGTTATGAAGTGCTTTGAAAGACTAGTCATGACCCACATCAAAAAGAGCATCCCGGCGGCAACTGTGGACCCTCTACAGTTTGCATATCGCCAGAACCGGTCCACGGATGATGCAGTCAACACTGCCATCCACACAGCCCTTTCTCACCTACAGGGCCAGGACACATACGTCAGAATGCTATTTATAGACTATAGCTCTGCTTTTAATACAGTCAGCCCCCACAAACTCACTAATAAGCTCCTCACACTTGGCCTGTCTCCCTCCCTCTGTAACTGGGTGTTTAACTTTCTCACAGGCAGGCCCCAGTCAGTCAGAGTCCACAACCGCACATCCAGCTCAAGAATTGTGAGCACTGGGACCCCACAGGGGTGTGTGCTGAGTCCACTCCTCTACACGCTCTTCACCTACGATTGCGTGGCCTCCCAGAACAACACCAGCATCATTAAATTTGCAGATGACACTACAGTCATCGGACTGATCACTGGTGGTGTTGAAACATCATACAGAAGAGAGGTGGCGGACCTCATAGCTTGGTGTCGTGATAACAATCTCCTTCTCAATACAGATAAGACTAAAGAGATGATCATCGACCCAAGAACAAGGGAAAAGGAGCCACATAGACCCCTGTTTATTGATGAGACTGAGGTGGAGAGGGTGAAAACCTTCAAGTTCCTTGGCACACACATCAGCGAGGACCTCACCTGGTCTCACAACACCCAACAAATTCTGAAGAAGTCACAAAGGAGACTGTACCTCCTGAGAAGACTGAGGAAATTTGGCATGTCCACCACAATCCTGAGTTGCTTCTACAGATGCACCATCGAAAGTGTCCTTACCGCCTCCATCACTGTTTGGTACGGTAACTGTACAACACGTGACAGGAAGGCACTCCAGCGGGTGATCAAGACCTCACAGAACATTGTTGGGGCAGCCCTCCCCTCACTGCAAGACATTTATAAAACTAGAGTCCTACGCAGAACACACAACCTCATCAAGGACAGCACACATCCACAACACTCATTATTCACACTCCTACCATCAGGCAGACGCTACAGGAGTTTGAAGTCCAGGACCACAAGGCTGGCAAACAGCTTTTACCCACAGGCCATCAGGCTCCTCAACGAAGCACTCGCACACGCCGCACGCACACACTCATAGCACTTTATTTATTTATTTATTTATTTATATTATTTGCTTGTATTAATGTCTCTTCTGTTGTTGTTGCTTAATTTATTGGTATATATGTTTATGTGTTTATGTTTATGTTCTTATTCTTTCATTTGTTTTATTTCTTTTCTTGGGAGAATGAACAGAATAAGATTTTCATTGCATGGTATAACTGCTGTTTTACTATGCACATGACAATAAAACTCTCTTGTATCTTGTATCTTGTATCTTGAAGGTGTCACTATCAACTGTTCATGGAAGACTTCATGAACAAAAGTACAGTGGTTACACCAGAAGATGCAAACCACTCATTAGCAAATAGGAAGGTCAGGATTGAATTTGCTAAAAAGTACACACACGAGCCTCAAAAATTGAATGACAAAAATGTTTCATGGACTGCTGAATTTTTGAGGCTGCTGATGTTTTCCTTGGTCTACCTGTTCCATGTGTTACTTGGTACACGGGTTCTTCTTCAGGACAATCCAAATGGTTGCACCACTAGCTGTGACCAATGTTTTTGACAGCGCTCTAGTTTTCATGTTGTTTTCACCTCTAAATGCAGTCTATGTATAATAGTACACATATTTTCTTACCTAATATTTAAAGTAAAATGGAATTTTGGTAGGTTAAGTCTTCTTGTTTTGTAGGCAGATTATTTTCATTATTTGTTGATTTCTTAGGTTTTTATTTTTAATATATTTGCAAAAAAAATGGTTTTCATGTTGTCGTTGTCTGTAGAATTTAATTTAAAAAATCACAAAAACAGCAAAAACTGAAAAATCAGCAGTAATTTTACAACAAAGTCAAAATATTAAGAAAAAAGTTTAAATCTAGCAACAAAAAGTCATCATTTTAGTTGCATAAAGTTGAAATATTAAAGATATACATTTTTTAAAGTTGTAATATTATGAAAAAAGTAAACAACAAATAAAGTAATTTTTGGAAAATTAGGTTGTGGGGAAAAAAGCTATAATGTTATGAGAATAAAGTCAAAATATTATGGTAATAATGTCAGGCCGCATTTCAGAAAAAGAACATCATACCAACAGTAAAATACGGTGGTGGTAGTGTGATGGTCTGGGGCTCTTTTGCTGCTTCAGGACCTGGAAGACTTGCTGTGATAAATGGAACCAGGATTTCGGCTGTTTACCAAAAAATCCTGAAGGAGAATGTCCGGCCACCTGTTTGCGACCTCAAGCTGAAACCGTCCTGGGTTCTGCAGCAGGACAATGATCCAAAACACACCAGCAGGTCCATCTCTGAATGGCCAGAGAAAAACAAAATGAAGACTTTGGAGTGGCCTAGTCAAAGTCCTGACCTGAATCCTACTGAGATGCTGTGGCATGACCTTAAAAAGGCGCTTCATGCTGGAAAACCCTCCAATGTGGCTGAATTACAACAATTCTGCAAAGATGAGCGAGCCAAAATTCCTCCACAGCGCTGTAAGAGACTCTTTGCAAGTTATCACAAACGCTTGATTGCAGTTGTTGCTGCTAAGGGTGGCCCGACCAGTTATTAGGTTTAGGGGGCAGTCACTTTTTCACACAGGGCCATGTAGGTTGGGATTATTTTTTCTCCCTTAATAATAAAATGTTTCATTTAAAAACTGCAATTTGCGTTCAGTTGTGTTGTGATTGACTTCCCCACAGATTTTCAGTTAGATTTAGGTCTGGGTTCTGGCTGGGCTATCCCATTCGAGTCCAAAACTGCCGCCTTTATTGAAGAATTTTACGCCTCTCTCAGCATTCACTCTTGAGGAAACCCATTTATAAGTTCTACCCTTCTTTGTCTGCAGGCTGTTTGCAGGCAGCATACCGAGGATGACCTCCATCAGCGTGGGCGGGTTTATTTTCCTGGGAGCCTACGAGAAAGTGCGGCGCACTCTTCTGCCGCAGCGAAAAACCTCGCTAAGCTGAACTAAGAGTGACTGTTCCGAGCTGCGGGAGTCGCACCCAAAGGCCTCCAAGAATCACGTGGAAGAATATCCTGTCCAGATGATCACTGCTACATCTGCAACAAGTGGATGAAGTTTGTTTGTTTTTTTAATGAGCATTTAAGTGTTCAAGTCTTTATTCCTCTTCCTGCATATTATGACTCAGCAGGAGACATCCTCTGCATTCATTCTGCTTTTTACCCAAGATGCCCTCAACATGCGTCGTTTAAGTTCAACCAGTCTCCACAGGACATCTTATATGCAATTACGTCCATTTTTGTGGTGCATTTAATATTCAAAAGTCTTTTTTTTTTGTTTTACATTGATGTTTTAATCAAGTTTGTATTTTCATAGAAGGACAAAAGCGACTGTTTCAATTCTGTCTTTTCTAAACTGGGCTGACGAGTTTGTCATTGCTGTGAGATGTATGTAACTCTTAAAGGGCCCATTCAGTGAAATATCTATCATGATTCTCATCTGGTCGAACTCTTTTCCAATAACTACTGAGGTTGTTTTTTGTCTCGTGAGCTTCTTTTCTTTAGTTTCAGTCACATTGGTGTGAATGTGAGTGTCAATGGTTGTTTGTCTATAAGTGCCCTGCGATTGGCTGCCGACCGGAGCAGGGTGTACCCTGCATTCTCGCCCAAAGTCAGCCGGGATAGGCTCCAGCCTACCGCCGTGACCCTAGGGTAAGCGGCATAGAAAAAGAATGAAGAATGAAGATAGCAATAACAATACATTTAGTTTGCAATGCATCAATTAGAAGGTTTTTATCCGATCAGCTATAACAGTATGAAGTCTTTATGCAATTTGTTCTGATGTAAGTATAGTTGGCTCCTATTTACTTTGAAATAAAAACAAGCTTGTGCCATCTACTTGTAAAATAATTAAAATCTCACTTATTTGCTCATATTACGCGCACAGCACTAAACTTTTTGTTTTCTCTGTCTCCTTTCTTGTGCACTGTACTTCTTGCACAACGCTGTCCACGTGATGAAGTGTTCATAAACCGCCTTTCTACAAAGAAATTGACGTTAATGCCTCTCTTTTATACATTAAACACACTAATATAACTGCCTACCCGTTTACCAAGTATATTAGTTAAAACTTAAATCTCTTTGTACAAAGGCGCTTTATTAAAGTACATTTACCGTACTTGTATTCATTTACAGGGAAGCCTTGACACATCCAATATGGCGGCGACGTTGACGTATCGCAGCAGTGGACGAACCCACTCGATGCTGCTTCTGTCTATGGCTGTGTTAGAAACAGCCGCATGCTAACGAAGTCTTCTAATAAGAGTCATAAGTAATAAGAATAAAATAACCTCCCAAAATATAACATATATGAAATATGGTTATTGATCATCTATGTTCATACATTTAAAACATAACTACAACACGTGATGTCGCAGAAGCGCTGCCGTAAAAAACGTACTAAAGCAGGAAGTGACGTACGTCTCCCGCATGCGCAGAACCGATTGCGTTTCGGTACGTATTGCGTACTGACAGGAGTAAATAGTAGGGCACGCTAGCTAGTATTTACTAGTCACCGCAAAAGATTTTCAACACATCCCCCCCCCAAAAAACAAAATTTTGCAACGTCTTTGGATTTTTACAAGAAGGGCGCAAAACTTGAGCAGCTAGACCAACAGCGGTGAGTATGGTAACTTTTTTGCGTTGTCACTTGTTTACTTTAAATGCTCCACCTTTGTTGCCTACCTGGAGTGTCGAAAACAATAACATGTTCAGTCAGAAACGTTGCGCATTGTTATGACATTATTGTATTATATTATTATCATTATTGTTATGACATGTTTCAGTATGGGATTGTTGAGTTTTCCAAACTAACACACTGATTGGACTGAAGGCTAAGACTTCTGTTTTTTTCATTGTTACAGTATTACAGTATTACAGTGTTACAGTATTACATTACAGTATTTGATATAGATAGATGGACGTTTATTGTCACTGCACACAGTACAGTTTGGTTTGTACAACCAAACTTAGCATGGTGGCTCCACGTCCATTTCTAGCAACATTAAGACATGTTCAAACTGTCCAAATGTAAAAGGGATAAAAATATAGATATCAGATACAGAATGTAAAATATTGATCCCATCAAAGAAAAAGATGCAAGTCTTTTGTGGTCTGTGTCTAAACAATATGCACATTTACATATGACGCATTTGAAAGTACTGTAAGAATGCCACTTTCATATAATTGCCATCTTTATTTTATAATGTAAGATTAATGTCTGCATCAACAAACATTACCCGTTGAATCGAATTGTATCGTTTGTACACTGCAATCGTTAGTTTTTTTAAATATAGCGTTTTTGAATCATATCGTAACTTGTGTATCTAGATTCGAATCGAATCGACTATCACAAAGAGATTTACGTCCCTAGACTCTCACCGTGCACACACCACCAGATGACCCCCCCCCATAGGCACCCCATAGCTGGCCACTAAATTGTGGGGCAAATATGGTGGACGTGTGATTGGTAGAGGCCATGGTCAGGAGCACTTAGATCATCCGGTGGCAAACATCCGTCTGGACTGCACGTTGTGTCTGACCCTCACTCGACTCTGACTTCATGGTAAATATTTTAAACAGGGGAGGGAAAAAAAGCTGTCTTTGAGGCTTCAGGAGCCAGGAGACATTCCTGTTTGGAAAATAATCAGTCGTGTGTGTGTGTGTGTGCGCGCGTGAAGCAACATACCTCCCTGCTTTGAAGATCAAGGTCTTTTATTTCCATGTCTGGTGTGCATGCTTCATTTGAATTGATGGCTCCTCCATAACCAGCAGTGAGCTGTGCTAAATGCTAACTCAGCTGTGGCTGTGTGGCTCAAAAAAAAAAAAAAAAAAAAAAAAAAAAAAAAGAAGAGCAGGACTCCAGACTTTAATAAAGCCAAATGTGATTTTATTACACACTTCAATGCCACGATAGACACTTAAACCATTCTTTTTTACACTGATATCCAATGTGTTTTTATTCATAAATTATTTTGAACTGCACCTCTTGTTGTTTGTCCCTTTTACCTGGTCACATGATCGTTGCTATCCAGGGAAGTGTGTGCATCCCATCCCTTAGTGTATCTTGTTATGGTCACAGTTTAGATAAAATGTGTGTGTGTGTGTGTTTGAGAAGCTGAAGTGACCAGCTGTTTAAGGATGGCCACAACAAAAGGCTCGCTGATTCACTTTCAACCGTTGAAATGACAGAATGTGAAGCCTTAAAACGATAACCGGACGAGAGAGAGAGAAACGCGTAATAGTTCCAGAACGTACTGCATCACGTCATGACGATGAAGGGAGCAAACACAAAGTGCTTTCCATGGCAGCTCCCAAACACTATTTACACCCAAGCTTGTCCTTCATTCAACATCCACGGATAATCATTTGGTTGCGTAAGGCTGTGTGACTGGCGGGAGGACTGAAAAGAAGACAAGTGCAATCAAGTGTTTCCTTTGCAATCTCAGTAAAACCGTTGTTTTCTTTGACATGCAATAAGGCACCGCAGCTGACTTGGTAAAAGCTGAAAAGGGCTGGTGGGTTTTTTTTTTTTTGTTTGTTTTTTTTTGTTGTTTTGAAGAAAAATATTCACTCCTTTCTTTGTCATGCACATAAATCCAAATACTCTTTTTGTAAAAGTGATATAATATATAATATAAGAATACTCTTATGTACAGTGTGCTGTCCCTGCACGTTGGCATACTGTACACGCTGGCCTACATTTACACGCTTCAAATGCAAGTCACATTTTTTTGGAGCTAGAATTCTTAGTGGTCACCTCCCAACGGAAGGTTGTTTAAAAACTATGTACAGCGCATAACGCTCAGATGGGACGCCACCCACACAAGCTCCGCCTTCAAACTCCGGATGCCCACTCTCCCCCCCCGCCCCAAGATCTAGGAGGACCGTTTTGCCTCGATATGAGGTAGCAGTTTATGTCCCAGTGCAAAGAAAGACAAAAAAAAAAAAAAAAAGAGTCAACGCAGCTCAAGCTGCGGTACGTCGCTAGTCGCTGGCTCTCCTTAGGGGGGTGCTGTCATTGGGCGCTGCTCTGAGGGCGTGTCCATTGGACAACAGAGTCTGCCTGAGCTCAGGCTCACAGTCACTGTCCACGTGTCCGCGGCTCGTCAGCTTCACCGGAGGGTGATAAGAATCCTCCTGCGACGTGTATGCCGACGATGTTCCTCCTGTGCTGCTCACTGTGGAAGTAGAGAAGAAGAAACTAGTGAGCTACTCAGTCACACCTGTAGTCTTTTGCATTATTACATAAAAGTACCAGAAACTATGAAAACGCGAGGGTGTCGGGGAAAAAAGACAAAAAAACAGGAGGGTTGCCAAGTGTTGTGCTGTCACATAGATGATCTCTGAATCGCTGTTTTTGCAGTGCTTCTCTAAAAACAGCAATATGATGTTTATGGGCCTGCCTTTAGGGACATTTTCTGGGAAATTGAGGGAAATTCTGATCTTCCCCAAGAATTTCCACCAGCTCCCGAAACGTTTTTGCGACGGGGGCGTGGGTGCTGGTGTAAAGCCCTAAGGTCCTGGCAACCATGTTATTTTACTGGTGCGTTCTTTTATTTTGAAGGCCTGACTTTACTGGCAGAACTGGAGAGTTAAAATACGCAAAACTATTAAAACAAAATGGAACTGGGAGAGAACAGCAAAATAGAAAGTTTCCCGGTGAAAACGGGAGGGTTGAATCAGGGTTTTTTGTTGTTGCTGTCTTTCCTTAAAAACAGCAAAGCAGTAATGTCATATAGTCAATCTTTAACTAGTTGTTTTTTTTAGCAATACCTTCCGAAAAACAGCAATATGGTATTTATGGGTTTTTTCAGTGTTTCGTGAAGAACAGCAAAGCAGTAATGTCATATAGTCAATCTTTAACTAGGTTTTTTTTTTTAGCGATACCTACCGAAAAACAACAATATGGTATTTATGGGCCTGCAATAAGAGACATTTTTCGGGAAAATGACGAAAATTCCGATCTTCCACTAGAATTCCAATCAGCCCCCGACACAAGAAATATTTTTTGCGACAGGGGTGGGTGCAGGTGTAAAGACCTGACTGCCTAAAGTGCTGTAACCGTGTTATTTTACTTTGAAGGCCTGACTTCAACCTAGTGTTGCCAAGCAGACTGCAAGCTGTGCTGCTCTGGAAGAACTGGAGAGGATTTTTTTTCCATGCAAGTTAAAATATGCACAACTATTAAAACAAAATGGAGAAAAAAGGGAAAAAAGGGAAAAACGAGTTTCCCAGTGAAAACGGCAGCTTTGACAGGTATGATCCTGTCATATAGATGATCTTTGAATCCGTTTTTTTTTGTTGCAGTGCTTCTCTAAACACAGCAGAGCAGTCATGTCACATAGACAATCTTCGACTAGTGTTTTTCATGGCAATACCTTCTGAAAAACAGCAATATGATATTTATGAGCTTGCAATAAGATCAATTTTTTTGAAAAATAAGGGAAAATTAGGGTAATTCTGATCTTCCCTGGGAATTTCAAACAACCCCCAACACAAGAAATGTTTTTTTGAGATGGAGGTGGGTGCTGGTATAAAGCCCCGACTGCCTCAGGTGGTTATTTTACTGGTGTGTTCTTTTATTTTGAAGACCTGACTTTACCGGCGATAGTATGTATGCTCTAGTGTTGCCGAGCGGACCAGAAGCTGCGCTGCTCTGGCAGAATCCTGGCTGAGAGGATTTTTTGTCCCCCTATGGAAGTTAAAATACGCAAAACTATTCAAACGAAAGGCCACTGGGAGAGAAGCGCAAAATACGTGAGTTTCCCAGTGAAAACGTGAAGGTCGACAGGTATGCTCCTGTCATATAAATCTAGGGTCCCCAACCACCGGGCCGGGCGGGAAACTTTCAGACGCAATGATAAAAAAAAAAAAAGAAACACAAAACTAAATAATGACATCAGATTTTATGTAAATGCATATCAATTTTGGAAATTGACGGTCCTTGAATGCACCATCATGCGTGTGCTAACGTTCTCCCACGCTGCACACATAGACAACTGTACTGTACTGTACTGTTAACGCTTTTCCCGAGCCTGTCAGTTGGTCCAAAAAGGTTGATGAGCACCGATATACAATAAATCATCTTTGAATCACTTATTTTTAGTGCTTCCCTAAAAACAACAAAGCAGTCATGTCCTATAGACAATCTTTGACTAGGGTTTTTTTTGGCAGTACGTTCCAAAAAAACAGCAGTACGGTATTTATGGGCCTGCAATAAGGGAGATTGTCCACAAAAATAAGGGACATTCTGGCAGAACTGGAGAGGATTTTCTTCCCATGCGAGTTATAATTTCAAACAAAAGGGCACTGGAAGCGGGTTTGACAGGTGTGTACACAACAGTTAGAGCTTCAGTTGTGACGGAAGGACGCACGTGAAGGTGACAATGGGTATCAGAAAGGGAGTGCTGCTAGAGGAGTTGAGTGGTGAGCAGGACAAGCTGAGACACGTCAGAGTTGGGCAGCACCCTCTCACCCTTACACTGCCACACTGTCAGGTGCTGCTGGTCGGAGCCAATCAAATCAACGACGACTACCACGGACATTCGCCTCCACATGCATTCTCAAATTTCCAGCGGGCGTTTGTCATCTTTACCTTGTCTACCGTCGGGACTGTCGGAAAATCCTTGAGTGTCCTTTCGAATGCCGTTGCAGAGCGGCGTCGTGTGCTCGCCTGGGTAACAGTGAGAGTAAGGAGGGGGAGACGGGTGCTGATGGTACTCCGTGACGCCTGCCGGAGCAAAGGCCTGCTTCTGGTAGTCGAGGTCTTTGGAGTAGTGGCTGCTGGTCTCCATGCAATCCGTGCACACGACTGGACCGTCGAAACCTGGAGGCGATAAGAGGATACGTACATCAAGTGGCTGCGGGTGTCAGCTCGGGAAGGGCGTTCTCTTTATCGATCCGTGAGAAAGTGAACTCATCATTATCGTCTTTTTTTTTTTTTTTAGATGAGAAATGAGTGCATCTTCAAAAAAATAAAATAGTTTAAATAAGTTTAAAATTGAAATAAGATGAAAAGGTTTTCACACGCTAACCCTGTTTGCTTGCTATTTTTTATATTTTCATTTTTTTTTACAGAATCCCGTTGACTCAGCAAACTAATTAGGCTTAAGTTATTTTTGCCTCAGGGGTGATTGCTGCCACGCCGCTGAGCCAACTTCCGAGTACGACGTCAATATGGAACACCAACAATTCAACGATTTCACCAACAAACTCCTCAATCAAATTGGTCATCAATGAATCACGCCCATCCCGAGTGTACAAAAACCAACATGTTCAGGTGAATGGGGTACCTGTTGATTCTACAACGTGTCCATTGGGCTGAGGTCCACTGGCGGCCTCCACTCGGATACACACGTCCTGGCGCTCGGACAAAGTTCCCTGAGAGGAGAGGTAGCTCGGCACGTCGGGAGGAACAATCGTCTCATCTACGGACGAGGCAGAAGCACCAGAAAAGTTCTCTATGAGTACTGTATATCTTTGTCACAGTCACAGCACAATATTACTTGTTGGTGTACAGCAAGGGTGTGCTAACTTTTTCCATTGAGGGCCACGCACTGAAAAACGAAAGGATGCCACTTTGATATTTTGTAAATAGTTATATATATATATATTTCAGGAAAGAACTGCATTTCAGCTTTGTTAAGTAAAAACGCGTGTTATTAGTTTGAACTTGGCCATTTGCTCTTTTTTTCCTGCATTTGTGCTCGTTTTTGAATTTTCCAAATTTTTCAACTTTCTTCTTAAATAATCTAAGTACATTTTATTCTTACAATATGATGACTTTATTCCCATAATATTGAGACCATTTCCCCAACTTAATTTTCCAATAATTACAACTTTAGTTTGTTTTGTTTTATTTTCATATCATTTTTTCTTTAATATTTCAACCGTACACTACTAAAATGACATTACTTTTCCTCATAATATTACAAATGTATTCTCATAAAATTGTGACTTTCTCGTTACGACTTTTTTTTTTTTATATTTTAACTTTTTTCTTGTGAAATTGTTCTCATGAATTATGACTTTATTTCCATAATATTTTGACTTTATTCTTGGAACGTAACTCTTTCTGCATCCTAATTTTCTAAAAATTACAACTTTATTAGTTGCTTTGTTTTTCATGATATTGCGACTTAAAAAAAAACGTCTAACATTTCAACTTTATGCTACTATTATTTTTCCTCATAATATTAAGTTATTTATTATTAACTTTTTCTCATTAGATTACAACTTTTTTTTTTAAACTGCTGACTTTTCCCTTTTTTTTTTTTTTTAGTTTTTATTTACACTTCTTGTATCGGGGGCTGGTGGAAATTCTTGCGGAAGTTCAGAATTTCCCCCAATTTCCTGAAAAATGTCTCTTATTGCAGGCCCATAAATACCACAATGCTGTTTTTCGGAAGGTATTGCTAAAAAAAACACGAGTCAAAGATTGCCAATATGACATTAGTGCTTTGCTGTTCTTACGGAAGCACTGAAAAGATCATTTAAGTATGCTGTCCACCACTGAGTGTCCACCTCCGTTGTACAGTATATACACTGCTGTGTATGTCTCTTTAAAAGTTTGTCTTTTTAGAAAATACCGCTAAACTGCTTTTCATTCTTCTGCAAAAATGGCAATAAAAACCTGTTCCATTTCAACTGATTGGACCACACAGGTTGTTTTGCAGACTCTCTGACCTGTGTTGGTGACGCTGCAATCCTCGCTCTTCTTCCTGGTCTGGTAGATGATGCACACCCACACCAGCGAGGTCACCACGATACTCGTCACCACAGCGATGACGATGATGCCGATGGTGACCGTGCTCAGCCCGGTAGGCGGGGCGCAGGGGCTGCGCCGCTGTGTTACCACTAGCTGGCTGTGAGCTCGCTCCGTGCCCAGCGTGTTGGACATGAGGCAGGTGTAGCGGCCGGCGTCCTCCAGCGATGCGGCGCCGATGACCAGAAGCTGGTTGCCGGGGGTGAAGTGGTGTCTGTCGGAGGGGCGCAGGGGCTGGTCGTCGAGCAGCCAGGTGATGCGGGGCGGCGGGCTGCCGAGCGCTTTGCACTGCAGCGCCACCGTGTCGCCCACTGCCACGCTGCGATCCTCCAAATCCTGGGCCAGGTGGGGGGTTTCTGTGGGCAAGGAGAATAGTTTATTCTCCGATCGTCATTCATTTACCGATCACATTTAAACAACTTAGGTACAAATGCTGGCGTCTGTTAACATCATCAAATATCTTACACACGTTTTCATTACGCACAAACAGGATTTCTCCTCTAGGGAACAATGATGTCAGTGTTTCCCCCAGTAAGAGAGTGTGTGTGTGTGTGTGTGTGTGTGTGTGTGTGTGTGTCCTCTCACACTGAGCACTTCCCCTCACAGCAGGACACACACAGATTAAGAGATCTCACTTAACCCACTTCAGTCGTCTGTCTCTTTTCTATCAATCCTCTCTCACTCTCTCCATGGCCCTTACCTCCCCCCCGCACCCCAACACACTCCTCCTTTCCAGCACTCCCATTTTTCTCTCAGACACAATTTTTCCAGACAGGGGCCCCCTTGAAGGCCGCTTAAACCCCCTCCATGCCCACTCCCTGTACACCGCTATTCCCTTCAAACCCAAACATCACAGATTCAGTCCATCAGCATGGCTGCTTTCTTCTATATTTTACTTTGAGTGGATTAGGCCTCCGTTACAACGGCCTCAAGTACATTCCAAACAGCCCAGTCTGACCCAGACCTCTCTTAAGGCCAACCTGCAGAAAACAATCCCCTGCTTATTCTTTCCATTCTTTCCCATCAAGAGCTCAAAGACGGGGGTGATGTCAGTGGAGGAGAGCAGCTCTATTTTCTTTGAATCAACAAGGTAAAACAGCCAATAAACTGGGAGCACTGAGGCCTGCAGTGAAGCAGCCATGACTGGTCGCTCCCACAGAGCGACGGTGGGGGAGTGGGGGTTGTTTTGGGAATGCCTTGACAAACATCCCTCTGTGAGTCGCTCTCGCTCCCCCACCAATCCCCTTTGACCCCAAACGGTGGCCTTTGGCCTCTGACCTGCAGCAAGGCCACAGCTGCTGAGGAAAAGAAAAATATAAAGCCGACCATTCTACCGCTTCCCACATGAGAGCTCAGCTATTTACAAGAGATGTGGGAAAACGATCAACGCTGGTACGCCAACGAGAGCAGAAGCAAATCTCGAGATATTTACCTAGCACGGTGAGCGTGGCATTGGCAGACACGGTCCCTGCCGTGTTTTTGGCAGTGCAGCTGTACACGCCCATGTCTTCTGGCTTGACGTCCATAATGAAGAACACATCGTCGTCGGGCATGACGTGCATTCGCCGCTCGCGGGCGGCGGGAAAATCGGTGCCCCCATCCTTCTGCCAGGCAATCTGCGGCGCCGGGTGGCCCTCGGCGGCGCACTCCAGCCTGGCGGTGTGGCCCGTCCTGATGGTGCTGTCCCTGGGAGTCTTCACGAAAGATGGCAGGACTGTAGACAAAGCAGACCAATCAACTTCCATCAATGGAGAACACATGGCAGCAAAATAACAGTCTGTCATAACCGCAGCGTGTCAACAGGTTTGGTGCTAAGCTAGAATGCTAAATGAATACACTCCATTTGTGGAGAAAGCCGAGTGACAGAGCGTTGAAGAAATGGCCTCTGTCATGCAGTCGAATCAATTTGTTACGAATGCCAAGCGAGAGAAGACTTTGTTCTAGTGAAAGAAGGGAAAACTCAGCATGTCCACTGAACTCAATCGCACCTCTGTCAAACGGAACAATTGAACAGCTGATAAGTCCAACATCAACAGGCGTTTTATTTGGTGGAAGCAATGGAATCACACACATGTTGACACATTTGAGGGATGTGTTTTCTTCTTGCAAAGGAGCCTCTGCTCATCTGTTAACAGACTCTTAGTTGACCACCCGTCCATGCTGACCAGCTCATATAGTCCTGGTCCACCGTGTCCTTCTTATTGCTAAAAAGCGCCCGCTTAAGCAGACGTCAACATACAAGGTTGACCACTTTTATCGTTAAGCAGCGTGAAACGACTACAGCAACATAACTACTGTCTAATTAGACAGCATTAACACGTGCACGCGACAACTTCCTGTTCAGTGCAAAGTAAACTTCAAAATAAACACATGACAGTATTAACCTTTATTAAATCAAAGCCACTAACAAAATGCACCTATTTAAATTTGAATGGGTCTGCATGTTGCTTACCTGTGGCCCAGTGCGGTGTCCTTGTAGGTTGCTAGCGTGTGCACGGTATGGCCTGAAGGGTGGGTTCCTAATAAAGTGGCGGTTTTCAACTTTGTCAATTACTTCGCCATGGTTACCCACCGCCCAAATCAAGACCTATCTAGTTGGAGTGTCATGAGACATTAGGTTCGCAAGACGAGATGCTACACGAGACCGGGTCTATGCGAACGAGACAAGATGCGATTTTAACATTACTTTTAAGAAAAGTACAGTGGAAAAAAATTGCCATTTAATAAAAAATATATGATAATATATAGATATACTACAATCTACTAATTTAATTTCTACAACGTTTCACTTTTGTTCAATCTGTGTGTATACCTTGAAACCGGTAACCAGCCCGTGCCTAATGCAAAGCAGTGGCTCTTTTCAGCTTGGGTTATTTCTACACCACTTACGTCAACAAGAGTAAGCCAGGCCTGGGGGCGTCGACACAAATGGGTTACACTCATCCCATGAATAACGGCAATTCAAAAAACAAACCAACAAAAGATTAGATTCTTACCGTTAACAATGAGGCGGGCCTTGCTGGAGTAGGTAGAGCCAAAGTGGTTGGTGATGATGCACTGGTAACGTCCCTCGTGTGCGAAGGTGACATGCCGCAGGTGCAGGATGGTGGTGTACTCCATCACGCTTGCAGCACCTCCACCTGTCCCATCAGATGCCGTATCGTGGTGGTGGGCGCGGACGTGAGCGTAGTTCTCTGTCTCAGCGTGGCGAAGCAGCTCCTGGTCTTTGCGCCAGGCGAAGGTCATAGGGGAGGAGCTGCTGCTCGCGGCCGTGCAGGTAAGACGTACATTGCTTCCGAGAACTGTGACAGTGTTTTCTGGCTGAACTGTGATCTGAGGCTTGGGAAGGTCATCTAGAGGTGATGGTGGGGGAAAAGAAGAGATAACGGGAAAACTTCAAAAAAGCTCAAATTTGGTGACATTTACCTTCTTCATCAACAAATGAGGTACTACTAGATTGTATAAATAGACAAGAAAGACAAAAGGATGGGAAGCACCGCTCCAGAGCAAACTCAGTCAATTTTTTTCAACACATGCAGCCATTTGCGTGTGCTAATGGAATGCTTATAAAAAGCTACACCACAACACAAACTCTTTTAAAAACGCATGTAAACACCTTATTGTGAGATTGGAAACCAGTTTCCTGCTGTATGCTTCGGATTCTGTGCATGTGCCACTCTCCCCAGCTGATATAACCCGGAAGCGGCTCCCATTCAATCTAACAGGGGCAGGCACTACTTTCGACATGTCATTTGCAGGATCTTGTGGTACCCATTTCTGGGACCACCTTTTTGCTTCCGCAACTGAAAGGGCTGAACATTTTCAAGTGCCTTGACGGATGAAAAAGGAGAAATGGAGAGCATTGGCTTTATTCTGACTCCCAGGATGACAAGAGTGAGATGGAAACGCATGACAAATCAGAAATTGATTTTAAAACCACCCCTCTCCCACTAATCTTCGCTTCTGACCCACATCCAGCAATTCCGAGGATCTTGATAGTACAGTGGAGGAAGTGTGGCCCATAGCAGAAGTCATGTGAGTCGTTTGGTGTGAAAAGAGGAAAAGCCATACATTTACCCGCGCTGAAAGGAGCAAAAGTGCCGTCTAGCCTTTCAGGGGAACACAAGGTATGGCCAAAGACTGACTTCGAAGTAGTGCATGTAAACAGGGACTTCAGTCAGGACTGATTTATTTGGCGAATCACACTAATCTGATGTAAACTGTACTGACTGTCCCTTCTATCCCTCAAATTGACACAGTCTCTCGCAAAAAACATTACAGGACGAATATAATACTTACCACACACAAAACTGCTGGATGGAGCCTGGAAAACGCTGGTACCCTTAAGGCTTTCAGGGTGGGCGCATGTGGCATTGACAGCAGCTTGTAAACCACGGCTCACCAACCACTCAGGCAGCCAGTGGAGCTGGCAGTCGCACAGGAAGCTGTCGCTCTGGATGAGACTGTGGAGCAAAAGACAGGGCTGGATGTGTGTTTTGGACACCGAGTGTAGAAGTATAGACTGTTTAAAAATGATGCGAGGCCTTTTGTGGGTTTGTGCACCTAAATCATGCGAACCTGTCAAAAACACTCACAGAGTTTTGAGGTTCTTCATCTTGCTAAAGGCATCAGGCTGAATTGAGCGGATAGCATTCTCCCCCAAGTTCCTGTTGGAATGCAACAGCACGTCAACAACAGTCTTCAGAAACGCCGTTCATAGTCAGCATATACTGTACGTGGCAAGAGATCCCACAGAACACAGGTGTGTACGTCTGAAGATGGCTGTCCTTACCATACAGGTGCATCTCAATGAATTAGGATATCTTTGAAAAGTTTACTTATTTCAGTGCAGTAGAACCTCGGTTTGTGTCCGCAACGGTTAGTTTTGAAAATTGACAGCAACATTTTGCCTCGGTTTGTGTACATTTTCCGCTTAGCGAACAATATGGTGCGTGTCCTGTCGTGTTATTAATACACTGCGTCAGTCTAACTGTGTTCTTCATGTATTTTCATCCCAAAACGTCCAGTTAGCATCCTTAGCTTGCTTGAATTGGAAGTCAGCTATGTCACCCGTCTATGTCAGCCGCTCTTGACTCTCAAAAATGTTAATACAAAACACGTTTGAACAAATAAACTGCAAAAACCTTCAGAGCCTTTAATTGGTCTCAATAATAATCGATTGAGATGCACCTGCATGTTTTAGAAGGTTGTGTCTACTCAGGGAGGAAATAAAAGGTTGTTGAAGCAATGCTAGGCTAATGAGAAACAGGCAGGTGGGGACTTGTAATAGTGTCGCCCTTTACATGTTAACTCTTAAATGGCTAGTCAGCTCCTCCCTGCCAGCTACTATGGCAAACGACAAACATTGTGGAATACTCACAGGTGTTCCAGGGTCTCTAGGCCAGCGAAGGCTTTCTTTGCCACCGACTTGATCTTGTTTCCAAACAGAGTTCTGACGTTTCCAAACATAAAGGGTGTCAATAGACAAGGAGGGCGAGGGTTTGGGCGGAGGGGGAGAAAAGGGGTGAGAAGACAGACAGCGGAGCACAATTAGCAAGGCTCAATCTGATAAGAGGGAAGGGATTGAAGAATTGGAAATTTGAACTGTGTGGAGATTAGCCAAGAGGAAGGGTGAAAGGTGTGTGTGTGTGTGTGTGTGTGTGTGTGTGTGTGTGTGTGTGTGTGTGTGTGTGTGTGTGTGTGTGTGTGTGTGTGTGTATGTGTGTGTGCGTGGATAAGAGAGGGGGGCTCTGTGCTGCTCTTCAAAGACTACTTTTATCTTTATTAGAATTTTATTAGCAATGACCCTGTAGAGTTCATGGGGATATTCATGCAACCATGTGAGACGGTCAGCCAGTTGCTGTCCCTCTTATTCCACCATCAGTGCCCCTGCAGCCTTCAACCTTCACTTCACAGGAAGAGGAGGCACAGCTAGTTCATAATAAAGACCCCAGTGTTGGCGCAGATTAGCACAAACAAATGTCAACTATTATTTTGAAGGAATTAGTTATATTGATCCGTGCATTATATAATAAACAGCTCAATTGAATGTGCACATGGGTGTGCACTTTGATGTGCCGCTGCCCCTCTTTTCTCTTTTCTGCACCGTCTCCCTCCCGTGGCTCGGCTAACCAGGCTTAAGATGCAGCGGGCCGCTTACGCCAACACTTGACAAAAGAGTTCGGGGTCAGAGTGTAGGGCGTGTGAGGAGTTTGATTTTGATGACTGAATGCGGCCCCCAATTTCACCCTCTCTCAGCTCCCAACAACAGTGAGCGTGAAAGCGGGGGCAAGAGGAGCACAGGCCCGGAGAAGAAATGGAGCTAAGCCTGTTGGGGAGCGAACCCCCGCCAGTGTGAAGAAAAGCCCTTTCTCTTGCCGTTTCTCCCGTTCATTCTCCTTTAGCAGTGCTCACACTGGGAACCATCTTGGCTGGACATCATCCTTTCATCCTGCAGGTTGATTACTTTGCATTGCTGCTCAAAGCCAGCACCTACTCACATCATGGAGACTTAACTAGCTGGCCTAATTTAAACACTGGCAGGTAATATGAACATACTACAACTTCATGAAGCGGGTAAAAGTATGGTCTAATCCGCTTTAAATGTAGACTGAAGCATTTTATGTTTCTGTCAAGCACTGAAAACTGGGGACTGAAACCAGCCAGAGTGAGAAGAGAGGAATTAAAAATGAGGGGAGACACTCACAGCTTGCTGAGGCTATCCAATCCAAAGAAGGCCCCGTTGGTATCCTCTATTGTGCCTGAGATGTCGTTATGGTCCAGTTCCCTGCAGAGAAGGAGAGAAAAGCGGGTTAGGATAAAAACATTGGAAGGAGGGAGGATGAGAACAAGTTCACAGTTTGCCAGCACTGAAGCCTTTCACAGCCTTGGCAAAGCCCAGTCTGGAACTCACGGGTTGCCCCCTCACCCACTTTCCCTCCATCCTCCCCCCTCACACCTGGCCCAAAGAGCCTCTCTGCAGTTCTACTCTGCCAACCACATGCATTCTTTCCTTAGAGAGGCAGAGGAGCATGCATGTCGGTGTGTGTGTGTGTGTGTGTGTGTGTGTGTGTGTGTGTGTGTGTGTGTGTGTCGAGGCAAACTCTCTATCGGGCAAATACATGTATAATTAATGACAGTGAGTGGGGATTGGCAGAAAGGGTTTTGTGTTGGACAAAACAATCGGGTGTGTTTGTCTGACAGTGGCAGGTATAGCACAGCCAACAGTCTTGATGGGGTTGTGGACCAAGCTTAGCAATGGCTGGGCAAAGACAGAATGGATTCAGTGAAATAATGGCTTCTTTAAGGAGTTTCTAAACACTTGTTTAATGCCCGCCAGTGGCCTTCTCCCACAGTGCTAGTGAAAGAAAGAAAGAAAGAAAGAACTATCTTGTAAGGCGAACTCACAAAGATGGCAGAAGAAATAATTATATTCTAAACTTGAGAAAGACCACCACCTTCTCCACAATAACATCATTCCCATGCTTTGCAGGGCCTTCCCCCCGTCTAGTTCTTTCTCACTCTTTTCAACCCCCACTAGCCATCAAACTGGGGCTGCCAATTTCCTACTCTTTCTGGCTGGCTGGCTGTGAATGCCTGTTGGCTTGTTAAAGCAAGGCCAATGGTGGGGGCTGAAGAGCAAGGGACCGTGGGTAGAAGGATGTGGGGAATTTGGGGTGAAGGGTGAGGGCTGTACGACGGGCCAATAACCCCCGTGGCCGAATAAGGGGGCAGGCTGGCTTGTTTGGAGCTTTCACACCCCTCTGCAGGCTCCGGTGCAATGCCAGCTCAACCAGCAGTGCAGGCCCAATTAAAGCTCCCCCAGCTAACTTTCAGAGCTCAGTCTATGGCCATTCTCCCCTGCACTGATTAGATTAGGTCTGCCTCAAAGGAACAAGCCTCTTTAACACTTAGATCTTGCAAAATTAGCGCATCAGACTTGTAAGAGTTGATATGGCATGCCATTCACTTGAACAGTGCGAGTTCACACAGTGACAGGGCAATTAGATGCGAGATGATGTCCACGCCAGTGTCTGGTCTGACATACAAAAGGCTTGTTGGACAGCAGCGTAACATGGTGGGAAAAGTCAGTCTCGAGTGTTAAACTCCAACTCACACTCCAGTCGCAGCATTGTGGGATACACTTTGACAAAGGTGTCATTTGACTATTATGGCTCTGATCTTACCTCCAAGGTGAGACAACTGGCGGGTCCAGTGAGAGATAAGACTGTGTATTGGAGGACAACCATATAGAGCAAACAAGTAAGCTTTAAGAGTCAGGGAAAGGCTCACTGTGAGAGAAACGAGAGTCGGATAGTGCTTGCACAAAATTGTCTCTGGCCCAGATGACGATCACCTGGTTTTGTCTCTCTTATTCCCACACATTCTGGTTTTTAACGAGTTTGGACTTTTTATGCAAAAGAAGGACCCAGTAGCAAAAGCTCTTAACTTGTTGCATGGTTTCCAAAAGGGATGCCAGTGTTCTCGAGGGAAGCAAGTAACAAAGAGCCCTTTAAGACCAAAACACAACCAGACAAAAGAAACAAAGCAAGAAAGACCAAAAAGTTGCCACAGAAACCATGACAATAGTGAAGCCGGAACACTTCGTACTTAAAAACAAAGGCTTGAATGCAAATGTGGCCCAACTTAAAATATGCAAAGAGCTCACACCTTCTAAAATCAGCTGGTAGCACCGCAAACTAAAATATCACACACGCAGTATCATCTCAGGTTTCATTGTTCCCTTGCGGCACATCTCGGCCTTATTATCCGCAGCGGCATCACAGATATGTAGGGGCTGTTCGGAGTGATTTGGCCTTGCTAATAGCAAATGAGGGGTGTACACTTACAGGATGCGTACAGCCCTGAGGCCTCTGAAGGCTCCTTCGGCGATGTGGCTTATTGAGTTGTGCCCCAGACGGAGGGAGTGGAGATCCCCCAGCACAGCCAGGCTGCCTTCATCCAGACGAGTCAGGTTGTTATATGACAGATTCCTGGAGAGGAAAAGCACGAGTGAGACCGAAAAGAGAGGACAGAAAGGCAGTCAACACAGACAGAAAGGGGAAAAACAGAAATGTTCTGTGTGAGGTCTGGAAGGAGATGATAGAACTAATGTAGCTAAAAAAAAAATGATTATACTTGGGTTTCATGGCCAGTTCAAGGTCTCTTGGCCACTTTGTGACACTTTCTCCATCACAGTAAATTAACAATGTAGCTCTAGCAGATGTTGGTTCACATGCCCAAAAATAAGAAAAGGAACAAACGTTACATTTGTTGTAAAATCCACTAAAAGTCCTTATTGAGCCTTTGGTGAAGACTTGAGTTGGAGTGTCCAAAGTGCGGATCAAGGGCCATTTGTGGCCCGCGGTACATTATAAGAATATCATTTATTTTTTAAAAACTTGCAAAATAATACTTGTATTAAAAGAAACAAGTAAATTAACAAGAAAAAGACAATTGTACAAGAAGAACATTGTAAAACAAACAATGTCATTTTCGTACAATAACGTTGACATATTAAAGAAAAATGCTATTATGAGAAACAAAACAAATAAAGTTGTAATTTTTCAAAAATTGTGGAAAACCGTTAGAATGTTACAAGTATATTATGGGAATAAAGAATTATGAGGAAAAAAAATTCCACAAAGAAAGCTGAAATACTCAAGGAAAAAAATCTACAGAAATGGAAAAAACAGCTGTAATTTTATGAGAATAAAGTCAATTTATAAAGAAACAAAAGTCATATTCTAACGAGAAAAAAGGTTGAGAAAAACGAGAATAAACTAATGTAATTTAAAACAATGTCATTTTAGTAGCAGAGAGTTAAAATACGAAAGAAAAAATGTTTTTCTTGCAAAATTCTTGAAAATGTTTTGCTTTTTAAAAGTGATAGTCGTATAAGAAACAAACAAAACAAAGAAGAAAGTAATTGGAAAATGAAGTTTGGGAACATGCTGGAACAAAGTCTAAATATTATGGGACTTAAGTCATATCTACAAGACGAAAATAGAAATATTTGGAAATGCAAAAAAAAAAACCAACAAAAAAAAACCCAGCAAAGACAAATAATTCATACTGTACTAATGTGCTTTTTCAGCTTTATCAAAAAGCTGATATGCAGGCATATCTACATGGGTTGCTTTACAAAATATCAAAATGGCCCTTAAGTCCTTTGATTTTTCAGTACGTGGCCCTCGATGGAAGACATTTGGTCACCCCTTCGTCTAGATGAACATTCTGCCACTCGTTTGGCCTTAAACTGAAGTACAGACTGGAAACAATACTGTGTGAATGCTGTCCATGAAGTTTCACTTGAAAATAAATTGTACTTGAAAACAAGTATGAGTAAAAACATGACTTATATGGTATATTATATTTGTAAGGGTGCATCTTGCATGAGAACATAGATAAGATACAATGTGAATAAACCTCACACACATTGTATTGACAGTGATTATTGTATTGCCCTGCATTGTCCTCATTACAGCCAGGCCTCAAGTTTGCCTGACAAGCCATGTGTGTCGAGATTCTTGCTGTTGACTGATCAGGACAGGATCACAGTAACTCAAATAAACCCATATTGCCTCCGATATGTTAAGCGCCAGGAGGGCGGCGCAGGGAGCAATTTGTCATTCATACTAGTAGACATGCGTCCAGGATATGGCCTTGCGATACGGACAATAAACTTACATGAAACCCATCTAACTCATAATACTCTCTTACTGTTACACATCAACAAACACAGATACCCTGGGCTACCTTTAAGTTAGCAATGCCTCAGCTGAGCGAAGCACTTTACAGCAGCAAAATGACAATCGTGTCAACAGAAAAGGGAAGGATCTCAGATAATGCCTCGTCCTTCAGTTGACAATGAGGGTGAATGTGATCCTCGTGTAATTACCACAACAGACCCAGTAGAGGATCACACACAGGATTGTAAAAAACACCCACACACAAAAAAGTAAAGAAAGTCATGTAAGAGAGATTCAGTGTTGTTGAGCTCAGGTCTAATGATGGGATAAACAGGATTATCCTTGGTGTCCCGTCACGCATTGAGTGCAAAACCCAATGTCATTTAAGCATTGTAAAAGTAGATAGATGATACGGGTGGAGTGTGGCTACGGGAAAGGACCATAAACATGTAGAACATTGTGAGAATAACCGCAAGTAAAGAAAGCAAAAGGATACAGTACTGATTGGTACTGCAACTAACTAAAAAGTTCTTGCTTCAGTTTGGGTGAACCAAACCTCAACATGCACTTTTGGGGACAACACAATTTTTTTTCATTAAATATATTTACCGTAAATTCCGGTGTATAAGCCGCACCCACTAAATTTAGAGGAAAAAACAAATTTGTACATATATAAGCCGCACCGGTGTATAAGTCGCACGTATCCACGTCATAAAATGGCATATTGTGGCACGCACGAGTCCGTGAGAACCAGGCAGCTCTTTATTTGACAGGAGCCAATCACGAGCTATGAAAAAACTCACGACAAGCTTGTCAACCCATTGCAAATTGTAGGTCATTACTCAATATAACAGTCTTGACTCACGATATTGTCTTACAAAGTACATTCAACTCATTACACAGCAATTCAACAGTCAAAAGTTATACCTCTGAAATATACAAGCATGCACCAATACGAGTTTAAATGAAAAAAAAAAACAACATTTTAAAGTGGATGGATGGCACGGCAATGCTGCCTCTGTCCACCAGAGGAGCCCGGAACTCAGAGGCAGGCTGACGTCATTGCAGCGCCTCAATGAATGTGTTTGTATATTTCTCACGTATACCTTTCGAGTGTTCCTGTGTGATGAGTTTAGTGTTCTTAGAAATGTGTTCTTTGTAAGACTGTAAGATTCAGACGGTTAAACTGGCATATATAATGACCTCCTGCGATTTCCAATGGGTTGACAAGCTTGTTGTGATTGGCTCCTGCCAGAGAAAGAGCTACAGTTTCCTCAGACTGACTCGCGAGCGGCACAGTATTTAAACAATTAGTTGGAGTTCTGAAGTAAAGGAGATGTCACACGATTAGAATTTAGCCACAGGGTTCAAAGTTTAAGAAAAAAGTAGTGGCTTATACAGTACACCGGAATTTACGGTAATTGTTTTATTCTTTGATTCTTCTGCTCTTAACAGTGCATGAGACATAAAAGCTTGCCTTCCCAGGCGAATTTAGGTACTCACAGTTCCCTTAGCTTCTGGCAGAACTTCCAGCCATCAGGATTGATGCGGGTTATGGAGTTGTTGCTGAGGAAAAGCTGCTGAAGAGAAGTCAGGCCATACAGGGATCCGCTGTTCACCTCCGTCAGGCTGTTGTAGTCCAGGTGGCTGCATTAATACAATCAAGCAACACATATATATTTAAAGTATATTTAAAGAAGGACTTGAGCAATCATGATGACATCATGCTGGACTCAAGCATCTGACTCGGAGTTTGTGAAGAAGTGAACAGCTTTCTGCTTATTGCAGTGTGAATGCACGGTCAATGTAAAGAATTAAAAAACGACAAAAAAAAAACAATTGTCTCATTAAAAACTTATTGCAAACATTCGTGGAAAAGTGACTGGCTTTACCTTCAGATAAGCGAGACGTTATTTTACGTGTGTGCTGTTGTAGGTTGGTTCAAAAGAATTCGATAAGACATAGTATCCGTACAGTGGGTACAATTGTTCTGATTATGTTAAGTATTGATTACACATTGATTTCCCTCTAATTCTTCTCAAAGATACGTACAGGACTTTCATCTTGGCGAGATCCCAAAAAGCACCATCAGTCAGCTTGCTGATACTGTTCCTTTGCAGCTTCAGCACCTCCAAGCTAGAAAGGCCCTGGAAGGTCAAACCCTCGACTTGACGGATTCGATTCCTGTTCAGTTCACTACAGGTGAAGGTAAACACACACAAAATATAGGAAAAACATCAACACATATTTGTAATTTTTTATTGTTTCTCAAATTCCAGAATTTCCAGGAACTTACTGTAGATGAAGTGCACAGTTATGCATCATGTAACCGATACATGCGCTAATATTCCAGATGATAGATTACTTCCCATATGGTGTGCAAGGTTTATTTTTTAAATTAATCATTAATAATATTACATAAAAATTATAATATAAATAATTAATAAAAAGAATACTTTCATGAAAATAATAAGACAAAATTAATTGATTTTGAAATATCGTTTTTCCATCGAAAGAATCGATTACAGTTAAAAGAATTGACAAACTTCTAAGAAATATTTTGCCCTCATTATATAATAGCATTCACCCAAAGAGTCCTGTAGCCTGCAAATTTCAATGAGGGCCTTTCCACCTGCTGCACCGCATCATGTTTCTATGAGACTGTCTTTGCGTGCAGTGGATGTGTACATGTGTGTGTGTGTGTGTGTGTGTGTGTGTGTGTGTGTGTGTGTTAAGGCTTCCCTGAGAGTAAATATAAACATCCTGGTCTGTTCATTGACACAAGCTCCTCTCCAACAAAAGATCGTGATGGGCTTACACAGGTTACCCTTCACTGACAAGAGCACCTTCACTCTTTGGGTTAAAGGTATAAACAATCAATGCATTAAGCTCAGTGAGACAGGCAAAGGATGTTTGCCCAAGATAATAAGGTGTTTTGCATGAAATGACCTCACCACTTTGGGGATATGGAAGAAGCCAATAAATCACTGACAATATACCTCCTATGTTTATCTTGTCAGAACCAATCTGGCCCTGGAGATATTAGATTCATAAAACAGAGCGTAAATAATACTTTAAAAAAAAAACACAGCACCCAAACACTTGATAACTCTTCATAAGTCAAACAGTTAACTTTTGTAACGTCTCCAAAATCAACAAATCAAAAAGCCAATAATTATAAGTTACACAAACGGTAAAAATGTATTGTATTGCAAGGAAAGCGTTTTTGTCTGATTCAAAACAGACCCCATGTGAGCGCACAGTGTTGTTCAAGTGATATAAATCCAGTGGTACTCACAGCTGGGTGAGCCTCGGGAGTTGGAATGCCCTCACAGGAACCTGACTGATGCGGTTTCGGCTCAATCTCAGGACCTGGAGAGTGGAGCCCAGATGGTCCAGTGCTCCCAGCTCTAATGCACTGATCTTGTTGTTGCTTAGGTACCTGGGGACGCACAGGCACAGCAGCACGTTTAAAAACGCACATACCGTATGTAAGACGGACTGGCTGCTCTTCAACTCTTTACCAGAAAGAATTCA
The DNA here is from genome assembly GCF_027744805.1 of Dunckerocampus dactyliophorus. Lineage (NCBI taxonomy): Eukaryota > Metazoa > Chordata > Actinopteri > Syngnathiformes > Syngnathidae > Dunckerocampus > Dunckerocampus dactyliophorus. The sequence goes on from NC_072826.1 coordinate 5,724,017, forward strand.
ACTATATTGTGACTTGAATAGCTGTAGAGTACTTTTACGTCCCAGAAATACTTACAAATCTCTAATCTGGAGTCCTGCAGGGAAGGAGTGTCCTCGTAGTTCAGTGATGTCGTTATTGCTCAGGTCTAAGGTCTCCAACGAAACAAGGTCTCTGGTCCGTGAGCCCTCAATACTACTTATTTTGTTATGATGTCTGCAAAATGACAAAAAAAAAGCCACACTATTTTTGGAGAACAGAAACGATATAAAGACAGTTACGTGGTTTTGTTCCCCCTCATCCATGAAGACACCCAAGATTCCTCGGCCTCACTGACGTCCGCTTTAGGGTAGAATAGTACACACAGCTGAGTGGCTTGGTTCACTACAACTGTGTGTTTAACTGGCCAATAAATAATTGCCGAGGACACCGTGCTTCTCCACAGATCATAGTCACACAATGCATTTGTGGTCTCAGCAGACACATGGAGGTTTCAAGCGCTACATTTTCATATGCAGTGAGCCAAAAGTGGATCTGTAATAAAGGAGGTGCAGCAAACAACATCTATAATAACCAACACAGAAAAAACTCTTGCAAGCCTCATTTTAGAACTAAAAAGGGGACCGTGGATGCAGGAAACACAACTGAAGTGGCACGTTATATTACATTAGACAATTATTATTTTAAAATGTTGCAAGCGGAAATCGTAACATTTAATTTAACCCACAGCAGTGTCTGCATACGCATACTCAATCAAGGCTGTGCAGTATTAAATTACAAGTTATATTCCCAGGGTGGTATGAGCGGAAAGAGCCAAAGAAAGCAAAAGAGAGAGCAGGTGTTCTACCAGTCAAACTCAAAACAAGGTCAGTCCCTCCTTCCTTTCTAGCAAGCAGATGGACACACACACACACTCATTTATTGGTGTCTGAGTGTGGGTGGGGGACTGTTACACCCAGTGCCCACCTGAATAAACACAGGCTAAAATGGTTAAGGATGAACCGTGCAACACAACACAACACAAATAACAAAATGCACACATGGAACAGAGCAACACACAGTGGCTACTTTAAGCACAGAGTACGGAGGGAAGGAATGGGGGAGGAGAAACAAGAGGGGATAGTTAAGACGTGAGGGCGGGTCAACAGCTGGTGAACTCTGCTGGGAAAAACAGATCAGTCTCAAACTGGTGGAAGAGATTGACCTCTCTCACTCCTTCTCTCGCTCATTCTACTTCCACCACTCAAACCCCCACCCAAGCCCGGCCCCCTCCCACGATCGAGAGTCCAGCTGTGCGTGAGAGAGCGCTCAGCGTGTTTGAAGTCTGCAAATACAATAGTCGCGTTTATGAAAAGTGATTATCATACGGCCAGTGACATCTCTGATAAAAAGGCACTTGGTTCGGTTGCAGCCTTTGATGTTGAGCGTTATTCACTTTCGGTTCTACTTCATTCCAAATCTCGTTAACATGGCCAATCGGGCATCTGATTTGCATGAGCCCAGCTCTTTTTGACACATCTTTTGATGTATGCAACACACAAGCAGTTTGAGTCTCCTGTTTCCAGTGTCTTTGAGGGTGGCTAGCAGGTCCCTTCCCGATGGAACCTGGCAATCGGGACCAAGAGAGAATTATTGGAAAACCATTCCCCGGCCCATATGATTTCCATTCCAAGCTGTATTAGTTGCTCCCTTTTATGATGGCATGGCAGCCATTGTGCACAATAGGAAAGTCGAGTTGGTCCAAAGTCTATTTGACACCTTTTTTCATTTGTTACTTTTGCTGTGATATTCAGAAGGTTCGGATATTTTTTACAAGAAGTTGTATGACATCCTTATCAGCCATGTAGTGCACCAATGGTCACTTTCCCTCCACTTCGTCCAGTGAAGTGAATTCTGGTCAGTTTCCGGTGTTGAGGAAAGTAGTTCCGGGTAATTGGTGGGGTCACTTAAGCGTTTTGCTTCTCAAAACTATACGCGTTCAAAAGACTAATATATTTGCATCACAGAACAGTTTTTCATGAAAAAGTCACAATCGCTGAGAGTTATTTTCTCTGCGTTCGTATCACTGCGCAGTGCCGCCAGCTGACTGTTGCTCACATAACCATCACCTGCTTCACAAAGGTGGATGGAGACCGGGAAGTCTGGACTTCCCTACTGAGACTGCTGACCCGGAAGAAAATGGAATGGAATGGAATATCGCCCTACCCTCAACAGCCAGCTTCATCAGTACACTACGTATTGCTCTTTCGCCACAGAGCGATGTCACCCTGATCTGACACATCCCCCGTCCCTTCCTCCTTATCCTTCCTCCCCCGCTTACTGTTCCCCATGTTACTGTAAAGCCATGTGACGGACAGCTGCAGCTGCAAGTGCTTCAGCGGGCCTTCACTTCAGCTGTGTGGCTTTGTAAATATTCAACCCTCCCTCTAGCCCCTCTACTCCCATCTGACCCATGGGCCTTACCCTGGCAACAGGCTCCAAGTCAGGCCAAAAAAAGCCCCCCCCCCCCCCCCCCCCCCCCCCCCCCCCCGATCATTTGGAGAGGTGTTACTCAATGGTTGGAGCAAATAAAAGTTTTCTGTTTTGTATCAAAAGCAAAGCACATAAATTAACTGTTCAGTGTCACTGATGGACACGGCACAAATGCAAAAAAAAAAAAGTGTTAAATACTTTTGGAAAAATTGCTTCATGGGTGAGAGGCTTCATGACACCTCAATGTCCTCTAAAGCAGAACGACATGGACAGCATAAATGCGTCAGGATCGGTTCTGAGAAGTAAGCAGATGACACAGAGGGGAAACAGGAAGGTGTGACTCCTGCACTGCTCGGCACTAAAATGACATGATGGTGATCAATGTTACAGGAACGCCAGCTGCAAGCTATCAAGCAGGCAATGCACATACTGGCAAGGTGCAGATCATGGTCAGTACAAGACTGGCTGGAGGGGGTTGGACTTGTTTCAGGATGAGTGTTGTGTAAGAATGTTCTATGGTCACATACGGTGGAAAAAAACCCAGCAGGATAGAAAACAGCCTCCTCATCAAATATAATAAAACATACAATGAGTGTATTATCGCTGCTTAAAACAAACCAATACACTTTTCTACAAATTCTCATATCAGCGTCAGGGGTTGGAAACATTTTAACGGTTACCTCAGGCAACCTTCCAGGTTGTAGTGTTTGCTATGGACGTCTTATATTCTTGACATTTGTTGCCAGACACATTCTTGATGATAAGAAAACTTCGAATTAAATCTGCCTCAAACAGGTCACGTGTTTGCAGGGGTCCTTCTGGTCTAAAAGGCTAAAATGTTAGGCAGTGCCTCCAGTCCATTGCAACAGTTTATGGAAGTAACTTGAACATATTCTATAAATAAGAACTTTAATTTACTGGCGTCCAGAACTGCAGCATGTATGAAAAAAACGTTCAAGATATCTATTTATGGTCATCATTTTTGGTTGTTGATTGACTGCTGGGCTTATATTTTTGACAAGGACACGCGCATACTTGCCCCTCCCAAATAAGGCAGTAAATCTCCAGTGAGATGCCAATGCAGGCAGTCCCCACAGGCACAATTTCACGACTCGGAGCAACCAAGTTGGAACTTTACGCGAGCAGTAGCCCCAAGCAAGGAGTCTGCTCACGCAACATACATGGCTGGTTAATAGGAATACTTTTAATGTTCCTATGAATTCAAGTGTAAATCGCCGATATTGATGCTGTTCTAAAACTGACATGTAAGGATTTGAATCCTTGACATACGTCATGAGACTATTTCAAGAGCATTTCAAAGAGGCCAGTGACCTCAGAATACAGTAACAGAGAGGCATATAATTCTGGTAGGTTTTAAGCGGGGCTATACTCACAGGTACAGTGATACAATCTTAGAGGCCGCCTGGCCTAAATCTGGTATGGAGGTCAGCTCATTGTGGTCCAGCCGCCTGCAAGTGGAACACACAATTGTTGGTTAGTGAGAATCCCCAAGTCTGAAGGAGAAGCAAACTTTGCACATCAGATGCTGTATGTTTAACTTATAAAGCAGAAGTTTGTTGTCACTAAATTCGAATAATCCATTCGCAACCACATCAATAAAAGCACTGAAAACGCCACAAGTCACGTCTGTGGCAAGTCAGGCTTTTAAAAACCCAAAATAACACAGGAGCGCCAAAGATATGGAGGAGCGTGTGACTGGCCTGACGGAGATGTCACCAGCGGGTATCACCCTTTTCCCCGTACTGTGTGTGTGTGTCGTGTGTTGTGGTGCTGAGTGAAACTGAGCCAAGTCCTCTCCTCGCCGTATAAAATATTTATAAGGCCAGCGTTGGCCACAGTATCAGGTGGTGGAAGGATGGCTTAATATAGAAAACCGCCACTTATTCTCAATTGGACTTAGTTCAAGGTAACACATATGAGGAAGCCGCTAGGAAGTGGCAACCACAAACTTTACCAGTTGACATAGGCCCTGAACCTTTGCTCTGCAAAAACATAACCCGTTTCACAGTATTACGTTTAGGTTTACCCCCACATAAAGCCCATGCACTGTGCAACATTTTCCCAGCAAACTAATTGAAAAAATCTGATATTTTAAACTGTTCATTTATGATGGCTCTGTTCGTAATTTGGTTTGATATCCTACGCCGCACGCTTGTGTCTTCAGCATTTGTGTTCACTTCCAGTGCCGAAATTTCCTTCATGACTTTGGCAACTTTGCCCCCAAGACACGCAGTCTGCTCTGGTGTAATTGGTGGAAGGCAGCGGTGTCCATACCTATTCCAGCCAGGCCGCATCCAGAAAAATGTATGGATGTGGGGGCCACTTTGATACATTTTGGACATTAATGATGCAAAAACTAATAATATATAGGTCAATATATGCCAGGGGTGTCCAAACATTTTCTACCGAAGGCCGCTAATAGAAAAGTCAGAGGATGCGGGGGGAGTTTTAATATTTTATTTTGTCAAAAGACTAAAAAAAGATGTTTTATATATATTTAAAGACAAAAAGCTTCATATTGAGGTGACAAAGCTTATTAACACATATTGTTACACCTTTTTTCTCTTTGTTCCAATTTTTATTTTTATTTTTTATTTTCATTTCTAGAATGTGACGCGGGCCAATAAAAACCGAGCTGCGGGCCGCAAACGGCCCGCGGGCCATCGTTTCGACACCCTCGGTGTAGGGAGTTTTCATTCTTCATCCAAAAAAAATAAAAATGGAGCAGTGCAGCCAAATCTTTAAAAACACAAGCAATAAAACATTTTCACTGGTTGTGGTAGGTTTTACGTTAAAGTCCAACTCATCAGCAAGTAAACAACTGCACATAGTTGGAAAGTGAGAAAGCAACAATGCTGATGCTATACCTTCAGAGCGGAATGACACAATGCATCATCACGTATATCATTTTGTCCCACCCCTAACCAGTACATACAGTACATGTACAACATGTTTATTCTTCTGGTGAAACATTTTCACACATTCAAATGTGTGATGTGCATGAATACTTACAGCTCTCGTAGATTGGGCAGGTTGGCAAACACGTTCACGTCAATGGCAGGCAGCTTGTTGTGGCCAAGGTTTCTGGAGGGGTAAAAAATTGGAGGTGATGCCAACGCATTTGAAATTATGACCCAAATTGCATTCAGAGCAAACGAGTGAAGGCGATGACTGTTTATTCCTTTTCAAAATACCAGTCAGATGCATTTTTGCGGTATTTGAAATAAAAACCAACATGAATAGCAACAGTTTGCCTCCTGTGTGCCAGGAAGGCAAACTCATACAGTAGACAAAACACAGCATTATATCATCCTGGTGAATTCAAGCAAGTCAAGATCAATACTATTGATACAATGACTCTCCCTCCTGGCTCACTTTGCAAGCATAACTCGCAGGCCATTTATCTGCACCAGTCAATTTGCACTTTAGTCAAACAGTAGATTTAATAGCTGGCACTTGACTTTCACAGAGGCTTATTAGAGAGTGATTTGTCCAGTAATATAGAGTTACCTATGACAATGCGAGGTGGGAAGGAGGGGCTGTGTGCCGGCATTGACACACACACACACACACATCTGCATATAACAGTCAGCTTCCCACGCCATATTCATGAAATTTGTTTCACGCATAAACAAGTGGGTTCTGCAGTATGCCACACACACCTCCTGCTTTGCTGGCGCACAGCCTGTTGGCAGAAGGGAGGCTGCAGTGAGAGCAGTGTTTGTGTTTGCTGGTGGGTTAGGCTGGGTGAGACAAAGGGAGCCCACAGCTCCCAGCCTCCCCCCTCAATCCCTCTGTCCAGACGTGAGAGACAAACCAGGAATGTTTTGCAGGCTTGCTGAGAGATGACTTCTTGTTCAGGGACACTTCCACCTGATGCACCACATTCCTCATCCTGTCCCATGCTGAGAATGGGATTGGAAAATGAACTGCTTTTCAGGATCGTCTCGGAGTTCTAACATAAAAATTGGAGAGCGATAGACCTGGAATCCAACGCTTGGCTACAACAAAATATGCTTACTGTCCTCCATAATGAACTTTTTAATACCATTTCATGCAAATCAAGCCATGTCTCACTTGACAGTTTTCCCTTATTGTCTTCTGGGCTTGATTACTGATAATGACCGCTTCCCTCCAGAGTATTTCTCCTTATTTGAAAGGGTGACGAGATAATAGCAGAGCCTGTGCCTGCCCTCCAGGCACAGGCTTGACAGGGAGGTGTGCATGTGTGTTATGATCGTTTAATGGAGCACCTCCCATTGTGGGCTAGATCACTAAATTGGTGTCCCCTGCAACAGGAGGCAATTACCTCCTTATGGTGAAGCTAAGTGAGAAGAAGAAGAAAAAAAATCACATCGAAGAGCCGCCTCTGCCTAGAGGATATGTAAATTCATAACTTACCGCCCCCCGCGCACACACACGCACGCACATCTGGAAAGACCTCCCTCATCTCAGAACAGTTCCAGCACTTCAAAGGTGCAGCTTTCCAACTTTCAACAATTCAACAAATACTTTTACTGTGTATATATGACTGGAAAAAAGTCACATTTGAGTGGAAAACCTGCTGTACTGGTGCTAAAGGCCACAGCAAACAAACAAAACCGGTCCTTTTGTTTATGTGTAGGCAGACATCCACCCTTTTCGCAGCCAACTGTGGCATAAACTCACTCAATGCATTTCTCTTCAGCCTGTTTTACTTTCTTGCCTATCAGATAAGGTTTGCAGCAATTTAACACCTACTGTATGAGAAGATGGTGATAACAGTATTTTACCTCCTACTTTCCCCTCCTCCCATGAGGAGTGGAAGCAAGGGGAATCCGGCACTAAAAGTGTGGTTAATGCGTTCCAGAAAGCGGCCCCGCAATCACACTGTTGTGCTGAGATCAGATGCGGAGAAGTAATTTCTGACTGGGGGTGAGAAATGGGATGCCATGTCCTTCCATATTACCGGCTGGGAAAGGACGTACATGGGGCAGCGTGGCCCATCCAGTAACCGGAGGGTTCCCTGTTCAAATCGCTCCACCCCAGTCACTGCTGTTGTGTCCTTGGGCAAAGACATCACCCACTTTGCCCCCAGGGTCGCCCACACATGGATGCTCCACAGACCAAGATGCTGACCTCACCCTCAATCTAGGTGCCACACGATGGCTCTAGAGAATCGGTTAACGCAAAATTAGCTTCCTGGATTTCTTATTTCTTCGCCAGGATGGAACTTATTGTTGATGCGGCAAACGGACTAGTTTATCCAACATTCTCATTGAGTTTGCCAAATGAATGTGCCTTACAGGACACCGTAGTATTGTTTAAACTAAGTGTTTGACATTGGGCATGTGATCCAATTGACCAGCAATGCTGGGAGTAGTCTGTACACTTCTTTATTGATACCACAGTATGCAATGTGCCAAAGGGTAAAATACAGCAGTTTGTTAAGCGCAACGTTGTACGATAATAGAGACAGGCTACATTTTGGTGAAAACCAAAACATGCGAAAATCGGGGTGTTGGAAAACCAAAGTCTGACTGTACTTAGCCACAGACAGTGTCTGATGATTTTCTCAGATTTTTTTTTGTGCAATTACTGACATAAAACATAGTCACTAGTACTAATAGTCACATAGTACTTTTGGACTACTGTAAATAGGTCAGGTAACAAAAAGAGGCTTAACATTTTAACTGTCACTTAAGTGCTCTCAGCAACTTTGCCATTAAATTAACAGTTTTGCAATGTTCTCGCTCGGTTCATGTTCTGCAGGTTGTTGAAAAATATTAAATAAGTTAACAAATAAGTCATAAAAAAATAATTTGTCATGATAAAAAAAAAATGCTGACACAGCAGCAGCACAACACAGCGGCAGCAGTCCCATGCAGCCCACCACCACAGCTTCAGAAAAGCCTAGGGGAAACCTGATAATGCGTATTGATTATGACTCAATACCTCTGGAGTTTATGCATATTTTTCTGCCAAAAGACAACGTGAAGTTATTACTTGTGACTCATAACTTCTGCAGGTGGTTAGTTAGCACGGGTCATATTATATCCTTTCAAGTAGGCCCAAATGCTGAAAGGATACGTGGCTAAGAAGAAGAGAGAAAAGCTTCAAGTGCAAAATGATAAAATAATCTAAGTCCCGGCCTGAAAAAGCAGTGCCCAGGGAAAATAAATTGGGCTCAGCATCTGCAACAGACCATTGCTGCTGGACAGGGCCGCAAATAAAATTAATGAAAAAGCCTTTAAAAAAAATAGATAGGCTATGGGTGCTGAGGGACCACAGGAAACCTGGGAGTATAGGGGTGATGTCATAGCATGACATGATGCTTGTTAAGTCAGCACAGTCAGTGTATGGGTGGGAAAGGCAAAAGAACAGGGACTTGCACATCCAGAGATACTGCACACCATCATTATTCTTCCTTGGTCTATCATGGATAAATATTGTGTGAACTTTGCTCACCATGGGTGTTAAGTGATGTCAGTGGCAAGCATCTTTCAGTCTCACAGGGACACAAAAGCCCTTAAATGTGGTCGATTTCATAGCATCATAAAACTAGTCAAATAATAACCTGTGTCTGACAGCCAGACACAAACATGTCATTCTTTCTGTCACGAGGGTCTACTTTAGAGCAAGGCAACTGCAGTGAGAGTGTACGCAAAACTCGCAGCAGCTCCCGGACACCATTTTACATGCCAGCAAAGAAAGAAAAAAAAAACACTCTTATCTACTTGGACAAGTTAAAAGCATGAGCTGACAAACAAGATTTGTCATACCACTGATAAATAAGACAAGCTTAAAGAGGAGTTCTGTCATGCTGGCACCTTTGGGGACCATTAAAAGATACAAACTGTCCAAAATCCTACAATCTGGTGAATATTTACAAACTTAATGTCAGAGGCAGAATCACAAAGTATTTGATTCACAAACATATATATTTATTAGGTAACATACAGTACTTAGTACAAACATTATGTAGAAACCTGAGACAGGCTGATGAGAGCTTTGAACAAAACAAAATGAAATACCGACAAGTACAGTAGAAAAGATGACAGAAGTCAGGATGAATGAATAAATGGTCGTAACCCCCACACTGCCATCTCAGGTTTACAATCTTCATTTTGGAGTTCACTGTTCTGTTTCATTTTAGAAACATTTTGGTCTCAGGTTATCAGAATTGTTTAAGAAATGTAGTGTGACTATCAGCCAGCCTGCGGGGCTGACAGGGTTTGAAACGGATCGCATTAACAGCGTACACATATTCAAGTGTGTGCATTACATCCTCACCACTCCCACGCAGCGTACCAAATTAGTTGTTCCTCCAGACTCCGAGTACAAGTTAGTTATTCATGTTTTCCCACCAAGGATGTGTGGCCACATCTTGGGGCCATGTGCGCTTCTGCTCATTGCACAGCTTCTTTGGCACACAGGCAAGGCTGTCCAAACAGAGAAATTTGGGCAAAAAGGACTCCAATAGCCGGAGGCACAGCATGACCCTATGGCCGGACTTAAAGACGCCAGCCCGGAAACGCCAGACGAGAACAACACTGAAGCTAGCTATATTGTATTCATATACAGTAAGTACACTCATTGTCCCCAGAGTGACCATACAGCACCAGCACCAAGATCCCAAATTAATATTTGCTACCAAATAATCTGTCTCTTTGAAATCTGGATTGGGGTGGGGGTTGTTTTGGTTGTGTACACACAGCTCACCTAATATTAACCTCTCTGTTTGAAAGTGATGCATAAATGCACAAGTATATGTAAATTATTAATAATTTATTACTCTTGGAGAGCAAAAATGTACATTTCTACCCTGACGGACTGCACAGTTTGTGGAAGTTGCGTCACTTTTTTTTTTTTCAACATTTCCTCCTGATTTCCAAATGCTAACCACATGTCGAAAGATGATTCATTGATCAGACCCACTTTGTAGACTTCAGGGGAGAGGGAAACAGGCGCCCTTAAGTGTCTTCACAAAAGGCCTGTATATTCCACTGACGGAATTCCTTTAGAATGACTTGTGGCAGCAGCTGTTTGATTGTCATTAAAACCAGCGCATGTGCCCAGTCTGAAGGCTGACGTTCATTTGAGCAGTTACCAGTTTGTACAGATTTCTCCAAATTTGTTCTAAACTTATGAGCTACATTAGTCAATTACAGCAACCAGGGCTATATTTCCAATGCCCGGTGGTTTGACAATGCAACTTCACACCAAAAAACCTTGAAGAAGGGGGGAGGGAAAAGTGAAGAACAGCTGATAAAAATCAGCGCCAAGGATAACATCATCTGGAACCCTCTTTGACACTCATGCTGTGACTTTAAAATATCTGCCAGCGAACACGCGAGCCACACAGCAAGGGAAACTATGGCAATAAACAAACTTGGTATATAATCACTCCCAATACCACGAGATTACAATGCTGCGTAGTGTGAAATGGCCCCGAAACCGCAAGGGCTAAGCCCTGCTGAGAGCTGCTGCTTTTGCTGTGTGTCTGCTGAAATGTTCCTCTAATCAAGCAGTTAGTTGTTGTCCAGTCTACCCATCTTGACACCAAATGTTAGAATACAACAAAACCCCCAGAAATCAAGCTGAACACGTGTAACAGAAGTTGTAGTTCACAGGTCTTTCAGCGACATGTGGGGCCAGCGTGAAGGCATGATCGCTGGCGGACCATGACACTGATAAAACATTTCCATGCAGGAGGCATAAAAACCTCCCAGCCCCACCATTCCCCACTATCCCTACATACTGAAATCTGGAACCCCACCCTCTGCTGTCCGGTCCTCAACCCGCCGCCAGCCACTATCAAGAAACCACCAACACAAATTCATTTCCTGCGTGCAGAAGCCAAAGCCAACTGTTGAGGATGGTGTTTACCAATAAGGCTGCTCTGTGAGGTTTGGGGCAATGGTTTGGGGTTAAGTAGTAGCAGAGTATGCCAAGCACATTAGGGAACTGGGGAAACCGCATGGGAATTGCTGGGCTACAAAGAGGATCATTCAATGGCTGGCTTCCGCTGGCTTTAGACCAGACTTTCTTTGAGCTGCTTCTGCAAGAAGTCAACAGTGACAAGTAGGAAAAATGCTCCAAAAGGCGCTTTGTGTACCAAATAAGGTACAATCTCATTCGAATAAGATTGGAAAGTCAGTCTGCCAATCACCAAAACCACAGTCAAAATTAATAATCCTCATGCTTCTTGTTTAACTCACAAAATAGTATTACGCCAGTATGCTGTGGCCAAAGTGCTTTTTATACACATTACTATGGCCGAAAATAAGATGAGGAACCACTCCGGAGAGGGAATATGTGACTGCACAAGAGGAAACCCGCGTTGAATGTCATTAGTGCATCAATCGGAAGCAACGAGCAAACAACAGAGAGTGGTAGTCCATTTGTTAAATGTCAGAAGCACTACTGTAGACCAGGAAAGTATAAGTGACAAAGAATGGAATTTAAAGGAGTGGAGTTCTTCTCATACAGAACATACATACTGTATTTGCAAAGTGATCCGTTCAATCATGCCGGTAAAAAGCGGCTTGCAATCCAAATTTTAGTTTACAAGTCAAAGTCAAAGAGAAAAAATCAGTTGAGAGACAGTATCTCAAAAAACTTGTTTGTTGGGACACTCGTATGTTAAGGTACGCTAAATACAGCGCTCCAGACTAACTTTATTTACTAGAAGCACAGCGGCCCACTAACTCCTGGCTCGTACCATTGATGAGTCTGTACCCATTTTGTGCTTTTACTTGTATGTTTTTGGAAGCTACTTTACTGAGACGTTTGATCAGTGCAGTCAGACAGGATGTAACGTGCAGCGCTTTTATTGTGAAGTCCGGAAGTCTGTTGTTGTTCGTCATTTTTCCTTCACTTTTAAGCTTTCACAACTTCAGTGGTCATCTTAAAAAGACCCTCAGTTACATTGTGCTTGTGTTTGTTTTATACACAACGCATCCTTTATAAATAGCATTACTCTGTATCTCCACTAACAACCCCAATCACATCGCAGTGGCCATTCGCCCCCGTTCTCACACACGTCGGCCTGTCGATTGTGCAAATTAACTGGACAAGTGTAAAGCATTAAGTAACTTCGCCCCAACCTGTGGCAGTATTGGTTCACCAGAAGACTGCTGCTGTGAGGTGAACTTCCTCCCCACCACACACAGTAACCAACTCCTCTGGACTTAAAGTCCATCTATTAATCTGATATCGTATTTAGTACAAAGTGCATTGGAAGTGGAGGGTGGTAACTTGGATGCCGGGTAAAGAAAAAGAGAAAATTAAAAAAATATTGTCACATCCTACTTATAAGCAGCTACAGTGTGTACATTTAATGAAGGTGCACATTTCACAAACAGCTTTCAACAAAGTGTGAGTATTTTGCAAGTGTAAGACTGCACTGCAGACTGGTGAAGAGACAGCTTTTTTTTTTTTTTAAACATTTCAGAACACCCACCCCCACCCCACAGTAGGATGTGGGATGAACACAGGAGTAGTTATTGCTGTAATTCCAATTTATGAGACAGTATAAAGATAATCGCAACATCTAGAAGCGGGTGTACTCGCTCGCTTCACTCACTAAAAGCGGGGAAAGAAACCCATTTTCAGCTAGTTGGTTTTTCTGCTTCATCTCCAACAATGGGAAGTGGTTACAAAATAGTCCACTGTTATGCTCAGCTGTGTGTTTCATCTTATCTATGTTATTTTAAAACTTACATCCACAGTTTGGAGGGGTGTCATGAGACACCCAACTCACGAGACGAGACAATACATGAAATTGACTCCACGAGAACGAGACGAGAAGATTTTAACATTAAGAAGTACGATGAAAAAATATGGACAAATAAACATTTTCATTTAACAGAGTCACAAAACAATTCAGGTGCATTTTGAAATGTTTACTGTCCCACAAGTTGACGCTAAACAATATTGTCAACATTTTTTGAGAGTAATTAAACAATTGTTATGATGATATCTAATAAAAATAATAATAATGATAATAATAATACTAATAATAATGAATCATAATGAAATATTTCCTTTAATATGTCATCTTTCACTCTGTAAAGCAGGGGTCACCAACGTGGTGCCCGCGGGCACCAGGTAGCCCCCCACGACCACATGAGGTGCCCGCAAGCCTGCTTTTCATTCAGGTTTTCAGTTAATAATGAAAGAACAGTAGAAAGAAATGCATTCTGAAATACAAAGTGTGAGTTGTGGACACCAGCATTTTGTTCATGTTCTGGTAAAACAAGCATATTCGCTTTGTTTGGGTTTAAAATAAGCTCTGAAAATAAATGTTACAAAAATAAGTAGCTCTTGGCCATTTCCATTTTGTAAAAGTAGCTCTCACGAGGAAAAACGTTGGTGACCTCTGCTGTCCGTCTGTCAAACGTTTGCAGCATTTCTTGAAATGCTGGCTTTTCAACTGTATTGAAGAGCAGCATTTCTTTGGCAATCTATTAAACTACTCTCTGCGAGCACACACCATTTAGCGCTGTATTTGTATTTACTTTGCCGATCAAACGTCTCAGTGAGTGTCGACTGTTTGTAGTTTTTTTCCTCACAGATGGGAAAAGTGGGTCGGGTGGATATGTTTGGGTTGGCAAGTTCGTTTTCTTTATGTTGCCACCAGTTTTGAACAAATTCGGCATACTGGCTCGTTCGTGTTGATGGGCTCACCTTGCTCATTATTAATATTCCCACACGGGGGCTATGACATTTGGCTTTGCAATCTTCATTTTTCCTCCTAATTTCTACTGCATTATCTTACATTGCTCCTCTCAAGGGTCCACTCTTTTGCTGTGTGAATGGTAGTGCCTCCCCCCACCCCAACTGTATGAATGACAAGAGCTGACTCCTTCTCACAACATCTCAAGCCATTGTACTATGAAGCGTCTAGGTGCTGAACCAATGCAAAAAAATGAACCCTGTTTGGAGGCCACAGATGAGGAAAACAGACATGCATGTACACGGCAATATATCGAGGCTGGCAAAATGATCAAGGTCACTTCCAATTAGACAGTTCATAGACAGTTTTTTTTTTTTCTGGACAACAAATCTCGTCACGTTTTGATCGTCACGAGATCTCGTGACACCTCTAGCAATTTGTACTGCGTAGGCAGGTTAACCAGGTGAGCGGCCTCTTGACTCCCACTAATTCAGTACTTCCTCCATCCCCTCTGCTTCAGGGCGCTTCTGCATATGAACAGAACTCACAACTGATCCGTCATTTGACGGACACATGCTGCTTCAACCTCAGGCATGGAAATGGATGTAGCTATACTTACAGGAATTCATGTGTATCTGATGTAGATTATTTGGATTTTTGCAACAAACTAGCTCAATATGTTGACTGCAACAAAAACATGGTGACAGCCAGCATACATTCTTATCTAGCACTCAAAAACTGGATCACACTTTCTGTCTCTTTGAGTGAACTGAACTTACTTGTTTGCCGGAGCTCAGCCCGGCTCCCTTACGAGTCACTTGCCAACTGTTGACAAGCTCGAGTGTTGTGGAAATATGCAACCTACATTTTAATTGACAGCGTCTACAAACAAAATCAGTCATATACTGAAAATTGAAAATGGGACATACAGTAAATCATTTCTTTTACTGCTAATTTGTCTAACAGTTCCCCTGCAGATGTTGTGCAATTTCTGTAATTATTATAATTTGTTAATATCATCATTTTATGAGGTTATGACAAACAGAGCACAGTGTTTTTGCACATAAAAAGTGCTTCCTTGATGAGATGCCCACTTGTCTATCTGTGGTTTGTTACTTTAATAAGTTTTTAGAAGGGCTGGATTACATGCCAACATCTGACAATCTCAAGTGGGTAAATATGTTACTCAGTGTTTTTAAACAATAATTTAAAGCTGCAAAGCCTGTTAGGGTTTGCCCTAGATAGCAAAACTTGAATAGAGAGAACCTGCCGGCTAAGTACCATCATCTTACACAAACCAGAGGCAGCTGTCATGGATGAGACGCATAGTCAACAGTAGTTCCACACATTCTATGCAGACAGCCATGACTGTGTTTGCATACATTCCCAATAAACAAACTGCACTTGAGCATGTCCAATGTGTGCTCCAAGCGTAAAAGCAGCCCCACTTCAAGTACTGCTGTTCATGTTCTGAAGAGGACTTTTTAAAAGTTGCATTTGTCACTTACGAGGGAAAGAAAGTAGCGAGCTGCGTCTTCGTTTCATATCCTTATTGGAGAATAACGAGCATTTGATTGTTGATTAAAAGGGGGTGTTACGTGTCATACAGCTTTAAACTGACAGCTTAATTATATGTTTTTAATTACATCCCTGATTATTTAGATGGTAAGGACAGTGTTTTTTTTTCTATCAAAACAGAACCGAGAAAAAGGGTGTAGTGGAGCGATTGAAAGTGCTTTCTAATTATAATGACAGCTGGTATAATAAAGGCTTTATTACATTCAATACTTCAATAACAATAATTCCGAGAGGGTTCTCCGGGTTGCTGTTTCTGTGTAACAATGCAACAAAAAGTTCCAAATTCTTCTTCCAGCCGTTATTAGACGTGTTCACTTTAAGCACAATGTAAAACAGCATCTGGAGATGATGCAATGGACAATACAGTACATCCAGCAGGACTAAATATGGTCTGATCTTGGGCCTCCACAAAATGACCCCACACTGCCTTAGCCGCTTGAGAAACACGTTGAACTGAACATGCACCTTCAAATAATAAATGCCAGGACAGACTTTTTTTTTTAAATGAAGATTATGCCACAAAGATGTACTGATGGTTACTGGCTTTGGTCGTTTTAGCAACTAGTTTGCAAATACTGACAGGTGTGCTCCACTATCACTGTCACTTTATGGAAAACCAGCCAGATAATATCGACAGGCAGAGAGTAGTTGAACTGATAAGTTACAGTTTATGTGCACTAATAGTGATGTGATGCGGCATTTCGGGCTGAGTAATAAATAGACGAGAGGAATTAAGTGATTGACTTACAAGGAAATCGTCCGGACAGGCAGGTCCACGGGCGGAGCTGTCAGCTGCAGACCGCTGCAGTCCACTGAATCTCCGTTGCAGGTACAGTTCTGGACACACTGCAACTCGGAACTCAATCCACCAGTGATAAAAAGTTCGAGTGCAAAAAATAAATAAAAAACACAACGAGAAGCATATCCAAATCGTCCCGGGGACGCCGCCATTTTGTATCCAGTTTCAATAGTGGGGGCACGGAGTTCTCTCCTCGAACCCGCAAACTGGAATATAGTGCAGCCTTGTACAGATAAAACACACTTTTTAAAACATATCAAAGGTCTTGTCGGGGTCCATTAGTTAACAAAACCACACACACAAGTGGTAATATCAGCATTTAGGACACACTTCCAACTTTCTCCCCCCAGTGTCCGACGCGCGCTTCAAATCTAAAGGTGATTCACAGTCTGTAAAGAAAAAAAGTTTCGATTATCGTACTGAGTTCAACAGCTTTTAAGCGTGCCTGCAACACGTAATGCTACATTCTCTGCGCGACCACCAATTTATGGTGACATGTTTGCAAACGTTCAACAAAAAGACGTTAAAAGGCACCGCGACCGGTTAACTCTGAGCATAACAAGAGCAGCGAAACAGTCTGGAAAGGCAACTTTAACGGTGACTGAATGTCCACCGCGCAGGAAAAGTTCAGCCCATATAAGTTTACGTCCAACAGTGGTGCGTCCAAATCTCAGTCTCGACTGCTTAAATCCAAAGCTCCAAATCCAACTTTGAAATGCACCCAAACGCCGGTAGATAATCAGTCCAGGTCCAATAGTGTATCGGTTGCAGACTGTAGTCCCAAAACCAATACATTCCGATTAATAGTAACAAGACCGAGCATCGCCACCATGAGTTTTGTCCTCTAAGTTAGTTTTCCTTTTTTTCTTCTTGGTCGGCGGAGTCCCACGTTGGAAGCACAACAGTGATCCCAGGGTCCTCCTCTGGTTTGATGTGATTGGCTGTTGCCAAATGACGTAAGTACAAATCCCTAACTTTATTGGTTGATACGGGCTCTCCGTGCACGGCAGCGTTGGAGCGTTTTTGAGCTGCTGTCAGTCAGCGGTGTCAGGGCCCGCCCATGTTTCCCACCCCGGGGTGTGAAACCTCAAATACCGCCTCCTATCACTCACTCTCGCTGTTTCTTAAAGGGACAGCCTCGCTAATCGCTTTATAACAAGCTATAATCTCACGACCGGTTTTAAAATGTCATTACGTTTTAATGCGAGGCCCCAGAGAAACAAGTAAATCATCAAACGTGGTACTTTAAACAGGGAACTTTGTTTGTTTTTTCAATCAGTCCACCTTTATGTTGAAGTTGCAAATTACACTGTTTCATAAATGTTATGTTATTTAGAATTATGTTGCTAGACTCATATAAATTGACGTTACAAAAGACCACACATACTCTGCATTCTTTTCTGTTCATTTGCTGAATTGTTCTATATAAATGTAGTTTTGCTAAAAGACATAATTGAATCAAGTTTATCGGACCAACATGTCTGTCAACCAATCATGTCTGTGTCCATATAGCAAGGACAATGACCATTAAGGACCTATCAAAAATCAAAAAGTTGAAACATTTAAAAACAAAAAAAAGTTGGATTGATAATAAAATACATGAGACGACTTGCTTCTTTCCTATTTGCTTATGATTTGTTAAAGCAATTGTGTGCTCACCTGAGTGTGCTTGGTGTACTAGAACATGCAGGCACACCCATGCGTGCATTTTTTTTTTTTTTTTTACAAAATTCTAATTTGTAGCTCAGCCTTCAATAGCCACATAATAGCGTAGCACTAAAATGGTGAAAGTCGCCCCAGCAATGCACATCTGCAATAAATCAGTGTTCCCGTCAGCCTCCTGGCCCTACAAATCCTTTTTTTTCATAACATTTTTTCCAGGCACTGACACGTTGTATTGATTGACTTTCATAAGAGCCTGTGTGATTGTTTCGTGTTGGGAGAAGTCCCACATTTCATTGCTATTAATCACACTTGCAGGGACACAGATATTCACACCTGCAGCACTGCAGGCAGTTTAGTTGCACAGTTCCTCGTTCCTTTTCCAAAGAATAAGCAAAGGTTTCACATTGCAACAAGTGTGAGTGAGTAGTGGTCCACAGGTGAGACTTGTTATCTTTCAATAGCGAGGAAACTATCTGACCATGACTTCAAAGTACAAGAATGAATGCTTTGGTTTTCGTTTATGGAACAAAAAAGTCAAGTGGTAAACCCAAAAAATGTCACCGGTGCTGAGCCGGAGGATCAGATTGGCTGTCCGTCAAGACACGGGACAATCGTCTGCCCAAATGAAGGTTGATACCGGTGCCAAGTGCCATCAGACAGCATCTGTGAGAGATGGCTTTTAAGAACAAAAAACGTCTTCAAAGGAGTCGTCTCGTTCAATGCCACAAAATTGCCCGGCATTACCTTAGCTTTCGGTAATTTTCTGTATCTGTACCTACAGTGGAACCCCGGTTAGCGTCCGCCCCGGTTAACAATTTTTTTGGTGAACGTTGAAAATTTACATTTTCTGGTTAGCGTACAATCTGGCTTTCTCGAACGGATTAATTGGATTTACATTATTTCCTATGGGACAAATTAGGTTAGCATCCGTTTTGGTTAGAGTCGGACCTTCTGGAACAAATTAATGACGCTAACCAAGGTTCCACTGTATTTGAATTTTAGTTGAATACCCCTGCCCTACGGCAGCACACTC
This sequence comes from Dunckerocampus dactyliophorus, assembly GCF_027744805.1. Taxonomy (NCBI): domain Eukaryota; kingdom Metazoa; phylum Chordata; class Actinopteri; order Syngnathiformes; family Syngnathidae; genus Dunckerocampus; species Dunckerocampus dactyliophorus. Next base: position 5,743,221 of record NC_072826.1, read on the forward strand.
CAAAATATTCAGTATTATCCAGCATAATTGCAAAACATGATAGGGTTTATGTGTACTATTTTCATAACTTTAGCGTTTAAACCTCAAAGTACCCTAAAGATATCTGTGTTTTATTCAAGCTACAGTGCATTTGGTTGTGCCAGAGTAACAGCTTTTGTGTAAACATAGCATTAACATCAACAAATACCAAATTGTCATTTTTCAAGTAATATAAGTGAAAGGTTTTGTCTTCATGATCAATTTAAATGTCCAGAGCCTATATAGTTCCAGTGTCTCTTTTTTGTATCTGCAGTATTTACAAGCAACGTGACAGGAGGTCTCTCAAGCACTGATGCAGTATTTTGATGCTCCTTCAACAGACAGATGGATGAGGTGCTTTTGAGGTCTACTCTAAAGGGACTGTGTGATTTATTTGGTGGATGACCTGCTTTGAATATTTAGGCACATGATTAAATAAACTAATGTAGAAAGCCACTCGGTTAACATTTTGACCTATGCACGGTCTGTGACGACTGTGTAAACTCAGCCATACTATGATAGAATGTCTTCCACACTTAAATCCATCGTGCATCTTCCTCTCAAACTGTGACCTATTTGCCTTAAACCTCAGACATTTCACATGGCACCATCTTGAGGTAATTGTTACACAGATTTATAACCTTGTGTGCACGAGCGGAATTCTCATGGAAAGGTACGCATTAACAGCATCTGCTCCGATAACATGTTCCATGGACTCCAATGTTTAATGTGTGTTGTGTAGAATTTTGTCTGATGAGAAGAGTGGACATGAGTCTTCCGTGACTCTTGGAAAAATGTTAATGACCGCACCATATGAGCCCCTGTCCGTGGTCTTTATGGAATTTTTTGACACCAACTAAATTGGTGTTTTCACAGCTGGGGTAGACACATGCTTGGTAAACACAAGCTTGTCTGCAGTGCAGAGCTGTCATAAAAACGCGACTCAGGTGTGCTGAACAAATCCAATACATATTCACTCTTTGTCTTTCTTTGGAGGGGAGCTAGAGAGACATCATGATGTCAAGTAGATGGATGATGGATATGTATGGCCTGAGGTGGATTCATCATGCTTGTCTTTCTGGAATCTTCAAAGATAACAAACCATCTGCTGCAGCGATTCATCAACTGTAAAATAGAGAGGCGTGAAAGGCAGCCAAGTGACCATACTGCCGCTGGATGGATAACGGGTGTTGCAGGAGCGTGGAGATGCTTTGCTAATAGGAAGCAGAAACACTGTCTGTTAAGACCGTGCTCCCTGCTAAGCTGCAAGACAGATGTCGAGAAAGGTAAAATGAATGATAGGACAATACTTCATGATAGCGCTCATGTACCACACGTAAAAGCCTTGCATGTATCCATGCAGTTCTTACTAAGGGGCTGTTTATGCTGCGCCATTTTGGCATGTTCGAGGTGAAAATGCAGACATTGAAATGATGTTGTTGAAAACGCTGGCATTATCATTCCTGTCTAAACCATTAAAGATGCCTCTTTTTAAAAATGATAGCCAGCTGAGACACATTGCTCACATAACTCAAATTCTCAACCCAAAAATACACCAACTGGAGCAGTGGTGGCCAGCCTTTTTAAGACCCAGGTGCCTGCTCTCAGCCATGAACCTGGGCAAGACCTACCTCCCCACCCCCTAATATTTATATATATATATGTATTTTATTCTGTAAAACGTTTTTTAAAAAAGTGATACATATTTAAAGACAAAGCTCTGTGTTATTATTGGTTAATTTATTGGTTATTATTGGTTTTGTTTCTGTAGTGGGCCTCGGGCCAATGACAAATGAGCCACAGGCCGCTGATGTCCCCAGGGCCGCACTTTGGGCACCCCTGCCTTTGTCAGGGTTGGTAGCGTGGCGTCAGCTCTGTGAGCAAACCTTGACTCTATTTGGCTTGACGGCTTAATGTTGCGGGCGAGGGACAGTCAGCCTTAACGATCTGCGTCGCCACAGCTCTGAATTTGTTTTTGGAGGAGCGCATCTCGCAACGCTTTTTGCTTGTGGGGCACTGGCACGGGGCCTGGGCTCAGGGCTGGAGCTGGCGGGGCGCATGCCTGAAGAGCGGCAAGGGGTACGACCGTGTTCAGGGGTTAAATGCGTACGAGACGGCATGTCTGTTGGTCACTTTCAGGGAGAGAAGGGCACTGATGTGATAATGCATTTATTTTCCCCAATATTTTATGGGATCGAACTCATTTTATTTTTGTGATTATTGTTCAAAGGTCAGCGTCACTGTGACAAGAAAGACATCCCATTTTCTTATATAAAGGAACTTAAACCAGGAATGCAGCTACCCACGCTCCGATGGGCAAGCAGGCATTTTAAACATACATTGCATACATTAATAATGACAATTAGAATAATACAAAACGATTTAAAGGAAAAACCCTCCAGCATGTACGTGCTCTCGGGGGCACTGGCAGGAGTGCCTATAGTATGTGTGGGGGCGAGGGGAGCGGTGGGGTGCCAAATCATTGACGTGCCTCTGTTATTGATCATATCATTTACACATGCAAAATATACAAAATGCTGACTCAAAACAATTCCCTCTCCCCATGGCTGTGGTGCCCCCCACCCCAGCGCAGCGTAACTACAGTCCCTGAAGTCATGCAAGTCGGAATTTCACCAAAACATGTGCTACATGACACCTTTTTCATTGTCCGTTAACGGTTCAATTGGTGGTTTTGCTGTTTTTAGGTCTTATTACCTGAAGTTGTTAACTTATTTTTCACTGGTCACTTTCAAAATGGTTATTTGACTCCTGGAACAGATTACTTAAAAAAATGTACGCGTCCCCAGAACAGATGACGTCAAACCTCAGAGGTTCCTCTGTATTTTGAGCACAAATTTGACAGCGATACCACAAAATCATAAGCACTTCTTGATGAGACTGAACCAGGAAGTGAATGGAATAATAGCCGAGGAGGTGAGAACACAAAAAAGGTGCCTGTAGAAAGGACTTTTGTTGTGGCAGCATTCGCAGGTGTCCAAACACCGCTGGTGCTGGCCCCTGTCAGTATCATTATTTTCCGTCTCACTCGTAGCCTTCTTCTTAGTGTTTGTGTAATGAGGAGGGGATTTCTGTGCCAAGATTCTGTCACTAGTTAGACTCGTATCTTGGTGGCCTGGTGGCAAGCGCTGAAAGACGCACCATTCCACATCCCTAACCTGACCTGTTCTATCACGTGGAGGGCGTGGCTGGAGGTGCTCGCCCTGTCTCTTATGCTAACAGTTTAAGCCACAGTGTCAGCCTCAATGAAGGTATGCATTGTTGAAGGTATGACCAAAATGCCGATTAATTTCCATGTCTTTTCAGCAGGTGTTTACTTGTGTCGACACTACGCAGACGAAAGTTGAACAGCAAGGCAGTGCAGGGAAGGGCAACTCCTGTGTATTTGGCCGTGTTTGTTTTAATAAGCCTTGTCAATAGAATATTTCATAAAAGAAGCGATGGCCTGGAACTGTTTTTGTTCCATGCAAGGAGAGGAATGTGCTTGTTTCACTCTTTGAAAGGTGACCTCTGTGTTGTACGTCTGTGGCAGCCAAACACGGTTTTGTCTGCCAGCACGCTTTGTTTCTCTGTTTTTACTGCAAATGCATTTGAACCACCAAAAGATCTCATACTGTCTTTGTCTCACACTCGTCTCTCACGTAGGACTTTTGTTGATGATTAAAATGACTAATTGCTCACTCTGCTGCCCCTTCTCCGGCCAAGCATGTTTTAATGTGAAGGCTTGCATTAAAACACCGAATAGTGTACTGTACAAATCGTTCACACTGAACTTCCCTCGGACTTTCCTCTCACCTCGGACTTCATAGTTGCTTACACACAGGCACAGCACATTTAGACATCTACTGAGTGGTTTAATTAGTCGGGTAAATCAGAGTGGGTCACCAGTCTAAATTCCATTAAGCCTTTAAACGCATCATAAGCCAGAGGTGGAAAATTCTATTGAACTAAAGTGACTGGATAGCCAGTCACCAAACGGCACCCACCATGTGGTCTAGGGGTGTCCACAGTGCAGCCCGGGGGCCATGCATGGCCTGCAACTGTTTTTTATTGGCCCTCTGCACATTGTAAAAATACAATTAAATGAGAACAACAGCAAAAATGGAAAAAAGAGCAGTAATTTTGCAAGAATAAAGACAAATTATGAGGAGAATAAAGTTATAATATTAAGAGAAAGTGTGTGAAATATAATACATGTTTTAAAAAATAATATTATGCGAAACAAAATTAAAAGTTCCAATTTAGGAAAATTTGGATGGGTACAAGTTATAATATTGAAATCATAAAGTCAAAATATCATGGGAATGAAGACAAAACTTCCAAGAAGAAAGCCAAAATATTTTGAAAAAGAAACAACGCTTTAGCACCGATACCAGTGACAACGCCGAAATGCAAGATGTTTTTTCTTTGAATATAAAAAATATCTCAGCATAAAAAATGTAAAAGTGGCCCCCGCATCCTTTGATTTTTCTATATGTGGGCCTCGGTGGAAAAAGTTTGGATGCCCCTGATGTGGCCCATTCTTCCCAACCCTGCTGATTTTCCTACAAGACTGTCCTCTCCCAGCTTCCTGTTAACAAGAAACCCACATTTCCTCCACTCCAGTGTTTAAAAAAATCTCCATCCACACGAGTGGAGTTTTAAAAAGATCTCTGTCCACAGAAAAACACATTTACCGGCTGTTATGCTTATTTTGGCCAATCAGAAGCCTGAGAAATCTGCCACAGCTGACTTGATTGCTCATTATAATGCATCAGGAAAGTCAGCAAAATGTTCACAGACTTTGGCCTGTCCACAGGGTTGAAAAAAAAGTCGCATCCACACTGTGCCGGATTAGCAAATAGTTCATCACTGCCTGAAAATGATGTAATACACAAGGCACACCTACGTGTGGCGCTGTGAACAGGCACGCAGACGGAACCATGTGACACTCCAAACCATAGAAGAAGAAAGAAGTCCGTCGTCTTCCGTTTACGAGAAATCGAATTACTTCTGCGAGGCATTATGAAGTATAAGACAACAAAATATCAGGAGAGTGTCGCCTGAGGTGAGTCATGTCCGTCAAAATATTCAGATATTATGTTGGTCACTTCCGGTCACGTGACGGCAATGAGGCGGCGGTGGGTTGGTGACGTCATCGTTCTCGTATCGCCTGTCTGCACGGAAACGACAAGCCGGCGTTTTCAGATCTTCCCACTCTGGAAGCCGTTTTCAAAACATACAGTTTCAGGCCACCCAGAACGCCGTTCCCGTGTGGACGAGAGGCTGAAACACTAAAATACGTTGCCTTTTTGACCTTTCAGTGTGGACAGCCCCTCAGAAATTGAATAAAGGGTCACACACTGTTAATGTTTGGACCCCAGGATGCAGAGATTGAGGCAGAGCGCTCATGAATAAGTATATTTGCATACTTTACACAAGGGGTGTCTAAACGTTTTCCGCCGAGAAGATATGCTAAGGTCTTGCATGTATTTCAATAATTATAACCGTTAGTATTCAATATTTCATATTTCAACGTCTCTTTTCACTGAGGCCTCCTTCAAAATGTTCAAGAATGTTCAGAATATGGTGGTTTATAAAGATAACACAAAAAAGTTGGACTGCATTGTGTTTATGAGCACATCATTAAATGATCTGAGGCCTGTCACTGACTGCGGAGAAATCCAAATGCATGTTGAATGCGCACGGTGTGTGCGTTTGCTTGCAGCTGGTTTAGATTCCGAAAAACAGGTTTACTCAACCGCTTTCCCCTCTGAAATGCCTACGTACAGTGATTGAATTAGGCTACAGTTTGCTTCATGCACACAGGCGCATTCAGTAGAAGCTTTACTTGTCATGGACTTCCTGCGGGTATTCTAAAGGAGGCATACATACTACAAAACCACCCAGCAGGCCACGACTGACATTCCATCAGCAAGAAGAAAGGACCCATATTAATCAAACCTTTTCTCTTCCACAAACCTGCTTCTCTATCGGCTGAGGCTTGCTCATTAGCAGAGGCTTTGGGAACACTTGTATAGCTATGTGGAGTACAAAGAGAAAAAAGGGACATCCCTCCTTTTTCTCTGTGTTGCCGTGCCCCTGACAAAGTAGCCCTCAGTGAATAATGGAGGCAAAAGCAGGGCTCAATGGGGCTAGGGGAGCTGGGCTCGCTCATGCGGAGAGCTCCCAACCCCTTCTATACCTGCCTTGAAGAGCGACCAGCTGCTGCTGCTGAGCTTTTTTCCCTGGCTTCAATAGAGACCTTGTGAAAGCAAGGCATGGAAGTTTGGGAGAGAATGAAGGTAAGGGGTGGGGGCATGGGCAAGGTAAGGTACTGGAGGGCAAAGGAGATAGAGCGTTTGCATATCATTATTCCCCTACTGTGCAGGTGCTGGAAGAAAGAAGAAAAGCAGCTTACTTTATTAATCCATCATGGAAATTAGCAAGTCATAATGGAGCAGTTGGTGAGTCCATTACTTTGGGCAGTTCAAAGGAGCTGAAGAGTGAGCTGAGCCTCAAAGTGACAAAAAATAAAGAGCCTTTTTCAGGGAAATTGGACTGGTCAGAATGGTAAAAATGTTTTCCATTGCCTTTATGAAAAGTTTCACGTCAGTATGAAAGACTGTTAAATAGATCCCAATCCATGAAGACCTTCAAAAAGGATGCTGTTTTACGCATGCCATGTCACTACAACTCGTTGCATTGTACCGGCTTGGCTCAACCCAGCTCTTCAAGGTCCTGCCCACACGGGAACGTTCCTGAGATTTATTTTCTTTTTGGCGGGTTGAAAAAAATGAGTGTCCACACTGTGCCGGATTAGCAAATAGTTGCATCGGGATGGGAACGGATCACTTGAGTGAAAACGATGTAACACACAAGGCACACCTACGTGTGGCGCTGTGAGCAGGCACGCAGACGGAACCACGTGACACACCAAACCATGAAAGATGAAAGACCGCATGCGCATAAGTCCGTCGTCTTCCGCTTTCCGAGGCTCAACTAGACTTACGACAAAGTGGAATTACGTCATTATGGAGTATAAGACAACAAAATATCGTGAGAATGTCGACTGGGGTGAGTCATGTCCTTTGAAATATTCTTGATATTATCTTGGCTTTTCAGATTTTCCCACTCTGGAAGCCGTTTTAAAAAAAAAACGTTTCAGGGTACCCAGAACGCCGTTTCTGTGTGGATGAGAGGCTGAAACGATAACATGCTTTGCCGTTTTGACCTGAAAACGTTTCCGTGTAGCCCCCGAGGTGCTTCTCATCATTTCCATCCCCCGTGAATGGCACACTGAGCCACACGCTCTGTCGGAGACAGGTGTGGACAAACACAGCTTGTTATCTAGGACGACCATATTTTGAAAACTAAGACGCCAAGTATGCGTCCTCTGTATGGACGGAAAATTGTTATATTACAAAATTCTCTCTTGAACCAAAGGCACAAATTCCAAAGGAAGAACGTTCAGTAACAGGCATGAAAATGACTCCAAAAACAGGACCTGAGGTCAAATTCTAACAATGTTAAGTTTTGCGAAGCTCTGTGCATAACGTCCCCAATTTTACGACTCGTAAACTCGTCAGAGGATCAACTCCCTGCATGTTTAGCTTTTTTCTTTGGCTTTCTGCGGATTTTGGCAACATTAATTCAAAAAGCCTCCCACACGGCAGCCTTTCAGGAATGACACCACACGCAGCCGGGTGCCATCATGTCGCTCAGTTTCATTGCCCAATGAAAAACAATCCAAACCAGGACACTTTCACCACTTTTGAATTAGAAAAACAAGGTGGCCAGAATAGGACGTGAAAACAGGACATGTCCTGGGAAAACTGGACGATTGGTCACCCTATTGTTAGCATTAACGCTACAGATACACAAAACCGTGTGTTCCCATTAGGGCGTAGGTGATGGATGACAGCAAAAGTCCGCTGCTAAACCTCATTGGACACTTACGCTTTTAGCTAGAAGTACTTTTAAAATGTCTAAAGTCCAGCATCAAGGCTATATTATGTAACAGACTTCAAATACACTATTGTGGGACTAGTGAGACCTTTTTAGAATTGCTGAAAAATAGTATACGCCAGCTTAAACTCCTGCTATTTTCTTTCCCTTGCATCTTACCACCAATGAAGAGGTTTTTGGGCTTCCATTTTTATTTAGGCCTCTTTTTTCTTCGCGCCTTCCTTCCACCTGCCCTCAGGCGGCTGCTGCTGCTAATAGGATAATGGCAGCCATGTTATGCACACTTAAGACCCAAAGAAGAGTGCTGTGGGCTGTGTTTGTGTATATGTGAATATATGTGTGTTTCTGCTTGGAATGCCGATGTGTTTAAAAGTACAAGTAAAAGCACCCACTACATGCGCAAAAGGTACAATTAGGATACTTCTTCCCATTGAACATGTTACGCGTGTATAATTCACTTTGCACAGTTTTAAACTCCTGCATTTTCTATGTATAAAAAAGGAAGTGAGTTTGACTTATTGCCCGCTGATATCAAAGTGTTATTATCTGGAAAAGGGTAGCTGTACGCAGCATCCGGGAATGATTATGTCAACTCTAACTCCTCAGGTTTAAATAGCTGGACAGATTTATAAGCAAATCTGCTGCGTTTTGGTAAAAAAAAAAAAAAAAAAAAAAAAAAAAATCTTTCTGATAATAGTTTTTCCACAGAAAAAACACGTCATTCACGCTCACTTGGTAATCATGTGTAAATTTGTGATATTACAGGTAAAATCTACAGCATACATGTACCACTGTTAAAGAAAGCCCCCTTTATGCTTCATCGATAATGTTTTTAATAATAAGTGTTGACATTTTGCACTTTGTTCGGCAGTCCTTGAACGCACCATAGTTGCTGTGAGAGGCAAAAGTAAAACTTATATATAACTTCTATATCGTGACTCCAGATCCATCTGTTTAGATTAGAGTAGTTTATTTGTAGGAGACAATCCAGTTTCATAAAACATGAGCTAATACATGAGTTAAAAAAGCCTGATTTAGCCAAAAGGCTAATTTTTTTTGATCTGTAGTTCCCTGGCCATGTACTTAAATACAAATACTGCATATGAATGCAACAAAAGTATAATGACAATAAGACAGAACAATAAAACCACCACAAAATACAAATTGATTCCGACATTGGTCATTGGTTATCACTCGTTATTGGTGAGTACGTGTACATTTTATCATCTAAAATGCGTTTAATAAGAGTGTGAAGCATATTGAAGTGAGACGGGGAGGGTTCTGGTGCTGAATCTCATCTAATAATTGCTTTTTATGGGCGTCTCAGTTACTTAACCCCCGTGAACAACGGGGACCTACTGTAGTGACGTTTTCAAAAGAATCACAAATGATCTATGTTGTTGCAGTTCATACCATTATCAAGGGAAGATAGAATGTTATTAGAAGAGTAGTTTTCCTGCTGTGTGGAATAAGTGACATCACTGGATAGCGTAAATAAAAACCAAAGGGATAGTTCATGGCACTGAGCCTTCCTTCAGCATTGGAAGATGACTTTTACGCAAACCGGGTTGTGAAAAATGTAAACCTTGCCAACATAAATACAGAATACTATAAGTGGCCTTCTTTGATGAGTTTACATCATTTACAGTACCTGCTGGAAGCAGGGGTCAGTCATTCAAAGGCAGGAAGAGGCGCGGATGTCCTCTCATCACCAGAGATAACCATAAAGCTATCAGCCATACACCAAGACGAATCCACCATGTGGGGCATATTAACATTCTCCTGTACCTTGACAGATTTTTAAAGCAACACAAAACACATTTACACACACATTTGCCGTGCCATCAGATGTCAGAAGCGTTGGCATCTGTTCTCACACAAGTTCTTGACAATGTCTTCCATATGAGGATGATTTACTATCTGGTAGTCGTCGGGTAAAAGGCCCAAAATCAATAAACGTGAACTTTTTTGGCAGTTTTTGATAGCATCGACAGAGCAGATACCGTAATTTGTTAAATATAATAATAATATGTGATACCTGCCTTGTAAATATCACTTTACTGACAGTTAAAGTCATTCATTCCTTATTAGTTCATGACAGCAGCTGACGACTGACTCTTGTTCACAGTGCTGCTTCCCTTCCGTCGTGGCGTCATTCCTGCAGATCTGTTTAACCTTTCGCACCGCAGACCCCAGGAGGCGATTTGTTTTGCCTTTGGGTGCTGCTGTGTGTCAAACCTGCCCGATCATCCCCATTCCCACACACACACACACACACACACGTCGCCTCCTGTGCTCAATTTGTTGTGCTTTTTGAACATGCGAGCACATGTGGCGTAACAATGTGCCACATTCCTGCATCTGTAAATCCATCCAGTATTTGTGATAATGTCTTTCTACTAAATAACCACAAATCAGTATAGAATCAGTGGAGTTTTTTTGTAAAGAAATAACCGGAAACTGCAGTAATCTTAGTAATCATATTTGTTTTTGTTGTACTTTTATTTCCACACACACAACTGTCATTCGTTATTACAACAGAGTATTAGGGCCACATTGAAAAAAAAAAAAAAAAATCAGAGATTTTGAGAATAAAGTTGTAAATTTATGAGAATAAAGTCGTAAATTTAAGAAAATAAAAGTCATAAACTTATGAGAAGTCATGCATTTACGAGAATAAAGTCGTAGATTTCCGGGAAAAAAAAATCTTAATATTACAAGAATAAAGTCGTAAATTTATGAGCGAAAAAGTCGTAAATTTACAAGAATAAGGTCGTAAATTTACGAGAATAAAATTGTAAATTTACGAGAAAAAAATTCGTAATATTATGAGAATAAAAATTAAAATTTACGGGAAAATATGTTGCAAATTACGAGAATAAAGTCATAAACTTATGAGAATAAAGTGGTAATATTACGTCATACACGTCAGAGGGAAAATAGAGCATAGTTCTTCAGGAAGGAAGGAAACTTTCCTCGTGCTTCAGGCAAGCTTTTATTTATAACGTGGCAGCAAAACACAGCAGTTGAGCACAAACAGATTAGCATGCTAGCCCTTCTCACTTGCGCCTTCCTTACCCCGCCCCCTCCACATGCCGAGGTCACATAAGTCCCCCCTTATCATAGCTGCCTCAGGCAATGCCTGTAACATAAAATTCTGAGTTTTTTCTCGGGAATTTACGGCTATATTCTTGTAAATGTACGACTTTATTCTTGAAATCTCAGATTATTTCAATATGCCGTCATAACAGGCATTGCCTGAGACATCTACGAAAAGGGGGGACTCATTTGACCTTTGGCCTTGGGCAAGGGTAATATTACGACTGGAGAAAAGCCACGCAAGCACAGGGAGGACATGACCCCCTACCTCCCGACTGTGAAGCAGACATGCTAACCACTATGCCACAGTGCTAAAAATGGTCAAATTAAATGTTTTGTAAAAATATGTCAACACAATGTTCTCTACAAAACAAAGTAACAAGAAAATTGCTCAAAATCAAACACATACAATTAAAAAAATTATAATAAGTGATGCATGTTTCTTGTCATGCAGATGAAGTCAACCTTGTGCAGTGAGAATAATTACTAATAAAGTACTTAGCGTCTCCACACTTGTAAGGAGGCTCCAAGACAAACACAGCACAGCTGATTCATTTGTGACTATAGCAGGGAATATTAGAAATACCTCAGGGTTGAAGTGACATGGAGAGTCTGGGAGTGATAATTGATTGTCTTGCATGAGACATAATCATCTCTCGTTTCCTCTTGGACATCTCCAGATGAGGGAACCTTTGGACGAGGGTCATCATACTTAATTTTCCAGAATCAAACATTTTATATCACTTAAACTTAGACTTATTTAATAGAGTTTGAGATTGTGTGTCCCGTATGTGCAGGTTTCTATAGCAGGTTTCATACACTCCTGAACAAAATCTGAAAATTGAGGGAAAATTACAGTTATTTTCATTTTGCAGTGGTGGATTTTAATCCGATTGTAAGCAGAGCGTCAAAACACAAAAAGAAGAAACATGTGCAAGAGACAAAATAGAGTTGTCAATTTATTGAAAACTGCATTCAAACTCAAACAGGCTGTTTGTTATCTGATCAAAAGTTTAAACCCATCGACTTACAAAGTTGTACAAAGTTAAAAGCACTTTCTGTAAGACATTCACACTGTGATTACCGCCTGATGGTGAAGGCAAGAAGGCGGCCCCCCAGGGTTAACATGCTAAGTGAATGCCTGAGGCAAGAAGCCCAGTAAGGATCCAGATGAGCCGTCATGGAAAGACAAGCCTCTGAATGGCATGTGCCACCGACAAATTGAAGAGGTGGAATCGGAAAAACATACCAGTGGCTGGAAAAGGCTGGCCTGAAAGACAGCACAAATGCACCAATCCTGGCAGCCCAGGTGCAGGCTGTCCAAAGAAGCTCCAGAGATAGTGCAGGTGCGTGAAATGCTGGCAGGACAACTGGAAGCGGCATAACTACGTTGCAGGAATAGTGCGCTGGAACATCTGTACCAAATATGGACTGGAGGCCTCAGAGTGAAGATGGCAGACCCCACCGAAGGCGGCTGAGATCAACCAGGCCAAGATCTTGAAGGACTTCCAGAACAGACTGACAAACTGCTAATGGCAAACCAGCCTGGCATAGCGGAAGTAGATAAACATGAGAAGACGGTGGTGCTGATAGATGTAGCAATCCTGAGTGACAGCGACGTCACGGCTACAAGGAACACGAAAAGCTTGAGAAAAAACTAAAAGCTGAAGGAAGAGCTGGTGTCAAGGCAACCTTGGTGCCAGTGGTGATCGGGGCCCTCGGGGCAGTAACCACCAGGGCTGCTCCAGCAGATACCAGGAACAACATCTGACATCTTTGTCCAGAACAGTGAAATATTAAATAATCCACCCAGAATGTACATAAATAAAGGGGTATAGATTTACAATTTGAACTATGAACTACAAAACATTGAACATCATGGCATATATCAACTTTGGGCCAGTATTTCTTTTTGGGAGGAGTTACTTGGATTAAGATGATTTCCTCCTTGAATCAGCTGTGTATTCTTTACGCCCCGGATGACCTTCTTGACATGGCAAAAATGCGACAAACAACACGGCGAAACACGAAAACAAACGGTAGGAAAAACACTCAAATGTCTGACAAAATATTCATTTTTTGCAGAGCTTTGTCATATAAAGCTCACTTCTCCGTCCCCTTCACCTTTAGACACAAACCCCCACTCTGCTTTGTGTCAAAGCCTCACCATAACCATAAATAACAGTTCACGAGACGAGACGATGCATGAGATTGGGTCTACGAGAACGAGCTATATTTGAAAGAATTTATGACAATATATTTCAATCTACTCATATCATTTCTACTATGCTACACTTTTCTGCGTATGTGTATATGCTACCGGCCCTGCCTCCACCCACCGAGACAAAGAGACTGTATGACTGACAAAAGGGCTCACTCCGTTCATGCCGTTGTTCTATGGAACTAATGCACCAAGGTGCTGAAACCAATACACAGAGTGAACCTTCTTCCTTCCAGTTTGGAGGCGAGAGACGAAGAAAACAGCCACGCATGCACATGGCAACATATTGATTCCGGCAAAATTTACGATTTCCATTTATTGTGTGATTAATTAGTCCCAGGCCGAGTTACCACGAAACTTTTTTTTTCTGAACGAGAACACGTTTTAATCTCACAAGATCTTATGACACCCCTGTGAATAACTACAGATTACATTCTGAGAATAAATGAAAGCAGAAAAATCCTATATATTGAGGTTAATTGACGTCGTAACAGTTGAGGACCTCATAGAGCCTGTTTAACATCAGGACTCCACAGGGTTAAATGAAAACCCACTTTATGTTGACAGTAATATCAACCATTAAACAGGAGTCGGTGTGACATTGCCAACTTTGTGTCAAAGATCTAATTGCTCTCGGGAAGATTATCCTTCACACTGTAGCTGTCTTTGGTGATCGCAGGTCACACTAAGTAGACAAAATCCTCCAGCTCATGCTGGTATACAGTTTAAACACATTTAAGCTGTTTAACAAAGGCAAATCTTGCTCGCTCTCCAAAAGCATTTGCCATGTAATGTAATCCAGTGGAAAGGAAAAATCCATGTTTTCCAAAGTCACTGCATCATGTATCAAATGTTCAGATCAGCCTTTCAGCACTTACCTGACTTTTAAACCATCAGAATGAAACAGAAGGACTGGATTGGAATGTGGAAATGCACTGCAGCACTTTGTCATCGCAGAAAAATTGATTTGCACCTGGGATAAGCCGCTTGCGCAACACTTCACGCCCTCCATTGCTTTGAGTGCAAATGTTTGGAGCGTTTGCATGTTTGTGTTTTCATTTTCATGACTTTTAGTGAGGAAGAAGTGGAAGGCATTCAAAAAAACTTGAAAAATTTTAAATGTAAAAAGTCAGAAAAACACCTAATTTTTTTAAACATTTTGCTCCATTGGATCCCTAAAAAATTCTGCTTGCAGTTGGTTAGATGGTTCATATTCACAACAAGCCAACTTGATCTGATGACTGTGTCTGTACATGTTTGGATTTGGATTTATACCTTTTTAGCAGTGATGTCAAATAATATCGGTCCACCGATGTTGTGGGCAAGATATTGGCATAAAAATGCAGTATCGACCAATATCGGTGTCGGAACTTTTCCCTATAATGAAAGCCGATGATAAACATAATGCTGTATATACTGTAGGCCTATGGGCGCCCGTATTTCCCGACCTCATCAAACCGCCTCTCAAGCATGTAAACAACCGTGGGTGGCTAGTCGAAAACTAGCTCGCTCCTTCCATTCCAGCCATCCATTTTTATTATGCCGCTTATCCTCACTAGTAGGAATGTTACAATTCCCGGAAGTAAGTGACAATAAAATCTGACACTGTGTGTGCACGCTCAGGAGAGTGCATGGAGACGTTTGTGAAAATGCTGCTTTTTCATATGATATCGAGTGTATTTCCATTCTTATACATGTTTGTTAGGTAGATTTCTTCTTCCTCTTCAATTTCGTATCGGATTTATACTGTGTTGGACCACCTCGACTCCTACGACGGCTTAGAATGTTAAGTCCAACTTTAAGTCTTTCAAACACATGGATTGAAGCTTCAAGACAAGATAAAAGGTATGTAGGATTTAAATTCACTTTAATATTTATCTGCAGATGAAATTTCATTAAAGTCTGATGGTGCAAAATATGTTCATTTTGGCCTGGAATTACTGTGTACATGCATGCTAGGCATACATGAAAATTATGACACTTGTTTTTGTTCCCCTGGACTTTTTGATGATCAAAAATACGTAAATGGCTACTCTGTTGACTTTTAAAACAAATGTCACAGCCTAAGCCTAATCGCAAGGATTACTCAGATGTCTTTACAGCAACGTTGAGAAGCTAATTGCTGTTGCTGTATGCATTAGCTTCACAACAGATACTGTATGTGTTAATTCCAAGACAGGAGATATTTGTGTCACACATGTCAGTATCAGTATTGGCTGATATCGATATCGGAAATTGAGTTGGACAATATCGGCATATATGATATCAGCTAAAAAGCCAATATTGGACATCCCTACTTTTAGGGCAACAAAGAATATCTGGTAACTTATTTTGAAATGGAAATGCCACATGCCACATTGTGGCTCAAAGATCGCTCCTTCACTCTATCACGGTTTTTCAAAAATTAATGAATGAATGAATATGTGCGGCAGTGTTAGTTTCAACCCTCTTTGAACGCTCTTCCCCTGCTAGCTATTTTACAGGCGTGTGAGTCAGAACCACAACTGTTGTGGTTAACTACAAATCTCTACTTCTCTTCCCCCACATATGTTATGCTGTGGTCTTTTCAGTTTTTTATTGGGTTTTTGTAGCAATTATTAGGATGGTTTTGTTGGTGTCACTGATGCATAATATTATATTCACGTAATTGGTGCCATGAGTTGTGGCTCGGAAGCAGTTCTGCACGCTCGGAACACTGATGTGCATTCACAGGGCTCAGCTGCAGAGCCGTGCACGGACAGATGGGAAATAAGCCATCATTACTTACTACTGCTCGTTTATCTTTAAACGACTGTGTTTAAATGTAATTATCTCTATTGCACGGCCGTCAAGATGGGGGCTGTAGCATATGTGCTTGTGTGTCTACTCTTAAGACGGGAAAATGCTGATGATGGTATACATATTTTTCTTAGGCTTAATTCACTATATTTTACCCTCTCGCTTGCTCTCTCACACACACACACACACACACACACACACACACACACACACACACACACACACCTAACAGATGTTTTTAAAGGTCTTGTCTTGTTTTTACAGCTTTGAAATTGCCACCAATCCCCTTTGGTAATTAATCTAAACCACTGTCACATTCAGCTTTGGACCATGGCTGCATGCTTGTTAGTAGACGAAGGTACCATCTGCAAAAACAGACTATGTTTGGATAGCAATCTCAGAGTCCATATGATGTCTTTATGTGTAGCTTGTGCATCAGATAAGTGATTGGAACACCAGGACCCATTCGAGGATGCAAACTTCACTGGCATCGAGCATACAGTCCATTGCAATAAGTACATTATTCAGGCAAAAAATCCTATCCTCGACCCCGGCATACTTTTTTGAAGTGATCACATAAGCAGTGTGTAACCTGGACCCTTTAGCAAATAAAAGCTGAGGAAAAGCCTCAGATAAGTAGAGATGCTCGATTTTGGCTTCCTTGTCAATATCCGATATACCGACATCGTCCAGCACTTCATTTGTGATACCGATATCAACCGATACCGATATACGCAGCAGCTCTTCCCTCAAATTAATGTCAGGTGACATCTTGTGCGATGAAAGAACACATGAAGCTTCTTTTACTGTGATGCTCCTGGATGCATTTCACAAATGACAAATTCACAAAATAAGACAAATTGAATGTAAGTTAAAGAAAAAGTGTCATTTACTTCAAACATTTTGTCTCAAGAGAATAGTCAAGCTAATAAAAGAGTTGTTTTTTTTATTCTAAACTCGTATTGGTACTTGTATTGTATATTTCTTACCTACCTTTTGAGAGTTTAGTTGCTGTGTGATGATTTTAGTGTTTTTTTAAAGATGAAACCATAAGACTGTTAGACTGTGATATTGAGTCATGACCTCCTGCCGTTTCCGATGGGTTGACAAGGTCGCCGTGAGTTCCCTTATAGCTTGTGATTGGCTCCTGCCAAAGAAGGAGCTACCGGTTCCTCACTGACTTGTGAGCGGCACAGTATTTAAACGATTATTAGTAGTCCTGAATTAAAGGCGATGTCAAAAGATTAGAACATGGCCATAAGTTAGCCACACCGCTGTATAAGCCGCAGGGGTCAAAGTTTAAGAAAAAAGCTGCGGTTCATACAGCGGAAATTACTTTAGATATATACAGATTATGATTAAAAAGTGGATGGCATTACGAGCATTAGCTAAACCTTTAACTTGTGCACTTCAAAATTGGTCATGAGATCATTTATCCACAGCTACAGGACATCAGTTACCTCATCAGTCCTCATTGTTAAGAAATATGGAGGTCACTCAGTAGGTAAATAAATGAGCTGTGCAGCATCTATAGAAAAAGCTCAACTGTCCCTACACGTTCTACAATAGACTGAAAGGGGGAGGAATGTGTGCAGCAACTTGTTGAAGGTGATGATAAGTCTGTTTTGGCCAAAAGCCTGTAGGCTGCATCCTACATAAAACAACGCTACCACTTGTGGTCCATTGCTCCACAGGTGCAGCTCTGTGAGAGGCAAGTAGGGGGAAAAAAAACATAGACCTTGTGACACTGAAACAAAAACAAACATTGCGCTGTTCACCGGCGGTGGCCATGGCTTTTCTTCTTCTCACCGCTATAGCATTTTTACGGGGAAAGCCTCCCTCACAAAGCTGCAAAACAAACAGAGCAGTGTGAACAGCAGCAAACACGGCTTGTTGTGACGAGTATGTGGTGAGTGACTGACCGTGTGTGGTGGACATTCCTCATATTGAGTCTGGTGGGGGTATTTTTTTTTTTTTTTTGCCGTATGAGATGTTTTGAGAAGCCTGGTCCCCCACCCAGGGCTCACCTGTTGAGCCATGACAACCAAACAAATGGCTTCCATTGCTGCGCACTGTGGCCTTTGACCTCTGAGCTTTGAGTTGCCCTGCAAAGGAGGGGGTGTTGTTTGAGAAGCCTTCCTGGTTCAATAACATCTTTCCGCCTCGAGCAGCTAAAGCGCTTAGCTGTTTAACACCTGTGGCTCCAATCGCCGAGTCCCAGCACAACTGCTCAGAGATTCCATATATCCTCAGACAACACACGGTCGTTTGTCATGTCTCGTTCTTTGGACACATGAATGCATCACCGATTAATAGATTCTACGAGGCCGACAAGCTCTTTCATTTGATCAGGATGATTACAAAGTCAAGAAAACCCAAAGGTATAAATAAACAACGGCACTCAGAGATCACAGACCTTTTGTGAAATAAATAACGTCTCTTCTCAGTCCGAGGGAGCCAACTGTAATTCACCACAGATGATATTAAAGGAGATTTTACATGAATACGATACATAAATACAACCGACTAATAAATAGTGACTTAAAAAAAAAAAAAAGCCAAGCTTGCGATATTTTGGACAATGATGATGCGTCACATGAACATGCATCTTGGTACGCATCTTCACGGTACGATTCCTGTGCAGCAGCGCTTCTCAAATGGCGGGGCAAACTTAACTTGGAAATTGACTGAAGTTGTGGCAGAAGTTATCGCAGCTCTTATACACAGTAATTCCTCATTTATTGTGGTTCATTGGTTCCAGACCCTACAGTGATAAGTAGGGTTCCTTATTTATAAATTGTGTATTTTCAGAGTTGGAGCATAGAAAATCTGTTTAAGACCTTCTAGAGCCCTCGAGATGTGAACTAATCTTCCAATAGTCACCTTTACAGTCGTATTATACAATATTATAGACATAATACGAATTAATAAGTCATTTAAGATCAAGATTGCGGGTACAAGCGTCCGAAAGGAGTTTTCTCTGTAGGGTTGCTGGGCTCTCCCTTAGCGATAAGGTGAGAAGCACTGTCCTCTGGGAGAAACTCGGAGTAGAACCGCTGCTCCTCTGCATTGAGAGGAGCCAGATGAGGTGGCTTGGGCATCTGGTCAGGATGCTTCCCGGACGCCTCCCCGGGGAAATGTTCAGGGCACGTACGACCAGTAGGAGGCTTCGGGGAAGACCCAGGACACGTTGGAGAGACCAAGTCTCTCACCTAGCCTGGGATCCGCCGGGAGGAGCTGGATGAAGTATCTGAGGAGAGGGAAGTCTCGAATAACCCCCAACCTCGAATAAAAGCTGGATGGATGGATGGATTAATAGATAAGGCTTTTAGACTGTTTAAATCAGTGCAACCGGATAGTGAGTCCAGCTCTAGATAGGTCCCACAAGAAGATGCAGTATTGCTATTGGATGATGAAACTTTCACCAATTTTTCTCTGTGCTATGATGCATTCTCAATCCCCCCCGAAAGTCACATAGTAAGTTTAAAAAAAACCCCAACTTGTAGTTCTAGTAAATATTTAGCAAACTACGCAGGTCTTCTTTCCATCATTTTGTTGTATGAGACAAAGCAATGGTCTTTCCCCTGCATGACTGAAGCAATCCATCAGCCCTTTCAGGTTGAACCGTCGCTGCACATTTTTGCAGATGAATGCATTTTTTTTTTTATTCTGTCTGTCTATAGTTTTTCCTCCAGATGGGGTTTTCCGTCAACTGGAGGAAAAAAAAAAAAGCATCTGCTATCCAGACCGCGTTCAAAGCAATGAATGGTTCTGTAGAGTGGAGATGCGGGCAACACAAATCTAAACGCAAAAGTTGTATTTTTGCTGAACTGAAAGATCCAAAACTTTTTTCTATCTACGCAAAAGGCCTATCTCTCTCAAATATTGTTGACATATCTGTCTAAAATCTGTGTTAGTGAGAATTCATCATTCATAATTCATCTACCTCACGAGCGTGGCATATCAAGATGCTGATTGGACCGCATGATTATTGCACAGTTGTGCCTTAAGTCGGCCACAATAAAAGGTCACGGCAAAATGTGCAGTTTAACTGTACTGGGACGTCACATTATTTATTTATTAAGAAATAGGAATTCTAATAATTTTATATGTGCCGAAACTGTATTAGCAGCATTGCTATTTCACTGAAGCTACATGGGACAAATCTGTGCTGTATTTAGCGGAGGAGATTGTGTATTTTCAGAACGTATCGGCAGTACTGTATAGTCTGTTATGAATATTTGATGACAGTGTCTCCTCTCCCCAGCACCCCTTACAGATGATCTCCTGACCTTCACACAGCTCAGGCCAGATGAATTATTGAGAGTTGAGCTGTCAATCATGAGTGCTGGAACAGCTCCAGGTGGAATGGAGAAGCACGACAGTCTATGAACACCTCACTAATGGGTCTACCGTGACAGCACCACATGCTGATTAGACCAGTCTAACGAACAGGGAAGATGCATGTGATGATAAAAGATACAAATAACCTTTTTTTTTTTCCTTTTATGTCTTTGAAAGCGAGGTGATGATTGATACAGATGGCTTAACATTCTGGACTCATTCATTAAATCCTTTTATCCATGTAGCATGAAGAATGTTCTGATATACCAAATGTTTTCGTTGTCTTGTATAAAGCATCTGTTTCATATCATCGCTTTGTTTTAAGCTCTTGTGTTTTCGAAAGCATGAGCATGGCTGTTCTGATAAAAAGGGATTTAAAAGGGACTAACCCGAATGATAAGCAATGGACTAATTATTTGACTCCACGTTAACTACAGAGCAATGTTTTTTTGTGTTAAAACAAGTGACTCAATAAGAGGATAACAGAAAAAAAGGGAATAAATTCACTTCCATTTCATTTTCAGATACAGTAATCCTTCGTTTATCGCGGTTAATTGGTACCCGACCGTGATATGTGAATTTCCGCAAAGTAGGATTCCTTCTTTATAAATTGAATATTTTTTAGTTGGAGCATAGAAAACCTGTTTACAACCTTCTAAATACGGGTTTTATATTATTATAGACCTCTAGGCACGAAATAACACCCCTATAATCACCTTTACACTCGTATTACCCAATATAAGATACATTATAACAGAAAATAAGACATATTAGATAAGACATAGACTTTCACGTTTGCAATGGGAGAGTTCATTGGTGTTGTTTTTTCGGGAGAGCGTACTTGCTGCGGTGGCAATGGTCTCATCAATGTAACATTACTGACACCTAGTGACCAGTGTAGAATACTACACATCACCTCCTGAATGTGTTTTCTGAATGCCTTATATTTTAGTGAATTTAGTCATTTTTATGCTTGAACATGCTTAATTAGGCCTACAATATGTAAAATTTGCTTAAATATGCATATTTTTTGACTAACAGCAGGCTGTAGTCAACCACAAAAAAGTGATCATTTATTAATTTAATTATTTTGAATAACCTTGATAGAGTGAAACCGTGAAATTCTAACCACAAAGTGGTGAAGGACGACTGTACTTCTTAGTCCCATTTATTCATTTATTTGAATAAACATTTGTAGTTATTTGTATACGAAATAAATGCGCCCTATCCTTCCCAGGGAAAAGCTCTGATATTTTGTTGTTTCAGAGTCCAGTCTCTACAGTAAGTCCAGTAATCCTTGTTTATCGCGGCTAATTGCTTCCAGGCCTGACCGGGATAAACAAAGTAAGATTCCTTCTTTATAAATCAAATATTTTCATAGTTAGAGCACATAAAACCTGTGTACGACCTTCTAAATACGGTTTTTAACATTATTAGAGCCCTCTAGACATGAAATAACACCCGTATTGTCACCTTTACGCTCATATTACCCAATATAGTGGACATAATAAGAGTAAATAAACCACTTAAGATGTAAATAAGATGCATGCTTGTAAGTGTTGCTGTAAATGTCTTCCGGTCAGGGACAGACAGGAAGTGATGTTGGGGGTGAAGAGTTGAGTTTGAGCTTGTCATGGGTTACAATAGCCCGTGTTTTTATTCTGGATTTTTCGATTATTGGGCCTGTGAAACCTGAAACCTAAAACCTGCAATAGAAGCCTGTTGTTCCAGCGATCGAGGCTGGTGCTTGTACGTCTCAACAAACATTACAGTAACATTACTGACACCTAGTGGCCAGTGTAGAATACTACATATCACATCTTTCTGAACGCCTTATATTTGTATTTGAGTGCATTTAGCCATTTGTTTGCTTGCAAATGCTTAATTTAGGGGGGAAAAAAAGTAAAATTTGCTTAAATAGGCATATTCTTCGACTAATAATAGGTTACAGTCACCCATGAAACAGCAATGATTTATTAATTCATATATTTGGAAAAAACGTGACAGAGTGAAGCCTGGAAATTCAAAGCGCAATGTGGCGAGGGACGACTGTACTGCGTACATGTCTTTGTATTTTATTGTCCGATTGACCTCACACTTCAAATAACTAAATTACACAGGCAGTAGAAAGTCATGGTGTATAATAAATGCTTCCGCAAACATTATATATAAGGGCAACAAGCTGACAAAAAGAAATCGGTATCCAACACTATGTGTTGTGCACTCAGCCAAGAGGAGCCACTCATGGCAGCCTCATGTTAGGCTTCTGCCCCGTATGTGATAAGGAAATGTGCAAATTCAGCAATTTCTACTTAAGAGATTGTTAAAAACGATCATACCGAAAATACATTTATAACACAGTTCAATTGATAAATATTAATATATATTTTATGTTATAGTTATTCTTTTTTCCTTTCCTTTTTCCTCACCTGCCTGCCTTGACAGCACGTCACTGTTACTGAGGAACTTCTAAGGTGGAGTGCAATCTATCTGTTGTACCTCTAGAGGCGCCCCTAAATCAGGTACTGTGTTTTGACAGGGCATATGTTTGCAGATAATCTCATGCATAATGTTTAAGTGTGTACAGTACAACTGTGCGTGATTTTGCGCCTGTGTGGCCGCCCTTTTGTGTATCTGTCAGCATGTCCCCAGGCGGGTGGTCCCAGAAACTGATTCAGTCCAGAGTAACTCACATGAATGTGTCACATATGATACTTCCTCAGGCCTTGGCCAAACACCATGTGATCCTGCATCCAACACTCCGGGCTGATCCCTTTCATCCCCAGTGTTCCCTTCAGCGCTCCCACTACTGCAACATCACCTGCGCCCTTCTCGCCGCACTGGACATGTAGTTGTCGCCCACCCCGTTCTCTGCTCCACTGCTGCTAGCAACAGCTGGTCTCAACTTGCAGCTGATCGGCACTTTTTCTTTATTTATCTTTGGCTGGATGCTGTCGGCGACACGGGCCTGAAGCCAGCTGCTGTAAACAGCGAGTTTAAAGCAGCTGGCTTTGTCTCATGCAGAAATGCAATAAATCTCTTGTGTTTGATGATAGAATGATTAAATACTTTGTACTATGTACTGCTAATAGTGCAAGACTGGTATCTCTTCTTTGAACTGACGGACTTAAAAGTTCAGGGTCAGTTATGCGACTTCACGGTGAAGACTGAGGCTATTCAAAGGCTGGGACACAAACATACTTAAAAAGGGCATTATCTTTATATAGTTCAGCAGTTCAACTGACTGCACTTTGTTTGCAGCATAATTACAACTAAAACCATAATTGTTGGTAGCGCTTCATGAGGAAATCCCTTGACTTATCCATCGGATCCATTATCAGCCACATGGCTTCGATACTTCCTAACGTCATCCAAAATTCTTGATTGAAAATTCGTGAGAAAACAGCACACACTTTTTGCATAAAATACATACACATGAGTTATAGATGTAAGTCAATTGTCAAGCTAATAAACTTTAAAGACAGCCCCTGTGCTCTGGAGCCCCTTGAGCTCCTGTGTAATCGCAGACATTTTTGGAAAAGAGTTTTAAGTTTTAAAAGAGTTTTAAGCCAATTTTTAGACATTTTTGGAAACTTTGTGTTGCGGAATGGCAGGGCTCACGGTGCTCGAATGAGCCTTTCATTGGAGGACAAGCAGCATAGAAAATGGACGGATGGCACGGCAATGCTGCGTCTGTCCACCAGAAGGAGCCAGAGGAGCCCGGAGCGCAGAGCCCAGAGGGAGGCTGACATCATTGCAGCGCCCCAATGAATGCATTGCTCAGACGCAAAGCATTATGGGATGTAGAATTTAGCCATAAATTAGCCGCATCGCTGTATAAGCCCCAGAGTTAAAAGTTTAAGAAAAAAGTAGCTGCCTATACACCGGAATTTACGGTAATTAACTTGTTGCTGTTAGAATCGATTTGTTTTTTTCTAATGAATGGTTTTCATTTTATCCAACAATGAAATGTTTTTGAATTAGGACTGTGTGTCCGAATTAGGACTGTGTGTCCAGATTCTTTTTTTTCCAGAAAATATATATATTTTTTAAATCGGTGTCAGACAAACTATCCTCATTGTAATCAGGGTTTGATTTGGAGCTAGCCATGTATGTTGTGTCAATTTGATGTGCCATTTTTCAATTGAAGCGCTCCCCGCATGACATCACAGCGCTACACCAACTTTCAAATTCAATTCCCGAAGTTCCCTGCAGGATACAACATTTTGGAACCCGTCTACATAC
The DNA here is from genome assembly GCF_027744805.1 of Dunckerocampus dactyliophorus. Lineage (NCBI taxonomy): Eukaryota > Metazoa > Chordata > Actinopteri > Syngnathiformes > Syngnathidae > Dunckerocampus > Dunckerocampus dactyliophorus. The sequence continues at coordinate 5,767,891 of NC_072826.1, forward strand.
ATGTGGGGAGGTACGAGACAAAATCCCGTTTGGGATATGCTTTAAAAATGCATTTCTCTGAAGCCACATCCTTACTTTCGACATTATCTGAGGACAACTTCTGTGTGCTGCTGACAGCAGGTGTCAGCCACAATAAGCTTGCAAAACTGCAGAGCGTTTCATTTTCTTAGTGAGTTAAATGCTAGCAGCCTCTCCTAATCAGATCCTCTGGGTTTCTGACTGGCCTAATGACTCTTTTGAGTGATGGGTGACATTGCTGCTTCTCAAAGGCAGATGCTCATGAGAGGAAGTGGATAAACTGCATGGCTGATGCAAAATGCAGGTCTGCAGCTGTCATTGTGTGTTTGGAAATGAAACAAGGTAATCCTTCGATCCTCCCCTTGGATATGACAGGTGTCATTACAGATTCCTGTAGATAGAACTCTACAAAAGCTGATTGTTGACAATCCAACAATAACTTCAAAAAAAGATGTATATGCTGTGTATACAGTAAGTACACAAATGTTTGCAGTTTTGCATTACACTAGGCCTAACCCATCCTTAAGAAAAACGTTTAATTCACGAAAATTTCTTAATCTGGTGATTGCTCACCCCTGTGTCCAACTCAACATTGTGCCAGCTGCCCTACTTGCATACAGTCAAACCTGGGTTTTCGTACGCCCCAGTTTTCATATGGTTCGTTTTTCTTTTTTTTTTCTAAAATGTTCGCCAAAATTTAGCGTCAGTTTTCGTACACTGTCTCAGTTTTTGTTTCCATATTGCACGTAACAAACTAGCCCGTTCGCCATGTACTGTATTGTTCTGCGAAATCAAGTGATGCCCAAGCAAAGCGCCCTTGGCGTTGCTGACTCACTTGTCACAGTTTTTTATTGAGTGTGACTGTGGGGTCAAAAAAAGTTGCAACTGCCAGCAATTTGATTAAGACGGTGAGAAACACAATTCGATCTCTCCAGGATGCACAGGAAGTCTGCATCCGCAATAAGTACCATCCATCCCCCATTTGTAATTATTTTGCACTGCTTTCTGCATGGAAAATTATATTTATTCTCTATAAAATGTATTTTCGTTCATGTTTTTGGGTGTCTGGAACGGATTAAGTGCATTTACATTATTTCCAAGGGAAAAATTGCCTCGTCTTCCATACGTTTCAGTTTTTGTCAAATCTTTTAGAACGATGATGTTACATGCCGTGTAGGTCTGGACCCCAGATGCAAAGGTGTGAGGCCGAAAAAGAGTTTCACACCATGAAAATGTAGTTATAAAACAAAGAAAAGGAGAGGACTAGGCTGAATGGCAGGGAAACTGCTGGGTATACTACAAGTATTAGAAGACAAAACCTAGTCTTAATGTTGGAATTGCACACTTTAAAAGGGTTTTTAGTGAGCCCTACTGGGATTGCGCTCTTTTTTATGTCTGTAACTTTAATGCTAATGAGTGGTGTTTGTCCACACCTGTCTCTGACAGCGTGTGTGGCTCCAGGAAGGGCCATTGTGCACTTTATCCACTTTTTACACAAACACTGCAACTCTAAACTTGTCAAACAAAATAGATGTTTATAATATATCACATGCCACGGCGTAACATTAAGGAGTCGGGGAGAACACAAGCATTAGGAACGCTGCCTTGTGAGCCACAGTGCAAACATTGCAGTCACACGGCAACAAGCTATCATGATCGGGGAGCACTGCGGTCTCAAACTGAATTCACCTGGGGGCCGATGAAGTAGTAGTAGTAGTTGTCTGTGCGATTGTACGGTTCTGTCTACTGACCACCCTGTTCAGTGTTCAGTGTTGGCTATTGTTTGCACAATTAAATAGCCTCTTCCTTTAAAAAAACTAAAATTCCTCTGGCCAACTCTTGAAGCATTCAAGGTCGTGGTTCACGCTACCACTAAACTTTGACGTCAAATAGGGGGCCAGCAAATATGGTCCTGCAGGCCACAATTGGTCCACGGGCCACGAGTTTCAGACTTCTAGGTTAGCACATTTTCTGAAGAAAAAAAAGGGAAAGGTCTTACAGCTCCCACGTCCATATTTGGCTGACGGATAGTTGGCAGAACTCCAGGCTTTATTTTAAGATGTGTAGTGAAGCCCGCTTTTCATGTACACCATGAAGTGGTAGGTTTATACATGGGATGGGTTCCAGCTATGGGCATGTCAGAGGGGGTATTGTGTCTGGTATCGTAAAAATTGAGCTTCAAAACTGACCATTTGGGCGCCTCAAAAGTAGAGGAGATGATTTTTCTCATGTTTGATGGTCACCTGGACACATATGACTGTTTTGTGTTGTCAGGGACTTTTAAGAAAGGTGCTGAATCATTAAAGGAAGGCAGTCTGAGGGCGCTAGACAATTTTATTGTTGTGCGCACACTCCAGTGGCATGCACTAATACAGCATGGGATGGTGTTTATTTATGCAAATTAGGACCAACTGGACACTCAAGGAGCTGAAAAAAAGTAAGAAGACAGGTGCAAAAACATTTCATCCCCCTTGGACCTTTATAAGAAATGTTCTAAAAAGCAGACTTAAGAAGAAAGTAGGAGCATATTGATGGGTCCTATGTTGCGATCCCATTTGCATTTCCCCTTGACAACAATGGCTTTACGAGCGACAAGACACTTGCGTACAAGGGTGCTGTATTTCTTTGAACTGCTTTCCTTCTGTCAGGACCTACGGGACTATGCTTCCGCAAAAGGTCAAGTGCATTATGCCCGGATCTCTCGTATCTGCTTGGGCAACCTGAGAGGTATTTTACATAGCTCAGTATCTGCTGGAACCGTTTTACACAGGATCAGCACTAAATAATCAGCCTGCGTCATCAATTTAATTCCATCAGCACTCAGCTAGTGAAACATCATCAAGCATGCGTGCTGAATCTGACGTACTCTTGCGTCGGTGTATGCCGCTCTGCATAACCCAGTTAATATCGGCTTCTTCTCGCAAATGATCAACCCTATTCAATGTCTAGGCATCTCACTTTTGATTTAGCACATATTGCTTTACATCACGTCACCTTTGCCATTTCTAACCTCCCATTGCTTTTCTTTTTCTGTTCCCCGGTGCGTTCGTGGACAATTTGACTCCGTCCTCCGTTGTAGTGTGGCTTGTCATCATATCACGACATAACTCAGTGTGTGTGCATGTGTGCTATCGTCAGTTCCACCTGTGAGGTTTCAGATTTCTGCCTGTGCATGGAGAAACGCTTATATCACAATTAAAGCGAGCGCTATCTATCGGGGCATAGCCCCAAGGGTATTGCTAAGGAGAGGCGATGACAAATTGCTGTTTGAATTGAGGGCAACCAATCTTGTGTATGCTATATGTCAAAACAGAAAGATGAAACTGTTCCTCCCATCACATGCGTTATAAAATAATTCTTCTGAAATAGACCTCGGGACGAGATGTTTCTTGCACATTTGACCAGCAATTATGACAAATAGAACTCTTCTTTTTGTAAATCAAATCTCTCTCCCGTCTTTAGAGAGAATGCGGGGGAATTATGACAGATGAACCCAAGGAAGACATTTTATCTTTTGTTGTTGTTGGAACCTCTACGAACGAAAAAGAAATGGAAAATAGTTTAAACGAGTTTAGAGGCTGTTATGTTGAACTTTTCCCGAGTTCCACCTGGCTGCGTTGGAGGACTTTTCAGCCATGTTGGACCCCGGGGATCCGGTGCTCAGTGGAGTGGACAATGCACATGGGCTGTAGTCTGGAGTGTGTGCGTATGTTGGTGTGTTTTTAAATGTGAGTCTGCAGAGGCAGCTGTCCAGCTCATCTTCCCCCCTTGTGGCCCGCCTCATTTATAATTAACCCAGATGACCAGGTGGCTATGTCCCTCTGTCCCTGCCAAGGCATGCTTCATTCTAACCTCTGAACTTCTATCAGACATTTCCAAGCTCGTGTGTACTGCTCATATAGTGCTTGCTTCGCGAGACATCTCAGCTCTGGTTTTGGAACAAAATAGAGTTCAGGTGTTCAAGGGCTTTTTGGTGGGCTTTTGTGGGGTGACGGAACGACCTTTATGAGAATGGAATTTGGGAGGGAGTGAGTTTCCATGCAAAACAAAGACACCAGTCCAGTTCATCAGTAAAGAATAAGTTGCAAACTGGGAAGTTCAAAAAGTTTCTTGTACGGTTTACAACAGTGGTCCACAACCTTTTTTGACCCACAGACCGACTTGTGTTCCCACAAATCTCCCGCGGGGACCGGAGGCAGGGTTCATACATTATAGCGACCTAATTATCAAATTGATCTTATTTATTATGTGTTGTGTAAAACTAAGACATGAACAACATCACATTAAAAGCACAAAATGAATGCCGACCCACCATCCACCAGTTCAAGCCTGGAGTTTTTCCAGAGAGATTATTACGTCGCTGTTTGACGTGTGTGGTAAAAGGCAGTGTGCTAGCATGAATTCACTTGAGACAAATGTGCACATTAGCACTCAATAAGTCATCAAAACTGACCTTCATGCATTCCCACATAGTATCAGCATTTGACACCAAATATGAGGTGAAAGAAAAATGGTAAAAATACAGTAGTAGTCTATCTGTGCAGCATGAGATAAAGTTAGCACACGCACAATGGACATGCGTCAAGTGAGACGGATGTAGCAGAGAGAATCCGGCCACTTTTCAAAATAAAACAACAAAAAAAAATGAAATAATGGAAAAAAAAAAAAATTCTGTGCGGCCTGGTGCCAAATGACCAACAGCCCGGTCCCGGGCCACGGTCCGGGGGTTGGGGACCACTGCTTTACAACATTGTTAAAACCAGATACACGTCTTCACACGGACCAAAATTGACTGAAAATGCTGTAATGTGCTTGCCAGGCCAGTTGGATATGGCAACTCACTATGTATGAACACTAACGGCTTCTCTTATGCAAAATAGTCTCATTAAAGCTGTTTGTTTGCATATGCTGTATGTGATACGTGACTAAACAATTTCATAACGCGACTGCTGGATACCGTAATTATTTTTATTGGGAGTAATGCTGGTAATAGAAATGTAAGCTACAGACCTTCATCACTATCATTGCATCGAGTAAATAAATTGCTGTCCACTGCTTGCTTCCTTCCTACTGTGATGTTTCATCTGTCAATCTACCATCAGACAAATTGAAAAAACATTCTTAAATGTTCAACCTCCAGTTGCATGTTCAGCTTCTGAAAGGCAAATGTTTGAGGACCAAACCTTAACACGCAGATACTATTACAGATTTTTAGGTCTAAATGTTCTAGTTCAATGGCTCCTATTTGTCCTGCCTCAAGCATCATAGCAAGCAGGTTTATCTGCTCTCCCAATGCTTGCGTGGGTTGGAAACTTAGGCTTCTTCCCACAGTCCAAAACAAGTATGTTAGGTGAATTCATTCATTTCAATTCATTCCGCTTGTCCTCACTAGGGTCGCTGGCATAAGCTGGAGCCTATCCCAGCTGACTTTGGGCCAGAGGATGGGTGCACCCTGGACTCATTGCCAGCCAATCGCAGGGCACATACGGACCATTCATGCTCACATTCATACCTTCGGGCAATCTAGAGTCTCCAATTAAACTAACATGCATGTTTTTGGAGCACCCGGCAAAATCCCAAGCACACATAACATGCAAACTCCACACAGTGATACGATCTTCCTGACCTGACTGTGTGGCCAACATGCTAACCACTAGGCCACCGTGCAGCCCTGTTAGACTCTAAATCCCCCGATTTTAGTGTGCTCAGCCGTCTGTCTTGACGTACCTGCAAATAACTGCGTACCCCCTGAGCGTTAGCCCTTGGGTCGTTTCCAGATGTCTCTACATCTTTTGGCCGATAAAGTAAGATCATTCATGCAACTCTTCATTGACATTCACATGGACGACGGAACTGACCACTACTTGGCCTGGAATAGGTTGGAGACTGGCACATTCTTTGTGCCCTTCTTTCGTCACCCACATAATGGAGTGGGGGCGCTGAGGGCCGGACAGGGACCCAATGTTAGCAATCAAAGCATATCCAGTTTCTGTTGTGTAACAGTAATACCCACAAGGTTCCCGTGCACATGTTCTGTATAAAGTTCATGTCCTAGTGAGTGGGTGGGCCATGAAAAGGACATGCAACAGGTGAAACCATATTGCTGCTTTTTTGGCTACGCTACACTTTAATGTTGTTTCATTTTGCATTCTTGCATGCGTCTTTATATCCCCAAATTCATTCTTATTCATTCAGCTATTTGTTTGCTATGTCGGTACAGCACAATGTGACACCTCCCCTTCTATTTTCTCTCCAAAGGACAGGGTCACGGCACACTAATCTTCCCTTACCCATTTTACCCTTCCGACAGCCACACCCTCTCTGTGTTTGCTTTGGCAGTCCACAGCACATACGTCAAAAGAACCTGCCACTGCGACCCACAGCCTGCCTTCACCCTCACCCCCCCAACCATAAGGCATGTGTCCTAGCCATCTTCTAAATGGGTGACAATACCACTGTCTTCGCCCTTCAGGGCCAAGGACTGCTACAACCAACATTCCGTCTCCCCCGCCGTTCCTCAAAAGTTTGACCGGGGAGGGGGGAAAACAGGTGTGTGATGTTTTTTCTCGCTGTTCCCTTCCTCCCACCCACATGGCAGACACATTTGTTGCTACACATGCAACCTAACAAAATGGAAATGTGAAGAAAATGCAACCGAAAATAAAAGCTGACGTATGGACACCATTAAAAATAACAACTGGACCAGGCGGTCCGTGCCTGCAGGTGAAATCTGTGGTTGTGTTGCCCACAACTAGGCCAGATTCAAAGGCAGAGAGGCTGACGGACTGCATTGTGCCCATGTCTCTCTTTCCCCAGCAGTATCTTTCTCCCTACTGTCTGTTAAGGTCCGCAGTTAAGTTTGCTGATGGTCTTAACCTTTGGCTCCCAGCAAGTGCAGACCACGGAGAGGTCCAGATTATGTGCTGTGATAGATGATGTAAGGTAATAGGGAGGATACACAATGGTCTCCTCTTCAAAGTGAGCACTGTCTGCATTCAGTAACACTATATGCTCGACGTTCACTCCAAGTGATTTGGTGATTACAGCGGACAAATAAAGCTTTAAGGGTACACAATTGATGTGACACCGTGAAAAGGTCCTCCCGGTCTTTTTGCTGATATGCATCAGTTTTAAAAGCAATACAATCAGTGAGGACTTCATCAACCTCCAGGCTTTCGCTGCTTCCCCAACAAGGGAGGAGTTGACAGATGCCACGATAACCCTGTTGTTAGACCTCCCACAGGCGTGATGAGGTCCCTAGACTGTTCCGATAGCGGGCCGGCATCATGATACCTTCGGTGTGCGAAGACCTCGGCCGTTGCGACTCACAATGAAAAAGACTTTTTTCTTCCTTCGATGGGGCAGCTCACAACCAAATCTGTCATCCCAGCCGTAACACGATATCTCAGCTCTGATAAGAACTCTCACAGTTTCCTTTCACTTCACTGGATTTCTCTTCTTGTTGACGTGGCAGGGATCTGCAGATAAGGGAGTAGGTTGGCAGGGCAGGTGTCTGATTTTCATTAGACTTGCAAATTCAAGCGAATGGATGCCCGATCAGATGAGGAGAAGAGAGCGGACCTTTTCACCTTTAACACACACTTTTGTTACAGCAAGAGGTGGGCATGGAGGAACGGTACAATGAGGCAGGGGCTTTTGTCTGTAAAAGCTTTACACTCAAACAAGAGCACTTGGAGACCACTAATTCTGGTAATTCTAGATCTGGAAGAAACGTCATTATGTAGCTATTGAAGCCACATTCAGTTCTCAGTCCCCATTCCATTCGAGAAATGTCAATTCGGATCAGGCTTGCATCTCCAACTCAGGGACTGTAAAGTTTTGTAGCAAAAGCTCAGTCAGTTGTATAAAGAGTGTCACATCATGCCAGCAAAACAGCGTCTTTCGCTAATTGTAGGAATTTAAAGCAAATAGATAAAATCCCATCAACGATAACAGTTGCATGAACACAGCATGGATCAAGTGACAACATCGACCAAGCTTTTTGGAGACTGGTTCTCCTAACATTATTCATCGATGAAAATGAATCGTTGTGATCAATGTTCCCTAATTTTCCAAGCGTCTGAGCATACACACAAACGACCTGAGCATCCCTTGGATCTCTGTGAGCACCATCAGACGTGCTCACTTGTAGTATCACACCTGTCCAAAACGTGAGAATTTGAGGTAGTCCAACTTCCATTCTGTGGTATTTTGTATATGAGGGGGTCCAACGAGGCGTATTTTACAATGTTGTGCTGGCGCTGTTTCATTCTGGAAATGTATTGAAAGTAATGCCACATTTGCGTCATATGTTTACTTTAGTCGAAATTAAAAATGATAAAAAAAAACAAATCAAACGGCAGAAAACAAACCCTCCGGCATCAAACTCGGCGTAACACTTCCTGTATCCGGTAAGACATCAAAATATAAGCATGCCAGTAGCACACGCACGGTTAAGCCACATATTTCGTCCACGTTTCTCACTTAGAAACCCGGCTTACAACTTTGGCTTTGCAGAGTGTTTTTCAAAGCAGCCCTTCAGTCAGCCCTTAAAAGACCTTTTTAAACTTGAGCTTGGTGCACTGTCACATTTCGCCATAATACGAGGTTAGCAAGCAGCATTTAGCTCTCTTAACTCCGCTTCCCCATTAGCTAACCTGCAAAACAGCGGCATATACTATGTAACGTGCTGTTAATGAATTGAATGAATGAATGCATAAGTAAATACATACCAGCAGGAGCTCATCATTGGCTGGAGGGTGTTCGTTATTGTGTTGTTACCGCTTGTTGTCGCCTGTCACTCACGGAGTTGCATTGCAAAATGGTACAGAATAAATTGTTATGTGTTTATTTTATTTACAGCACGGGTTGATTTTTATTTTGTGCGCTGCAAGGATTTGCTGTGCGCTGAGAATACAAGATCAGTGCACAGATTAGAGGGGCTGTTGGTTGGAATGATTACATTATTGAGGTACAGTGATGATAAAATGAATCTTGGATAACGTTTGGTCTTTTCTTGTTTGATGATTTCATTCTGGATATTGGGGCGAAAAAGGACAGAAAAACCTGAGAGGAATATCGTGGTTTTATTGAGTGGCTCTGATGTGAACTGTAATTGTGTCCTGGAAAATGATTTGCACCGGAAGTCATTATTGATGTGCTGTTTGCAAACTACACACACAATTTCTGATGCACGTGATATTAATGAAGTCCAGGAACTTTGGAAACCCAATAAGAATTGTTACATTTGAACACACACCAGCTGCAAAGCAAGAAGCTTTAGATATTGGGCCGAATTACTCCAACGTTATTAAGTTAATTATGTATTGATATCTAAAAATGTGGTGTCCAAATCATCACGATTGTATCACATTGTTGTGTCATACATCTGGTCAGGATGCCTCCCGGACGCCTCCCTGGGGAGGTGTTCAGGGCAAGTCCGACTGGTAGAAGAAGACCCAGGACACGTTGGAGAGACTATGATTCCCAAATGGCCTGGGAACACCTCGAGATCCGCCGGGAGGAGCTGGACGAAGTGGCCGGGGAGAGGAAAATCTGGGCCTCCCTGCTTAGGCCCCCGCGACCCGATCTCGGATAAGCGGTAGAAGATGGATGGATGGATGGATGGATGTTATGACATATATTTCGATGAGTGCAAGGTTTTATTTGCCACATGAACTTTACCATTGCGCAGCTATCTTTTTACGTCGATGGTTGAACACTGCAAAAACTTTGATTTGAGTGCATCTCTCCTTTAAATTTGGACTCCCTTGTCACCCTTAGTCAGCGGTTTCAGAGACCGTGCCATACAGTGTGTTTTTTCTCCCTACACTGCAATCAACAGAGCATAATGCGTTGCACTGAATAGTTTTACCGTTAAATACACGTTTTAAAGATACATTATCCATTTGTCAGTCAATGATATTAAACCTGCAAAGCATCCCTGGTGGATAACTTGCAGAAACATAAATCAGGAAGTGAACTACTGTACATCACAGAGGGCAGTATTGAATTCCAGGACTTCATCCACCGCTGCCTAGCACGCATGTTTGTTGGACTGTGACTACAGAATATGTGGAATATGAATATGAAACCCACGCAAGCATGAAGCGAACGTGCAAACTCCATACAGAGAGGTCAGAGCCGACATTCCCAAAGCCGTAACCACACTGGCTGTGAGGCAGATGTGCTAAGCACTGTCCCGCTATGCTGCCTGCTAAATTACATTTTATAGAAATGTTTGAATAGATTTTTGGAATATACACACATGCATATCTGTAATACAGCCATACTGATTCATGAGCAGAGACCAGCTGTTACCAAAAGCTGTCGAATCCAACAGCTGGATTTTACAATTGCCGTTTTGTGAAATATGACGCCACTTTTCAAACATCCAAATCTGACCAAAATCAAGTTTGCTAAAAATTCCACAGAAATCCAGCTCCCTAAAACCTTATATACAGTACAATGTTGTTTTTGTCATCAGCTTTATATCAGAATACTTTCCATGTGTTTGACGTTCTGCACACACGTCAGATGAGGTGTTGAAATTCATCAATTCCTCTGGGCTGTGATGGCTTGGAATGACAAGGTTGGCTGGCTGCTGCACTCCCAACATGCACCTGGATGTGTTTGTGAAAAGACAGGACAGGCGGGAACGAGAGAACAGCTATGTCAATACAGACAAAATAAGAAACATAAACAATTCAGCAGGTGTCATTTCAGTTGTTTTTCCGCCTGTAAAGTATCTCCTGTTTAGACAAACTAAAGTATTTTGCTGCACTTCTGTTTACTCCTCTATAGTTCCACATTTCCAGTTGTTCCCTCATATTTCACATCGCTGGTTTCCTTGAAAAAAGGGAAATGGAATACATTAGCATTTGCTGTCTTCAAGATTGGGGAAGCTTGGCAAGTAACCCCGGGGTTTTCAAACGGTCACATCCCGAGACTCACATTTTCCCATGGTCATTAAGTCGTGACCCACTTTTTATTGAAATGAAACCACAAAAACACATGTATGTCATCTTTTTAATTTTTCAGTTACCACTCTGAAACTTCCATTTCACCTACAACTAACAATTTCAAAATATACATAGAATAGAAGATCCTCGTAAAAATCGCCGCATGTTCGGCGAACGTGTCATATGCCTACTGTACAAAAAAGATGTATAAATATTCAAAATATTTTTTATCTAAAAAAAAAGTCTGATATTTTTTACATTTTTGATAATTGTGGTTGCAGCAGAATAATGTGTTGTGTGTTATTCTGTTAATTGATGGTTTTGTGAGGGTTTTCCCAACAAAAATAGGTAAAAGGGATGTTAAATATTCAGTGGTCCATTCATTTGTCATTTATAATAATTTTTGCACCCTTTTCTGTATCTAAAAATTTAATTTTTGTCTATGAAAACGTGCTTTGCAAAGGGATGTCAAATGATTAAAAATTGTAATCAGATTAATCACAGTTTTTAAACGAGTTAATCATGATTAATCACCATGAGCAACTATGTCTGAAATATGCCCATTTTACCAATATTTAATGAACAGAAAGCTAAATGACAGGACAGTATTATATATATTTGCATGCATTAACAGCTCCAAATGAGCTGAATATGTCAATCAAGCTAAAAGATATCACACAAGTCTAAAAATCTATTTGTCTAACACTAGTCTCTTTAATAGTAACAGAACATTTGAATCACACTCTCACCCGTGTTATTGTGAGCAATGAGGGGTTGCGTTCAAAGACATCATGTCATTTAAGGTAAATTTACTTGTTTTCAGTGTATTTTCCTCCATACTTAAACGTAACAAATTGTACATCCGAATTAAGAGTTACGAAGTGAGTGATAAGAATAACAGAGAGCCGTCATAACAGAGAGCTTGATCTGGTGCGCATGCGTTATTTACACACAAAAAATTATGCGATTATTGAAACAAATTAGTTCATGTGTTATTTTTGGCAGCCTTAATTTTGTGTTAACATTTTTTGGTGTCTTGAACGGATTAACTGGATTTACATTATTTTCTATGGGAAAATTTGCTTTGGTTAGAGTCCGTTTTGGTTTGAGTCAGACCTTTTTGAACCAATTAATGACGTTAACCAAGGCACCACTGTAACTGACTTATGCCATTCTCCTGTTTTAGGGCACCAATGGCAATGGGAAAAGATGGAACTTGCTCTCGGTGTGCATTGGCTGGTGGAAGAATTGTCACTGTGTCAGTAGCAAACAATGGATTGCAAAGTACCCAAACCGCTTTTCTCTTCTCCTTGTAAGAAACACCCACATGCCGAGAAGATCGGACACAAAACGATGGACGTCTTCAGTTGTTGTCCTTGCTTACTGTGTTGCATTCCACTTCTTTGCTGAGTTGTGCTTACGTTGCATGATGTCACGCTATTTCTCAGGTCAGGGTTTACCAATATGATACTGTATAGTGGCGTTATAGTCGACTGCACCGCACCGCTGTGTGGAAAATATGTAATTCTGCTGTTTCCTGGTTTAGCCTTTTTTTCTTGGTTGTTTAATAAAGTGGATGCCCCCTACATACTGTAGATGTCCACACAGCACCTGGCTTTGCCATGCTCCCAGAAGATTGCGTGTTCTCACGCCACTTTGCTGCTCCGTGGCACCTGTTAGTCCGACCTCGGGCAGCAGATGTTCCATCTACATTCCATCCAAAAAGCATGACTATTGATTTGGAAGAAATCCCTGCCAGAACCCATCATGCTTGTATGCTTTGAATTACAAAAGTGCCCTGTTCCAATTTGTACGGCCTAAAAAGGGGTAAAAGAAAAAAGGGAGCACACCCTTTGAAGATAGAAAGCTGTTTGTCATAAAGCTTGAAAGCTTTAAAAAGACAAATAGACGACTGAGCAATTTGTCTCTTACGTTGGCATTGCACATTATGTCTTGTGATATAAATCATATTCCCACGTTTGTAACGAGAATATCAGTCATTATGTAGGACTGGTCGCAGATGCTACAAAAACTGTGGCGCATGGAATTGGTGTTTGACCTTGTTTCTGCTGATTTTTGCAATCAACAGCGTGCGCTCGGACAAAACGGAGGCAGTAGATGGCAACAAATGGCTTCTATATTGAAGCCACACTCAGGAACAACACAGACGAATATCTGTTAACAGCCATTTGAGTTGTGGTATGTACAGATAACTGTCCCAAAAACTCACTCTCAATTTACTGGTCGATCTATGTTCCGACCATCAACTATGGTCATGAGCTTTGGGCCGTGACCGCAAGTACGATTGTGGATACAAGCTGCCGGAATGAGTTTCCTCCGTAGGGTGGATGGATTCACCCTAAGAGACTGAGGAGCTCGGTCATCCACGAGGTCAGGGTAGCGCCGCTGCTCCTTCAGATCGAGAGGAACCAGTTGAAGTGGCTCAGGCATCTAGTCCAGATGCTTCCTGGACGCCTCCCTGGTGAGGCAGGAGGCCCCGGGGCAGGCCTAGGACACGCTGGTGGGATTATGTCTCACAGCTGGCCTGGGAACGCCTCTGTGTCCTCCTGGTGGAACTGGAAAAGGTGGCCGGGGACCGTGAAGTCTGGACTTCTGTACTGAGACTGCTGACCCTGCAACCCGGATAAGTGGAAGAAAATGTACGAATAGATGGCCGGATGGTGTACAAATAAGCCCAAAAACAAGAACTTTACCCCAGAACTGTAAGAACCGGGCTGCAAGAACCGGATCCAAAACGAAGTTCCTGGCCAGAATTTGGAAGAAACCAAATTAATCTCATCTTCAGGGCTGGTCGTGTAGTTACTGTGTGCTAACAACCAAACCAAACAATTCCAGTCAAAACAAAACCTCTTGTTTGTGCTTGGGGGAGGTAATGACAACAATTAACTCAATCAATACCAAAGACGTAGTTATACGTTTTTGTAAACCCGAACGCCCGATCCCAACAACGTATTTATACGTCTTTTATGTTTTTTTGCGCGAGAGGTTAACGCAGGTGATGATGCAACTCCCCACTAATGTATTAGGCTTTAGAGCAATTTTACTGCCATGAAAACGGCCACAAGGTGGCAGACGTGCATTTGATCAGAGCTCGGCAGGAACCAGGAGAGGACCGAGAAACACACATGACAGGATGAGGAATTGGGAGAGCGTGGAAGAGTGTTGCGTGAAGAAGGTTACACATTGTAGGGAAATTTTAACGCACACATAGTTCAGTTCCAAATGTGAAAACTGTAAATAGTTCATGGTGTCTTATTTGTAAATAAATAGTTATTTTGATGTAAAAAAAAATACCTTTTTGTGTTGTTTATGTTGTGCTATAGTTTAGATATTTGAGCTGTCACAAAAGCAAATAATATTCGTGTCAAAGTGAAAGTTATGCTTGAAATGTATCTTTCCACATAAAACATAACGGCAACTGATATTTTCCTGAAACTTACCTATGTTCGACTACTAAAGAACGGAAAAAGGTAGAAAGAAACGTTTTTTCTGATGAAAGACGGGAGTCTAGTCTTTCTTTTGTTGCGTTCCATGTTTAGATAGCCGTAGAACACAATATTCTGTGTGCCTCGAAAGATCTAAAATGGCCGGTACTGACGGGGTTGTCTTTTGAAAAATGGCTGGGATTGAATGAGTTAAGGTGGCTTTGGTGAGTCCGTTCTGTCTTGAAATGCTAACCAGTGGAGGTGTCAAAATGTAGATTAGACAGATAATGGAAGACCTGTTCTTAAGGAGCAAGTCAACCATGCAGGCTTCTTAACATACCAGGAAAGTGAAAGAGAAAGACCAAGAGAAAGAGATGAGAAACAGAAGAGGCCAATGTTGGAGGACGATGGGAATTAAACAGAGGTGAGGAGGGACAAAAAGGGAGAAATGCTCTTGTTATTTGTAAAAGAAGAGGCCCCCCAATTCCCCTGCTCCTTCTCCTCATTATTATTGCCGATGGTCCAAAACAGAGCTCTTTCAGACAAGTGCAGCTGCAAGCTCTAAAGTACTAACAGGCAAGTGTAGGCACTGGTTGCCTTGGCGATGTGTTTCTTTCCTCTAAACCAGTGCTTACCAAACTTTTCACAGTCGTGCACCCCTCCAGACACCCCCCTACTGCTGCACACTTCAAAAACACAAACCTTTTTCATCTTCATTCACTTGAAATATTGAGCATGATTAACTGGTTAATTAATTTCATAGTAAGTCATTTTATTTTGCATTTCCCCAAACTTTGATAAAAGTTGTACATGAGCACTGATAAGTAGATAAGTATTTGTCCTACATATCTTGGATGTCGGGATCCTTCCGTTTCAACGGGTTGAACGTGAGCGTCACTTTTGTCCATTTGCAATCGCTGTGATTTAAGTCTGCATATTCATTTGATACCAAATTGAAAGGGAAAGTTCTACAAACATGACAAAGCAGTATCCAAAGTACCACAATACAGACAACCAGCGATACGCCTCAATTTCGGGGCAATCCCCACTCTCTCGCACAAACATTTGACAGGTTTTGGCAGATTGGAACACCAATACAAATTAAATCTTCAATATGAAACACTCTTAACGCACAGTGTAATTGTCAAACTTATTTACTTATTCATAGAACTCACACAGGGCAGTGAAGAACTTCACGCTCCGTCTCCTTCCTTCTTTCGCCTGTGATTGTGCTCAACACTTTGAGGCGTTTAGGCACACTCGTAATTGTGAGTATTATCATTTTTATTCACGCACCCCCTATGACAATTGGCGTACCCCACCTAGGCTCTAAACCCTGCAACTCACCACAATGTTTGGTCATAATCTGAATAAAGCCAACAAACAACACACCTTCAACCCCTTCATCTCATCCCCAAAATTAAGTTTTCTCCCACATGTGCTTCAAATGTCAAACATTATTGAATGGTCTGTGAGCTTTGGATTCATGAGTGCAAGGCCCTTTCAAACTCATTTGCTTGTTATTGGGCTGCACTCTTTTTTTCAGCATTAATGGGGAAAAAGGAGGGTCTGGCGAGGGTGTGTGACATGTCCCGTGGACGTACTTTCAGTGGCTGTTTGTGTGTGTCCTCTGCATACAAACCCCATCTGTTTGGTGGTTGGACACAGTCTGGGAAAGTGTGTGCAGTGTGTGCGACGAATTCACACACAGCACAAAGGTCCAATTATGAGCCCCCACTCAGACAAGGAGAAGGGTGGTGCAAGGAGGGATAATGGGGTCTTGTCCATCTCAGGAGGGGGCAGGATGGTTTCCTTGCCTCTCACCTCGCCCTCATCCCTAGTCCCTATCCGAGCAACAATAAATATTTGCCACCAGGAGAGTGCATAGTCTCTGAGATCAGGTTTTTTTAAAATTGTTTTAAAGGATGCTCTTCATATGATTATTGATAGTATATCTACCTCTTTAAAGAAAATGAATTTCCTCTATTCTTCAAGGCATTAACCTGTTGACTACTGGGGCGTCTGGCATCCATTGAGCTCCACCTCCAGTCTTTAGTGGAATACAACTGATTAGATTAGCCAGTGTTGGGAAAATGTGCTGGTCATTCTGTATGTCGCCTTTCAAGCCCTAGCCGTGACCCGAGTGGGGCAAGCTCTTGTTCCGAGTGAGTATGACATCATAGCGGTACACTGTTCGCACCTTGTCTTGTTATCTGGACCACACCATGAGGAACTGAACCGTAATGCTGGGTAGAAACGTGGACTTTGGATCATGCACGTGACCAGTATCATTTTAAACATTTACCGCAGCGGTGCATTTGGTACCCGGGCATTCAGTGAGGACTTAACCAACTTGGGCTATGTCCACACGAATGCAGATTTTTTAAAATGCGTATTTTTCTATGTGTTTTGGCCTCTCGTCCACACGGCATGTCCTTAAAAACTTTTGCTTTACAATGATGAACAAAGGCGCCATTATGGGCTTCGGAGGACGCTGCTGCTGCTGTTTCGCTCTCTAAAAGGGCTCCCGCCAACGATGGAAATTTAGGACGAGACCTGATTAGACCTCTGACTGTTGGGACAACTTTGACAAGCATGTTGTTATTTTGGAAGAATGGCGTGAGAATGTTCGCATGGCGATGACGTTGTGATTGCATTTGACTCAGCTGCTTCGCCCGCACATTGAAAGCTTCCCTGTTATATTTGCCTGTTTTGTGCTACATAACCACTGCTGTGGAGGCAATTAAACAAGGACAATTTGCCAGGCACACAGAATTATTTCAGCAATGATAGCGTCACAGCCGATGTAGTCCTATCTTGACCGATAAAATGAACTACACTTGACAGCATGATAGTGACTATCAACATCTGCTACAGTTGAATAAAAAACATATGTTTCATACATTGTCAGATTTATATTCCATGCATTTTGCGGACAAATGCGAAATAAACTACTGAAAAGTAACGCTACTTCGCTAGCAGGCCACATGCATCTTCTCCTGCGAATCGGCATGTCTGTTATGGTGCCGTCTACAGAAATGACGTCATTGACGCTTCCGATTGGCTGCGCCTGGCAGCCTGTGAGGCCGTGTATTCATGTGGACAGAAATAGTTTTAAAACACCACTGTGGATGGAGATTTTTTTGACACCAGAGAAGGGCAAATGAGCATTTTTGAAAATATCAACCACAACGTCTCACGTCTAAACTATGCAAACCATCAATAATACACATATATACATAACCACGATATTACAAGGTATTACAGAGAGATATTACATATTCCGATATTACGGAAGGAGCGAATTGGGGATGAATACGATTATCACTAAAGCTTGAAACCCAGTTAACGCTTTATCTTTGAATACATCATCACCGATAGGCCCGACTTACATTTCTGCTAGTAACTTCAAGCATCAAGTAGCTTTCACTGGTTTTCACCTGCAACTTTGGTGCTCGGCCGAATTGTACAAGCGTCGGACAACTCCAAGCCTTTACACGATAACGTTTCAGAATTTATGTTTATCTAAGGACATGACAAAAACAAAAAAAACTCACCAGAGTATGCTCCTTCGAGGCTGTAAGCCAGTTGTACCGCTCTTAAGCACTGGTCCGGAAGTGGCAGACAAGCTAGCATCAGGGTCGGCCGACCTCTCCTAAAAATATCTAGAATTTCTGGAAACATCCACCTTGAAAATTGATTGATTGAAGTCCATTTTTCCTCCTTCTCCACCGCTACAGACTATTCATCTTGTCGAACTCGGCAGCAGAAAAATGCTGACGTTATTGTGGGCCAGCTAGCTGGCCCTGTGAGATGAATCCGAAATTTGATTGGTTAAGGAAACTGCCCTATTGCTAAATAAAAGTGACATAGGCCAGCACAACTGATTCTGAAGGCCCTGGGCAGATTACGTTGAAGCTGAAATCTGATTGGACAAAAAAATCCAAAACATGAACATACACATATACATGTATTGAAATCAGTGCAGCCAAGAGACACGCTACGAAACATACAGTATATAATACTGTAGAATATTAGGAATGAATGAATACAACTTCATGGAACAAATACTACAATTGAAGCTGTAAAAGTAGGTCAGTGCTCCTGCTGAGTATATGTTTAGGCCAGCTGAGAAGGCTTTGCTGGCCCTGACGGCACACCACTGTTCAAAAAGAATGGGGTTGAAACTAAAGTGGCGTTAAACAGTACTTACTGTCTGACCTCATAATGAGACAATTTCAGATTTAGCCAAGCCAGCATTCAGCGTCTGAGGACCATTAATCTAAGCTATCAGAAAATTGTTTCGCCCAAAGCAGTGGAAAATAAATTCAATCAGAATTGAATCTGAACGTTACAGAGCCTACATTCCATCACTGAATAGTTCTAGAAAAGTGCAGCACGCGTGATGTTAACACAGTTTCTTTGAAAGAAAACGAAACACTTTATAAATAGAAACCCATCTCTTATGCTCTCTCTTTATCAGCAGTGCCAAACATTTTTGCTGCACTTGTGAGTCCGCAACTACGTGCTTCACAACTACTGCGTTCACACGGTGGAGGTTGTGCGTGTCACCGAGAGGCACGTGTGAACGCAAGACTCTTAAGCGCACATGCAAACGTGTTAGGAATGAACTCAACAAGTATACAGTTATGAGCATGCAACGGGCATATGCGTGTGTTTTAGTGTTGTTTTGTGTATGTGTGTGTGTCTGTGTGTGTGTGTGTGTACATCTGACACTCAATCGTGAGCAGCTGGTGAACTACTCTCACACACACCAGGTGCGACTTGTAGCTCCAGGCTCCGTATCAGCACATAGTAAGGCAATATGACACTTGGACACATACGCATGCAAACATGTTCAGTATGTATATGCAGCATGTATGCACATACATACTGTACATACAAGAATACCCACAGTTCCAGTGAGATGGTGTGTCCAAACGTTTGACTGGAACTGTAGAGTACAGTGGTGTGCATACGCTACACATGCATAAAGACAGCATGCGGCAGTCATAAATCACGATACCATCACCGCATTCATTTAAGATCTGGTAAGCTGATGGTCGAGGGAGCTTAGCCGATCAAGAGAGTGAGTGAGGGAAGCGCAGTGTTCATGACCGATGTGATCGGGACGCACATGTGGTAAAGGAAGCCAATAAAAGGCATTTGGTTGCCATCTGTCTCTGTGGCCTCTCTGCGTCAAACAGTTGGTTGTCAGTTTCATGCCACAGACACACCACCCCAATAACCATTAGTCCATAAACAGGCGTCCTTCCAGACAAATGCTTGGAGATTTCTATGATCGTTTGTGTGTGTGTGTGTGTGTTTTTAGTCTGCAGCGTTGCATCATACCAATGCAAAAAGTGAGCATCACTGTCTTTGCAAAGGGTGAATTTTTGATACAGCTCTTGGATCAGATCTCATTCGGTTTTGCAAATGGCCATAATGTTGACAGGTCTGTGGATAGCATTATTATTATTATTATCACTCTTGATGATATGTCGTTTCGCGAGTTCACTTAAATATTTACTGAAGAAATCAAAGTCGTCAGTTTTCGTTTTTAATTTGCTCTAGAAGGTTTGACGAAAACCGAAACGTACAAAAACCAAAGCAATTTTTCCCCATAGGAAATCATGGAAATACAATTAATCTGTTCCAAACACACAAAAATATTAACAAAAAAAATACATTTCAGACATAATATTTGTTGTGGAAAATAGTTTTACAAGCAACAAAACAATTAATTATAAATGACAAACGAAATGGATAAATGAACATTTAATACGATTTATTTTATTGAAGACGCTAGTTAGCGAAGACGGCGAGGAGCGGAGACAGGGAGGTGGGGAGGGAAGAGAGAGGAGGGGATCCACACCAACAACTTACCACTTCCACACAGATAGAACTTTTTCACTACTACTTTTCATGACTGACTTGTGTTGTTTTGTGACATTACTGCCACCTAGTGACCAGAATACTACATATCACTTGTATTTCAATAAGTTTTGAGTAATGATAGACAATAGTCTACCATGAAACTATGGAGGATTGAATGTGCCAAAATTAAATAAATAAATACATCATTTAGATAATTAATTAAATATGTCATTAATTAATTAAATATGTCATTAATTAATTAAATATGTCATTAATTAATTTAAATTGGAATTAAATTTTATTAATTAATGGCATATTTAATTAATTAAATATGTCATTAATTAATTAAATATGTCATTAATTAATAAAAATTGGAATTAAATAAATGTTATTAATTAATGACATATTTAATTAATTATCTAATGATGTATTTATTTATTTAATTTGGGCACTTTTAATCCTCCATACAAAACAGCAAACATGTATTAATTAATTAATTGAGGATGTAGCGAGGGAGCGATAATCAAACCCCGATATTGCGAGGGACGACTGTACGTGGACACAGTATGCTTTTCACATACCCCTATATTTAAGAGATTGAATTTAAGAAAATAACGAAAATATTAGCTCCATTAAATACAATAAAAAGTATTATTTAGACAGATTTTTTTTAAAGCAACAAATATAAAAAAACATATCTACGTATTTATTTTCCCAATAGTACAAGTGTCCAGCTAGTCCAAAAAACCCCAAAAAACAATCTATATGTCTCATGGTGCAATACATGGACCCCACATGGTGCCACTAGCAGCTATTTCAGGTGGCTTCTAACCTTGACATTTAGTTGCATGCCATCATTGTCATCATCATTTTTGTCTTTTTCCTAATTTATTTTCCGCATAACCTCATTCTGTTGTGTTTAGTGGTGTTTTGTCATGTCCTTCAACTCTGTTTGGTCTGTCTGAACACGGCATCTGCTTCTCACAAATACTGCCTAACAGTAAGTACTTTATTCCACCATGATCTGCAGAATCGATCTTTTTCTCATGAGGGAAACCGAGTGGGTGATAGCAGAGGTGCTGACAGACGTGGCGAGGACACAGACGCATATATCCCCCCCAGCGGTGGACTTCCATAACATCTCCGGCTTCACATAAGCCACTGGCTGGGATTTAGAGGTTATTGCTTTGTGTTGCCTTCTTTGTCTCAGGGGTCATGTACGCAAGTGGAGGTGAGATGGCGCAAGAAATGTAGTGTAACTCAGTATTGAAATACAGATGACACAACCCTGAACCACATCAGGTGTGACAGAAATAAACTCCAGTGACAAACATGGAAGTGTGAGGTTATTTAATATTTGCCAAGGTTGCTAAGGCAAGAGGAGAGGACCTGTTAAAGTAGCTCATGAGGAGGCCAGGCAACCCCCTCCTCGTGGAGCGCCCCTCATTGTGAGGCCTGTGGTGTTTGAACACTGAAGGTCATGGGTGACACCTGTTTCCCGTCTCATCTCCCAACATCAAGTTGACTTGCCGGGAGGGGAGGTGTGTGAAAACCTCCACTGCAGCGGAGGACAAAACCTCCTGTGTTCGCTTCCTGCCTCCAGCAGGACACACACACAAAAAAAAAAACACAGAGAAGGGAATGAACGGCCACGTTTGTCTATCAGGGTGGAAAATTAATTTCCAAGGTGGAAGCACTGACTGGCTATTGAGAGGAAAAAATGTGATCACTTGAAGAAAAGATTAATTCAGTTAATAAAGCTTGTCTTTGAATGAACTCATACAGTATTTCCTATTTGATGACAGAACATCAAATTATGGTTCATTTTCTTGGATCCACCAAGATAAAAAATTAAGTATAATCAAATTATGGTTCGTTTTCTTGGATCCACCAAGATAAAACGTAAGTATGATGGTCCTCAGGTTATGCCGTAGTTAAGATGTGATGTCAGCTTTAGTGTGAGTCTTATCAATAACTTATTAATTAACTCCGAAGTCACTCACACTGCACACAAAACACATGAAGGACATAAAATACAGTAATAAAAACAATAACTACAATAATTAAATGAAGTAGTCATAAAAAGAGAACAACTGCTTACTTTTATCCCCGTGGTTGTCCTAGATGTCTGCCGTTTTAAAAGGCAGATATCGTAATCTCCTCTTCATCTCCTTGCAACAGCGCATGGCCTGTGACCCCTCGAGCATACATTAACATTCAATAATCTTTATCCTTAATAATCATTACGACAGTTAGGTCAGGACCAAAAGAGCGGCCGATAGTGGTGGGCGTGTCTCCTCCCTGTGAGCTTTTCATTCATTTTCACTTCCACGGTGATGGCTTTCGTTTTCTTTAGTGCACATAATGAAGTGTAAAAAGTGATCTATTAAGCGACACACGGTATTCACCTGCCCGGGACGAGACTCACACTGCATTTTTGTGCCGCGTGCTGCGTATAATTCCCCTGGCGTTGCACGCTGTAACTAGTTTCTGAGCGATCAAATCTGTTTGTGGACCAAAATTACATTTTTTGAGAACATTTATGGGAGTGCGTTCATAACCACGCAAAGTCGTAACCTGTATAGTTGTTGCCAAAAATGTTGGCAGCGACACCAAATAGGTGTGTCAATGAATTTTGCTGCCTCTGTTTTCATGATTCAAATTGCTTACTGCTTGTTGTTGTAATGAGCAGTTGCAATCATTTTTTGATACTCCACACCAACTTGTCTTAGTCTAAAGTATTTTGCGTAATTAAATAAAATTTCTAATAAATAAATAATTATTGTTATAAATAAATAATAATAAATAAATGGTTTTAAAAATGTTTTATTAGCATATAATACAAAGACCTTTAAAAATCCCGAAGCAGTGTGCATTAATGAAAGTCGAGTTTTTTGGCCATGACTATGTAGTATTATTATTGGAACACTGGTGCACTGTCATTAACACTCCTGATCAAAATTTGAAAGGGATACTTTGGATTTGTTGTTGTATGGCATCCCCATCAGCAGTGTAGTGCATCAACAGTGACGTACCCCCCCCAATTGGTCCCGCGAGTCCGGCTCTGATCGGACAGCTGTGACAAGGAACGTAGTTCCACTTAGTTGCTGGGGCCATTTAAGTAGAGAGTTTGGCTTCTCAAAACAATATGCGTTCAAAAGAGTAACACATTTGCATCATGAAAATGCCTTCTCAAAAAAATCAGACCTCACAAATCACTAAGCAAATTTCGCTTGCCAAAAATGTTCTCAATTGGATTTAGATCAGTGGAACATACAGGATGGTCCGAAAGAGTGATGGTACTCTCTGGAAGAATGCATTTGTGAACTGCAGTGTTGTACTTTGGAAAAACCCAATCCTTACCACACAGATGAGGGCCACTGCCATTTGACGCCCCTACACAACCTTAAGCTCCATTGTTCCGTTGAAGGAAAAAGCACCACAGATCATGATGACATCCCCTCCTCTGTGCTGTGTGGCAAACATCTCAGGTGGGATCTCCTTGTCTTGTCAGTAACGTTGGAAGCCATCAGGACTGTCAAGGTTCCATTTTTTCTCTTTACTCTTTTCTACTCTTTACTGCGTCCAACCTCAGCAGCAATGGCGAACTGCGAGAGGCCTTGCTTATGTGACTCAGCAATCCGAAAGCTTTTTTAAGATATGATAAGATAAGATAAGATAGGCCTTTATTTATCCCACAAGGGGAAATGCCAGGTTTACAGCAGTAAAAGCAGAGTACAAAAGCACACAAGAGCATAGGAAGTGCAAAATCAAGGTAATACAAATTAAAAAGCTACTGTATATACAAGTACTGTACACTATTTACAGCTATGTACGTACATGTTGATCAGCCACAGGTTTATTGCATGGTTATTGCACTTGTTTATTGCATGGGTTATTGCACAGTTATTGGACAGGTTTATTGGAGCATTTTATATTTTGGAGTCTTTTTTGCCTTGCCATCAAGAGAGCGTGACATTGTGATCCACGTTTTTGGCAAGATTTAGGCTTTTAAAGGCTGTGGTCTTTTGATCAGCTGAGGAACAGCCCAAATCATTTTAATGGCGGTTTGCATCGAATTGCTTACTCAAGTCTTTTTCTGCCTCACTCTCACGTCTTCTTTTTGCATTTTTGAAGCTCGAATTAGAACCTCCTCAAGAGCCAAACGTGGAAAATGTAAATTATTGCAATTCTTTAACTGGTCTTAGGATTTTGATCACGAGCGTAGCGTGTCAAATTGTAGCCTTGCTGTCGTTACTCCATTATTTAAATCTTGATCTACCTAATGAACCGTAAGGCACCGTGTATGCAAATAATGGTCAGTGTTTGCCCCCTCGTGGAGAGAAAAGAAACTTCAGTGACTCAATCCAAGGAGAACTGTTGTAAAATCTTGAAAATAATAATAATAATAATGGTCGCTTGAGGAATATAAACGCTTATTGGTACATTTTTATATGAATTTTTATATACACAAACATTTTATTGGACCTCTATGATTTGACCTAATTCAAGCTCCTCATTTTTTTATTTAGCCTTCTAAAATACTGATACTGAACACTACAAAAATGACAAAATTGTATGCCCACGTTCATATCTGTCCACTTTTCTCCAATATGTTTAGACCAAATATTCACGTACAGTACATCACACTGTCGGCAGCGACAACCTGACCGTCCTGCTATGTCTCCTTTGGCCATCCCTCCATCCACAAGAAATGTTGTGGCAGTTTGATAGCCTTTTCTACACTTCTCTCAGATTGCTTGTTTTATTTTTTTTCTCCAGAATGCAGCGCTATTTTATTTGATTTGATTTACACTTATTGAGAGAAGAGCTGGCCTTGCTCCTCCAAGGTTTTGCAGAGATTGCCCGAGACGGCAATTTATTTCAGGGACACACACTTGTACCGTGGTATAAAACTATACAATGATGAAAAATAAAAAGTTTTTCCCATAAAGCGTATTGACTAAAATGCAGTGGAGAGAATGGTTCAGGTTACCTTGCGACTAGACAGTAGATGGCATCAGAGTGCAAGTGCTCTCTATTGGCTTTTACTGTGATGTGCTTTCTTCCAGTGCCTTCTTTTCAAATTGTAGGTAATGCAAAGAGAAAGTTTATTTGGTGGTGATTTTAGACCTAATAGTGACCCACTGAACCAATAAAGACAGGAATAAATAAACAACTACTATAGTAATATGACATTAATAATAATATTCTATAATAATCCTCATGTAGAAAATATGTTTACACTGTTTTATTTATTTAGAATTTTATTTATTTAGAACTGCAGGCCTCACTTGCCTCAGTTAAGGTGAGTGTTCATGACTCTACCATAAGAAAGACACTGGGCAAAAACGGCCTGCATGTCAGAGTTCCAAGACCAAAACCACCGCTGAACAAAAAGAACATTAAGGCTGGTCTCAATTTTGCCTGAATACATCTTGATGATCCCGAGACCATTGTGAAAACAATTTGTGATCTGACGAGACAAAAGTTGAACTTTTTGGAAGGTGTGTGTCCCATTACATCTGGTGTAATGCCACATTTCAGAAAAAGAACATCATACCAACAGTAAAATATGGTGGTAGTAGTGTGATGGTCGGGGGCTGTTTTGCTGCTTCACGACCTGGAAGACTTGCTGCGATAAATAGAACCAGGAATTCTGCTGTTTACCAAAAAATCCTGAAGGAGAATGTCCGGCCACCTGTTTGCGACCTCAAGCTGAAACCAACTTGGGTTCTGCAGCAGGACAATGATCCAAAAGACTCCAGCAGGTCCATCTCTGAATGGCTGAAGAAAAACAAAATGAAGACGTTGGCGTGGCCTAGTCAAGTCCTGACCTGAATCCTCTTGAGATGCTGTGGCATGACCTTAAAAAGCTGGTTCATGCTGGAAAACCCTCCAATGTGGCTGAATTACAACAATTCTGCAAAGAGTGGGCAACAATTCCTCCACAGTGCTGTAAGAGACTCATTGCAAGTTATCACAAATGCTTGATTGCAGTTGTTGCTGCTAAGGGTGGCCCGACCAGTTATTAGGTTTGGAGGGGATCACTTTTTCACACAGGGTCATGTAGGTTGGGATTTTTTTCTACCTTAATAATAAAAAGTTTCATTCAAAAACTGCATTTTGTGCTCAGTTGTGTTGTCATTGACGAATATTTACATATGTTTGATGATCTGAAACATTTAAGCGTGACAAACTTCAGGAAGGGGGCCAACACTTTTTCACACCACTGTAGATAAAAATTAAAACACACAACATAACAGCATACGTATAAACAATACCATACAATCAAGCAATAAATAAAACAGCGGACAATGTGAATCTTAAGAAGAGGTCTAAAAGTGGACAGTGAACAAGACAAGGTTGGACAAGTGGCGATCCCATTTGTGAGAAGCACATATACACCAGCCTGAGCTTGTTACTATCCAGGAAATTATTATCACCTTTTCATTGATTCATTAATCAGTCACAGATTGTCCTGTAATCTTTTTCTTTTTTCTTTTTTAGCTCATTTGGGCATTTCCATACTTCCAATATTGTGGTGGGGAAGGCAATAAATGCATGCTTGGATGAGGTTGGTGAGGAATGACAGCCATGACCTCAACACCAGCAAACACCCTTGGGATGAACTAGAAGAGAGATTGTGGGCCAGACCCTCACTTCCATCATCTATTAGAAGAGGGCTGCGCAGGATGTTATAAAGTCACACACAGGGAGAATGGTGGATTATTCCACACTCTCTCAACTTGACTCATAAGAGGAACTTATCGATTTGGCCACCAAACAGCTCATTTATCTCCCACTTGGTGATGTCTCATATGACAGAGCGCTTGCATTTTAGCCCCCATGAATGGCAGCCAACCTTAGACAGAGAGACAGAGTATTAATCAGGCCTCACCGCCTCACCCCCTCTGGAAGCTTCCACAGAATGGACATCTGTGGCCAAGAAATGAGCCTTGAAAGTGTAATTAATGAGTGCAATGGTGAGATAATTACAGAGAACAAAATTATTGATCAGGACGGCAAACTCTTAAAACCGCCTGACCTGTTCAGCCTTGCCTCGTAAAGTTGTCAAGAAATACAGTGAGTGAGGTAATGCAATATATATTTATTGTTTTTTTTCATCCATCCTGGGAGACTTTTTGAGGTACATTAATATGTCTCTAATCAGGAATGGGCAAGCAAGAGAATGAATGCGGTCATAGTCTTGACTATGTAGCAATCAGGAAAATAATAAAAACAAGGGTGAGGTTTTCAAAGGTTCTCACATGAGACAGATAATCAAAGAATGACAAAATTGATTTATGGAGGTACTTTGAATCCAGAAATATTTATTAAAACACGTCTAAATTATTTATCTTAATTACTTTTTGGTTCCCTTTAGTTGTCTTTTCTAACTTTTTCAAGGTCCACCAGATGAAAAGATCAAGACAAATATTATTTAATTTATTAATTATAGCCGTAACAAGAGTCACAAAAAATTACTGCAAAAATAGTGAGCGGGAAAAAGGCTGAACTGAAGACGCTGCTGGCAAAACCCAAGCAGGAAACAATGACCTCAGCACATCTGAGGACGCCGCTCTAAGCAGTACGCGGGAACAGGTAAGTACACAATGTCACAAGTACAATGCCACAAAGTCAGAACCAGAAACAGGAGTTGCCACACGAAGCCGGATAATGCGGAGGAGTGCAGCCTTCCAGCGCCTTAAGAGCAGTGAGTGGTAAATTGGCTGCAGGTGCGTATGTGGCCAGCTCCGCCTCAGCAGAGCTGTACTGTACTGCAAGGACAAGACAGAAGGCGGCAACAGAGCGACAACGCAGACCATGACACAGGGTATGCATATGTGCTTATTACCGCAAGTCATATGATCCATCGATACAACCACAATTATTACATTCACACAGGAATGGCCGTTTCACAAAATGGGGAAAATGTATTCAACAGGATGAGGAGAATCTATTTCTGAATGTTCTGAACTCCTGTTTCAATTCAGGTGTGTCACTAATGCTGCCTGGAGATATTGAGTCCATGTGGTGCACTGGATTCTGTCTCGGTTGCTTTAAGATGCATTTATTAACAATTACTTGCCCACAAGCGGCCAAATTCTTAACAAATATTGAATCAATTAACTGACTATTCCCATGCCCAGGTCACTGAGATTGATATAAAATGTTAGCCTAGCAGATTCACACAAAACACACTACACATACTCTTATGGTGTTCAAGTACGGTGGTGGCTGCTGTCTGTGGAGCGTGGAAATATGTTTGTTTCAGCAGTTTCATGTCTTCAGCTTTAATCGATGTTTTGACTGTACCTTGCAAGTGGGGCCAAAAATGACACAGAACCATGTCTGAAATGAGATCGAGTGATTGTCTGCAGATCACAGCGATATAGCTAGAGAATGTGAAAATGCCAGTGTGCACTCCCTTCCCCGTTTTGTTCCTATCCCCCCCCCACCCCACCCACCTGCACTGTGGAGCTAATGAGGCTGCAAGCTGATGGCCGCATGAAAGATGGACACCGGGAGTGACAGGTTTATTTTGGTCCTCTGAAACAGAACTTGGCATGAAAAATGACGTGCCACTGTGAATAATTAAACAGCTTCAGAAACCCACTGATCCATCTGTCCGCAGATCAATAGACAACACTCGGAAGGAGCGTGCCGTATGTTCTAAAGCGGCCCACACTGACAAAAGCCTGACAGGGGGAATGTCCATTTTTTTACATAGCCGCGTGAACCAAAATGGATTTAGGACTGTAACAATTGTGAAGTTGTCACAGCATCCTCTTACAGAAGTTGCAAGATGAAAATGCAGACCTGGGTGCCGCTCTTAAGGAGGTTAAATACCCAGTGGAAGATTTCAAGGCTCTGCAGGACGACATTAAGGTACTGTTGAATGACAATGCTGCCTTGCGCTCTGCTCTTCAGGAAGCAATAAACCGTAAAGAAAATACAGCATTTTGCAAGGATGTTAGGGTTCTGCAGGATGATATCAGGGCTTTATTGGAAGATAACGCTGCCTTGCGCACTGTTCTCAAGGAGGCTATAAACCATATGGAAGCCACCTCATGTACTGATCATAAGGACGCTAAAGACCCCAGGGAAGAAAATAGAGCATTATGCAATGATATCAACATTCTACAGGATGAAATCAAGGCACTATTTAAGGATAATGCTGACTTTCGCACCACCCTTGAGGAAGAGAAAGAAGCAAAGGAGAATATCAAGGAGCAAATTAAAAACTTCATTGACGAGATGGATCAGATGGCACGAATGAATGATGTGGTCCTCACAGGGCTCCA